>NW_015090864.1:10932701-11581423 GCF_001431845.1 Calidris pugnax | reverse complement strand
TATTTCATTTTTTTTTGCTTTTTTTAGTCCCCCCCCCCCCCCCCCCCCAATATATATGTAATATACACTGTAAAGCTGGTCGATGTGCATTAACCTATGACTTGAAAAAAATCCCTTATTCACAAGATTCCACCAACCTGCAGGAAAAGTTCATTATATGACTTCTGACATTTAAGCAGTGAATGAAACTAGAAATGTCCAGGGGACTTTTAGCCTTTTAGAAGCTGGTAGGTAATTACTAATTATTTCATGGAAAAGCTTGAGGATTAAAAAAGAAAAGGGGCAACCTGGAAGAATGGATAATACAATATAAAAAGGAAAGGTTTTTTTCCAGTGAAAATTTTATGTCCTCAGTTCTCAAGTACATCCCCAGAAATGAAGGGGGTTTAGTCTATAAAAATATGGCAGAAGAGTATGGACACATTCGAAATGGTTTCTGTTACGATGACTGCTTCTCTTTTCCATTCTTATCTGTAGATTTGACAAGCTGGGTGAGTGCATGGTAAAAAAGAAATGCCTCATTTTTGCTGCCATGCAGTGTAATTGAAAGTCTCCAGAGACTAAGCACCTTCATTTTGTTTTCTGGGAAAACATGGGAGGATTCCTTTAAAAATTCATAGCAAGTAACCCATATTTATGTAAAGCCCAGTGGATAAACCTGCAACCTGGATGCAGGAGACCTAAGGTCAGAAGTCTCCTCTGCTTAACATAGTGCAGCCTCATAATCCAGACAGTGCCAACCTCATTTGTAACAAACTATTTTAGGTTTATAGCACTTGTGCAAGTATGCTTAAATTAGGGAGTGATGCACTCAAGGCAAGTACATGAGTATAATAAAACAGATTTTTCGCAATGTGGTAAGTGAACCAAGGTAGTTTGGGAGCTGTTAATACAGGGTTTTTGTACTACTTCTGCCCATTGATTGTATAAAAAGAATGAATTAAATTAATGAGATTTACATGAACATTAATGTTGTTATTCATTTGCAGATAGCAAAATTATAGATGATAATTTTTAAATTGCTGCATATATTAAGCACTCTGCATTTTCTGTTTCTTTGCAGTTGTTGTACTTTAGGAAAGCTTAAGTTCATCGCAAAATGAATGGGAAGTGGAGGTAAGAAATGTGGAGAGAATAAAGCCAGTTTATTTTCGGTTCCCAGAAATGGACATTTAGAAGACATGTATAGTCTACTTAATATTTTTTATTGTCAGTGCTAAGGAGCTCTGTCTTGACTTGCAGTAACAATGAGTAGTCTGAGTGTCATCATCCTCTTTTTTTCCCTTCTTTTAATAAGGTACTTAGAGGAAAAGGCACCACCATTAGGCTTTTTATAAGGTCTGCCCTTGGGAATCTATACATGACATTTCACACAACCTAGAAACTTAATAGTGTGAAACCTTTATTTCTGAATAGAAAATATATAATAAATGTACTTTCAAAGAGTTTAAATTTTTAGCACAAAGTTTGTCATGTTTTTTAGGAGACATATATGAAATAGTGTTTAATTATTTGGTGTTTTTAAAGCTTTGTGATTGTCATAGTTTGCTGCCAGTACAATTTTCCCCACATCCCAGATTTTTTCAAAGCAGCATAACGTAGTAGATTTACATAGATCTGAACTGAAGATAAAATCAGGTATGTTTATTTTCATTCTTGCTGTTATCAGAATTCAGGAAAATATTTTAAACTAATAAAGATATTAGTTGCACTGTTGATTACTATACAGAAAAAATAAGTAAATTGCAAGAAGATTTGAGAATGGCATTTGTTATAATTTTTTAAACCAAGCTTTTATAGTGATTGGTTTGTTTTTTTTTTTTTTTGAACTACAGAGAAAAATGAGATCTTAAAAAATCATTGTCATAACTTGCTGATAAATACAACCTGAGGCTGTTAATGTTACCCATTAAAGAAGGTTGAAAAATCTATCCGTTTTTAAAATAAAACTGTAATTCTGAGTAGAAAAGCTTATGTCTCTGGCATAAATGTTTAGTCAGCTTTACCATGGGCTTTGAGAGCAGTGGCACTAGTGTGACATGGATAATTATATGCAATCTGACTATATATACATAGCTAAAACATTCTATATAGCAAGCTTTCAAATTTCTTATGCTTTAGATTGTTCTAGTTGCCTAATGGACTTTATTTTTCACTGTGCAAAATCATAATGTTCAATTTCTAACTTTCATTTTTCTTGTTCAGAGTAGCACTGAATGGTTTCATTTTTCTCTAACCAGTGTCTGGAAGATACTCTCCGCCCTTCCTACAGATTAGACACCTCACTTTACAATAACTTGCAGAAGCTCTTTGATGCCCAGTTCAGTTTTTTTTACTTTCATAGTTCCATTTCTTGACATGGACAGTTGTACACTGCATTCCTGCCAATTCCAGATTGGGTTGGTTTATTATTTTTTTTAAATTCACTTAATTCCATTAGTGGGTTTCCTGGCAGTAAGTGGAACTTCTTTGACTGTGACTTAATGGTGAGACTTGGGGAATTTCACACCTACCTCACACGTGATGACTATACTGGGATAAAGTCTGACACAGTCACTTTCCTATACCCTTGGCCGTTTCCTTGCAAGTTCAAAAGGAAGGACTGGGCTTTGTAACCTGGAAGGAAACCTTTGTAACCATTAGGCCAGCTGCTTGATTTGGTCTGTGAGGGATTCAAGACCCCAGAGAATATTTTTGAATACTTTAGGAGTACAAGGTACACATAATTTCTGCTGATCATCTCAAACCTGGTTTCAAGGCTCCATTCCAAAATGCTGTCTTTTATGTGGGACTAATGTGTTTGTCACTTGTTGATCTTGAGGGATCTTGCAAGTTGCAATTGATGGCTCTTCTTCTTATTCCTTGTATATAACAGAGTTGAAAAATAAGTCATTTAGGTTTTGCTCTGGGCATCCTTTTTCAATTTCTGATTACCCTCATTGGGATTTTTTTTTTTTAAATTAACCATAATTTCCTGTATTGCAATATATGTCGATTGCCAATTGTCCTATCACTTTGCATTTCTTAAGAGGAATCTGACTATCTTCTCTATGTCCTCTCTTTAAGTAGCTGTAGATCTCCCCTTAGATTTCTTCCTTTCGGGCTTACAAACCCAGTTCTCTCAGCCTCTACTCACATGCCTTGTGCTGCAGCCCACTCATCTTGGTGACCCTTTTGCTGAATTTGCTTCAGTATGACAATACTTTTTTTTGTGCTAGGAAGCTCAAAAGTGGACAAAGTACTCTAGGTGAATTCTCACAAGGGCTGAAGAGAACGATCATTTCCTTGGACCTGCTTGCCAACTCTTGCTAATAGAGTCCAGTATGTCTTCTTCACTGCAAAGGTGCAATGTTGACTCATTTTCAGGCCCACCAGGACCACAGGTCCTTTTTGCAAAGCTGCTTTCTAGCTGGTAGCACTCAGTGTGTGCAATTGAGTGGGGTTATTCCATCTAAAGTATAGGACTTTCCATTTAGGTTTGTTGAACCTGAGATCCATCCATATCTTTAGTCTGTTGGAATTGCTCTGCGTGAAATTCTTCCACCCTCCAGTGTACTGGCCTCTTCCTCCCAGTTTAATATTTTCTACAAAGCTGCTGGGAGCATCTTCACTTCCATTGTTCAGGTCATTAAAAAAGATGTTAAAAGTTCTAGCCACAGCATAGAGTCCTGAGGAACACTGTTGGAACTCACTGTCAGTTGCCTTTATGCTGTTGATTGCAACCCTTTGAGCCCACCCAGCCAATTTTCCACTCATTTTATAGTCCATGTATTGAAACTGTATTTGACTATTAGGATGCTTTGTGAGACCATGTCAAAAACGTTGCTGAGATATTAAAATTAGTTGAATGAGTTACAAAAGCATGGAGAAACAGTTTTTAGTCAAAGGTTTGGTAATTTGCAAGCCCAACAGCATAATCAGAGAGAGCTACAGAATATAAGATTGAAAGTTTAACTTTGGCAACTAGCCAGAGTCTGAACCTATCACATGGTCATTGTGCTTTTTGGCATTTGAGTGTTCTAGATAAATGGGAATTCAACTACAAAGGCTCAACAAAACATTCCTGATGATTCATCTTCATACTTGTCTCATCTTGCAGTTCCCAATATTTACTCTGAGTGTTATTCCCTTCTCTGAGCATGTTAAAGGTGAAATATGCATTTCAGGTGACTGCACAGTAGTTTCAGTCAGGAAATAATTTCTTTTATATTTGGATCTAGGGCTTGAATCTCATCATGCTGGGATATTCTTATTCTTATTCTTATATTTAATTAATTAAAAACATAATAATGTCCCATGTGTTTCAGTAAAAATCCTCAGATTAACTAGGACTACAAGACTAAATTTACAAGCAAATTCTTTTGTAATTACAAGCCTTATACTATACTTCAAGTGGATAAATTTTCCATAGAACTTGTACTCTCTTAGGCTTTCAGATACCTCCGAGTAATTACTTTCTATTACCTCTTAGAGCATGCCCTAACCATGTTGGAACAAGAAGTGAATCTGTGCTGGGATGAGGCAATACCGTTTCCCTTCCTGTTTCTGTATTCTTGTTCCCATTTGAAGAAAATGCATTGACAGAAGCAAAAACAGTATTAAAAGCCAACTGAGGATCCAGCATGCCTCAAAATGCTATTTATTTGCCCTGTTGATGCAGGGACATCAACAGGCTGCATGGGAGTAATGGTTTATTGTGTCAGAGCACATCTCCTGCTCTTACTTGGCATTTTTAACCCTATAAGGCAAGATCTTTCTCTGTCTAGGAAGACATACCAACCCTGTCCTACACAGCTGCAAAATCACATACGTAACCACTCACCTATAGGAAAGATCAAATATATTTTTCCCTAAAATAGTACTTAAAACTTAGTTTTCTCTGTCTTTTAGGGTTTTGTTTGTTTGTTTGTTTGTTTGTTTTGTTTCTTGGTTGCTTTTATTTTGTTGTTATTGTTGTTTGGGGGTTGTTGTTGGGGTTTTTTTTGTTTGTTTTAAATAACTTTAGGACTATTTCTCACCAGATCTAATAAAGAATCTATTTTGGCTAATAAGTTGGGGTAAACTGTAATATGAAATAGTCTTTCTGAATATTACAAAACTAAGTGGGAAAATAAGTAACTTGCATTAAACCTTAGCAGGTACACTGATAATAGCCCAGATAAGAACTGCCCAGCAAACGGCCAAGACTGTTTCTGCAATAAGTTCCTTTTGACATTTTGTGAAATGCTCGAGCAAATAAGATTTTTTATTCTCTAAACTAGTCCTGTATTGCACACCTAGATGTACTGACCTAAAGACTTCTCCAAGCTACTTTTTGCTACAAAGAATCCAATGTAAATAAAAATCTTTTCTCAATTTGCCCTACACTGAAAAGGAAAAAGTGAATAGAGGAAATTTTCTTGCTGAATAAGAACCAGGCAAAATGTTTTTTGAAAAAACAGGCTGGGCTTAAATGACATTTTCTCAAGGACTTTGTCACCAGTGGCAGGATAGAGCTATTCCCCACATGCACTGTGAGTCCTAGAAACAAACCTCAGTTGGTAACAGGTAGATGTGAAGTTAACAACATGATAAAAGACATCAAAATAATACTGAATTATGGTGTTAAGTCCATATCTTAAGTTAGGCATTTTCATTTGCATCCAGCATGTTTTCTGTTCACCTCTGCTTTCGCTTTGTCTCTCTTTTATAAACTGTGCAAGCTGAAATGAATAAAACATTCAACATCCAACAGGAAATGAGACCTTGTAAGATATTTCATTATGCTTCTTATAGTACACAGAAAACACAAATTGTTTCTAAAGGAGAACAAGTTATCCCTGAAATGACATGATAAAATGAGGAAAATGAGACTGAAGCTGCTATACATATACAGAATGAGCTGTACAAAGGGAAAAACCTCAGCCTAGTATGCTGAAACATGCAGATGAAATTTGGTGTTCCTGTTACAGTGAAAGTTCATTCAGAATACATGACCTGTTCTAGATCACTAGGTTTTTGTGGAGAAGCACTTCAGGAGCTATCACTATGTGAAAGAACTCAGACATACACAGAACAGTTTAAAAATTTTCTCTTGATTCTTTGCTTTGAGTACATGCTTTTTCAGTTTTTCATTCAATGTATACTTTCAGGCACTCGTCAGTGCTAGCAATGGACCCTCACTACAGGGAGTCAGTTGATTCTGGGCTGTACCTGTGTTACTCTTAGACATCAGACAGCATATGCTATAGCAGTTGAGCACTTCTCAGCTATTTTGGATCTGTTGCTAGTGTATTCCAGACCATTAACAGAAACTACCAGATACCTCCACCTTCAGGCTTCTGAAGTCCATAGTTTGGCTAATTCCATAAACTAATTTATTATGTATAAATAATCTTAGACACTTGACTACTTTTATTTATTCTTTCTATTATGTCTGCTTGTCTCCTATCATGATACAATTCCCAGCAGAACTGCTCTGGTTTATAGCATTGTGGGCCTCTCTGTTTCTATTTTCAATCCTGAGTGTAGCACTACGCCAGTATAATCCCTTTTACAATTCTGCTTAGAAAACGATTTTGGCACAGATTGGCTTTACCCATGTTACCTTCCTTTGCTTATTCTATATGTTTTCTGAAGATTTCTTGTTCTTACACATCTGTGTTCCAGTTATAATTGCTATTTGACCATTTCAAACTTTCCTAAGTTTCTTCCCTTTTATTATCAGAACTGTTTGCTTTATAGATTCATAGAATCATCTAGGTTGGAAAAGACCTTTAAGATCATTGAGTCCAGCCATCAACCTAACATCGTCAAAACCACCACAAAACCATGTCCCTCAGCACCATGTCTACCTATCTTTTAAACAGCCCCAGAGATGGTGATTCAACCTCTTCCCTGGGCAGCCAATTGCAACATTTAATAACACTTTATGTGAAGAATTTTTTTCTCAATATTCATTCTAAACCTCCCCTGGCATAACTTGAGACCATTTCCTCTTGTCCTATCGCTTGTTACTTGAGAGAAGAGACTAAACCCTCCTTACTACAACCTCCTTTCGGGTAGTTGTAGAGAGAGATAAGGTCTCCCCTCAGCCTACTTTTCTCCCACCTAAACACCACCAGTTCCCTCATGTTTAGCATCCTAATGTTGAAATCCATCTGGGATTAAGATTTCAAGTAGTCTGAAAGGAGACAGCTGAGCCTGTTTTTCTGTTTTTCTTTTATAACACCAAAAAACTGAATACTAAATCCCTGACTGGCATATCTTCAGTGCTCAACAAGCATGGATTCCTTGAGAATGGTATCTTAGAAGTCTTACAACTTGTATAACTTTTTCTGAAGTTGAAATCTAAATGCCTGTACAATAGCTTAAATGTGGCTGATACATTTTCCTTAGAAATGGCTGTGGTACATTTTATTGTCTTCCATATCAGTGCACATTTCAACAATCTAAGAGTTACTATAATTAGATTAGCAGAAGGATTAAATTCTTTGCCACATGCTTCAGAAATAGTATGAACTATGCAGTATGAATTTTGTGTGCATTTTATCTCAGGACTGGAATAACATAAAATTCCAGCAGAGGGAACCCTCGTACCTTATAATGCGCATTTTGTGTTCATATATGTCTTTTGTTCCTGGATGAGTATTTTGTTCTCACAGAAATTTTTGGTTTTTTCAGTCTACAAAAAAAGTAAAGTGTAAAATACTGGACTTCAAAATAGCATGTAACTTGTTAAAAAAAGTGTTCAGGGTTTTTCCTTGTCTTAGGACAAACTGAAAATTTGAAAACAAAATTTGAAACTGAAAACAAACGGTGTTGTAGTAGGGAAATATAATTTATAATATAATTTATAGCATCAAAAAATTCTCAAAGAAAAGCTATCAGTTCTATAATAAAATATAAAACCTACTTCTCTACCTACCCACTGGTCAGACCATTCTTCTGTTTTCTCCATGTTGTTGTGTTTGAAATCTAGAACTTACATTTTAAGTGTCAATTTTAAAAGAAGACCCTAAGAATTTATATTGGTCACTATGGTTTTAGCACCTCAGATGGGTGAAGTTGTCTAGGTACCAACCTATTCCCATAGCTTTACTGAGCATATTTTAAGTATTTTCCTATATTATTTAAAACCTTTTTTAATCAGATCAAAGTAGAACCTGTGGAGACACTGAAGATATAGCCATAAACTTGAAGTATCTATCATCTTTTTATTGATTTATGCATAATTTTAGTAGCTGTCTACAGGCTGCTTTGTATACTGTATTTTGACTACTCTGGTGCTTATGTTCAATGCAGGAAAACGCTACTGGGAGGCATATAGAATGCTCAGACATTTTGTGGCATTTTTTTTGCTATTTCAGCAGTACAGTTAAATCTTTAATATACTGGATCTATCACTGGAATTATTCCATTCATGCTGTCAACTGCTCAGTCCTTGGGCCTGTCCACATGCTGACCTTATATTTCCTAGGTGATCCAGCCTGAAGTATTATAGTACCAGAGCGTGTGCACACACAAACTCAGGCTTACACACACACACATATGCAGAGAATAGAGAGCATGCTTGCACAGAAAATAGGTAGAAATCAAATTTAATGGAGAGACCAGGCATACAGGGCTTGGCCACCCAGCAGTACTGACCTACAGCCTGCTTATCTGTGACCTGTCCCCTTTTAGTCTCTCCTCCTCTTCAATTTTCCATGCCTGCTCCTCCCCAATCCTCCCTGATCCCTGCCAGTACTTCTGCCCTTTTCCCTAAACATCCCATCGTAAGCTCTGCACATTCTAGGAATCCCCTCAAAATACCCCATAAGTTGTCTCCTGCAGTCCCACCAGCCTCCTCAAATATCCCATAAGACGTTTGGTCTTTTCTGTGAGACCCCTGATCATGTTGTTTGCCTTCGTATCAGTTAAAAAGTGCTAGCTGCCCCTTTCAGTGGCTGAACAGATAGGTCCCAAATGGCCCATCTGGTCTTTGCTATTGTCTCAGTTATCTGCTGCGTTTTAGGGTTTCTGTACCTCTGTCTGTGATTTATATCTTTTTCTGTTCCTTGTCTTTGTCTCTTATGCTGAATAGCCATTAACTAGATACCTTTCTGAACCAGATACCCTTACAATCCAGATCATAACCTTACGTTGTGTATTTCAGCCATACATGCACTGAAGAAGAAACTCCCTAGCAATTTTTTCTTTATATCATCATTACAAGGAGGATGTTCAGAGCCCTAAAGAAATCATAAAAATTCTACAGTCCATCAGGTCCTGTGAAATGGAATGAAGAAATTATACATCCAGCGGTAGTTTGTTGGTTTAGGCATTAACAGAAGCATTAGCTGCTGCTTTTCACTCAGTGAGATGATAGTTCCTGTGTCTGGTGCTGTAGTTTTGCACATTCTCTTGCATTCTGTGCCACAACATGGAGAAACTTCTAGCCGTAGACTGAGGCATAACAACAAAGGGAAAAGTGTAAACTAGGAAATAAATGTTAATGCATAATGTATAGAATTATCTGAGGATTTAGAGCTGGAAGAGGATTGAAGGGGTCATCTGTTCCATTCTGCTGCCCTGGCTCAGGCTTGACACTGTTTGAACTATTCATTCAGAGTAGCCTGGTTAACTTGTAATTAAAAAGATCAAATTACAAAGCTTTTCTACAACCTCCGCATCTAATCTATTCCAATCTCAACTATTCTTTTTGTATGGAAGTTTCTCTTACATTCTGAAGTAAATCTCCCTTAATTCAGTTATACATAAATTATTATAACCCACCAGCCTCTTATTCCGTTATTCTGTTGCTGAATTAGTGCTGCTATTTAGATTGTTGATGTGAAAGCATCCACACTGATGCGCTGAAAGGAAGGCTTAGCTCTTGTAATTTTTGACAAAAGGCTTAAGTAGCAGAGAGCTGTATCAAGACCAAAAAAAAAACCAAACCAAAACCAAAAGATAAAAGAGAGTGGATTCTACTCTGTTGATGCAATTGGATTTCAATTCTAACCCAGGGATCTAAAGAAACAGAGTTTATGTAGTCATTGTACTCATTTTTCTGTCACTTTGATAAACCTTGTAATGCAAAAAAGAAACACCCCTTATAAGTAAAGCCAACAATTTATTGTTGGTATAATTGAAATCTCAACAGAATAATAAAAATAATTGTTATATCTAATTAATGCAGAATAAAAAGGAGGAAAATAAAAGAATATTACTGCAAATAAGACTCAGTAATAATAATATGCTTTAAAATGTTATGCTCACCCATTCACTGCCCTTCTGGGTCCTGGATCAATGGGTCCAGTCTTTCTCACAAATGTTGAGGGAGCAGGGTGTTGCAGAAAGGTTTGGTGTCCCATGTTCTTTGCTGGGAGGACTGATGTTGATGGTGGGGATTCTGGGTTCACTTTAGGCTCTTTTCATGTTTTCTGACACAGATTTGGACCCTGTTCTTTGATAATGCCTGCAACATCATGTTACATCCAAATTTTGTATGTAAACCATTTTAGAGATATTAGATAATTTTTCTTTGCTCTCTTTGTGATCCCTAAAACCAGTTTTGTCCAGCTCCATATGTCCATTTTTTTAACTGACCATTGATGAACTGTCTACATCTCTGAGGCCTCTTTCTTACCACCCCCATGCCTGTATTCTTCTATTGCATCCTGTGTTCCTGCTATCATGCCATCCCTGTGCTGCTCTACCACCACATCATTACGCTGGAGTGGTAAATATTTCCCTCTGCACAGAGGAATTACTTATTGCTCTATCTACAGAAAAGCTATGGCTGTACCATTGAAAGATAAGCAAAAATAAAACTAATATGGCATAGCAACCTGTTCAAGTAGAAAAATTGCAGTTCATTGAATCATAGGATGCTTAGATTTGGAAGGGACCTTTAAAGAATTCCAACCCGCCTGCCAATGGTAGGGACATGTCCCACTAGACAAGGTAGTTCAAAGCCCCATCCAACTAAACCTTGAACATTTCCAGGGATGGGGAATCCACAACCTATTCTAGTGTCTCACCACTCTCAGAGAAAATAATTTCTTCCTAATATCTAGTCTAAATCTACCTTCTTTCAGTTTAAAAGTGCTACCCCTTGTCCTATCACTACACTCCCTAATAAAGAGTCCCTCTCCATCTTTTCTGTAGGCTTCCTTTATGTACTGGAAGGCTGCTATAAGGTCTTTCCGGAGCCTTCTCTTTGGCAGGCTGAACAGCCCCAGCTCTCAGCCTGTCTTCGTTCCAGCCCTCTGATCATCTTCATGGCCCTCCTCTGGACTCACTCCAACCGCTCCATGTCCTTCTTATGTTGGGGGCCCTAGGGCAGGACACCCTACTCCAGGTAAGGTTTCACGAGAGCAGAGTAGAAGGGCAGAAGTTACATCTAAACAAGCTACAATAAAATTCTAGGCAGGCCAAGTTGAAACAAAACCTTCTAAGCCTCAGTCCTGGGACCTTGAAAAGCCATTCAAGGCCTGTAGCCTTTTACGAGCAATGACAGTAATATATTTATGGGGCTGCTGGGCTGCAAGGACCTTCCCTTACTAGCTTTCAAATTTCAACTTGAAGGTTAGAAACTCAGAAACCTGACAAGAGAGAAGAGTATCAATAATACTCGGTGAGAAAAGGATTATACAGGAGGTACAAAAGTATGTATCCTTCTTAGCCTGCCAGGTGACCACCCAGCTCACTTGTGCTTGCCAGGCATTCAGTGTGTGCACAGCTCACAACCAGCCTCCAGTTGCACAGAAGCCAGTGGGGCACATTTACGCAAAGGTAGCGCTTTGTGTAAATGTCAGTACAGCTTGGGAGAACTCGAGTTAGGTTCTACTGCAAGAAAAGGGGACACAGGAAATCAGACACTCATCAACAGGAAACTGGCATATAATGGCCTTCTTTGCAAGCAGTGTATAGTGTGAAACTGAGACTCCACCTCTGGCTTGAGGAAACCCAACAGTACCTTTAAAACAAATATTATTTTTACAGAGAACTTATTTTATAGTTATTTGTTGCTTGCCTCTGGAGTGGCTACATCAGCCATCCCAAATACAATTTAAGGTCCTGATTACAGCAGTATCTGATTGCTTCATCATCATCAATGCACTTTTTTAAACATAATTTCCATGACAGAGATAAATGCTATTATTCTGATTTTAGGGATGGGTATCTTAATCATGGCTACTCAAAGATACTGCAGGAGTGAATCTAGCTGCCATTCTAAAGGAAACACACACCTAGAGATTTTTGACTTGTCCAAAGTCATGTGGAAACTGAACCCAGGTTCTACATCCCATGTTAAGCAGTAAACCCCTTCTTCCCCCGCACAGACCTCTCTTCTTATGTTATTTTCTCTTTCAGAGGAGCTGTACTTCTTGTGCTTTCTTGTGTCCCTGATTGCACAGGCACTGCTAGGGGAAGGAAATTTCACAGTTCCATACAAAGGATAATACAAGTAATGACTGAATCAATTCTTGTATAATGGACTTCATAAGACTTGGTATGATGCATTCCTTTTTTCTTTTTTTTCCCCCAAGACTATGGAAAAAAAACCCACTTTGTTCAGTTAAGAAAGCAGTGAATGACACTAGAAGCTGAATCTTCCATTGAGCCTCCTCTGAAATTAGCAAATTGCTAATGAGGTTTTCAATGAGCATTAGATTTAAGGAAAGATTATCTTTTACAGATTTTTGCATTTTCTTTCTCATAATTAATCTGAGCTCTTCCAGGACACTTTCAAGACACGCTTGGCCATGTTCTGTAGTAACTCCAGTTTCTGCTGTAATTCTAAGTGCCCACATATCCTACAGCTACTGTCTAGGCAATGTCTAGGCATACACGCTGTCTGTAGCCCTGGGTTGCACATATGGATTGTTTGATGATATATTCTGAGCTCATGATCTCGTCCATAGAAGCCTTTCCTTCTACAAGATATTCCATTTTTCTCTCTTCAAGCCACTGATTTTATGTAAAGCTTGCAAGCTTTTTATATCTTTAAGGCCTCTTCTTCCTACCCAATGTGTTTGAAATTAGCTTGAAATGATTATCAGAGGACTGCCACATACACAGATGGACTGGCACATGGTATAGTCATATAAGTCTTGTTTTCTGAAGTGAAGAAGAAACAAATGATGCTTTTAAAAAAGAAAACCAAAAAGCAACAAACCCCAAACAAAAAAATATGAAAAGAGCAGTAGGTTTTTTTGTAGCCCTTTGTCTAGCACAACTGTCATTGTAATGTAGATATAGAAAGATAATGTTTATAAAGGTAACTGAAACTAGTCCTGCAAAAACTCTGTTCTGAATCCTCTTAAGCCTGCAGTGGTATTTCTAAAATACAGTTAAATCATTAAGAAGCAAAATCTTTCCTAAAGTTGTAAACTCTCTTTGCCCCTTATTCCTTCCATCTCTCACAGTATCATACCCTTAAGCAGATAAAACATAGATACTTGAACTGGGACCCATTTTTACCATTTTTCAGTTGCAATGGCATTTGTGTTTTATGAAGCTCTGAAACTTTGCTATTTCAGCAAGTACAGGAAAATACTGACTTCATAAAATTCCCAGACTAGTACACAAAGAAACAGGAAAGGCCAATAAGTCAGAAATGTGTTGTCTAAAGGCAAGTCAGATTTTCAAAGACATTCTCTCTCTCTTTCACTCTTTCTCACACACAAATCCACACATAGTCACATTCATCACAAACTTGGTGTCTGTAAACTTTGAGTGCTAATAACAAGGAGCACTATGACCTAAAGAACCTCAGCATGCTGGCTGAAAACTCCTGGGAGGCTAAATAATCATTAATATAAAAGAGGTCATAATATGTATGACTACTGAGAGGACTGTAGTATTCAAGGGTACGAGTGTATTTTGCCAAAACAAATTTTAAAACTGAAAATGATAATTTTACACAGTTGAAATTTTCTGTTCAAAGAGAAAATTATTGATTTCCAGATACTTTTTATCTTCTAAAGGGAACATATAAATATAATAATCTGCTTTGAGTTTGTTGATCTGATTCAGAATATTTTTCGTTGTGTTGGACTGAGCCAATGCATTTAATTATGAGTTGATTCCAGAAAACAGTTGCAAATACATGAATCAATTACATTGCTCTGTCAGCAAACTGCTATAAACCGTGCTTCCAGATTGGCTGTGTTGGCCCGTCTTTCTAGAGAATGATAGCTGAAATAATGCACACAGATAACATTCTGAGTTGCATGATGCTAAATAAAAGATGTAAATAAGCATATGAAAAAAATGGGACATGGAACTTCCAACTAAAATTCAGATAAAACATGCCAAAATGAATCAGTCCAGGTTGATTCATTAAACTGAAATGAGGTGGGTTTTTTTCCTTGCATTTTTTTTCACCCCCCTGAAACTGAACAATACAGATTTGCCTGGGGAGATAATCAATCAGGAGAAATGAAAATCAGTCCACTCCTTTGGTTAGTATGGCTGTTTAATGATCTGGCCACTTAACCGTACTATATAAAATAAGTTGACTATGATGTTAATTGTATCTATAACTGCACACTAAATGATCTCTGCAAACTTAGTCTAAAAGAATTAAGGGAGAAGGAGTCCCTTGTCTGGCTGCCATCATCAAAATAAAATGCAAGTGAAAAAAAAAAAAAAAGCAAAAGGATTTAAAAACAAAGACAAGAGATGAATAGTGGTTAAATTTTGATATAATAACTGAGATATGAGAAGGGAAAAATATTACATTACAATTTTGTGGGTGAAGAATTTAATCTATGAGACTGATCCTATGTTATCTTCATCTGGAGCCTTAGTGTGTGATACTGAGTAAAATGAGTAACTAGCACTGAAAATTAACCTAATTTAATTCATACCCAGCGGGATTCAAGATTGAGTGTACGTGCTGTATGTGGACACTAGAGGGAAGCACTTACCTGAGCTATAGCACCTCATGGCCCTGAAGAAAAAACTAACCCAGCCGCTCTGCTGATAGACTCTTTTTCATTTAATGGCAACATTAAAATTTTTCAGGGAGAAAACACAATTAGTGGACTAAGGAAATGAATGTAGGTTATGAGGCTTATTCTTCCTGTAATGGATATAAATGTACTCTAAAACTTCAGTTACTGTTACGGATCATGGACAACCGAGCAAATTATATATTAAACTAATCACAGGTAATGCTTATATGTCACGGTTTCATCTTTTCTTCCTTTCTCCTGCAATTGATGTTTCCTAATTTAAAAATGTTCCCTCTTTAGTACAAGTGAAAGGAAAAAATCTTTAGGGTCTGATTCACCACCTTTTGTAGTTTTTATTTCTGCTCTGACATGGTAAAGGAAAGTCTTGTCTAAAGAAGCTTTTTTACTTTGTGCCAGAGTTAATGACTATAACGTATTGGATCTCATGCACAATTCATGAGAGCTGATTTAGCATTAATGCAGGTGCATAGAATGGCGAAAGCTGTTCACCTGCTCTCCCTGATGGAGGCAAAATGCTGCCATGATTTCTAACAGGGAGAAACTGGAGGATGAATCAGGGAGATAAAATAAATAATGTATATATAAATGTGGCTTAAAATGCACTGTAAATTATTTGTATAAAGGTTGTCAAATACCTTTCTCTAGTGGCAGGCTCATCTAGTCAATGCTAAAACGCAAGGCTAGATTGTCATCCTGTTGGCAGCCCCCTGAAGCAAATTGGGACTTGATTCTTCTGCCAGTGGAATCATTGGCAGGCAATCATATGCACAATATGCTGCTTCAAATGCAATCAGAGATACGTGCATATGACTTAGCTGCGTATAACTCTCTGCCTGATAATCACCTGCTAACTTATAATGACTTGATAACTTGTCACTTCTCTAACTAATTTTCTTGTAGTATGTAGAAAGAAATTCTAGCAAAGTAAATTTTTTCCCCCCATGCCTATTGAAAATAGATATTGGTCTGTTGGTTCCAGTAGCCTTCAAACCTGCTGTCAAAACTGTTTTTCTTTTAAACTGGTCTCATTATAGAGTTACTGCAATTATAAGAATGAATTTTTTTGCTTTCAAAATGAATATTGACAGACATTTACCATTCCTAAATGCTGCAAGTCTGTATAAAGTGCTCAGTCACTATTTTGTGTTTCGTTTCTCATTTCAGCTTTTTAGCTTTTGACTTGCTGAGGAAATATGTTAACAGGGAAAAGCAGGCCTAAATACTTGGAGTCTATATGCCTTGCTTAGACTAAAAGTTTAATTTTTAGATGCCAATATTAAGTAGAATTCCATTCAGTAAAAAAAGGCTCAGGGGGGATCTCATCAACATAAGTAAATACATGAATGGAGGATTTAAAGAAGATGGAGCCAGGCCCAGTGACAGGCCCAGAGACGATGGGCACCAACTGAAACACAGGAGTTTCCTTCTGCACGTTAGGAAACATTTTTTCACTGTGAAGGTCCCTGGGCCTGTCACTGGGCCTGGAGAGTCTCCCCACATTTTTTCTTTCTCTTGATATTCTGTGCATAAACCGAGCTCCAAGTTTGAGGTTTCAAATTCAGATTGAAATTAATACTATTGTAAACATGATTCTTTCTAGTGCTCTATATGGCAATCAAATAAAGGGAATAAGTTAAGAGTAGTATTTTGATCCATGAAGACTGAAATTTCAAAGCTTAGAGAGCAGAGTAATAGGACTGGAGTTACTTTAGCAACCACCCAACTAAGGTCCTGAGACTGAACTGCATGGGCAATGCTGTGCTTATATTTTGCCAAGGAAAGTTCTATGGGTAGCCCAAAGTAATTATCCAGAGGTAACTGTCTATTTTAGGGTTGACTGAATAGATCTCTAAGTTTCACTAAATTTATCTGATTAGATCTCTATTGATTGTAATGGGAATTTAGCTTGCAAGTAAACATCTAAATTTAGATGTCTAAATCTGTGAGCTGTACCACTCAAGGTGACTATATTGTAATAAAAAGACACCCAAGATAGCTTTAAACTATACGGCTTGGGTAAGTCCAATCTAATTTCACAGCAACATAGAATTTTGCTCAGAATAATATCCTGCCGTGAAGGGTGACTACAGTCTAGGCTATTTTGGAGACCTGCAGTAATTTACTTTGGGTAATAAAAGTTTTAGCATTGACTTAAATGGGATGTTATTTGGTAACCAAGCTGTTTACCAAGCTGTGCTATGCAACCTTTATGCAAAAAGTATTTATTCCTTGTGCATTGGTGCTAGGGATATAGAATGAATTCGGTTGGTGAAATCATAGCCACTTTGATGAAAGAATGACATACTATAATGACATTATAATAATCTTTATTTCATCTTTTATTGTGTAATATTGCTTCATTTGCTTGCATGGACTTTGAACTTGACTGAGGTAATGCAGTGGCACATAGCTCATTACCATGGCTGGCTTCTGTTAAATCATAACTCAAATAGTGCATTCAAACAGTTAAAGTTATTATTGCTTTAAATATACAACGTCACAGTTACTGCCACACATTTCTTCTGCCACCATGCTTGGTTTTGGTAACCTTTCTGAATGCCTTTCTGAATAACATTTTGTTATAATCTTCTCTTGTATTCATTAACAGAAGGCTCTGGGGATACCCTATTGCAGCCTTTCAGTACTTGAAGGGGGACTATAAGAAAGATGGAGAGAGACTTTTTACCAGGGTCTGTAGTGATAGGACAAGGCGTAATAATTTTAAACTGAAAGAGGGTAGATTTAGATTAGCAGCCTGATCTAGTGAAAGATGTCCCTGCCCATGGCAGGGGGGTCAGGATGTGTCTGTGATTCTATGATTCTATTAATATATTTGAATTCTGAACCATTAGGTAAAAGCATTCTTGTAAAGTGTCACAGAAATTGAAAGGTAACCAATTTACAGATGTTTTCCTTCGGTGGTCCTCTGTCAGTCCTTTTGGTTTTTATATTTGAAATAATAACCATTTTCAGGTAAATCTAAATTAACAGTTCATATTTTCTTTACGTTTTTGCAACTTAATAACAACTAAACACTTCTTAATCTTTTTAAGAAATTATCTTAAAAGCAACTTTTTTGGCTGGGACATCATTTAGATTGATTTGAAATTCTCCGAAGTTTTCTTTCAGTAGGTTCTCATTGGTTCTTTTACTGATGATAGGATCACACTACGCTCCCAGACTTCACTGGAGGGACCATAGGTGGCCACTACTAGCAGATAGTTATGCCAAATGCTTGCAGAATTCTGACTCTAGGCAAGCATGAGAAGCCAGGAAGGGGGTGCACAGAGCAGGCTCCCTCTGAGACTGTCAGTTGCAACCTAGAGTGGTATTCCGGCTTTTGACTTTTCAAATTTTCTGGACAGTATTACTAGTGACAAACTAGTAATTACTGACTAAATTAAGCTTCTATTAAAAAAGGTTATGGCTCAATCTAAAATTACCTCTGTTTTTCCACTGTAGGTTTTGGATTTTTTTTATAAGTTTAGCAATCCACTTCCGTATATGCTTTTCCAAGTGTAAGTTTTGGCAAGGTTTTTATGTTATTCCCTTTTCTGTTATCCTCAAGTAACCTGCCCATGAAATTTATATTCACTGTCACCTCCCTAGTGTGGCAGGGGATATACTGTGAGCCATTGAATTTTTCTTTTATACCACTGTGAAGAATAATTTGTCTGGGTTTGGTTTATTTAAATCCCATGGCCTATTTGCATTAACAGGTAAGAAGAATTTTCTAACCTCAGATGATGGCAAAGACAGTTAAAATTCAGTATTAACTACCTGTGTAGTGTTACGCCAAGAGGCACATCTGATACTGAGGTTCTGTGCTATTACATCCTGTATGCAAAAGTGACAGTTCTTGTTTAAGGACTACACAGTAATATATACAAAACAGGGAGAATGGGAGGCAGAACACTGGTGAAAAAAAGATGAAAAGTGGGATTCACCATGAATAAATATATGTCTGAAAAGTGCAGATATTCCCTAAGATATGTAATCAATAATGAAGTCTAAAAAGCATTCTTGATTTTTTTTTATAGCATTTAGACTTCCAGAGCCATACAGCAGGTTAGCAGGAAAGCCAAGAGCAGATTCAAGGAACAGGTGTTACCTCATTTTCCTTAGACATATGTAACATAGACAGCTATTTCTGAACCTCCCTTTATATTCATTGTAGAGAAAGAGACCTTTTCAGAATTCAATCCAGCTGATGTATTTAAAATGTCTATTTTAGAGTTAGAGGAATTCTGTCATAGACTTCATAGTCTGTAGAGACTGGATTTCTACTGATTCTACATGGAGACAGGGGTGACTCAGATAAAGAGCAGACCTCTGCATTTAGTCAGATGACGTCCACCCTAAATCTTTTGACTAAAGGAATAGTGCTTTTCTCTCCGGACCATGAAATCATTCAGAATAAGAAGATAAAGCAAATCTAAGTAACTGCTGTGCATTCCAGAATAAGTTCAAGTAAACCTTTTCCTCTTCACTTATGCCAAATATGCCTGCTTTGAAATTCTGGAGATTCCTGACTCAACGGACTGTTTTGTATACTCCTCATCAATACTTTTCTGTATTCTAACACCCTCTTATCCCAGACAAGCACAGGATTTCCGAGTGGACCATCACACACGTACATTATTTTAAGTGTCACATTATCTTACTTGCATATAAACTACCCCAATAAACCGGTGCCTAGTAAAGGAGATCCCAAAATATTAGACATATGTATAGTTTCAGTTACTGACTTCTTATAAAAATCTCTTCAACCAGAAAAGAATTCCAAGGATTCTAACTTGTAATTTGTATTCCCATTATATTTAATAGCTCTTTATACAATCCATCTAGGTCAGTTTAAATGAATGCCTTGTTGCTACTTAGATGATTATGGGTTGCAATTCATTTAACGTGCCCAACGATTCATGTTTAATTTATTGAATTTAATGCAGTATCTGAGTGACCTATGCATGTATAGTACTTTAAATGCATGCACACTGGCACACACAGCCCTCTGCAGTGTTTTGCTTAAGTAATCAGCTTATCAATGTGTTAGAGTTAGAGATATTGTGTGACTCTTAATGCCACTGTTTAATTTAATGCTGCTTGCAGTAATGAGTCTGTCTGGGTTGACTGGCAACCTCTCAGGAGCTCCGTGGTGTTTACACCAGCAGCAATGGTTCAAAATTTGTCCAGTTCTATGATTTGTTACCTGGGCACCTGGCATGAGCCACTGACTTGTGTTTGCATCTCATTGTATTTTTGTGTTGGGAAACTAATGAGTGTCCTTTGTTTACAACTGGAGGCATGAATCTTCCTTCAGTACCTAACAAGTCAAATTCAAATGGCATTTGCAAGTAATAATATCTTTTGTAGAAATGATCTTTCTGTATGATAAGAATCTGTAGGTTATACCTGTATCATTTCCTGAGTCTTTTGTAGTGAAGTTTTTCATTAATGTGAGGAGCGTGGAGACTGCCTCAGGGAAATTTGAGCTCTCTTAAAATCTAGAAGTTCAGGTCATTACTGTTGGCAGACCTATATTTTTATGCTGCCTATTAGCCTACTATGTGTTCTGTTTCTGATAAAAGACTGTGCTTTCAGATCTCATCATGGTACTGAATCCTTGCAAGACATGGGCAGTGAAATTATTGAGGAAAAATGCTGTTGGCCTGATGAAATCCACATTATCAGAAATGTTTTTCACCTAAACCACATTCCTTTCGTACCTTTAAACCACAGTGCCCAAGCTGGTGCTTGACATCTGTGATAGCAAGTAAGGGGAAGTTCATATGACATTCTTATTACCAAGTTCCAGAATTTTTTCTAACCTCTGTCTGCATGGCCAAATTCTGCTTTTTGCATTCACCAAATTCTGTAATTTTTTGTTTGTTTGTTTTGTTTTATGCATTTTCCTGGGGTTTAAGTCCTCATAGTAGGATAACTGAGAAGGACGTCAGTTTAATCACCTTTACTTCTGACTTCTGTTAAAGTACTTTAGAAAATTAGTTATCTGTGAGCAACTAGTTCAGAAACTAGTCATCTGTGAGATTTTTTTATGCTCCATCTGCTAAATATTTGGATTCTAAACTGTGAAATCTAGTTCAGAATACTTTTTCTTTCCAAATAGTTTCCACGTAAAAATCAATGTGCACTGTAGTGACTACTGAGATGTGCTAGTTTTAATTTCCAATTAACAAATAGGCCCATGATCCCCAAGGAGCAATGGTAATTCCGTACTCAGTCCTACACAACTTAGTTACACCAAATCATACCCTGTAGAGGGCCAGAAAATGTTAAGGGCAAAGTAGTGTGGTTAACTGTCAGCACATCAAAAACATTCAAATGTAGGCTAGAAAGATGCCTAGCAGAGGCATCTAGCAGAAAGATCCTAGATCAGAGTTTCCTTTTTTAAAAAAAATATAAATTTAATGCAACTACATTTATTGGTCCCATAAACATTTAGAGCTTATAAAGCTAAGCTATCAACTTTACAGGAGAAGAATTTGCTGGCATAGCAAACTTTTACGCTGAGCGCTAGTTTATTTCCAGGATCCTCGGAACACTTGTCTAGCAGAGGTAAAATGGCATAGTTCCATCACTGGAGTTATGATTTAAATCAACTGATATCGTAGTGTATTGTATTTATTGACTTGTATTTATTTATATAGGTATCCATTTGTTTTAGAAATATTTCAATTGCTTTACAAATTTATCTATCTAAAATCAAACTGAAGCAACATAAACCCATAACCAACCCCCTACACATACCAAGCTTGAAATTACTCTCTAGCCTTTCAATGTAATGACTTTGAGAGAAAAAGTGGGCTCCCTTGTCAAAAACCCATAGGAGATTAAAAAATAATAAAATCCTATTGCCTTAAACATATAATGTAGCTAAATGACGAGAGGGCAAGAGCCAAATTTAGTGTCAGTAACGCTCTTTTGTGACTGAGAACTCCTTTTTAGACATTATAACTGATAGTAAAATCAGAAATATGTCCCTGTGAAAGCTGATTTTGTTGCTATTTTACAATCTTGTTAATTTTTCTCAAGGAAAAATAGGTCTGTGGTCATGTGTCTCCAGGACATGCCTCTTTCCCACCTTATGCAGATTTGTTGACTGTTCACCTACAATGTCTTGCTGATTCTCCTGTCATTCTCAAGTCTGGGTTCTGCAGATTTAGGGGTCCATCTAAATATAGAGAAAGATTTAGGTAAATCCTTAATAAATACAATAGCAGTGATACAGATACTATAGCAATTGACCCCAGTCAGTTTTCCCATGCTTTAAGGTCTATGAAGTTGAGCTAATCAGTACTAACCATAATGAATTTACATTTAGTCTATGTAGACTGTCATCCAAAGACTAACATTAAAATGCTTTTGAATGTGAAGCCTCCTGCCTAAAATCTGAAATAAGTGGCTCCATTTCAGTTGTGATGATCTTTTTGACCCTAGTAAAAGTTTGGATAGTCCTGGATGGTAGATCTTCCTCCAAGACTAAGAAATAGTTCTATAATGAATGTAATAATGCCATGTACCCCATATCCAGTTGGTTCCCTGACAAGCAAGTAGGAGCTAGAGTCCCACACCTATCCAGTAACATGAGTACTGCATTGCTACCTGACTGTCTGGATAACATCACTTGCTATTCTGTAGAATTCCTGTAGTGTCTAGGACAAGTTCTTTAATTAACTGATATTCTATTTTACATTTATAAAGTGAAGACAATAGTTGTAATGATATTGGGGAATAAATGCATTACAGATTTTGTATGTCTCAGCTACTACAGTAACAGAAGCAATATAATTTCCATGGAGGATCGATTTTTGCTTTGTTTTGCAATATGATTTATGACAAATCCATGACTGAGCCTGATCTTTAAAAATATTTTTGAAGCATATTGTACCACTTTTTTCTATCAGCTCTTGTGAGAATCCTGGTTTGTTACATTCTGCCTGTATCGCAGCTAATGGAGAGTTTATTGTCTTAAATGCATCTTCACTGGCAACAAGGCTTCCAGTCTGAGTTTCCTGGCAGGAGCCTACTGATTTCAGAAATGATATATTTCTATTGGTGGAAGAGATACTCCTCGAATTGCCTTTTTTGATGATGTCAATGTATATATTACATGTAGCTGTTAAATTGCTCAGCAACTTTAGTAATATATATCCTGTGAGATGTCACTTTCATTTCATGCAACACAGCTTTTCTTTCTTCCTTTAACTCTGTACAATAGCTTAGTTCCCTGTTCGCCTCTATGTGCTGAGGTTGTGTGATCAGAACAGTAGATGCAATCAAACTCACAATTAGACTGTGATTCACATTATGTAAAAGATTCATCATGCCAATTGATGTGAAATGACATGCGGTCTCTAGGCAGTGATTGCACAAGGCTTTAATCTCTCCATACAGTGAACCCTGTACCTGTAGTGGTTCAGCAAAGCTTAGTTGTAATCATTTTTGGACTAATGCCTTTCCATGGTTTCATTATGAAGAGTAGAACAATGAAGCCTTTTTCTGCTACTTCTTTTAAATGCCAGTGTGTGCTGATTACACAGTTAGCATCCTGCATGCAGTTGCCCTTTTGGGTAGAAATGGTATGAGACTAGTGTTTTTTACCATTCAGGGGTTAGGTGTCTTACTGAATGACCTTACAGATGACAGCTTTTTAGTCTTTATACTAACATTCTTCTTTCCCTTCTTGGCTTCTTTCCCGCTGTTTTTCACTTGGAAACTTTCTAAAGACCAGTGTATATGGGTTTATTTTAGGAGGTCAATCCAAAAAAACAGGCATTTTTGTAATTTCTAAGATGAACAAGCATCTAAAATGACATGACTCTTCTAAACATCAATTTTCAGGAAAAGTGACTCCTAACCATAGCCTACATCTTCATGTAATTTATTGTAGATATTGAAAATTAGACTCTTTATATGGGCATCTTGGAAAGACTAGAAGTATCGCTCCAGATCTCTGATCCAATCAGGGAGTGACCAGTGCATGTGTGTATATCAAGAGTAAGATGTGGAGGAAAAGCATAACTCCACATAATGGTTACTGACTGAAAACTGTGCAATGACTGGACAGGCAGGGGTTTTCCAGCCTTGAATTCTAAGTAGAAGTGGATTTGTCTTTAATGCCTGTGAATGACAAGGAATACATAGATGTTAATGTGCATGACTAAACTCACTTTCAAAGAACTGAGTATGACTGAGTGGCACTCATTTTTCATTTGTGAATAACTTACGTAGATGAAAAATGCTTTGAGACATGTATATCAAAATAAAAAATCAGAAATATGCAAATTGTTATGTCTTTGGTCAATAATTGAAAATGTTCATTTCCAGAACTGTAAAAAATTAGTCTTTGGCTATTTTGGAATTCATGCTGTGTCCTATTTCATTAAGCAGAAAATGCAGATGATTAAGGATCAGCCATAAGCTGTAGTCATTGACTTCTGATAGAATACTTTGAACTTATTTGTGCTCAGAGTTCTTTTAATTAACTACTTTTTCTACAGGATCAAAGAGAACTGGAGCCAAAACCCACTGAAAGCAGGAGATCAGATAAAGCTTAAACAAAAAATGGTATTCTGTAGTTGGAAATCCCATTTTTCTATTCACACACATGCTGTAGCACAAAAGCTATGTTCCCCAGCAGAGTTATGACCCCATAAAAGACATTCTGGAGACTTCCTGAAGTCCAGTGGGGACTTTACTGTTGTTACTGTTTTTAACACTGCTAAAAACTATGTTCAGTTGCTGCAAATACGGAGGGCATTATGCAACTATCATATAGATGACTTTTCATGAGAGAAATTTGTGGAGTTTTGCATTTTTTTCGGAGGCAAATTGTGTGTTTGTATGGATCAGATATGTTGCGCCAGATTGAGACCTCTGATGAAGATTTGGATTCCATTTCATATTCTTGTGATTTGATTCTGATTTGTACATCACCAGTAAAGCCTCTCAAATCATGGCATACCAAAGATGTCTTTATATGTAGCCACTCTGAAATTCTTCATCCATAAAAGCAGTGCACGTGCTACCTTTCCCAGAACGGGAGGAGGGTCTTTGCTCACAACCTAGTGGGGCTCATTGACAGAGTTTTAAACTAGACTTGAAGGGGGAGGGGGATAATATCAGGCTTGTCTGTGTCAAGCTGTGGGACAATAAGCTGAGGTTAGAGGGACAAGGTCCTAGCGAGGGCCCTCAGCCTGAGGTCTGAGACGTGCCGGTTATAGTGCAATACAATTGAAGTCTTATGGAGATGAGACAGGGGCTCTTGAGGTAGAAGGAGCCAACAGGGAAACACCAGTGAAATACCTCAGAGATATTAAGGTGTGTTCCTCTGAGAAGGTGAGAAGGTGACACGGCCGATAGCCCAGCTAAAGTGCCTCTACACCAATGCATGCAGCATGGGCAACAAACAAGAGGAGCTGGAAGCCGGTGTTCTGCTAGAAAGCTACAACCTAGTTGCTATTTGTGCCATGGCTGGAGTGTTACTATCAATGGCTGCAGGCTGTTCAGAAGGGCAGGCGAGGAAAGAGGGGCAGAGGTATTGCCTTCTACATCAAGAAATGGATAGACTGTGAAAAGTTGTCCCTGAAGAATAACCACAAGCAGGCTGAAATCTTATGGGTAAGAATTGGAAACCAAGGCAACAAAGGGAACCGTATGTTTGGTATCTGCTACAGGCTGCCTGATCAAGGGGAGCCTGTTGATGAAACCTCTTTACTTCAGCTGCAGGAGGCATCCAGCTTATGGACTCTCACGCTAATGGAGGACTTCAGCCACTCAAAAATCTGCTGAAAAAGCAGCACCGTGAACTGTAGGCAATCCAGGAGACTCCTGGAAAATAGAAATAGGAAGAGATGTCTTAGGGGGCAGACAGATGATTGTCAGAAGTCTGTGACTTGTCAAGTTGCTTCTGGTCACCCATTCCACAGGGGTGACTTCAACTACCCAGTCATTAGTTGGAAGAACAATACGGCAGCTCATATGAACAATCGACCATTGGAGTAATCTCCCCAGGGAAGTGTGGATTTCCCATTGCTGGACACTTTTAAGATACAGCTGGACAGGGTGCTGAGACAACTTGTCTCGACCGTGCTTTTGATGAGAAAGATTGGACCAAATGATCCTTGAGGTTCCTCCCAACCTGGGATTCTATTATTCTATGACTCTATAATCCTATGATTTTGTACTTAACACACACTATAGATGCAGTGTTGACTGAATTTTGACCCCCAGTGACATGGGCGTTTGAGCTTACAGAAAATCAGCTCATCTCTTCTGGAGAGACTCTTATGATTCAATTCAGAAGAACACGTAGGATCATGCTCAATTTAAGCTTTAGATATGACTACTGAAGTCTATGAAACTAATTTGATGACAAGCACTTAAGTGTTTTATTTATTTGGATAAGAAGCACAGAGAACATGAGCAGAAAGATGAAAGGAATAATTTTGGAGAGCTTCACTAACATCTAGAGAATGGTCCTCGAAAAAACCTCAGCGTTTGCCTGGTGCATAATCTGTGGTTTGGCCTCCTCAACTACGTGCAATGGCACATAAAACATCTGTATTATGACTCCTGTTGTGAGCTGAAAGTAGCACAGCTTCATAAACTCAATGCTGTTCCCAGGCTTATATATTTCATTTTACAATTCTGGTCTTCAGTAAGGCAGGAAATAGGATAACAGCTGACATAGACTTAGGAGAGACTACTCAATCTATTTAACATATGTAGATATTTCACTGGTAACATTTAAATGGCCAAAATCTATCCCAAAGGGCATTTACAAGAAAACATTCAACTGGCCATTCGATTTTGATAGATGTAATTTTTTTTCTAAATGAGCTTGACATGCATTATAATAGAAACATATGTCGATGGTAACAGTGTTGAGGGCCATGTGCCAGCCTTCCTTTGTTGCTCCTGATTGAACACTGGAATCCTGGCTATGCTCAGGTTGTTTCCAGCTAGGACTGCAGATGCTGATTTTCCTCTTCTACTCGCGGAGCAATAGTCATGTCCGATTATACCTGTCACTAAGTAGAGTCTTTATCCACTTGTAATTTATTTCTTAATCAAAACAAATCTTCAGGTGGAAACTGAGATCAGAGGATCATTTAGTCCAGCTCTGAATATATAACATTATTTGTTACTTTCCCATCTCTTTTTACCTGTGATTTGCCCTTTCTTATCTCTCTGTTGATTCACAGTGTTGCACCATCACTTTGCAAGGGTCTAACTCTAGGTACATAGCATTAACAAGACATACACTTTTCTAACATTTCTTCAGGAAGCATTTCGAGATTTACATTTAGAAATTTAAACTTAGAAATGCTGTAATTCACTAAGGGTCTGAGTAGCAGAGTAATGTCTTCAGAGTTTTGACATAACTCAATAAGATGCTTCCAGCAACCTTTGCCTCTAACCCTAGCAGGTCTAATGCTGGTGAAGTCAGTAGAGCACTTCAAAGAGTATCAGCTGGTGGAATGGGAGCCCCTGGGCAGTCACTTGCAGTTGCCTCTAGATAGCACCTTAGGCACCGAGCGGGTCTTGTGACATTTGTTGAACTTCGAGTATGAAGTAGCATTCTGTAGAGCAGCAGGAGTTTCATGACTTTTGCCATGCTCCTGAGTGCACTAGCAGATCCTGCAACCTTCTCTCCACTCCTAGCAGTTAAGCTGACAGTCTTCAAGGCCTTCTCAAATATGACGCCACTGTGTAAGCGTGGATCAGACTTTCGTGAAATGAGAAAGATCTGTAAGAAGTCTCATCATGAATGTTGACCAATGCAACACCCGCCCTTTACTAAGGAACTGCATTTAAGCTCAGGCTTGGTCCTTGCCTGGGCTATGCTGTAGGTATCCCTGTGCCTGGCCTTGGACCTTGTTGATCCTGACCTTGCCTTGCTGACTTGTCTTGACTGCAGGCCTGCCTCATCCTAAGGACTTGTATAGAGATCACTGGGCTGGTTGATGATGCTCGTTATCATCAGGATGCTCGTTATCATCAGATCTGCTGCTCTTCTTGTTTGGGTCTTGAGGGATACTACCCCTGGCTGATTTGCCATCACCTTTGGCTTCTGGCTCACTTTCCCTTTGGAGCAGTTCACGCTTGCTGCTAAATGACAATGTAAGATTCATAAAATGTAGTTAAATGAACCTAAATTAGACCTTCCTGCAGTTAATTCTCTGATGCATATTTTATAATTTTGGATTATTTAGATGTTTTACTCTTTTGTGTACAGAGCTCTTCCTTGTTTTGCCTTGACCCATTTAAATTACTTGGAGGTTTTGGAGGACACTGTAAAATAAGTAACGATTAATATCTTGGTGGTTTGCAAATTCCTTGTGCTCTCACTAGCTGCAGTGTCTTGTTCCTCTTTTTAACCTTGTTGCTGGCAGGCCTTTGCAGCCTAACAAATATATAATCTTACCACAATGGCACAGAAGAAATACCCTGCAGCACCTGTAGCTTGCAACTCCCTTTCTTGTTCTACTTTAGAACTGGGCAAAATAGTAGTTGCACATATTTAATTAGATAAATATTGGTTAGAAGATGCTGGTTCATCAAAATACGCTTGTGATCAACAGTCACTTTTGCTGATTCTCTTCACTATAAGCTTTTAAAAAAGTATTTGCCATTGATTTCACGTAAGAATTATTAATGGAAACAGAGCTGAAGAAAGAACTACAATATGACAGCAGGTAAAGCACAAAGGGAAAAAAAACCACAAGTAGGAAAAATGAAAGAAATTAAGGAAAATGAATGAAAAGTTAAGGAAATTCTAATTAGTGCTTCCTTGAGACAACATTAGTAATACTCCAAACTCATGGCAGAGCCTTGTTAGTATACAATAGCCCCATAGAAAAACATTTCCTAACAGCTGCACCCAGCTGAGATGCAGCAATCTGTATAGAAGGACTGAGTTTCATGTGAAATTTCTGCGTCTGCGTCTTAAGGTTGGAATATTTAAATTTTCAGATTTTTTTTTATTGCCAGTGTGAAAATATTTCTCCCAAATCAGCCTATTCCTTCCAGAAATGAGTTGAAATACTGAAAATAGAAAATAACAATTTTTTTTCTTAAGACTATGTTGATGCTATTTGTAAAAAAGCAAACAAACCAAAAAAAGCCCCCAAGAAAGACAAAAAGATAAACTTATATGGGAAAATAATATTTTTTTACATTTGCCTCCAACTGGGATGAGAGCAATTATTCTACCAGCTTATGAAGGTTTTAATAATGTGAAATAAAGACAGAGAGAATATATGCTTTGTTTTGTCAAAACTTAACATTATATGTTACCCATACATACTTCTCTAAAATAAAGTAGGTAATAAATATATTTCCCTTGTGCTAGTAGTATTCCTGAGTGTAATGAGTGAGTGAAAGAGGAAGGGAGGTATTTGGAAAGGAGGGTTCACTCTGATTTGTTGGTACAACATCACAAATCTATCTGTCTGTTCTTTCCACTTTACTCTGAACAGTGAGCATTTGAAAACAGCATGTAATGATCTGCTTGCTGGAGTTGCAAAGTGGATGTTCTGCAGACTGCTGGGAGTTAGAAAACCCAAGCAAACAAACAAAATCCAAGTATTTTTGCTACTGAACAACCCCAAATCCCAAACATTGGTTGTGCATTGCTCTCTCTTTCCTACTTATTCTCCTTTACTGATCCAGATTTCATTTGCTTTTCCTGTACTTCAAATTTAGCCATCTGACAGACTTTTTATGGATTTCTAATGTTGGTCTTAAATTGGATCATAAAATGATATGGGCTTGGAAGGGAACTCTGGAGATCATCATCATACTCTTTACTTGACCAAATCTTGAAACTAAATCTATACCAATGCTGGATTGATGTCAATAGCCAGCCACTAACTTTCTAGGCTTACATTTAGATATAACTGTGTGTGTTTAACCAATGGCAATTTCAACTATTTCCGCCATAGGTCCACAAAACTGCCAATCTGAGCTGTGCATAACTAACTAATGAACTACGCAGAAAGCACAGAGTACAGAGTAGGCACGTTCTTTGGATCCAGTCTATGAAAGGACTGAGAGATATTATTTTTTTATTAAAATTGAATAGAATTTTCTCTCAAAATACTATTATTTGCCTTCATATGTATATATCTAGACTTAACCTTTAAGGGAGAGAGATGTTTTCAAATTTCCTCTAAGGGCTATGGTAAAAGACCTCTAAAGAGTTTTGTTTCTGTCTTTCAACTCAGCTGTCTATACTCACACATCTGCCATAGGTTATGTCTCTGTAAGAGAGCTGGCAAATAGGAGCATGTACATGTGCCTCAGGTCCTTCCTGCTCTGCCATCGTAGCACAGACCATTGATAAAAGTGAGATTGAAGGCATCTGACAGCGTGCTAGAGCTCCTGCAGCTCAGGCACATCGTTTCTTCTGGCTACTCTGCTATTAGGATGGTGTCCTCCAGGATAGATTTGGAACAGACGTGGGTGGTAATTTCTTAAACTGTTGCAACAAGAGTCACTAGAGCTCATCTTCCACATTATTAAATATTAATTATATGCATATATACACAGAGATACACACATAGAGTTGACTCATCCCTTGTGTAATGCCGTATGTTTAAAAGACAAAGAAGCAGTGTTGGTTTTCTGTTTCTAGTAAGTCAACATCTTTGTCCTTAGAGACAGCTATTTTATGTATTATATTAGAATCAAACCTTCCTTAGAGTCGCACTTCATTTCACTCAGGTAGCTATCCATTTACATGAAAGAATTTAGATCTGATGTCATACCAACTGTATATGCATATACAAAACTAGCAGGCACCCATCTCAAAAAATGTGTCCACCTATGGCTAAGTAAGTATTGTTTGTAACAATACTTATTACTGTGTGTGCCTGCCATCAGCACAGTTGCTTTCAAGGAAAAAAGATCTGAATTTTTATGATATGTATAGCAGCAAGACAGAGTACTACTATGACCCTCTGGTGCTTTTACCTTTTTTATTTTTTCTTCAAAGCAATTCTGTTTGGAACAACTGAGTGCATTTAATTGTGTTTGTAAAATATTTTCATAATACTATCCATACTGGATAATTTTGAAAGGAATTGTTATGAGTTAAATGATGTGAAAAAGTACTAAAAGTTTTATAAAAAAGAGAGAGAAAATAATTTTTTTTCCTGGTTTAATAAGAATTGTACCAAATAATTAAAACAAAATATTGATAGTAGTATATTTGCTATTATTGTTGTCGTCTATATAGCAGAGATATTACTGCACTGCTTTCTCACTGCTTTTGTCTATTTGAAGAGCTGATAGAACAATTTACATTTTTCTTTTCACAAAAAAACCCCAGCATTGGCAATTTCATCATGATATGATACTGCACAAAATCAAAACCACTTTTTGATTAAACACTCGCCTTTCATAAATGAGTCATTTAATTTTTTTTTCCTTTAATTCATATTTTTATTTGAATGTTTTAATTTTTTTTAAGTGTTTGAATAAATGAGGGGCGGATAAAGCCACTGACAGATAAGTGGAAGTAAGGCAAGACTCGTTACTGGGTCTTAATAGCGCTATTCCAGTTCCTTCCCACCCTGCAAGCCCTCTGGCTCTGCCAGTCCTGGGCCTCCCTTAAACTGGCCATTTCTGATTCAGACATGGAAGAATCTCCTGCAATAAATCCATATACAGATAAAGTATTTACATGCAGTTAACCACTATAGTGCCAATTCTTTTTTCAGTTTTTATGCTGTATTATGATGTGTCAACATATACAAGGCTTATAGGATTTCTGAACTCTGAGGCTGCCCTGTAAGTGTTGTGTTGTTATAGACAGCTATTTGCCCTAAAACAGCTCACCTAGGAAGCAGCTAGATGGTACATGAAGATTTCTTGACAACAGAGTGCCAGACAAAGAGGAACATCCTTCTCCAGTGTGTCCTCTCTGACATTCCATTTTCATGAATTAGTTGTTGCACCTGAGTAAGTAAGACCAGCTAACAGACCATCGCGTGAATGCCTCTTTTGGGTTTTCCTGACTTAGACTGGTTAAGCCTGCCTGATACTGTGCTGTGCCATATAGGTGTAACAGTGCAGATCTCTCCACTGCTACATTCCATCACATAGATATTTCCTTGGTAAATATCATTCAGGTGCCCAAAACTCTACTGGACAACTGGGCTTTCATAACACTGATTCATAAAGGACCTAGTATTAGGAGTGCCCAGGTAGGGATCTACTGCTGAAACATGGTCTTCTATGCCCCCTTTGTAAAGCAGGTGATCAAAGAGTGAATCTAGAGGCATAATCTGTTGGCCTGATAAATAAGGATTGAAGAAGGAAGGACGATAGAGGACATCAAGTTACAATTTCTTCCAGTGTCCCTAATAGGAATGTCATGTTCCTCTGCCAGTCACAGGCCCAATACAAGTACAGTTTTTTTCACCCTGACAGTTGATTTTTCAGAAGTGCAAGGGTCTAATGAATCAGTTACCACGACCCCCTTGTGCCTTTAGATGTTTTTTTTTTTTTCCTTCAGGACATTTTTTCTTTCCAGAACAGTTCATTTTATGAGCTACTTGGTATTCAAATATCAGACTGTATAAAGCTTTGCTTTACTTGCAAGACTGATTGATTCACAGGGCTCTGATTCTGCTGTCATTTTCCACTGGTTCATGGCAGTAAGACATAGCCAGGACAGTGAAGAAAAAGATTCTAAACTATGTAGTTGTTCAAACTGAATAAGTACTTTGGCAAGTGGTTCATTTTAGGTAATTTTTTTCTAGAATGATCTCTCCCTTTTTGTTCTCTTAATTTTTCTTGTTGATGGAGCTTTGTCACTTAGGAACATGGAATAAATTAAATTTTTGGCCAACATTAAACCAACAAATGGAAGATTATACTACATATGAAAAGCACTGAAGTTCACCTATCAAGCCTACCTCATTGATAATAAGGACAGCATAACCTAATCCTAAATTAAGACAAGACTTAAAAACTAGCAACCTTGATTATAATAGTGCTGGATATCACTTGAATGAAACAACTTTTATTGTGTTTTCTGTTTGGTTACACAAGTCAGCAAGGTTGCACAAGGTAGCTTAACATAAAGTAGGTACCCCTGGTGAAATCCTGCTGACAACTTTGATCATAATCCTACAGCTTTCAAGTGGCAATTTAGCCCTGAAGTCTGTGAAATAAAATGTGTTGTAGCTTTCCCCTGTGGCAGAAAGTGACAGTATTCTTAAAAGTTGCAACAGTTTAGCAGTTTACTGCCCTTATTATACTTCATAGGTGGTGTAGCAGCTTACACCAAGTGTAATGGGTAGGTTTTTGTACCCAATACCAATAGAAGATTTGCTTAGACTTTCATTGCCATAGGGCAAAGCATACAGCGGGACTGCAGCACTGTCACACACTTCCCAAAAAGTAATTTTTATCAAGTTCTTGGTTCTTACAAACTATTATGATCTGATCAGTTCCCCAGAGTAGGGATTTTTTTTTCTTCTCTTTTTTTTTTTTTTTTTTTCCCCCTCTTCACTAGACAGATGCATCAACAAACAGTAGGAGGGCTGGCTCATCTCCACTGATAATAGCATGCAGGATAATTTTACCATGTGACTCACTTTCTTCTTTGACTCTAAAAGACATTTGAAAAAGAGTGGCATTAATTTAAATAGATTTCCCATAAACAGGATTTACTAAAAAAAATAAAATCCTTGCTTTAATCTCATCTTTAAAAAGTACAGGAAAGAAAAATCCTACTATGATGTTCCAGCATTTAGAAATGTTATTGATAAATGAAAATATTCTCTTACTGAGTAAATGGAACGTATTTTGGGAAATGTATTTGCAGTGAAGAATTTTTACCTCTGTGCACATCACTGCTTTCTTAGTCTGTCAAGGAAAAATAATGCTTTTTGCTACCTCCTGCTCTTTTATAGCTAGACCCTCATCTAACCTTGACCAGGGTCATGGCATGGAATGAATTGATAAGACATAGTTCATTTAGGATTAAATAACAATGAGACTGACAGAGCCTAGAGGGGCTTGCAATCCTAATGGAGAGTTTATCAGCACTCCTATGGAGGAAAAACAATATGACTTGGATTAGTTGCTTCCTTTGTGCCGGTCACACAAGACAAATGCACCCAGGAGGCTAATCTAATGTGCTCTCCCAACATATTAAAGAACATCAAAGGTGCTAAATATGTGAAACAGAGAAGTATTCTTAGCTGATTTTTACTGGAATACGTGTTACTCCACTTTCTGAGCTCCCTTTCTTTGTTGCTCTTTTGTTAATCTGTGCAGGCTCTCCTATGATCCAGTGCGTTCTGTTACGTTTGCTGTGGTTTGGGAAATTTCATTCAGCTTCCCTTCTAGCAGCCTAGCTCCAAGCTGAGCATCCTATTTTGTGTGACAATCAGTGTGTTGGAGATACATTTCACATATATTTCAGGAGGTCAGTAAGACACTTGATCCCATTTCTAATGTTGGAAAGAAAAGAGAAAGTCTATGATCTGACTGGCACTCCACATGTCAGGAGATTTTGCTGTAAATGGAAAACAAAATCTTGAACACAAATAATGCAAATAGCTACATGGAACTCTGTGCTTTTGGAGCCTACCTATTTTCTTCTCAAGATGCTTAGGCCAGACTAAATTTGCACTCTAGAGACAAGCTTAGAAAAAACCTCAATTTATTCCCCACCAGCTGTGTAAGTTTCTGATTACTGTTAATATCACTATTCATACATATTATATTAAAAGCAAAATCAAACCAATTCCAAACCTGAAAAAACGTGGCCAAAAATAATTAATGAGTCAGAATAATGTGCCTATTGATTAATTTCCATGAAACGCCATGCTATATATATAGTTACCTGTCTGTGCTCTCTCTCCTGATGTGTCCAGGCATGTCCTTGCAGAGAACCAGTTAGTGCGGGCCAAAACCAAGCCAGGAAGCATGCTAGCAGTTTAAAACTACCAATGATGATGTGTCCATGCACTAGTTTGTGTCCTGGTCTTGTTCAGTTTACTGATAGAGATGGAACCTACAAATTTTGCTTTCCTTGCCTCATGCTGATCTTTTCCTGAAGAAGAACATTTTAATGATTCTTATGAATTTATGATAAAATTGTAGGTTTGCCACAGATACCTTTTGCAACCTTGAACAGATAATTCAAACTGTCTACTTTATTCCTCTATCTGTAAAATGGGGAAAATACTCCTTTGTCCCAAGTTTGTAATAACTTTTTTATTAATGCCTCACATTCTTCAAGTCCATGACATGGTTGTACAGGACCTAGTTAATGGATTTTCGCTGCTAACTGTGGCTTCCCCACACATTCATAACTGAAATATATAAGAGAAGCAACAGGCCTATTCTCTAGCCTAGATGGCATTTCAATATAGTAACTCCTTTTCTTGCATGCCTATCATATAACTGAAAAAGATGAGCCTTTCCAAATATTTATACTCATAGATTTCAGGGGGTTAGCTCTGCTAAGATCTTTACAAGCCCTTCCACAGACGATGTATCTCCTTCATTTAATTTTCCAGACATGTACATGATTCCATGGTGATGAATTCATAACCAAGATTAAATGACTGGAGCTTGACTGAATAAAGTCACAGTTCTACCTTTTTCTAGGAAGAGCCAGAGCTCTTCTGCATACTCAATTTTCATTAATTCTAATATAGCTGTTCCTGTTAATACAGTTTTGCTGACCACTTCCTAAAGAACTTGATCACTCTCCTACTTCTTTATTTTTTGTCACAGTATTTTTCACGAACTGTGCTTAATAACATAAAGTAAATCTTCAGTACCTTTCCCTTTTTCTGCTGACCTACAAATGGATTATGTGAGCATGTAGGACATATATTTAGATTGATCTTTCCTTTCATAGATCTTGCAGTGCAATCTTTGCAATATAAACGTGGAGGTGAATATATGCCGAGGGGCAATTCTCTGTTAGGGTGAATTTAACAATGTGTTTTGGCTGATCCAACAGCTCAGTCCTGTATTTGTGCCTGTCTACTGCCCCCTCCCCTAGTCTTAGACACAGACTTCCACTTCTTCCCTCGCACCACTCCTGGTGTTTTTCAGGTTCTTGGAGTAGCCAAGTCTGATCAGTAAGCCAGCAGAAAACCAACACATGGCAATTTAAAAATAGTCATTTTGTTGTATCTGCTTACTGAGAGATCAGCCAAATCATTGTACTGAGCAGTAGCGTGTTACTAGATCACCTCAGTCATGCAATTAATATCTTTAGAAAATCTTGACATAGATTTTCTTCATTATTTCTCAGGCAAGAGTAGGAGAGACTTCCTGGCCGACATATGTAGTGTTATCTGTAGTTTATCTGAAGTCTCACCCTAAAGGCTGACAACTGATGGTATAAAATTCATTCTTTTGATTCAAATGATTACCCACTATGAAGCTGAAATATATGAATGTGAGTAAAACACATGGATTTTGCTTTCTCTCAGTGTATTGTGGGTAAATAGATGTACATTTCCCAACATTATAACTATAAAAGTGCTTTTTGGAAGCACTATGAGCTTAAATCAAAAGCAAATTATTTTCTTCACTCTAGCTAGTCTTGAACTGGATTTTAAAAATGTCAGATATTATTTGTCATAAATACAACATGTTACTAATTCAACAACAATTAGCAGTATGTTTAAAGTTTCCATTTGCTTGTAACTCTCAGTGGTTTAGTGATATTTAGTCATCTGTTTATGAATTTTCCTGGAGAAAAAAGGTTTAGGCAACAGCTTGAATGCTTTGTAGAATACAAAGTATCTACTTACCTATTCTCTCTATCTATCTACCTATGGCCTATCTACCACAATCAAGTATAAGTAATGCACTGAGTGTTTCTTTTAAAGAAAGCTTTGCTAAACACTGAAATGGATTTTTAGACAGAGTTCAAAAATATTCACCCTTCTAATGTCACTATGTAAAATACTTTCTCAATGACCTGCCAATTAGTGATGAAAGTTAATTTTGAAGTGTTTTATGAGTCAGTGAGGAGGAAAAAAGAAATGATGGCAATTTGCTCTGATATTTTAAACCTTAAAAGTAGTACTGATTGTTACAGCTAATTCTCTGAATAATTTTTATTTTTATTCATAAAATCCTTTGACATTCTGCAATTTTGATCCATGTTTCTAAGGGATATTAATGATTCATCTTAACAAACAAATGGGATGAATACTGATACATAATCTAATAAACAGAACATTAAAAATGCCAAGCTTTTTCTAATTCTTATGAAACAGAAATAAAGATAGGGATGGTATAAAATAAAATGAAAAAACCAAAACAACAATTCTGTATCTTTGAGAAGGTTTCTCCCTGATTAGCTTGAAAGAACTCATATTGTGTTTTGTTTGTTTTCTTTCTGAGGAAGACAGACCTAAATAAGAGATTATTCTATTGGTTAAGATTGTGTGTGTGTGTATGTGTGTGTGTGTAAAGCTTATAAGTCTTTTAAAACAATTTTATTTCAGTTGTGTATAAAGTTACCAAAGGTATCGAAACGTATCTTTGCTGTCCTTACAGTTAGGGAAATAAATGTTGTGAAGGAGTTGTAATGCTTCCAATTTCCATCAGAGGGTACTATAAACATGCCTAAAACTTACTTTTTTGGCTTCACCCGCAAAGAAATGGATGTTCCTTTCAGTTCAGAATTTCCTGATCATTTTCAGTGTTTATAAAGTCTATGTACCATCAGATATATTTGCTTTGCTGAAAACATGAGTGGTGTATGTAGCCTCATTAAAAACATTTGAAAACAAGTTTAGCAAACATTCTCATTTCCTTGTAAATATTCACTGGATATTCCCCTTTAACAAGGAGCCTCGTTCCAAAACTTCTGTGTGTAAAATGCCAACGTGGATGGAGGTAAAAAATGTTCCTTACGTACCAAACATCTTACACATCCTGGCAGTCAAAATACACTTTCTTTCTTTGTAGATACAGAAAACTATTCTGTGGGCAGAGACAGAGCTTGAGGACCTGAGGTGGTATACTCAATATATCTTGTACAAACACGTTTTATAGAAAAGCAACAGTCTCCTGCCAGCGACTGGCTGCCCTTGGGACAGATGCACTTTGGTAAGTGAGCCGCTGGCCTGTGGTGCTGCTCCTGCCCCAGCACCATCCTGCCCTGTGAAGCAGCTGCTCTGGGGTGTGTCAAAGAGTTGTTCATGTTCTACCACCTGGATTGCTCTTCTGTGCATTTATTTTCACATTATTTTATCAATGCCTTTTTATTCATGTTACTACTTGTGGTCAGGTGACTCTCCATGTGGACAGTGGATGTTTGCACACCGGAGGCATTATTCACGTGCAAGAAGGACATATTTAATATTAGTTTTCTCCCTTTTTCTAATGACAAACTTTATTCCATTTACAGTTTTTCATCCAGGCAAAAAGCAGAATTGATGACATGAACCTCTGATGATGATAAGTAAGAAAAAATAATAAGTGAGCAGTTCATGAGCAATGCATGGAGAGCAATTTGTTCACAGGGTCTGGCAAGCCAGGTATCTCCCAGCCCCAGCCAGGAGCAGTTTGGCCAGTGGGCAGCGGGGACAGCCACCAGCCGTCTCTTGGGGATGTTGGCCCACAACTGGGCCTGGTTCGGTGGGACCTGTGGCCAGGCAGGGCAGGGCTGTGAGGAACTGGACACCAGCAGCAGGGACTGACAGCCCTGGAGAGGTTGAAATGGGTCCTGGGCCGTGGTCTGGGAAGCAGGGGAGAGGCCTCAGGGGGCTGGGCAGGTGCAAGAAGGCCAGTCAGTGCTCTCATCCCTGACAATCAACAGCAAATAAATTCATAGTTTCTGATACAGAGGGGGATAAGCCAAAATAAGGTGATGGCTTGAGGAAGCATATTTGAGAGGACTGCTGAAGATACAGCTCAGACCTTCTTTCATCTCCAACCTTCATCCTCTTGTCCTTGGGTAGCAGTGTCTGCTCTGGCTGGATTGTGTTGGGAGATTGCAAACAGGCAGGTGCTCAGTAGTAAATTAAAGAGAATTTTATACTCCAAGATTAAAACACATAACTGTACGAGTATTCTGATAGTAAGAGTTCAGTTTGTTTATTCAGAGTTGTTAGTAAGAAAATGTTTGCTTTTTGTCTGAAGAATGTGGGTGAGATTAGGTGCAGTAGTCTGTCCATACTATTATAATGTAGTGGCAAATCAGGTACTATTTGTTTTTCCACAATGAACTCTGGGTTTATGTGGTCTCGCTAATTTCACAGAACAGTCTTATGCCCACTCTTGGCTGAGATAAAATCTGCACCCGTAGATGATTCTGCATCCAAAACCCCCAGGCTTAAAGATCATTGGCTGTATATCAAACCTTCAGATTGTAACATAGGTATTCTTTTAACATTATGCTCTGCTAATAATCCATTGTAGTGGGACCATTTATAGGGTAAGATGTTATTTGGCTTAGGGATATTGGAATTGGCATATAGAAATTAAACTGTACTTGCATGGCTCATGAAAAATGCAAAACTTCTTGGATAGGTTACGGAAAATAAATTCAATTGGAAGAGAAATTTGCCAACAGGAAGTAGTGATTCAGTGTCATTTTAAAAACATATGATTCAGTTCTTATTTGCATTAGTTTCATATATGCTACCTGTGGTTTATGAACAACCACCCTAACAACGTTCTAACATCTCCTTCAAGCAAAACTAAAGGTGATATAAGGGAAAAGTTTATTTTGGAAACCGTTTTTCTGCCTATGCAGCCCCTGTGAATTTGGAAGAGGGGCTCAGAAGCAAGTTTAGCCTTTTATCCCCTGGATACTTCCCACTTCTGTATACCTTATTGCTGAAACAGAGGAGAGCCTGCTTCCACAAACCAATTTTGCACCTCTTTCTCAAGAAAGCATCTCACACACCCCCAACCCCATTGTCTGAAACTTTATGCACATATTTCTTCTAAGCCCATGTCATGATTTAACCCCATCCAGCAACTAGGACCACACAGCTGCTCACCTCCCAAACCCCCACCCCCTCCAAGTTGGGATGGGGGACAGAACTGGAAGAGTAAAAGTGAGAAAAAACTCGTGGGTTGAGATAAATACAGTTTAATAAGTAAAGCATAAGTTGGACACACAAGCAAAGGAAAACAAGGAATTCATTCACTGCTTCCCACTGGCAGGTGGGTGTTCAGCCATCTCCAGGAAAGCAGGGCTCCATCATGCATAACGGTTACTTGGGAACACAAATGCTTTAACTCCGGATTTCCCCCCTTTCCTTCTTCATCCTCCAGCTTTTATTGCTGAGCACAATGTCATATGCTATGGGATATCCCTTTTGTCAGTTGGGATCTGCTGTCCTGGCTGTGTCTCCTGCCAACGTCTTGTGCACTCCCAGGCTACTTGCTGGCAAGGGGGTGTGAGGAGCAGAAAAGGACTTGATGGTTTAGCAACAACCAGAAACATTAGGGCACTACCAACACTATTCTCATCCCAAGTCCAAAGCAGGTGCACCAGATGCTAACAAGAAAGTTAATCGAGCCCAGCAGAAACCATGACAGCCTACCAGCTGTCTTCCTGAATAAAACTTGCATCCTCAGAAACCTATGTAATTTGACTACTAATTTCACAAGGGCGTACGTTATGAGTTCAGACTGTATGTGTAAAAATGTGATATAGTGTTGGTTGTTAATATCATCCTGATATTGAGAATATTCCAATCACCTTCCTACTTCCAACCCCACAAGCATGTCCTGTACACATTAGCACACCAGAAATAGCAACCATGTAGGAAATACAGATATCAGAGACCCAAATTTTGTGTTTGTGAACCATTTTTATATGGTTTTGCTCTTTTTTTTTTCTCTTGGCTATTCAAAATTTTGTTTTGCCTAGATTTTTAGATGCTGTGGTTCGGTTCACTTCTGGTTGACTATGGTGTTTCTTTTTGACTTGTAGCTAAAAACCACTGAAAATGGCTAGAGGTCATTTGCTTTCATGTCAGATTTTAGGATTAGTAAGAGAAATAGGTACCTCTGGAGTGCGTCTTTATTCACCTATCGAGTCTTTGCTGTCATCTTTGAATATAGTAAATTGCCTGTTTCTCTCCAGGAAGTGAACCTTGGTGACTAGCTTTGGCTTTGATATCTTAACATCCAAGTCACAGTAGATGTATCCCACCCAAGAAACAACAAAGGTGTTTGTTTTCATTCAGTGCTACGAATCACACCAGTGATTTTGAAACAAAATCATGACATCACAAAATGGCTGAGGTCAACAGAGACCTCAGGAGACTGTCTGGTCCAATGCCTCAGCTCCAGGCAAGGTCAGTTAGAATGGGTTGCTCAGGATCATGTCCGGATGGGTATGAGCAGCTCCAAGATTGGATACTCTAGAACCTTTCTGAGCATCCAGCTCCAGAACTTGATTACTCTTACGGTAAATAAAGTTTTTTCTTGTGCTTAAATGTAATTTCCGATGTTTCAGGAGATTCATCTAGAGGTAGAAATCTTAAGGAATAGTTAAATGGAACTAAACTGTTTTACTACATGGAGAAATAACAGTACCCTTTTCTATTGCCATATTATTCATATACACTTCTATCATAATTTTGTGAAGAAACATTAAAACCAGTGTTTTAACTGATATGCAGTATCAATTTGTATTAAAACAGAAAATGAGTCATACAGTGGTAATTGAAATTTGATAGAATGCTTATAAAGAAGAATTTGAAATTATACACTGTTTAGTAATATTCTATTTTTTTTTATTTCTTAAGCTGAATTTTTAAGATGACATACAGACAGGACTAGAAAGTGCTTTAAGAGCTTTAAGTTCAAGTTGTTCTGTATTGCACTTTAGCCCTTTCTAATATTCTTTCCTTCCCTGGATTTGACAAAATCATTCAATGTGGAAAAGGAATTGCTTTTGACTCATTGGCTGCTTACATATTTTGCAATATATTAAGTTGTTAAAATATTCATTTAGGTCTGGAAACTAATGTCTTCCTATAGTTGAAACGTGTTCTATTTATAAAATAATGCCTATGACTGTATCACAGCATAAAAATTTAGAAGGCAGGCAACATGTATAAAAATTTCACTTTCAATATGTAGTTTATGTATATATATATAACTATATATAAAAATAAACATATATGTGTGTATATAGATGGATATATACACACATATATATGCACATCTATACTATGCTATTCTTTTAAATGTAGGTAAAAATATTTACTTTAGTGAAGTCGTTCTTGGGAATTACTTACTAAATGTAAGCAAAATCAGAAATTGGTTCATCTGAAAAAAACCCAAGGCCTGACTGGTTTTGCTTAATTTAGATTTTTAAACTTTAGAGATAAAGGAAAAAGTGGTATAAAACTCTACTGAATCTCACTCCATGAGAATGAGAGCCATTGGCGCTGAATGTCTTCTTAACCTTCATATCTGAGTGTACTGAACTTAGTATAGTATAGAATTCTCCGTGCTATATTATGATTCTGCTGAGGTAAATAACAAAACTCCCATTGTACTCAGTGGTACAGGATTAGTCCCTCTATTTTTTACTGGGGCAGAGGCTTTTCCCTTGCTATTACTGTATCTTCATATAAATATAGCAGCATTATTGAAAGCCTGAAGCTTCATGCCATTGCTTTGCTCATCTTCTTAAATTCAGTACCACATGGCAGATTTCTTTGGAGCCTTATCTCTCAAGCCAAAAAGAAAAGCATGATCACAATAGTCAGCTTGGCTTTTCTTCTCATCTCTATATGCACTTCAGTGCAGGAGAAGTTCAGACACCACAGAGCTTCAAATGGTTTCTTTCAAAGGCGTTAAGAAAAGAAAGGGAAACAAATATTGAGGTATTACAAAGAAGTTTTCAGCCAGTGCATGTTTATTAAGCTTACTTTATTCTATCCAGCATATTCAAAGACATCTGATTAAACTGTCCCAAATAAAAAGGACAAAGCTTTCTTCAATCTGGGCAGTACAGATAAATAATTTTGTGGAAGATTTTTATCTATACTGGAGACCTGTTGAGGCATTTCAAACAGGCTATGCACATTGCCAAATACAGTCCTGTTCAGAATATGCTAAAATACTGAATCTGGCTAATTGGAGATAGAAAAGATTGTTTCTAATCACTACATGGCATATTTTGCAATTCTTATAGATACCTAGACATATTTCTTGCTTCAGATGTATTTCCAGCGAAATTACTGGAACAAATCACAAGAATAAGGGTGGACCAATACAGCAGCTGAAATTACTGTATGGCACAGCACACAACGACCTTGCTGTGACCCTTGTTTGAGTATCCTACTTTAATCTTTGCATTCTCTAATGTTTCAGCTGTGTGATAACTTTTATTTACAGATAGATGCTATTTTTAGAAGGGACTGTTCAAAGGCAAAAAGAAATATTTAATAACACTGAATTAGTTTAAATGGAGACAGAAAAGGACTTTTTCACTCAGATCCTTAGCTGTAAGTTCTCTTGAAGTTACCATCTAACCTTATCTGAGGATCTGTTATTTTTATCTCTACAGTTTCTTTCATTATTTCAATAAATAAATCTTTTCCATAAAAGAAACATTGATTCTTTTTGAGTTAGGGAGTTTAACTGCTCCTTTTTTTCCACTGTGGTTCAGTATGAAAATCAATGGGCCCAATTGCTTTTGGTTTATTCATCTGCTTACGCTTTTACACTGGTGATTAGTGAACACTGATATTCAAACCACGTGACTAAACCAAACAGTTCTGTTACTTCCAATCTCTACTTCTCCTTTTCCTCTGTTCTTAAAGTTCATCTTTATTTGAGTTCATATAAGAGATAGGGCAAATAATAGTTTAGCTTCAATTTTATGCAAACCAGTATTGCTACCATAATTACACATCATGCTCTTCTGTTCGGAGATTGAGACTTAGAGGATGTTGCAGGAGGAGACGGGAACATTAAATCTACAACAATAAAAGAAAACTTACTGTAATCTCCCTTGAAAAATGAAGTGAATAATTATTTTGATTGTATTTTTCTCATTTTGAAATGACACATATGACAGAACCTCCACCGAGTTTAGGAAACATTCACATAACATTAATGAAAGGTGTACTTTGTATATACATCTATATCAATTAATAGCCACATAAATCTGCAACTAAGAGTTTTTACCAGCCAAAAAAACCTTACTAATAAATATTTTTAAATTGTGAATTATTTAATTTCTTTCCGTGAGTCCTCTTTTCTTTATTTTCCCGTTCTAAGCATTGTCCTTTCCTGCTGCTATTTACACCAATGGTTACAGATAAAAGCAATGGCTACTTACCTGCTTCATCCACTTTAATCACATTGATTGGCCAGCTTTCCTTTGAGTGTCTCTGCATGAGTATCAATAGCATCATGCCTCTTGCAATGAATTTGTGACCAGTGGCACTGCCTGTGGAAATTAGCTTTCTCATTTGTGATATTTCCTTTTCATTCTCTTTCTTAATAGACCAAAACAGTTCCCAAAAATGTAACCACCCACCGTGGTCTTCACTGGAGGGGAGGCAAAATGAATCCCACTGAAGGGAAGATTATTTTAAAGATGATGTCTTCACTGAAAAATAATTTAAATGTACTAAGTGGTTCCCAAATCCACAGTCTACTGTTGCTTCTTGCCGTTCAGCACTACCTGTGGCTGTCACTCTTCTCCACTGCCAGTAGATAATACTGCTTGCAGCAATATGAGTGAGCACAACACAGTTTATGGCTGATTCAGGCTCACTGAGGCAGCAGTTATCACGTTGTGTTGCTCCCTGTATACATGCAAATGCCTCTTTAACTGAAGGTGCCCACATTTTTCTAACCCTTTCATCCTGTCTCTAGGAGACAGACAATAAAATTAATTAAAGTAGGTTTTATTGCACATTTGGGAAAGTGATGGGTCTTTGTAGCTCTGGATCAGCAGTCTCCGATTTCATATTTGCATGAGGCTAATAAAGAAAACAAGACAACTGATGTAATGCCCTCTGCAGACAACATTTCCATAACCGATGGCATAATCTTCATGACCACAATGCTGCAATACATTAACTTGCCACTGCAAGTGATACTTACCTCTTCTGTGATAGTTTTGGGAGACTTAATGTTAAGCTGCTTTGTACACATCTATATAATATGGTCAATAAAATAAGTGATGATTCCACTCAGAATTGCTTTTTAATCAGAATTCCTCTCTAGGCTCTTCTATTTTGTGAAAAGGTGCAATAAGCTTTTCATCTTTTTGTATTCATTAAGTATTGATTCTTTTGTTTGTTTGTTTGTTTCAATAGCGGAACACCTGGCAGTTCCAGAGTGATTGGAACATTGCCTGGGATGGAAAAAGGGGAATGTTCTACTGGTTTTCTTGCAGAAGCAATCTGGCTAATTTTAAAGTCTGTTTCAGAAATCTGCCCTATAACACCCCAAAAATCATTCATTTTGGAAGAATAGCACTTTACAAATACAATTATTAATTATCATGCTGAGTTAATGTAAATTTGAACAGCATTTGGGGATCTTGACAACACTCAGTAAAGCTGTATCATTTGCAGTAACTGTATTGCTTTGCAAAGGGGATAAGGTATTTATGGGGGAAGGATTCTTTGAATGATTTGTTGAAACTGTCGGGAAAGGAATTCTGTTATTTCAGTTTTCTTAGAGAAATTACAGTTGTTCCATTAGCAAGAGTGAGAATCCGCGTAAGGCTCTATTACTACAGTTGTTCTTATTAAACAATGAAAAAATATGTGCCCTTATGGGAAGCCAGAATACAGTGACTTTGTCACAACATTCTAGGTGTGAAATTCAAAGATCCTGATGTTCATAAATAATTGAAATATTCTGTAAAAACTGTCTGCTCATATGGGATTTTTTTTTTCAATATTGTATTTATTTTCACGTAGAAAATTTAGCTTACCATTACAAGGAGTCCAAATTAAACTGATTTTCTTCTTTCTTATAGCCAACTGGCAGTTGAAGAGCTTGCTGTTGTTTTCTGTTTGTTGAGTGCCTTTACACTGCAGCTCTGTTGCAGCAGGCTCTTACAGCCATAATGGGGCTCTCGAGAATGAGGGTGCCTTCCTGCTGTCTCCATCCTCCCCTCACTCACATCCCTTCCTGTGGACTCCTTACAGTGAAGTTGCCAGGCTTGCAGATGTGGGGACAAAGTGGCACTCCCATCCACTCGCTTGACTCTCAGGCTTGCTACCTGCACTAGCACTCATGCTTATACAGATTTAAATGGATCACTGCAAGAAGGGAACTGCTTTTATCTTTCAACGGACCTATTTCCTGGTGGGATAACCGAGTTCCCAGGCAAGCTATTTAAATGTGAGAAATGTAACTTGTACCCTCCCTAAATGTGGTCCTTTTACCTTACTATTCCTGTAGATATGTAGTCACTTTATGGGGCAAAATATAGATTGTATCATGAACAGCTTACCGCTCTGCCAAATAAAGCCCCAGTTTGTACAATGCAGTTTGTAATTTGGATTGTAAAAACAGCTCAGTTCTTTTCCCTTAATTTTCGAGCAGCAGATCATGACAAGCTTTTACATGAGTGCCCAGATGAGAAATGCAAACCTTGTGTGTGGGATGCTCATTAACTCTCATGTTAGATGTTGTTGTCTTTCTGGGATCCAAGAGCCTCTTCCTCACTGCGGTCTGAAGGATTTGCAGTGCTGCCGACAGAGAAACCGGGTGTTGGCTTCCTCCTGGATACACTGGCCAGAGAGAATGGGCCAGCTGAACAGGAGACAAGCAGACCATCAGAGTGCATGGTTGTCCCAGTGCTGAGCTTGTACAAAGATGGATTGTGCCACATACTGCAAAATCCCCCTTATTAAAGCAGTAGCCAAATCAGTTTGGCATTTGGGGTTCTTTCTTGCTCCCAGCAAAGTCAATTGGAGCTCTGCAGCAGACTTCAATGAGACAAGGATAAGGCATTAAATAACATGCTGCACGGCTTTTGTGTTACTTGAAAGAAATCCAGGCAGATCTTTGCCAGAGTGATTGTGAATGTGGTACTTTTCCAGGAGAGCTTGGAGGGCCTCAGGCTTGGCCAAAGGAGTGCAAATCAGCTCAAACCTAAAATTGTGCTAAGTTTTCCAAAACGTAAATGACAGACAACAAAAAAGCACGAGAAACATGGAAGCTATAATTCAAGTTAACATCTGAGCAGAGCACAAAAGAGAGATGCAGCTGGTTAAATGAACTTTTTTTCTAAAGAAACTTCACTTGTAATTTTTTTCATATTGAATTTTAAAAATAGCCTCCACTTTACCCTTTAAGTGAACTGGAAAAGAACAAATGACAATAGCATAGTAATTTGGGGGCCAATTTTCCTTAAATACATGTTCTATTCGATATTGAACCCTTTTGATATTTGGAAGCTTCAGGACTCCGTTCTCTGAAAGAAGCTGCATAAATTGAGGAACTCTGACAATACCATTTGGCCTAATAGCTACTTGATCATGATTCCTTGGTGGATCCCACTGTTCTGGCTGATTGGAAGGCTCTCAGTTTCATACAGTTATGCTGAAATGCCAGTCAAACTGCCATGGGTAGGGTTATGCATGCATTGTCGTTGTTAAGCCCTATTGTCAGGGTCTTTGTAATCTGGCTGTAAAATCATTCTTAACTGAGGGTACGTATACAAGCCTGTAAGCACATCCACTTGACTATTTTTGCATATTTTTCAAGTCACTTATTTTTTTTTCCCCCCTTTTTTTTTTTAGTCTTTTTTTTTTTTTTAGCAAGAAAAATGAAAGTCTTTCCCCGCAAAAACTGATATTCAAAGTTGAGATAAAGTGTTTTGTTTTTTTTTTCAAGAAGTTCAGGTTTCTTCTGGTGTTGCTGCTAGACTAACCCTCAACAAAGGGTGTCTTTCCTTCTAAAGAAATGTCTTGAGAACACTTACAGGCTTCTGTCATGTTTGGGGCCACACTCTGCCAGACTTTTCGAAATGAGTTTGCAGTTGAAATTCCTGTGTCTTTGTCCTCTTCCTGCACTTCCTGCACTGACTCATTCTGGATAGTGCCATACTACAGCAGTCATTCCATTAAAATAATTTGGCATTGTTGGTATAGTAATAAATGAGAAAGGGCACTGTAACAGATTCTTCTAGAAATAACTGAAATTTAGCAAAGAGAAATGTATTGTGCTGCAGTTTTTCTTGCATATTTAAAGCTTTTTCTTTTCTTTTGTAAGAACTGAGGATTTTATATATTGCTTGTCTCTCACGTTATCTAATTGCACTTAATATTGGGCCCTTTCTTTGCAGAGGGGAAGGGGAAGAGAGATTTTGATAAAGTGTGTGCTGTATATGAGCAAAGATAGGCAGATCTTAAAAAAAAAACCCTTAAAGCACCACTCCTCCTTTCTCCCCTAAAGGTTTCATGCTACTTTTGCTCTCTTCCTTTCTTTATCTACCTGTTCTATCTTGATACTTGTACTGTGCTCCACTATCTGATTTGGGAATATTATTCAAACTCAGTATTACAGAACAATTTCTATCTTTTCACATTGATTTTGTGATTTTATTATATATTAAGGTTCTAATTAAAAAGAATTTAAAGGTGTTTTAATAAAAATATTATTGGAAACCAACAATTCGGCAGCTTAATTAAAGCAATATTTACATTGTTTTTAAAAATAGCCTTGTGAATCTTGATTACCTGTCATATAAAGATCAATCAGTTATTAACCCATTACCTTACAATGTATTCATAGTTTTTTTGGTCTTTTTTAACTGTGGCAAAATTATGATAGAAAATAATAAATCAAACTTATTTTGTTTGCAAATGACAACATGACTCATTTTTTTCAACACTGCTGACAGGAGGGTTACACAGACACAGGGTCAGTAAACTCTTGCCCATTATATTCGAAGTCTATTTGTCTCAACAACTCCAGGGCACGTCCTTGTCCCAAGACACCAAGATACACCTCTGTCTTGGGTCAGACATATGGAAGGACTTAAATGTTGGGTAGGTTTGGATGCCAGGACCCACAACCCAGTGTGGATGCTGAGGATGTGGGATACTGCTCCCCAGCCTTTCCTCTCAGGAAGGTGGTGGAGTGCCTTTTCTCTGTTGCAGTGTGCATGTAATGCTGCAGGAAAAGTGAATATAGTACTTTTCAGTGTCCTCTTACAGTCACTTCACTTTCACTTTTACATTTCTTACCCACCACTCATCTTTTCCTCCCCTCCTCTTAGTGCATCTATACAGAGCAGCAGAAAACCGCTTGCGACTACCTGTCTTCTCAGTCAGCTTTTATAACCACCCTGGGTCTATGCTGCTTCTGTTAAGTCATGTGAATGTGTCTTGCAGTCAGCCTGGGGATGTCTGCGTGCCCATGATACAACATGATTAGCAGCCTCCGGAGATCATCACCTGAAAACCAGGCATGTTACAAATTGGAGACCTTCCTGGGAGAAGTCAGAGAAATTTATGCAGTCCCTGCTGGCAATTTGCCTCGCTTCAGCCAAAGATATTGATTGTTAGATGCATTAATTTTAGGAAGCAGACTTTCTCCATTTTTTTTGCAAAGAGCCAATACACAGCTATGAAATCATTTAACTGACTTAACTAAGATTATTTGACAAGCAGAACAGTTGTATTAATATAAACAAACATGTCTTTGTTTAATTGTCTTCCTTTTTCAAACAACCCTGTTTGTTATGATCAAATGGAATGATCCTGAAACATCATTATTGCTACCTTAGCACTCCCACAGAGGAAAGGTGTCAGATAAAGTAGTAAAAATATCGTAAATTGGCTCAATATTAGCAAGAAAGCCTCTTCTTCCCAGGCTGTCTCTATTTCTTAGTGGTTTTTTTTTTCCTTCCAAGTCCTCTCCACAGGCCTTATTGCTCATTTTTGTTTCTTAAAGTTGTTTGTCTCTCCTCCTTCACATTTTTCTCAGACTTTTGTCTCTCAAACTAGCACCTCCTTTCAATACTGACTTCGCAAGAAATTTGTATCTATCTTCCAAGAAAAAGGAAATTCTTTTTGGTAATCTCTACAGGGCCCTGAAGAGTTCTGAGTGGTGCAGCTTAAATGCTACCTCAAAAAGACAATGAAAATAAAAAGATAAGAATAATAATACCATTAGAATAAAGCAGATAGCAAAACAGAAGCTTGAGTTCAAATACCCTTGAAGGCAGATTGGATTTAGATGGGTGCATGTATGCATGCTAAGGTGGCAGTAATGCCTCCTATAGCACTGTTCAGTGCAGCTGATGCTCCCCAGGACAAATGACAACAAAGAAACTTCACCATGGGATAATGCTACTTTTTCTTCCCAACATTATGGCTGCATCCAGATTTTAATCCATGTGTCTGAAGCCATCTCTTGTTCAATATTTTGATTTAGCGTTTGGATGAAAATCTCGAAATGATTACAGTTCGGCTCTGACTGCTCTAGAAATCCCTACACATTTGCACAATGTCAGCTGTATCAAACCTTTAACCAAAATTAGAGTCTCTGTTGCTTTTCCCATCTTAAATCCAAAATTTTACTGATACAGCTGTCCTGGATCTGAATATCTGCTTCTTCAACCTATTTCTGAATGTCACAAAATGAGCAGGATGATTTTTCGAAGGATTTATTTTATGAACTGATCTAGAACTCATAGTATCTGGGTGCAAGGAATACATTTTAAATGTACAAGAAATATACTTCAGTGTGTTTTTCATACCTTTGGGGTTCCCACTTGAAATTTGTCACTTTCTTATCCTTCCCCTTTTCCAACTGTTTTCTAGCCTGTTTAGCTTCTTTTTGAAAACAAATAAATAAATAAAATAATGTTCTACTGTCACAGAAATACCTAATAGAAGGGAGTCAAAGATATGGGTTTTATTATCAGGCTCATAAAATGGCACTTGATAAAGTGTCACATAAAAGACTTACCAGAAAGTAAGGATTTATGAATTACATGGAAAAAGAAGTGATATAAAAATGCAATAGAGAAGAGAGACGGGGGAGATACGATTTGTCATTGTGACTGACAGTCAAAAAATAGTATTTCTGATTCTGGTAGTGAGTAGTGATATCCTCTGAGACTCACTTTTAAGATTAGTTGTCTGCTATATTCAGTATCCCTTATTGATGGAAACGTGAGGAGGAACAGCCTCATGATAGACCTTGGGAATATTCCAAAGTAAGAGAGGAGTCTACTGAATGATAAAATCTTGTTCCATGTGACACTGTTGAAACAGCCAAGCCACCAGGTTGTTGACTACAAGTTCATCTTCTTCAGTAGCTCATTCATGGGTTCTGACGCAGCTACCTTGTGGCAACAAAATGTGGAGTTCAAGGTAGATAATTGCTATAGAGTAGCTAATGAAACAGTGAAAAAATGCCAAAAGGCCAGTTGCAAACCTCAGTAAAAGCAATGACCAACAAGAGCCAAAAACCGATAAAGATTAAAGAGAACTGTCAAAAATCAACAGATTTTATTTTTTCCTAAAATGTTTCTCACTTACATTCTTATAGTTGTCTTTCTTCAAAATTAAATTATTTAATTGTCATCTTCTTGGGAATGAAATAGCAAATGTTCTGCATTTTGCTTTTCAGGCTTCTATGGGTTTAGTTTTGCAATATGTCCATGCTATATACTAATTAATTAATTAGATTTGAACTGGAGCTTTATTTTCAATATTGCCACATATTATGTTATTAAAATGTCCTAAATTTTGAACACAAACATTTGAAGAAGTAATAGCATTAAATTAGGCAAGGTAAGGTTGCTTTAGCTAAGGTCAAGGAAGGTCTTCTGTCTATTCCAGACTAAAGTTCTAAAAACTTGAGATCAAGCAAGAGTAGAAATTGTGTTTTGTAGTGTGAAAGGAAGTGGTCTTGGATGCACCAAGTGGTCTTGGTACTACCACCTCAACAGAGAATACATAGAAATTATGTTTTAATTTAAAAACCTTTGTGCTTTCCTGTAAAATTTCTGTAAGACTTCATATAAAAATCCCAAGGGAGTAAAAAAATGTGTTTTTGCAGACATGGACTGTGCATGTGTTAAAGTCAATATCAATCTGATATCCATGGCCTTGAATATTAATATAATTGGCAGACAAACTCTCTGCAATTTAGCCAGTGTCTCTTGACAGATGATTAGGCAGCTCAAGTTCCAGTTGACAACCATTGAAGAATTCAATGCCCATTCTTCTAAAGAAGTCTCCAAACTCTCAAGTACTCTTATTTACAAAATTATTTAATATTTTAAATATATATTTTATTTTTATTATATTTAATATATTAAATATATTATTTAACAATAATATATTTATATATAAAAATAAATAATTATTTAATAATTATTTAGAAATAATTATTTATAAATCCTTCCTAATGAATAATAATTAATAATCCTGAAAAATGCAAAAAAGGATATGTAGAAAATAAACAACACACTCCTTCTCTAGATAGTTTCACAATTGTCCATTTAATTCCCTTCCCATTTTAGTAGAAGGAATGTCCCATGATGTGTCCTTTCTACTCTTTGAGCTAAAAGCAGTAGTAGTTTCACATGAACAGTGACATTGTACAATTTGAATATCTGTCCTTGAAATATCTGCCAAATTTTTCCATGGCTTACTAAGCTTTGGGGTTAAGGTGTTCCTAGAAAGATCCACAAGTTTCCATTCAGCTTGATTCTCGTCCTTTACATCTATTTTCAGGAAAGAGTCCCTTGCACCAGTAGAAGGGATTGCTGAATAATGCACATGTCATAAAGTTTCCTTTTTTTGCACATTTTTGTCTCATCTCCTCGTCAAGTTTCCTGAGAAAACCCCTCCCATCCAGAACTCCATCTTTATGTAGGCTTATAAAGATCTCTGAAGAGTCACTAGATAAAGCACAGGTAGGCTACAGTTGAATGAAAGGCTAGAGTAGCCAAATTTTGCTTGTCATTAATAAGGGAAGGAGAGGAATTTTTTGGTTTTTTGCTTGTATTTTCCAAATGTAAATTTTCTATGGCTATTAATAGCAGCCCAACATTAACCCTATTGAAATTTTGCCATTGTTTTTTCAAGAGCTTATGATTCTACTAGAAAGAGAGATGAAAAAAAAAAAAAGTTAGCTGTTTATTCTTTGCCCCAACATACTACACACACATGCATTTGGTGACTGTACCTTTTGGAGCAATACAAAAAAATGCAAGCAAACAAAAAATTCAACGCTCCAGAAAACTCCCTGTACTGTGGAATATTTGTGGTCAGAAAATCCAGGCTGGCCATTTTAAAGAGATGAGAAAATATGGAAGTTCCCTAGTTCAATAAGATCATTAGGCAGAAAAAAGGCACAAGCAAAAAAGAGCAGTGATGTTGACAAAGAAATATTGTGAACATTTAATGGCAGTTCCAGTAGCTGCACAGTGTGTTGTAGTTAAATAGTTTTGTCAGCTGCTTTTCTTGTAACCATCGGCCATGCCATAGTTCTGTATAAGCCTTTGCGGGAGATAGAATCAGCTTTAATGAAATTTGAGTAGCTGACATATTAGGCAATGCATTATACTGGAAGAAATGCTCCTTGATATTTTTCCAAAGGACTGTCTCTCAACTGTAATCACTTTTTCCTTACATGCATGATGTCACCAAAGACTTTAAAGAAACTAATTATTTTGACATTGACTGAAAAATAAATAGTTTAAGAGCATGTGAGACTCTTTAGAAATTATTTCCTTTATCCTATATTGATAAACACTCTAAGCAACAGCACGTAGCAGAAGCTGATTTTATCAGGCTTGTGCTGGGCCAGCGAACCGCATCCCATGCAATAGGAAAATCTTGCTCATTTTGCTGTTTTAACAACTTTGAATTCCATCACGGAAAAAATATTTTAGAAGGCAACAAATTACAAAGCAAATTTATTCATAGATATTTTTAAAAGAATCTATTTAAAAACAGTGATTTTAGTTAATGAATATCAGTTCAAATAGTTTAAATACCTAAATGCCAGATGCTGAAGTTATTTCAGCCCAAAGGAAAATCATTGTAATCTGTGCTTTCATACCCTGAATTTAGGAATCTCCACACCCAAAAGTTCAGCCCCAGCAAACTGATTTGGAACATCTGAGATACTTACCCATCTCTTTAGATTCAGTGCAAAGGGATAAGTGCAAACAAAAACAAGCTGGAAAGCCTAGATCTTGGGCAGAGATTTCTTAAAGCTATCAATGGGAAATGCGGGGCATGTCGAGCTTTAGCCTGTTTAAAGCAGAGATACTTGATTCCAAACTGTGTATTTGGGACTTCTTCCTATTCCTAGTCCAAGCTAGCCAGTCTATGAGGTGGGGACTCACCCTGGTTTTTAAAAAACATAAATTTGCTGGAGAATTTTTTGCTGCCTATCCTTAATAGTTTTTTCATCTATTTTAGACCTCAGCTCAATTTCCTTTTCAGTCTGAGGAGGATCGGACTTCTGTTTTCCACTTTATAAAAAAAATACCTTCACCAGCAGGTTATAAAGTAGCTGCAGAGAAGGAAGGAAAAGGTGCAAAGGGAGCAATACACTCAAACACTCTTATTAAGATGGATCACCAAGGGCCAAAGGCAAACAAAAAAGCAAGAAGGACATGTCTCTCCAGGTCAGTGGTTACAACACCTGGCTTGTGCTGAGGAGCAGCAGCTGTCACCAAACCAAGAGGAAAGAAACCACAGCTTTAATTGTTTGAAGAACTTGTAGTATTATTATTTGTACTTTATTGTTACTCTCCTTTAATATGAAAAAAGAAATTGGCTGGCTGGCTATCTACATGTAACTTTTTAACTTTTTAATCCTATTGTCCTTCCAATCTATTTAATAACTTTTCTACTTCACCTGAAACAGGAATTTCTCTTAATGAGACTAGAACTTGACTAGAAAACATGAGCACAATATTTTGTGTTCTTTATGAGCAAGTTTTCTGTTCTTTCTAACTCCCAACTTTGTATTCTCAGATCTGATTAAGACTATCATAAAGTCTGTGTAACAACTGGAAGAAGTTCTGCATGTCTTGGAGTTAGCACTTCTTCTTCACTCCTAAATTGGGTGGCTTTAGTGGAGTTGCACCAAATTTCAGCATCTGAAAATCCAGTTCAGCTTTTCAGTTTGCAGTTGGGAAGTGAAGTGGCAGCAGTTTTACAGAGAGCTTGTCTAGTCTTGTCGGGCCTTGCGCTGCAGATGCAAGTGTCTCAGATTCTTTGTTTACATTATGATGAGTTTATTTTGGCTGTGTTTCTCTCTTATTCATTGCCACTTTCAAGCTTTACAGCACATCTGTGCTGGTATGCCGAAAGTGAGTTTCACGGATTCATGTAGAATCATGAAAAGAATCCTCATTTTTACATTTGTAAATAGAGATATTGATAGTGCTTATATATGTAAATAGGGGAGTACCAACACCACCAGGCGATGAGATCTCTCATCATCAACCACCAACCTTGAATAGAGAATTTTTTAACAGCCCTTTTCTAATAATCTTTGCAGTACCTTCAGTGCAATCAGTGCCAATCAAGATATATTAATGGAAAGCAGATCTCACCAAATGGACTTCAAACAAGTTATTGGAAAGATTGAAGTTTGCTGATAGGATACTGTCCAGGTTCTGCAAGGCTTTGGATATTGCACAAAGAAGCCAGAACAGTACTAAATCAACCATATGGATTAATTGCTAACCAGCCAGAGAATTGGGAGTTACTCCACTGGTGTGTTTTTGCAATTTGTGGACTAATTGTTTTTTGACCCTACTCCTTTTTTTTCTTAAGCATTTTTTTTTAACCTGTGACATGTAAAAACCAATAAAGTCCTCATCAGCAGCAACTGTAGCTGACACAAAAAGTGTGGCAAATAACAGAGAAGATGACATCAATACTTGCTTGTTAGACACCATAAACAGATTATATGCGCTTCAGGGTATGGAAACATAACATTCTCTTAAGAGTAAATGGAGTTCATGTCCCCTGAATGTAGGACTCCTTCCTGGAGAGCTGTTCCTCTAAAAAAGGTCTTGGGGGCTGTGGGAGCTAGCCAGTTTAATATAAATCACCAGTTTGAAAGAGGGGTATGTAGTCCTTAGAAGAGGAACCTGGAGAAGGAGTAGAGAACTGTCCTTGTTTTCTTCTGATGTGAATGCTGCTGCACAGAAGAGCCTTGAGAACGGCCAGAGGAACGGAAACCATGCCTTATAGTGAGGTCCTGAAGCAGTCCACTTTGTCCAGTAAATGATAGAGAGTTTCAAGGATAACTAAAGCACATTTTTAAGTACTTTGAACCGGAGCAAGAAATAAACTGTGAACTTCTGCCAAAAGGTTAATTAGCTATTGGTGTCAGCAACTCATTGTGGATGGTGGGAGAGCCTCACTGAGGACTTTAAAATCAAATTTGAACATTTTTCTAAAGTGTTTACTCTGATTCAAACAGAATTACTAAGCTGAAAGCAGAAATTAAATCATAAAAGTCCAATGACCTGTGTCATGCAGAAGCTCAGACTGCAATCACAGTAGTCCATTCTGGCTTTAGTATTTCTGGTGCTGACTTGCATATTAATGTCACAACCAATATTCATTTATTCACATAATGTGCTTGCCAAATATGTCTGTTATTTTATCTCTCTTTTAATAGATGATGAGCTGAGATAAATATATTCTTCAGGGACATATCATGCCATAAATATTCCCATGTCTTCAGCACCATAAGATTTTTTCTAAAGGTGCGACTCCTGTAAAAGTGTGTCCCCTCCCTCCACCAATACATGAGAAAAATTGACTGTAGTTGTGAGAGTCTTACTGTGTTACATGGCTATTTAGTTCCTACCTGAACACCAAGATTTCTAAATAATTTTCAGCTAAATGGTCGACTGAGAATAAAAGGCTTCAGAGTTAGCAGCAAATGTCTAGATCCCCTTTTTAAAGATGTGCATGGAGATGAGTTTTCGCTGTGCATTTGTCATTTTCAGAGAAACAAATATGCATTAAAAATCCAAAGGCACATAATTTTCATAGCCAAAAATGCACAATTTCAACCAAAATAAGCAAACATAAAAGGCGTAGCCTGAATTTATTCTTTTTTTTCAGTATATCACCTTACTCCTGTCACTCACTCCCCTCTATTTATCTTAACGTTTTCCTGATCTTAGAAATCTCCAGTACTTGTAATTTGCCACAGTACCTGATACAAAAAAAAAAAGCAAGATGGAAAATTCATGAGTTGCCTTAAGCTGACTTCTCCTAAATTCATTTTTTGCAGTATCCTGTGCCAATGTGTATGGTGTGAAATGACTCATGTTTAATTTCCTTCCATGAGGATACTACCCTTCTAGTCTGATGCAAGCCAAGACGGGGATAGGATACCAGTGTAAAATTTCATGACCACCAGTAAGATTGAGTTCTCTAGAGTGCAACAACCCAAATCATATTTTTGTGATAGGGCTTCCTTTTGATTACACAATCATGGTATCTGTCACTGTTAGTGCATTTTTATTAAAGGTAATTCCAGAGTAAAATGCTACATATATATGTATGTATATATGCATATATTTGTGTGTATGTATTATACAGTATCATATCAAATGTTCTGCACCTTCATTTCTTGCACATCTGAATTTTGAGGTCAGCAATGAATATAAATAAAAATAAACAACCTACTTAAGGTATTTTCATTGTAATTAAGAGTCCTGGAAATGCATCTGCTTTCAGCAAAGTGCAAACAGACATACCTTCTTTTCTTTTAGATCTTCACATAAAGTTCCTTTAGTCTCTGCATTGTCTACAATGTAACTCATATCCTCTTAATTCTCTGAGTTTAGAATGAAAACTGCCACACTGTCCACAACATGTTTGCCTTGATAGTGAGCAGGGAAATCTGGTCTTCAGTTTCTTAGGCCGCTAACACTTGTTCTCCTTACTTTTTTTGGTCATACAAAAAAAATCATGCTTATACCTATGTGTTTCTTAGTTTTTTTTAGAGGGGATTTTTGAGCTTCTACAGCCATCCTCTGTTTTTTTTTTTTTATAAGGCCACTTATAGGAAATTTATCAGTTTACTGATATTCATCTGGATGACCATTTTCTATCTTTTGCTTCCTAAACTAAGAAAGAATCATTTAAAGCAGTTAGCTCATGGCAATAGGTATTTTTTCATAGGCTTTTCTCTTACTAGGATAGCATAAGCTTTCCTTCTAGCATTCCCTCTAGGTTCATAAGATACATCAAAAGGGACCATGTATGAAGCTAGATTCTTTCTGTGGTTAAACATTTCTTTCTTCAGGGGATGAGTCTAGAAGGGCAAAAGGTGATGATATGACAGCTTTTTATACAGATGTTACAGTTTTGGGGCAGCCTGAGGCTGTTTCAGCTCCTTTCACGACTAAGAAGAGCCTTATATCTGACAGGAGGTCCTTGAGACTGCAGTCAGATGCACTTAGAGACCTTAAAAGGGTTTCACTACTCAACTAGACTATTTAAATCTAGGACTGGATCAGAGAACATGCAGTTTGTAAAAAGGCAGAAAATTCTGTCCAGGGAGCAATGATATTATGGAACTGAGTGTATGCAACTGCTTTACATTTCTCAACAAAGATACAGCAATTTAAACTGCCATGGTCAGTAACCCATTGCTTTAGGTTGCAAGTCATCTGGTCTTATTTCAGCAGTTTTTCTTTCTTTGGAGTCCAATTATTCCACAGCTGCTGCATTTGGGTACTTGAACCAAAAGATGCTTCCACAATTTTAGTTGCACAACTTTAGTAACTTGCAGTTGCGATTTCACTGCCTACTGCCCATTTCAGGCTTGTAGCCATCAGAGGGCAGACCATAACAAATTGTTTCTGAATAGGCCTGTATTTAGTGTCACCAGTGTTATTTTTGCCAACAAGGAACCTTAAAAGACTTATTTTCAGCTCTGCTTTGAAGTGAATAAGCCACAGCAGCAATGCAAAGACTGGGGAGGCAATTTTTTTTAGCATTATTTTGCTACTTTCATCTAATTCAGATGGTAGAGATTGCATCTCCAGGATTTGCTTTTGTAGCTCTTCTGTGAGCCCCACTGGAGCCCCATTTGTTAAAAAGTACTTTATTAAAAAGAACTCTGTTGAACCAGGGATCTCTTTGGAAGGGTGTACTAGTTTTGGCCAGGACAGAGTTAAATTTCTTCACAACAGCTTCTGCAGTCCTCTGTTTTGGATTTGTGCTGATGAGTGTTGATAACCCAGGGATATTTTAGCTATTGCTAAGCAGTGCTTATACAAAGTCAAGGCCTTCTCTGTTTCTCATGCTGCCCTGCCAGCATAGAGGCTGGGGGTGCATGAGAGGTTGGGAGTGGACACAGCTGGGATGGCTGACTCCAGGCGACCAAAGGGATATCCCATTCCATATGATTCCCTGGTCAGCAATAAAAGCAGGGGGAGGAGGAGGAAGGGAGACCATTTGGAGTTATGGTGTTTGTCTTACCTAGCAACCATTACTCCTGATGGAGCCCTGCTTTCTGGAGATGGCTGAACACCTGCCTGCTGATGGGAAGTAGTGAATGAATTCCTTATTTTGCTTTGCACGGACAGCTTTTGCCTTACCTGTTAACTTGTCTTTATCTCAGCCCATGAGTTTTCTAACACTTGCTCTTCCTGTTCTCTTCCCCATCCTGCTGTGGGAGGAATGAGTGAGCATCTGGGTGGTGTCAACCTAGGGTGAAAGCATGAGAAAGGGTTAATGTGCACTCAAGTCATCTGTCATTTATCTCTCTTTTTGCTTAGGGAAAATGGCTGGGTGAGACACTGAAGGAGTTATGAACATAATTCATTAGTGAATGTACGGAACAAAAACTAAAGAAGCAGGAGAAGCACGGAAAATAATGACTTACATGTGAAAAATATCACAATTCTGTTACCTATATGTGTAGACAACACACAATACAGATGTGTGCACTCACCCCATTGTAAACAAAAAACTCCCAAATCCAACAACCCTTTCCCTTACCCCCAAATTCCTTGGTTTAGAAGGCCTGGAGTTCTAGAATATTTTTAGGAGTAATATGAAGCTCCATAATAGATGCAGATGTGGTTTATGACGATATATCCCCAGTAACTGAATGATTCTAAATCTTAAATTTTACTTGGTTGACTAGAAAATAAATTAGTTCTATGATTCTTATTTGTGTATCATGACCATCTAAGGTGAGGAAAAAATAGGAAAATTTGATTTTCTAATAGGTATTAATCTCTTAGAACTGTAGGTCTTCAGAGTTAAGGCTCACAGAGGAGTATTATAAATTCCCTCAACTGACATAATCCTGCAATAATGACTGGTTTGAAGGTTGATGTGAATAAACTTTTGAAAAAGCTAGATAATAGGAAATGAATTTGAAATTAAATTACAGTGCACAGACCTATCCAAAGCCTCGAGTAAACTATCCAAATTAAAACTATTTCTGAATTATTTTTCTATTTGGTCTGTCAAAGGCCAGTAGAATTGTAAGGGCAGAGGAAAAGACTTAAACAGATTAACCTGTCATCCTTTTGTTGCCCATTGGAAACAGTAGCTGCAGACATTAGAAAGAGAAGTAAATAATCTTTTACCAAGCTTCTGAGAGTCTCTATGATGACCACTATGTCTTCACAACTGCAGAAACCCAATTCTGTCTCAGGTTCCCTCACTGCAGTTTTTAAGGACAAGTGGACTTAAAGTAATGGGAAACAGAAGAGACAACAAGTCTTCTTGACTTGCTAAATAAACATCTGGGTATCACCAACACCCCTGGCACCTTCTAGTTAACCACGAATCATGTTTGCTAGGCTGAAATGACCCAGAGGAAGCCCCTACCACAATCAAGGAGCTAAAGCAGCATTTACTCTTTCCCTTACACACAAATTTGAAAATTTTCTTTCCCGTGAATCTCCTGGCCCACTAAAGGATGTTTCATGGCAAAATTATTTCTATTTATTTTCATGTTATAGAAACGGGCTTTCTACTGCCTAACATTCTTTTTATCGTTGTTTCTGTATTTCCTTAAAAAATTATTTGGTGACAAGAAATCTTCCAATTTTTAACCTCATAATATTTCCACAAAACTTCCCCTGCCCTCATGTACACATTTAAATCACCTTCCTGAAAAGCACCCCAAAATCATAATAATAAGCTTCTGGAGCTACTTCTCCCAGAATCTGGGGATAATATGTGCCCCACTGGGCTTTGGATTTAATTTAGTCAACAGAATCAGGAGCTACAGAGCAAAGTCCTTTTCTTACACAGAAGTTTGCAAACTGTGTGGCTCTGCTCGGCTCCTGTCTAGAGACCCAAAAATATGCACCATTTGAGCTGTACTTTGATTCTAAATTTCCTGAAGGATTGTGATTCACACTCTTGTCTATCTTTCTTTCTTTCTTTCATTCTTTCTTTCTTTCTTTCTCTTTTATCCTATAGTTCAATTAGGGGATTATCCTACTTTCATTTTACCCTTCAGCATCTTATGAAACTTCTCTTCTTGTTAGTAAGCAAAGTTCTAAGAGATCACAGAAGGCTCCCTCTCTTATACTGAATCTTATTTATTCCCTTTGAAATCCATTTCTTAATTCTTTTCTGCTGTAGGCAGTTCTTTATTTCCACCATAATTCTTTGAATGAGAACAGATCAGCAGTTTCCTCTAAAGTGAAAAACTTTGTACGGGGATGGGTGAAAGATGCGTGCTCTCCTTTCCCAAGCACAAGCTCTATTACTATGACAACTTGTTTTGTTTCCAGTTAACCCCACAGAGGCAGACACACCGACAGAGGTTTTGTTGGAATGGAGAAATAGCTGTTTGCTTTTAAAAGCTGTTAATGCTTGACTTTAAAACATGCACTGTTACCATGCAGTATTCAGTCTTCTGGCAATACATTGGTTTTTTCCGGATATTTTGGCCTTGTTTTTCAGCAACTTGAACACTTTTTTATTCCATTCTGAAATCTAAGAAGAGGCTTAATTGGCCCTCGGAGAATACCCCATGTGTAACACAAAGCTAACCTAAGGGTTACAATACTTCTGCTCTCTACCCACTAGCCCAGGGCTATCACCAAAGAGCACCGCACAGTGGCATTCCCTGTACAGAAGCTTGGAGGCCCAATAGGGGAAGCATAAGATAAAACTTGAAATAAATCAAGGGCTGACTTGCATGGAGAGGGTGAAGATAACTTATCACCATGTTTTCCTTTGTTATCTTTATCCAGGGAATGATGCTGGGGAGAACCTGACCTAAACCTCTAAGCCAGTATGCCAAACTAGCAAATTAGTCAAGTTGTGTCTAGAACTTGAACTTGCTGTTTGTGTGATGTGTACACCACAGCAGAAGGTTTTCATTAGAGCAGTCAATTTTTGTTGGATGGCTGCTGCAATACCTCTGACAGGGAAACCTTTCCTTCTGAATGAGCTAACAAGCTTTATGCAGCCAAAAATCATTCTTGCATATACCTTTTCACTTTCTGAGCTTGTCTTCAAGAGTCAGCACTGCCCTTCTCTCCAATTATTGTATTTGCCAGCTTATATTGCAGCCAGTCCATGGGAGTCTCCTGTCTTGCTTTTCAAGAATTTCTTTGTAAAACACATTTGCATACAACATTAAGTTTTCATCTCTCCAACAACCTTTTCTACATCCTTTAGTTCTTGTTATTTCTGTTTATGTAGAAAAACCAAGCTCTTAGCTTTTATTCTTCACCTTGCAGGAATAAAAGTAAGTGACAAAGTGTGTATCCTGTTTCCTATTTCAATTTCCATTTTATCTAGATTTCCTTTGACTAGAAGTTATATTTTTAGTATTTTCTGACTTGGTTTTTATTTTTTTTTTAATAGGGGAATGTATTAAACTTTCCTTTAGTTTCACTTTGGCTCAGGATCAATATTTCAACTACATTCATATCTTTGATATATAGCATTTGGCTGGCAGAGAGTATAAGAAGCAATATATTATTTTCCTCTAAAGAAGAATGGGAATCTGATCTGGAGATTACCCACTAAGCGGTTGTGAGGATTTATTTCAATTCCCCTAAGAACCTGTTAGTATATAATTTGTTGTGTAGGATTTATTACCCTCCCAAGAGATTTCATTCAATGTGTATGACCATTTCCCTGATGTTGCCAAGAAGTGTGATTGTGGATGGGTTTTCTTGTTACTATGATACAGAGTTGCCCCACTTCTTGGGACATTTTCAGCCTTGGCATTACTTGTCTCCATTAGCTCTTCCAAAGCAAGATCAATATGCTGTATCCCTTTCCTTTGATTACACTGCCATATACAGATTTATCTTTATTAAAAATGCAGCCAAAGTCATCAGTAGTACCACTTGTGGTCACAAATCTTTAAACTTGTCTTATTTAAAGGATAAAGTCCCAATATTGTATTTTTAGGTCATATTGTATTTTCAGAAACCTTCTTATTCCCATATTCTTAGCCACCATAAAGTTTGCTGTTAGTATTCTGTGTGGACATTAAAATCTTCCTATCTGTATGATATAATAATTACTGCAATTTTATAGAGTAACTATTTGAAAAACACTTTTCTAAACCAACATATATCTGATACCAAAGTTTAGGGTACCTAGAGCTGTGCATACGTTCAAGACATTCATAACCACATCCATTCTCTATTGAAATTGACATTAAAAACTCCCTAAGAATTCAGATCAAGGAGATATATTTTCTTTAAATTATGATAAAGGAGTTTATTCTACACGGTGCTGTGTCATTGGACCTAAAGCCTTCATTAGGTAGCTTATTACTTCTACTGCAAAAAGAGGACATAAACCACCAAGCTCTTTTCCTTTTGAAGAAGAACTTGAGATGAAAGGATATTTAAAGGACATAGTGTTAGGAAAAACTAATATGTCATGAGTGTCATAGTTATATAGCATCCTTAGTGGATGGGCAATTGATAATTGGACGGTTGCACAAGCTTTCTTCCACTCTACTTTTTAATAACTATGTTTATTATTGAAATTATTTGAAACCTTATACTTTATTATCAAGTACAGTGCCACAGTTCTGTTAAAACAGAAAAGCTACATCAGATGCTAAGTGATGTTTTTCTGTCCTACTAAATATGCAGGGAATTCGGTCATCACAAAAAAGAGATGCAAAGAAGAGATGAAAAAATAGTGTAACATGGTTTGAGCTGATCTTGTTTGCTTGAGAAGATTAGAAAACTGATATACAAAGCTCTCTGAAGGAAAGCACTCCAATGACAGTTGCAAGGACTCTTTGTACAGGATACTTGTGTTGCTCAAGTGTATCAGGGCAAAAGGAAAGGGAGCTTAATTTTTCCACAAAAATATTTTTCTCAGTATAATTGCAATGGCAACTGTTAATAAAATAAAGCTATTCATCCCTGTCATCATAGCCCAGATTAAATGGCCCTAAAATCACTGAAACAGCATTTCTGTGATTAGGTTGATGGGTATTTACAGTCCTTAATGAAACATTATATAGTCATTTGTGCAAAGCATGAGCATATTGTGTACTGAAATTGTCACACAGCCAAGTTAAAATTATCCTTAATCCAGATAGAATCTCAGCAGCATGCCATGCTATGCAAAAAAACGCAACCCCAAACAACTAAAAAGCGAAACCTTGCAAAAAAGTCAAAATTTATTATTTTGGTCATTAACTTTTTCATCTATAAACTCGCATAAAATATTTTAAAAGCATATTTAATCTGTAATGCCTTACAGATTTTGGTTATTATTATGTTGCCTTTTGTGTAAAATGTTTAACTGACAAGGAAAAATCTACATCTGTTTTAAATCAACACAACTCTATTTACTTCAGTATTTCTTTATGCCAGGTGAGGATCAGACCATGGGAATAATTGCTGTTGAATATGAAACCTCAAACCACAGCTGTCCTGATGGCCACTCTTGTGGCATTCTCAGTACATGGTCAGATCCAATGTCTTCATGCCCAATTTAATACAGGTTGAAGTCAGTTGCCTTTGAAACAGTGTTCATGTGTAACCTCTGTGCCTTCTATTGCAAAAGCTATAGACACCTTTAAGGAAATGGTATAGGTCGCTAGACTGTATAGTGTATAGTCACGTGTATGGTTATATAGTCAGTAAATAGGGGTTATGTGATTCATGGGATTTTCCTCAACACAGAGAACCAGAGCAGTATTGGAAACTAAAGTGATTATCAGAATTCTGTAACAGCTCATCTTCACTGTGGTAAACTACAGTAACACCCTGATTTTCTGTATTCAGAGGTAGCAGCACTGACTAATCACATGAGTTTATCACTACTACCCTCAGTTTTCTGGTTTCTCAGACAGTGTATTTTTCATTTTCTAGTTGCTGTGTGATTATTACAAGCTTTATGATTTCTTTGGGGCATGACCACTTTTTCTCTACCATCTGGAATGCTCCTACTAGTTTTTACTGAATGCATAATTACAACTTTTTCTACACAGTAACTGAACTGTGGCCTGTGGATAGCAAAACACTCAGCTTTGGGGATGATAGAAAGTTGGCGGTTGCATTTTTCATTTTGTTTTTGTTAAACAGCAGAATGTTGAGATTGCTCATTTGCTTTCCCTGTAGCCTTGGTTTTCTAGTTTCTCTTCAGTTGTAGTGCAGTAACTGCTTGCTTTAGTTTTATCTTGATCTTTCCATTGGTTGAGTTCCAAATTAGGATTCAGATTCAGGTAAAGATGCCCAAATATAAGTGTCAAAACTTTGAACTAGATGTCTAAGCTTTTATAGTCAAAGGAGTCACTGCTATAATGAAGTCTTGATAATGTGCCAGCTCACCCTGCAGTAACTACCTATGTTTGATTTATTAAGGTGAATCCTTTCCCAGGTGTTTGCATTACTCACTGGCCAAGGCATGGTATACATTTTCATATGTCCAAAATAAGGATCTTGGACATTACCAGTTGGCTCTTGACCTTAACTCTTGAGCTCAAGTTATGGGGACATATATTCAGTGCAAGAAGGTCCTAATTCTGTGTTGGATAATCATAGAATCATAGAATCATAGAATGGTTCAGGCCGGAAGGGACCTCCAAAGGTCATCTAGTCTGACCTCCCCGCAGTCATCAGGGACACCCCCAACTAGACCAGGTTGCCCAGGGCCTCGTCAAGCCTCACCTTGAATATCTCATGGGAAGGGGCCTCAACTACCTCCCTGGGCAACCTGTTCCAGTGCTCCACCACCCTCACAGTAAAGAACTTTTTCCTAATATCCAATTTAAATCTGCTCTTCTCCAGCTTAAAGTCATTGCCCCTCATCCTGTCACTGCAGGCCTTTGTAAACGGAATCTCCCCAGCCTTTCTGTAGCCTGCCCTCAGGTACTGGAAGGCTGCTATTAGGTCTCTCTGGAGCCTCCTCTTCTCCAGGCTAACAACCCCAGCTCCCTCAGCCTGTCCTCGTAGCAGAGGTGCTCCAACCCCCTGATCATTTTAGTGGCCCTCCTCTGGACGTGCTCCATCAGATCCATGTCCTTCCCATATTGAGGGCTCCAGACCTGCACACAGTACTCCAGGTGAGGTCTCACCAGAGCAGAGTAAAGCGGAAGAATCACCTCTCTGCACCTGCTAGCAATGCATCTTTTGATGCACCCCAGGATGGGATTGGCCTTCTGGGCTGCAACTGCACACTGCCTGCTCATGTCCAGCTTCTTGTCCACCGGCACCCCCAAGTCTCTTTCCTCGGGGCTGCTTTCTAATACCTCACCCCCTAGTCTGTACTGATGGCGAGGATTGTTCCGGCCCAGGTGCAGAACCCTGCAATTGTTTTTGTTGAACCTCATGAGGTTCACCTGGGCCCACCTCTCCAGTCCGTCCAGGTCCTTCTGGATAACATCCCATTCCTCTGGTGTATCGACAACACCACACAGCTTGGTGTCAGCTGCAAACTTGCTGATGGTGCTCTCAATCCCTCTATGTCGTTGATAAAAATGTTAAACAGTACCGGTCCCAGCATGGACTCTTGAGGGACACCACTTGTCAGTGCTCTTCATCTGAACTTCAAGCCATTGAGTATTACCCTCTGGATGCAACCATCCAGCCAATTCCTAGCGAAGATGTAATCTTTCTACCTACACTTGCACAGCTGACAGCAGATTTCTCTCCTTTTAATTTCTGTACAAATTGCCCAGCATAGCAAGGCCATTATGGAATCACAGAATCATGGAATTGTCAGAGTTGGAAGGGACCTCTAGAGATCATCTAGTCCAACTCCCCTGCTAAAGCAGGATTGCCTGGAGCAGCCTGAAAATCTCCAGAGAAGGGGACTCCACAACCTCTCTTGGCAGCCTGTTCCAGTTCTCTGTCATCCTCACCGTAAAGAAGTTTTTCTCATATTTGAATGGAACTTCCCATGTTCCAGCTTGTGGCCGTTGCCCCTTGTTCTGTCACGGGGAACCACTGAAAAGAGTTGGCTCCATCGTCCTTCAACCCACCCTTTAGATACTTGTAAGCATTAATAAGATCTCCCGTCAGTCTTCTCTTCTCCAGGCTGAGGAGTCCCAGGTCTCTTAGCCTTTCCTCATAAGGGAGATGCTCCAATCCCTCATCATCTTTGTTCCCTACTCTGGACTCTCTCCAGTAGTTCCCTGTCTCTCTTGAACTGGGGAGCCCAGTACTGGATGCAGTATTCCAGTTGTGGCCTCACGAGTGCAGAGTAGAGGGGAAGAATGACCTCCCTCAACCTACTGGTCACACTCTTCCCTATGCAGCCCAGGATTCCATTAGCCCTCTTGGCGACAAGGGCACATTGCTGGCTTATGGATAATTTACTATCTACCAGGAGCCCCAGATCCTTCTCCTCAGTAGTGCTTTCCAGCAGGTTCACCCATAACCTGTATTGGTGTTTGGCATCTATGATTCTATGATTCTATGATTCTATAATCTGTATTGGTGTTTGGCATTCTTCCTCCCCAGGTTCAGGACCCTGCACTTGACCCTGTTGAACCTCATTAGGTTCTTCTCTGCCCAGCTCTCCAGCCTGTCCAGATCTCGCTGGATGGCAGCACAGTCCTCTCAAGTGTCAGCCAGCCCTCCCAGTTTGGCATCATCAATGAACTTGCTGAGGATACACTCTGTCCCCTCATCCAGGGCATTAATGAATATGTTGAACAAGACTGGACCAAGTATTGACCCCTGGGGGACACCGCTGGTTACAGGCCTCCAACTTGACCCAGCTCGAATCACAAACCTCTGAGTTCTGTCACACAGCCAGCTCTCAATCCACCTCACTGTCCCCTCATCTAGCCCACATTTCCTTAGCTTCCTAATGAGGATGTTATGGGAGACAGTGTCAAAAGCCTTGCTGAAGTCAAAGTATATGACATCTGCTGCTTTCCACTCATCCAGCTAACCAGTTATAACAGTTCCAACCAAACCGAGCATGTGTGTAGCTATATAAATGAACTGCCATAATTTGTTGATTCAGAGAAGACTATCAGCAAATTTTTAAATCCATATGAACTAATTGACAATACATAACTGTAAAATCCTGAAATAAATCTTTTGCTACTCTAAATAATTTTTTTATATATTGAATTCAGTGTCCACTCTACCACTCTTTACCGCTGCTGAGATCTAGCCAGGATGTAAGACCAAAGCAGCGATCTGAGGTTATGTCTTCTTTATAGTCAGAGCAGTTTACAGCTCAAACAGCTTGCATATGAGTTGTGGAGTATGTAATAAACTAATTCCCAGATTGACTACAGGTTAACAAAGCCAACATTGCTTTAAGAAAAGCACAATAGTCAGCCGTGTGTTCCCTGAAGTTATTTTACAAGTATCTAAAAAACCCATCAAAACAACAACCCGTGTGTGGTGAGCTGCCTATCTAAGATTTCATAAAGAATCCTAAATAAAAGCTTTGCTAGACCTTTAGTTTTGTTAGCATATGAGTGCAAATTAAACCCGCTGCTCCTCTAGACTGAGTGCTTCAGTGCAGCACTTTTAAGACTTGAACTGCTTGTTTAATGGGCTGTGAGAGCTTTCCCATTTTCTCTTCACAGAAAAAAAAAAAAAAGGCTTGGTGTTAAAATAAAAAAAAAAAGGCAAACTTATTCTAGTTAAATTCTGGCTATGTTGAAAATTAGGGAATTCTCAGTACAATACTCTATTTTAGGAATATGCAATGATGAAACACCCCAATATTTCAATAGTTGTGCCACAGGAATAAAGTGGCTTCTTATTAGGAGATAAAACCTCAGCATCATTGCTTGTCTTGTGAGGACAAACAGAATGTCTGGGAATTGATGTGTAAGTTCCATACGAGCCAGGACAACATACCTCCTGCCGATTTTGAAGAAAGGCTGCAGGAGACAGAAAAGTGAAAATCGAGGGGAAAGTTCACAAGAAGCCATGAAGACTACCCTGCAAAGCCACAGTGGGATTTTTAAACTCAGTATTGCAGGATGTACACAATAAAGTGAAACAATTAAAAGAAATAGATAGTTAGGCTGGTCCAAGCAGTTCTTTTACCATTGGCAATGTGCCAGTGAAGATTCAGAAGGTATCTTAGTAGCCTTTAACATTTGCCTGGCCCATGGATAAATTTCTGTACAAGGCAATATGGAACATATGCCCAGATTAAATTGAGCAGTTTATTATAGTTTTCAGTTTTGTACTCTCTGAACACATCTCTTAGTTGCTGAAGTTTTTTTCTGTTCTCATCTGAAATAGGCTCAGCTTCCTCTATGAACTCAGGCTGATCCCACAATAGTATATTTATCTTTTTGCCCTTCCTCACTTTTCTTAGCATGTCTTATACAGCTTGATTGACACCATGGCTGTATTTCCATGCTTCCAATATGCCTTTTCCTGGCATGCTGTCTCAACTCTGGGCATTTTTGCTGGGTTGTAGCTATTGGCTTGCTCATAGACACTCGCAGATTGGTTGTTTGGGTAGTGGTCCACACATACAGAATCTTAGAATCATTTAGGTTGGAAAAGACCTTTAAGATCATGAATACAACTGTTAACCTAGCACTTCCAAGTTACCAGTAAACCATGTCCCTAAGCATCACATGTACCCATCTTTAAATACCTCCAGGGACAGTAACTGAACCAGTTCCCTGGGCAGCCTGTTGAAATGCTTGATAACTCTTTCAGTGAAGAAATACTTCCTAATATCCAATCAAACCCTTCCCTGGTGCAACTCAAGGCTGTTTCCTCACATCCTATCACTTGTTACTTGGGAAGAAAGACTGACCCCACCTTGCTACAAGCTCCTTTCAGGTAGTTGTAGAGAGCAATAAGGTTTCCCCTCAGCCTCATTTTCTCCAGACTAAACAACCCCAGTTTCCTCAGTGCTCCTCATAATACTTGTGCTCTAGACCCCTCAACAGCTTTGTTGCCCTTTTCTGGACACGCTCCAATCTTTGTTGTCCTCTATTCTCTTGTTCCCGTTTCTTCGAGAAAGACTAATAAAACAGTTCTTTAAAACTTAATATTCACATATTTTTGGCATAAAAGTATATTCTTTCTATTATTGAGTAAGGTCTGAAATTGTTCCAATATTTTCTGGATCCTAGAGGATACAAAGAAAAACAGACATACTGCAGTAGATATGGAGTTGTTGATTCTGAAAAGGTAGCATGAATATATGGGCGTTTTTTTCAATAGGTGTTATTAGAGCTTTTCTGGGAGATGGATATTAACAATCAGGGAGATGAGAATTCCAGATACACCTGAACCTCTGTCACACTGAGAATCAAATTCCAGGTATGATTTACTGAGACTGAAGATCTTCACTTTTACTTGGGATCTCCAGGATTTGGTGGGCTCCAGGGTTGCTCTCCAAGACCAAGATCCCACACAGCTCAGAGTGTGTTCGACAGCAATGCAGATTCATCAGCTCCTGCTGTCAAGCTGCATTGAAGGCGTTCGTTACATGATAATGAACGATTGGGTGTCTGCAGGGCCTGGCTTGGTGACAGCATGTGGAAGAGCAATGATTCACTCTGCTGAAAGTCACCATGGGGATATTGTAATAGGACCACTGTTGCAATTAAAGTATGAGCTCATTTAAAAACCTATGCTTCAAGACATCCATATTCACATTCACATTCACAGTTATGATATCTATCCCAGAGCTTCAAGGAAATGTCTTCTCCCATCTTGCCTGGTAACCTTTTGCAGTCCAGTGCAAAAGTGACATACCAGTGACATACCCTGCACTCTAGTTTCAGGGACATCTTCTGCCCAGTGGTAAGGTCACAGCAGGGCCAGCAATCAGCTTGGATGTCTTTCTGCAGACACTGAGTGAAGCTGGAGAAGGTTAGCATCAATATATAGGCGTAGGGACAACAATTCTCTTCCTGGAAAGATATTTTAGACCAAATAAAACCTTTATTGTGACACTTATAGAGCTTTCGAAGATATAAAAAATTTGGAGAAAGTAAATGCACTTCAAATAAAAATTTACTCTGGTGTCATGATATATATATTTCTCAAATTATCCAAATCCTCTATAAATCCTCTAGGAATTTGATATATTTGCATACTGTATATAAATAGACTTTGAACCAGCAGTGAGATGGACAGAATAGACTAACAAGCTTTCCATTGTAAAACTTTAGATCATGACTATGTGTGAACCTGATAAGTTCAGAAATGGGAAGTGACAAATATGCCATGTTATTTAGAACCTATTTATTGAATAAATGTTGGATGCTCTCTCTCTTTTAGTTTGTCATTCAGTAAAATCTCGAGTTTTGAAGCAGATAAGGACCTCAAATACTCTAAAAATGTTAGCTATATAAACCTTAGTGAAAAACCCAGCCCTTAGACATAATTACATAATGTTGCACATGGCAAATTGATGCATGAAGATGTAATTTGTGAGAAGACACTTATCAATTTAGTAATACAGTCCATGAATGTTCATTATTTATTTGAATCAAAAGAACACTGCCCATTTTTTCGGATAACCATGTACTGCCAATGTCCTATATAATGATATGGTTCTGTTTTGTATTATGGACTTCTTTATCAGTTGTCTTTCCCATTACCCACATGTTGTCTGCCAATGGCAGAAGCAGAACCAATACTAAGACCACAGACCATATTTATCTCACAGTTTGGAATCTTTTGGTTGTTGTTATTGGTTTTTTTTCTTTTTTTTTTTTTCTCTTTTTTTTTTCTTGTTTGTTTTGTTTTTGGTTTAGCACACAGTGTTATTTGCCAGAGAGTTGTACAGCTAGAGTTGCAGACTGGGAGAGAATGGAATTAAGAAGAAAATGTGTTAAATTCCTTTTTGTACCCTGGGAGACTACAGCAATTTAAAGTGCTCTCATAGCATCATAATGTTAATTTCCCCCCCAGTGCTTTCTGGCATCTGGCTCTATTCCCCCATGCAAAGGAGCTTTACAGAGTAATTTGTCTCATTAGAATTTTTGTTCCTGAAATATGAAAGGAAAATAAATGTTATATAGTATCCAACCAAATATATTGCTGTATATAAATGCATCAATAGAGAGATATAAGATTATTTCATAGAGTCAAGTATATTAAAAAAGTATTTTTTCTAAAATGTATTTCTCAGAAAGTAAGAAATTTGATCTGTAGCTACCTGTAGGACCTCAATTCAGCCCTCTTGTTTATAACTGTTATGATTCTGTTTTGTGGGAAGGTGGAGAAACAGGAACAGGATCTCTTGAAAAATTAGATACTTTTTGGATTGAAGGATGAAGGACATTTTATAGACTGGATAATACTGTCTTTTTTGCTTCCTGAAATAAGTCCACCAGTGAAAGGAGGTTCTTAAATGTGGGATGAAACTGGAAGCTGATTTAGGTAGAAATTTCATCCAAAGAAAAAGAGAAATATTAGAAGGTTTTTTGTACCTTTTTTTTTTTTGTACAGCAATATCAGACAACTGCTGAAAATACTGAATACATTACTATACTAGGGAGACATGCAATCCTACGTGCTCTTGAACTGTACTGGCTTTACATGATCTGCCATAGTCTGCCTGCATGTGAAATACTATAGGTATTGCATAATGGGACTTAATGATCCATGAGAGGTGCCAGACAATGACAGTCACCAGTTTTCTCTCTGTCCTTTCATATGACACCTTAACGGGCTACTGAGGACTATCTTGTATATGCTGTGAGTTTTTATTCGTAGCCTATTACATTTTAGAAGTTCCCTCTTGATATTAAACCCTCTGCGTTTAAATTATAGTTATTCTATGAATAGCAGCATTTTGAAACAGTTAGAGAAAGTGTGTTTGTGTATGCGTGGCTTTTGTAAAGCAACAACAAGCAGTAACCTCCTTACACTCTTCAGGTAACATCTAACAATAAAAAATAAAATAAAATAAAAAAGATGAAAAATATGGAGAGGGCAAAATAAATCTTCCCAATATCCACTTAGCTGTTTTCAAGCATTGAAAAATTTTAATATTTCTGACAAATTTGGTTAGAGAAAAAATGGTTCTAAATTATGTTACCTATTATTTGTTGCAATCTTGAAATTGCCTTACATCAGAAAGAACATTAAAGATCCCTAGATGTGTTTGATATAATCAGAGCGGAGTTATTTAAAGGTCTCAGTGGACTGCTAGCCTATCTAGACAGAATTATATTTTGCAATCCCAGAAGAACAAAAGTCCGTCAAGTACTTAAAAAGCTAGAGATGAAGGACTATCCTTCAGTTAGGGCAAGTGTAAGCTAAAAATGGCTAAACTTAGGCATTTGGGAAATGTGTCAGTCCTGACAGCTCAAAAATAGAAATAATTATGTAAATCTTGGCTCCAAACCAGAAAGCAATGTGCGTTAGAAAGGTTGTTAAGTATGGTCACATACTTCAGCAAATTAATTCAATCTCCTGTCAGAGATTAGAGATCCCTTATGAAGGTGCTAAAAAGATAGATTGCTGAGTGGCAATTTGGGTCAGACCAACTTAGCTTGTTCAGTACTGGGAAAGTGCTGGGTAGAACTCTCTGTTCCAAATGCCTAAGCACCCGGGCAGGCAATTACAGCCTCTGAAGAGCATCAAGAGCAGCGAGGCGTGGTTAGTTCCCCACATCTACTCACAACGAACAAAATGCTCACCTTTAAAAGAGCTCAGGTTGCACATGAAAAGAGACAGAGTAAATTGGAAAAGGGAAATAGAAGGACGAAGACACAGATGTCCATTTTTTTCTGTAATGGTATAAATTTATTTCGTGGTTTATGGACAAAGGCTTACTTGTGGGACTTCCAGTGCTTCCCACCACAGAAAATTAGAAAATTAAATCTGACACCAGTAGGAAAGAAAAAAAAATACAATCTCTTCTGCCTTGTATGATTTGATAAATATTGCTGCTTCTGAACAAATGCTGATCCCACCATTGGAATCCAGCATCTGTAGCTGTGACCAAGTAATCTTTCTAAGGAAAAGATGAGTGGAGACAACATCTGTGGCATTTTATACACATGGTATTTATAAACTGGATTCCACCTATCAGGTGTCTGCGGTAAACCCTTAGTTACATTCTTCAGAAGAGACCTTTCAATGGAATCACTCCAGTTTCTGAGTCACTAATGGAGCACTGTGTTCAGTTTCTGGCTTCCCAGTACGAGGAAGATATTGACATACTGGAGTGAGTCTAATGGAAACCAAGATAGTCAGGGGGACAGAGAATATGTTGTACAAGGTCAGGCTGAGAGAAATGGGTCTGTTCAGCCTGGAGACTCCCTTTTCATGGGTTATAGCCTGTCAGGAATGGGATACTCCAGCATGGAGTATGGGGTCCTCCATGGGCCGCAGTGTGGATAGCTGCTCCACCATGGTCCTCCCTGGGCTGCAGGAGGACAAACTGTAACTGTGGTCCTCTCCATGGGCTGCAGGGGAGTCTTTGCTCCGGCGCCTGGAGCATCTCCTCCCCCTCTTTCCTCACTGACCTTGGTGTCTGCTTCTCTCGTGTTTTTCTCACCTCCCTCTCTCACCGCTGCTGTGCAGCGTTTTTCACCCTTTCTTAAATATATCATCACAGAGATGCCAACAGCACCGCTGACAGGCTCGGCTTTGGGGAGCAGTGAGTCCATTTTGGAGCAGGCTGAAACTGGCTGTGTCTGACATGGGGGCAGCTCCTAGCACTTTTCCACAGAGGCCACCCCTGCAGCACCCCCCACTACTAAAACCCTGCCACATAAGCCCAATATACTCTGTATCACCAAACCGAGCTCCGGTGTTCAGACCACAGCAAAAAGCATATATAACAATGTTGACTGCACTATATTCTTTTTCCAATATGATTAAAAAATTGAAAAGTAGCTGCAAAAATGTAGGTCTCAGATGCAATGGGATGCATCTTGGAAGTGGAGCATTTAATCATGGGCTTGTCTCTAGGTTATTTCCAGACAAATGGCATTAGTTTTCACAGGTGTAATAAGCCGTCATTATGAAGCTAGTAAGGACATATCCCTCAGAGCTGCCTCAGGAAGAAAAGATGAAGTAGCAAACTCTGCCTCTGCGCTACTGAGTGGACTCGCTCGTAAATGCCTACTGTTCTAATGTGCACGAATGATGTAAAATAAACCAAGACATCCTGGAAAGTATTATAAACATATCTCATGGAACCACCAGCTAAACTGGTAAACAGAATACATTTAACAGAAATTAATATATTATGGATGGATTTTATTTTTTTTTAATTTTCAAATGTTTAATTAAACTATTAGATTTAAAGATGACTATGCAAGATCCCATAATAAAATGTAAGAAGTCAATATCTCTTCATTCTATGATGCAACTGTTCTAATAAATAAATTCTGTTTTGTAAAGAGTTTCTTTCTGTAGTGCAAAAATGATTTTTTAACACTAACAAGTGTGGCAAAGGCTTAACATAATAAATATGCTTACAAGCAGAAGCAATTCATGGTCATTGCTCTGTTAATGTAAAAACATATAAAGATTTCTTGAGTCTGGAGACAAAACACAGCATTATCGTACCACTCAGAGATATCCCTTCCCCAAACCTGGAAATTCTCATACATTGTCTTTCTTTTTTTTCTTTTTTTCTTTTTTTTCTTTTTTTCTTTTTTCGTTTTTCCTTTTTTTTTTTTTTTCAGTACTCTCTTTGCTCTAATTTTGCTTGCCTCTCACAGGTTACATCTATCAGGCTTTTTAAGTACCAGCCCTAGACAAACTAAATTGGCCCTCCTGTTGATATAGATTAAAGGTAGAGCAGTATGAATTGCTTTGCCATAATCCTACTATATGCAGAACCAGAAGCTCAGACAGAGCAATTTATGTTTTCAGACTTGATCAGAAAACATAACCTGAAAATTGCTCCTGCATTGCTAAATATCCTAGGACTCCTTATTGGGAAACATGAAAAAATAAAAGTGGTATTCAACAAAATGCTATTTTTTGTTAAATCATTAGTACTATTTAAGTATTCACCAGTTTTATTAATTTATCACTGATATGCTAGTGCTACATTGGAAAGCAAGGCAACTGAAGTGTATTTTAAGAACTTGAAACTCGGATTTTTTTCTTACTGACAAAGGAGTGCCCAGGAACAGGTGGGGTAAGTGGGAGGAAGAAAACCAAGTAGCAGAAAATAATCAGAGATGAGACTGGTAAGGGCCTGAAAAGAAAAAACAAAACCAACAAACTGCCCTGTAATGTGAATCTACAATGGAAAAGGGGAATAGCTAGTAGTGTTTTTGAAGAAAATTTGCTCATGACAAGCAAGTAGGCAGCTGGGTGCTAAGTTAGAGCACGTGGAGTGTTATCTACCTCTTTGTGACAATTAATAGGAATAGATGAGAGAATTCCTCTTCAGTTACTCTTTTTGCCCAGAGCAGTTTTGCCATTTCCCACTCACTGCATATTATTCTTAATGGTATGGCTCCAGTGACGTGAGAGTAACAGAGATTTCTATCGCTGTCATTTCAGAGGAGTTTGTTCTGCATAATGCATAACAGAAACTTTCTTTGGGGAAATCCAGGCAGTCCCCGTATTTGTAACGGGGAGAGGAGAAGTTCCAGCAAAGAATGGGTGAATGTCAACACCAAATCTTGCGTAGATTGGAAAAATGCATTTTCCAATCTTTCTTAGCCCTTAAATTAATAGCTAGACAATAAACAATAATGAATAACAAAGTTGTTAATGTGTCAGTTCTTAACTTCCAGGCAGAGTAGAATTTCTGTGACTCCTTTTAATCTTTATGTGAATTTTTAGAATTATTGGAATATAATATGTAAAGCAAACATTTGTTTGTGTGTGTGCCTATACTTATATTTGCAAGCAGTCTTCCTCCGTGAAGTGACTTGAAACCCAACTGGACATGAGAAACCTGCTCTAACGGGCCCTGTGTGGAGCTGGAGGTCAGGCTAAATGGCCTCCAGAGGTCCTTGGTGACATGAAGTATTTCATAGAATAGAATCATAGAATCATTTAGGTTGGAAAAGACCCTTAAGATCAAGTCCAACTACAAACCATTCTGTGAGTTTCACTTGTTTGTCTGAAGTGACTTTCCAACACATATGTAATATTAATTTTTGCTAGAAGGAATAAGTTTGGCAAGAAGTGGATGTTGAAATCAAAACATTTTAATTAACCTCAAAGTCATCATTATTATTATTAATTTTTCAATTAATATTGCATCTTTTTATCATAGCTTTTAACTTTTTTGTCTTAACACTTTGGCTTGTGTAGAACTTTTTTCAAAATCTCAAAATTTACATGAAATCTACATTATTTTTTACAGTTTTCTTTTTTCATTCGAAATTACAACTGAAGTAGCTTTTAATAGTTTGTGACTTTCACTACAATTCTTTTCCCTCTTTGCCTGCAGCTTGTTTGCCAGGTCCTTTAAATCTGACAGGGACAACCAGCCTTAGTCCTACAGGGGGAATTTTGCAAGTGTCTGCTGCTGGCGGAATTCTTTAAAGAAATGTAAACTGAGTTGAAAAGTTAAAAATAATTTTGTATGCGCCTCACTTTCTAAAATTCTATTCTAATAGTTTGCTCTCCTTTATATGTCCATTCATCAGAATGACTTAAAACCATTATTTTAAACATATTAGAGGGTGATTTTTTTAAGATTTTCACAGAAAAATCCAGTTTTGTGGGTCAACCCTGCTAGGAAGCCGCACACAGCCTCTCACTCACCACATCCCCAGTGGGAGGGGGGAGAGAATGAGAAGGGCAAAAGTGAGAAAACTCATGACTTGAGATAAAAACAATTTGGTAAAAGAGGAAAAGATAAAACAAAGTAAAATAAAGCAAGAGGAAAAAAGTGAAGCAGAAAGCAACTGCTCACCACCAGCTGGCTGATACCTAGTGAGTCCCCAAGCAACAGCAGCCCTGGCCAAACTTCCCCTCACGCAGTTTTATTGCTGAGCAGAGTGTCATGTCTGCTGTGTGTCAAACTGGATGCCATTGCCTGCACATAGAAGACCATAAGCAATTATTCAGTAATGAAACCCGCCCTACCCAATTTTATGATGGCAACTGAACAGCAGCAAGACAGTGCAGTGACAAAACCTGAACAATTTCATGCACTGTAGTTATGGCTGCTTGTAAATTCCTGCTGTGGGTATCCTCTCTGCAGCTTCGCACAGTCCCTTCCCTCCTTGCCTTTTAGGGACTTAACCTTGCATTCCTTAGGAAAGAAAATACAAGAGAAGGTGAAAATCCCACCCCTAATTAAATAGTGAGAGAATTTTAAAAATAGACATACTTGCAATTATGTTCACTGAGACATTCACGGAGACGCCGCACTAAGAGTAGTAGATTCACCTTAAACTACACATGCAGTTAGCGCTAATGTACACGTTTCAAATGCTCCATAGCATGAGACAGGGATTAGCCTAATTGGTGATAAGAGAAATTGTGGAAGTCTCCGTAGTTTGCATGCAAGTCTCAGAAGTACTAATGAACTGGTTGGTTAAAATTAGGTAGAATGTGGATCTCCATACAGGCTAAACTGTACTTTTGAGAATTCAGTGGAGTATAATTGAAGCCCGTTTTACACATTATTAGCATAATAATTCTCCTGTGTATAAGAAAACAAAATGGGGTTCTTTGGCAGTATTCTATAGTGCACTGAAGGTATACTCACTGTATATAATTTGCTAATATCAAGAATTTGTGTTTCTTTGGGATGATGATAGTGACAGTACATGAAAATCCAGGTAATAAATATATTCCATCCCACTTCCAATCCTGTTTAAAAAAAAAGTTTTGAAAATCACTATCTGGGACTTTGTGACTGGTTGACTTATCCACAGAGACGTGCTGTGCCTGGACCTGCATTGTCTTGCTCTGCTTTTACAGCTTGGTGCACCTTTGTACATCTGACACTGCTGCTGAGGGAACTCAGACTGGAGCAAGATGTGGAGGAATGAATGTTGGATTGAGTCAGTATAGTTCAGCCCCCAATTAAACAGAGACCAGTTAAGTGATAATGAGCTGTAGAGTGTAGGAATAAAACCTTTGCAACCCCACTGTGGTGGGGTGTGATATGAAAATCCAGGACCTGATTTTTCTTTTCACCTGTTGGGAAGAAAGAGTTCAAACCACGGTCTCTCAGGGTACCCAGATATTGCTAAATAAAAAAGCTCAGGAAGCAATCATTGCTTCCAAGAGAAAAGACCAAATGGCGCAGAGTGACTATAATGCTAAAGAATAATTCTCTCTGGAGCAGACTGGCCTTATCCATACTGTACGCTGATTGGCTTTGCTCTTTCCCAGCTTCAAATGGTGGTCCTAAAATGAAATTATTGCTTTTGTACATTTTCAGTTCAAAGTGTCTGAAATAATGGGAAGCTGTGTGGCAGCCTTCCAGAATGGTGTTTTCATAACATGATGCTGAATGCACTTATACACCCTGGGATATGGCAGGATGATACTGTAGGTGTTTGAGGATGTCACGCTGTTAGGACAGCACTGGAAAATTGTGTAAAAGACAGAAAGCCAAAGTAGTAACGTCCTTTACACTGAATTTTGCCTGAAGACAGACTCTGGGCAAGGGTGAAGGTGTGCATTTCAGTTCTGGGAGTTCTAACTTGGATGAACAATTAATTATTTAGGAGTCAATCCCCTATACAATAACTGTTGCAGAAATACTTCAAAGGGGAATTTTCTGTCTGCTTGGTCCTCTGTCCTTGGTTGTCCTTTACATAAATTACAGCCTCTGTCCAAACCCTAATAAGGAAGTAAACTGCTTAAGTTCAAGGGAATGATAGTGAACAACAAAAGAGCAATGAGTGAATTTCCCCTCTGGAAGGGGGAACAAAAGGAACTAACAACTTTTTACATGTATATTTATTTTGGGTTTGAATATTCTTAATTTTTAAAGGAATGTTAAAAATCTTAAAAAACATTTTCAGTTATTCAAAACTCTGTTTGCCAAAGCTTTTTGGTCACCTCTCTGAAGGAAATGGGGTGACAGTACTCAGCCCCTCTAGGACAGAGCTCAGGATATAACTCCCCAGCCGTATTAGGTTCCCTGAACGCTCATGACAGAAAGCTGAACAAAATCTGCAATCCCTAACTTCTTACTGGGTCTCACAGCTGTTGAATAAGGCTGTCTGTTCATAAATAAAATTGCAGGCCCCAGACTAACTCCGAATGTAATCCCTTTCATTTAAACAAAATAGAAAAATATCACTAATGAGGTGCCAAATTAAGGCAGCAAGTGCTCATATACATTCCGGGCAGCTGATTATCTCTCATCAAGGTGGCTAAGTAATACAGTCCTCATAATGAACTAATGGATTTGCAGGTCCAGTTAACACAAAAGTTCAACCTCAGACAAGTTAAAGTTAATCAAGTACAAAAAGGATTAAATTAGTACATTTAAATTCAACTGACAGAGGCATTAGAGCTGTGCTGTATTCCCTTATTTTCTGCTTTGGTGTTAAGTGTTGGGAAGAGAATGGCAGTTGAAGTATCCCACTCTTTGGGACTTCATGCTTCAGTTCCTTACCACCCATGCATATGGAGTCGCTAATGACAGAGCGGCTACCCATCAGGGAATGCAATTCCACGTAGACATTTTCACCAAAATGGATTATTTCGGCCTCGTTGGTCACAGATTCTGTAGTTTTCCAGTGATTCATCTTACTATTAATAATGTCAGAGAATTTTAGGCCCTTGAATTAAATAATGATAAATAGGAGCCACTGAGCGAGCTCGGCAGAGGCAGTGCTGTTTATTTCAGTGTGAAGCTCTGTCAGGCCTGATAAATCGGATCCCTGAAATAGTTTATAAAGTACTGAATTGATGTGGCGGTCGGTGAGGGAGAGAATTAATGTTACGAAATAGGCCTGCAACCTAGATTTGATGAAAGCTGAGGAAAGCCTTTTATATAAATTCTGTGTCTGTGTAGGAAATGGTTGCAGCGAGAGGTGAAAGAGCTGCACAGGGAAATAATGTGCTTCTGTAATCTCTGCGGGTCAGGGAAAGAGGCGCTGGGCGGACGGTGGTGGTGCCGGAGCTCTGCCGTGCTACATGAGAGCTCTGCCAAGTGGAGAGGTGGTCACAGGCTGCTCATTTATAATACCAAACACTGAGGACACGCTGCACAAAAGAAAAATGAAAGCCTGCTTAAAGACATAGGAGACGCTTTCAAGTTCCACATGACTGTCTTTGCCAGGCTGTTGGGGAGGAAGAGACCCTTGATGTTGCCCTGAGTAGTGCAGTCAGTATTGCTAATCTCTCCAGCTGAATTAATAGTTTCCTCTTCAGATCACTTCATAAAAATACCCTGGAAAATGCATGCTAAAATCATCTTCCATCCAGTTAATAATTCTAGGTGGGTGCTTTCAAGTTACAGCAGGCAGGATTGCTACAGGAACTCAAAGCAGGCTGATCTGTGTGTGCTGGGAGGTAGCTCAGCTTTCAGGAAAAGCAAGCTATGCACATAAATAGGAATTTTTCAAACCTGCTTACTGATGGAATTGGACACATTATTGCTGTTAAGGTTAGTGAGATCTGGTGAAACCCAGATCTTGCAAGTGATCAGTAAGGCAGGTGAAATATTTCTGGACCACCAGATCAAGTTGAGGGGGAAGAGAACAACAGTGTCTCTCTATCTGTTCCACATGTCAGCACACCATTGGATGAACAGCTTACTTACATGTTTTAATTACTGCTAGGTATTTAATATTTTAACCCAAATTTAAATTAGTTATTCCTTTTTGAGGTCCTGATGCATGATGGTTCTCAGATAAAAAAAGAGTAGAGGAATTCTGTGGGTAGGGTTCTTGATGCTCACTCCCCACGCAAATCCACTCTGCTATGCTACTTTTCAGTTTGTGAGGATACCCTAGAAGGAAGGAAAGGAGGAAGGGCTTTTTTGATGTCACTCCCTCACCATAGGAGCCTTTTCTGACATTGTACCACATTACTAAAGGCCAAAGCAAATGCTGTTCATGTGGTTCACACACTTCAAACCAGCTGTTAACCACAGGATGAGGCCGTCAGACTGGGGATGATGGTTTTATCAATTCTATATCTGCTTTTTCCTACAAAATAGTAAAAGGAGAAGGAGATGGTAGAGGATTATCACCCCCAAAGGCAAGTCCCATGTCTCATATTTAGTCCTTTTTTTCCCATTAAATGGGTCATTCCTCATACAGGTATTCACCACACATATTTAACAACACTACAGCCAGGTGAAGACCTGAAAACGAAGCCAGAGCTACTTTTATACAGCTAATTCATCAGAAAATCTGATTAAGCTAACAGGGGAAACAGTGGGTTAAGATCTAAAGGATAATACTTACATACAATTGAAATGTATAAAATCAGAACTTTATAACTGCCTAGACGATATTCAGCATGTGGGCTGAGGTTTGGGAAGATCCTTGGCATTCCTTTTTTTTTCCCATCAGGTTTATCTCATCTCTACTAACAACCATAAAATTACTCTAAATTGCATAAGTGCATGCAGTATCAAAACAATGAGAACAATGAGAACACCATCATGAAGAAAAAAAGAGTTATACTTTTCCTCTAAATGTATTTACAAGTGATGTGCATGGAAATGCCTTGGTACCTATTTTCTATCATCTCTGTAGTCATGTGTCCTTCCTTGATCTCTGAAAAGCACAGGATCTGATTACAAGTGCCTTGTGCAAGGAGGAAGAACAGAATAGGTTAGATTAAACAGTCTTCTGATTACCTTTATGTGGACAATTTAACCTCTTCAATATCACAGGGATAGGGGGAGATCCTAAAATATAAAGAAAAAGCAAGGGAAGACATTTGAAAAGTTCTGCTTGACACTGATACAAAGATATATATTTAGCAATGAGGCAACGATACCATTTTTCTCCAACCTACTTAATCTTTTTTGCCCTTCTAATTCTGTTTGAAATAAGAAATAATTTTTGAATATCAAACAGCTTGCAGGAGCCAAAAAAAAAGCACTGAAAGCAGTGGAAAGACTCCCAGACACTCAGCTCACCTAACCTTCCACATTTGCAATGCAGATACCAGCATCTGAGCTAGTTGCTCTGGTCTTCCTTTACAACCAGTGTAGAGAAACAAACACTTTTACTGCCTATGTTAGCATAAGATGGATTCTGTGATTCTGTGATTTATCCTTTTAAGTACATCTCTCTTCACTGAGTATAAAGGTATTTGTAGCATGATTATATCTGTGAGTATTGTAAACATCTACACTGGTCATATGTATTCTACCTCTGGCAGTTTCAATGTGTTTGAGCTAAGACATTTCTTCTTGGTCTAAGTAATGGATAAATATATGAGTTGCACCCAAACTTAGATTTATGAAATGCAAGGAGGTTCCATACAGTACCTGTTTCTCTAGTTATTCATATCAGCACACAAAAGACAGTCCTGTAGGTTGTACACACTTCTTTGTTTAGAAAACAGCATGCCAAAATGAGGAAGGTTTCGGGGGAAAGGACTAATCTCTTCCTTTGTCTCACCCCAATGTATAGCAGGATACTTGAGCACTGGGGAAATGGTGTTTGCTCCTGGACGCCAGATGTAGTCTAGACATAGACTTCCCTGTCCTATATTAAATAAGAAGTCTTTTACTCCATTCCCCCCAAAATGTATTTCAGTAAATTATTGCTAGAATAGTCCAGCTGCATTTGAATAATTTGTATGTTGTGGGGTTTTGTTTGTTTGTTTTTCTTTTAATCTGCTTTGCTCTTTAAGTTGTGTTAGGGTCCGTATTACTATCCCCTTGTTTCCCTGCATTCACCTGATGTTAAGTTGCAGTAACTGCTTTCCACAGTATAGCTTAGGTCTAGTTAGGGTCGAGTCTTAAAAATGCTGTGTTATGAGATGCAGGTCCTTTAGTCAACAGGTGTCTGGGCAGGGGCAAAGCAGATTGTAAATCCAACTGTAAGGGGATTCATGATAACAATAAAAGCTGAAGCTCTTCTCTGGGAAAAAATGTACAAACAGCAGGGAATTCCCTTTGAGAAGCTGGGATAGTTGGATGAGAATAAACTAGGATGGAAACCTGTATTTGCTATAAAAACATGTAAATTTTAAATTAAATTTTAATGCTCTTATTCAATCAAGTTTAATAATTTCCCATAATTGACTTCAAGGTAACTGTACAGAAAGGTTATATACAGTACAGCTTTTCAGATTTGGATGTAGCTTCCCATATACTGTGATTAAGAATGTCCTAATTTAGTCTATTGTCATGGAAACCCAGGAAATACAAAGAAATTTCTGGGACTCCAAAATATGCATGTCATTTTTATAAAACAGCTGTAACAGAGCTGGCATGAAGAAAAAAGCTAATTTTATTGAGAGAACAGTTAAAAAATCCCAATAAACTCTGCTTTTTAATAGTAGTAATAATCAAGTTACCTGGGGCAATAAATTGAAATTAGAAAGTACCATCTGCTATCAATATCCACAGCAGTAAATATTACCATATTAACCTTTTCAATTTAGCACTGGAATCATAAATCCAATTAAGAGTTTTTTTTAAAAAATAAATAGTTCTCTTTGAAAGCACATTTTTAAATAGGGAAACTGATGATTGTTCTCTTCTTAGCTGTCCAGAGTCTATTCTCAGAATCTTCAAAACTTCACCCTTTTCCTATCACCATAGAAACACCAGCAGCTAAAGTAAATGCAGTTTATTAACAAGCTATCCAAATCGCTTCCCAAGTAGCAAAATAATTCCAAGCTGTTGTCTATGTCCATCAGTGGATGGAATTCATCTCAGATTTCATTTTTCCTTCTTTTCCAGTGGCATTTTAAGTCTTCCTGGAGAATTTTGCTGCTTGTGCATGCCATGGCAAGGATGTAGGTTATACTGCATGAGGTGAGACGATTCCCACATACTAACAGCCCGATCTTCATGAGATTCCTGATTGGAGACTTGAGACACACTTACTTCTCTCTTGCGGTAGCATCTTATTCTTGTGATACAACTTCAGTCCAGAGCTAAGTTACAGCCGTAAGGCAAGGTCCTGGGGTGCAAAGGGCAGGTTAGGGTAGACAGAGGAGGGCCAGCAAATATGGCTGTTTCTTATAATGGACTTTCCTGGAAGGGATGTTTCCCAGGAGCTTTCCCAGTTTCTAATCCTGTGACCCTGTGACCCACTGAGCATCTTTCACCTGCTTTACGTGATGATGCCTTACTTGCGCTTTAGGTGTAATAAAAGATTTGCGTCCTGTAGCTTTTATTTTGGGGGAAAAAAAAAGAATTAATTTTCTTACTAGTGAAGAGACGTGGATAACTTGCTAATAAACTGCACTTGACTTTGTGTTTTAAACTGGCTTCTTCTTCCTGTCCCCTGTGCCCCCACTTTTCCAGAAAAAAACTCTGGAAAAATGTTATTGAGTTGAATTATGTAGACACATTAGTAATTACCAAGAAATCATACATTTGTCTTTGTATTACCCTCTTTTTTGTGTAAAGATTGCCCTTGAGAGTTAACACTTGTATGGAATTTCTTTTTTTTTCAGAGCTAGCTGCTGAATTGTTTCACAACTATTTCTGATTAAGCAGGTTATTGACATCCTTGGCATTCAAAATTAAAGACTTTTAAATGGCAACAGACGTCACACAGGAGATTTTGTTCCCTGGTTGCATAAGATGTATAATTTTAGAATCTGACTTGTATTACTAAGTAGTTTTCCATCCCAAACATGTTTCTCTAAATGCCCCTCAATATTCACATATTTTTTCCCCTTCAACATTCTTGTCAACAAAATTGCTAGACAGAATATTTAAAGGAAGCAAAACAAAAGGGTTCCCAAAGAATAGAAGTGTAACCTTAGACATACTCAAATACATGGCTACATAGTCTGAGAAATGTAATGTTGTCTTGCATGCATATATGAAGGAGCACAATTTTCAATATAAATGGTTAGCTACGATCATTATATTTACACAGACACTACTGAAAGGAACAAATGTCTTTATTCAATCTATTTAGCAAACCTTAATGTTACAAGGTAAAGATATGAAAATAATCTAGATTACTTTCATTCCCGCCTGAAACTTGACTTTAATGCACAGGCATTCAGCTGCATGACTTCAGCCTTCGTTTATCCTAACTGAAGAAGCTGAGAACTAGATCGTTGTACCCTTTGTATGACCACCTCCTTACATTCTGGTGTTATATTAATACTTATCCACAAAAAAAAAAAAAAAAAGAGGTAAATCACACAAAAAAAGTAGAGAGGAGGCCAAATCAAGCTCTGAAGTGTTAAGAAGTCTTAAAGAAGCTCTCCAGTCCTACTTCAGCCCATTGTGTATATCATGACATGAGCTGTCATGACATAAGAGGCTCACTTAATGTTTTTTCAAAGAATACTTCCTTGACACATCCCTCTGGATGTACTGTTCATGCTATTTATGCTATTCATTACTTTATTTTTAGTTCTTTGGTTGATGAGATGACCCCATCATAATATCGGCCTTTCTTTGTCATGCACTGTTTAAACTACGTACTTCCTTTAGGAATTTTTCAAAGATCTTATTTTCACACGAGCACTTTAAAATCAGGGAGAATTGTTCAGATTTTTTAGAGATGAAGAACTGAAATACCCACGTGAAAAGGTTAAAAGTAAATGCTGAGTTTTGACACGATCTATATGCCTTAAATGTTTTGAAGTCCAGGTCCTACTAATTTCCTACCAATTAAACTCTAAATGACAAAGTGTCATGGTAAGTTGACCTTTGCTGGATGCCAGGTGCCCACCAAAACTGCTCTATCACTCCCCTCCTCAACTGGACAGGGGAGAGTAAATAGAACGAAAGGCTCATGGATCAAGATAAAGACAGGGAGATCACTCACCAATTACTGTCACTTGCAAAAGAATCACAACTTGGGGAAAAATAAATTGATTTATTACCAATCAAAATCAGAAGAGGATAATGAGAAATAAAAACTAAATCTTAAAAGAGCTTCCCCCCACTGCTCCTTTCTTCCTGGGTTCAACTTCACTCCCAATTTCTCGACCTCCTCCTCCTGAGCATCACTCCCCTCCTCAACTGGACAGGGGAGAGTAAACAGAACGAAAGGCTCATGGATCAAGATAAAGACAGGGAGATCACTCACCAATTACTGTCACTTGCAAAAGAATCACAACTTGGGGAAAAATAAATTGATTTATTACCAATCAAAATCAGAAGAGGATAATGAGAAATAAAAACTAAATCTTAAAAGAGCTTCCCCCCACTGCTCCTTTCTTCCTGGGTTCAACTTCACTCCCAATTTCTCGACCTCCTCCTCCTGAGCAGTGCAGGGGGATGGGGAATGGGGGTTGTGGTCAGTCCATCACATGTTGTCTCTGCTGCTTGTTCGTTATGAGTGGGGAAGGACTCCTCACACTTTTCCCCTGCTCCAGCATAGGGTCCCACCCACAGGAGACAGTTCTCCATGAACTTGTCCAACATGAATCCTTCCCATGAGCTCCAGTTCTTCAAGAACTGCTCCAGTGTGGGTCCCTTCCACGGGGTGCAGTCCTTCAGGAACAGGCTGCTCCAGTGTGAGTCCTCCACAGGGTCACAAGTCTTGCCAGCAAACACACTCCAGCATAGGCTCCTCTCCACAGGACCCCAGGTACTGTCAGGAGCCTGCTCCAAAGCAGGCTTCCCATAGGGTCACATCCTCCTTTGGGCACCCACTTGCTCTGGTGTGGGGTCCTCCATGGGCTGCAGGTGGATATCTACTCCACCGTTAACCTCCATGGGCTGCAGGAGGACAGTCTGTCTCACCATGGTCCTCACTGCAGGATGCAGGGGAATCTTTGCCTGAAGCATCTCCTCACTCTCCTTCTTCACTGATCTATGCTATCTCACATATTGTCACTCCTCCCTTCAGCTGTAATTGCACAGTTTTTTGGGGTTGTCCCTCCTCCCCCTTCTCAAATATGTTATCCCTGAGGTGCTACCACTGTTAGTGATGGGCTCAGCCTTGGCTAGCAGTGGGTCCATCTTGGAGCTGGCTGTCATTGACTCCATTGGATGTAGGGGAAGCTTCTAGCAGCTTCTCACAGAAGCCACCCTTTTAGCCCCACTGCAACCAAAACCTTGCCAAGTAAACCCAAGACAACCATTATACAGATCAATTATCAAAAATCTCAGGTCAGGAACCAAGAAAGCGTCCTTTTGTGAAAACAGTTTGGTCATGCTTTGTTTCATGACTTTAATTATCCAATGAAAGCAAAGAGCCAACCTTTCTTTTTCTGTAATCCTCAACTCAACCCTTGTTGGCCTTACAGCTTCTGTGACATTAGCAATACATGAGAAGTCTTCATTAGATGGGTCCATGTAAGTTGGCTCCTTGAGCAAGTTCCTCCTCTGTACTGAATGAAGCCGGGCGAGTTATGGAAGACATACCCTTTGATCAAACAGCTATGACTGCCAAATCCATTCAAAATGCCTACTATTCTTGCCTGGTAATCTCCTTTAAAAAAATAAGTTCAAGGCAACTATGGATAATTTCCAGAAGGGAAGATGTTTCAGCAAATTAATAAAATTTTGTAGCATTCTCTACATAACTGAAAAACTTTTGTATCAATGGGGTAAAGTGAATCGTACATGTTCGTGCCCAGACACCATCCATTGTTTGCTAAACACTTGTTCACTCAAATAGGAAGCACTGGGCAATGTGAGTTGTAAAGGGTGTTACCAATCCCACCTCTAATTAACAGAACTAAAAGGCATTATTTCAGTGGTAATGGAAATGATTGTGATTCCTCAAAGTGGAACTGAAGCAAATCAATCTGAGTCCACTGGACCCAATCCAATTAAAAAGGAGCTAATCTGTTTTCGGGGAGAGAAACATGGCCTACAAGGAAGACATGATGATAATGAAAGAAAGTGAAGAATTATGATTAATTCCGTTTTCATTTTGCACAGTTGCTCTGATATTTTTGTGTGTGTGTGTATTTAATAGTTTATTTTTACATTCAATCAAAATAGATGAAGCTTGTTTACCAGTAGCATCACTTGCATTTACAATGTTAACCTATAGAAAAACTCCAGAGAACACACTTTTATTTTTAACCTCACATCTTGTAGTTCAGACTACCTTTCAAATTCTGACTATTCATTAACTTTTCTGGAGGCTGTGCTAAATAGTTATAATTGGAATATATAAGCTATTGGGCAAAAAAAGTAGATGTTTAATACTTCTTTATTTCTTAAAATTCGAAGTAATGTTGCTCAAAACCAGCTTTGTTTTGAAAGCTAGAGACACTGTGGTGATCTAGAGGTAAGTAAACAGATAGTTAGCTGCAAAGTGACTATGAGTTACTACCAGCTGTAACCAGGAACCTATCCCATTATTGAATCTATTCTGTGACCTCATGCAACAAGGATTATAACCAGTGCTGTGGCTATGGGCCGGGAGTACCTGCAGCAGAAAAAGAGGATCACTAAATCTTATGTGACCAAATCTTCCAGTTCAGATCTGTTGCAAGAGACTTTTAATAGTTCTGCTACAGAGTACTGGATTCAAAAAGAGTTCTAAAAGTAAAACACTGAATTGCTTGAGTATGCAGATTTCCAGAGAGCAAACTTTTTGCTCTTGGCACTGACAGTTCTGGTACAGACTGGAGAGTGAATGTCATAAATTAATGTTTCTCAGCAGAAAACTTAAAAATGGACCAAGATTCACTCTGTTTGGGGCCTATCTGGTATGAATAAGCCAGAAGCAGGGATTCACCTTATACCTCCATTTGATCTGGTCCTCTGTATTACCATTTCATTCAGTAGAGAGCAATAAACCCCCTAAAGCACAGGTCAGCTGATCTTAAAAGGAACAGACAAAAGGCATCAGTGCTTTTTCCTCGTTACCGTTTATAATTGTGATTTTCCAGTTTTGTTGTACACATCTTGAATGCATCTGCATACTTCTTCCAGCCTTTTGTATAGGGTAGGGAATAACAGTTCTTCATCTCAAAAGTGAACACTAAGACTTAATTGTCTTAATCATGATTCACTGGACATATCCTAGATGAATGGGTAGAGAGAGAAAGATAGATGCATAGATGACATTAATGTTGGTTAGATGCTTTGAGCTCTTTTGATGTATAAGGCTATATATCTTCAATACAGTACTGTTTTAGTATTTTACTTGAACTGGTTTATTCATCCATAGTTTAGAAGATTTTAAGGATAGCCCAGGTTCCTGTCAGACCAATCTCCTCCGTTCTGCAGCTAAAAATGGAACTGAACTAGATTTATGACTGTTAATGTCTTTTTTTCTTTTAAGGGGAAAATTGATAGACACCTTCCCATGAGACTTCCTATAGATGTGGTTACTGCCCTAATGATTATTCCATATCAAGCCCACTCTGCTAAAGAGGTACTAAATTAAAAGGCTGCTGTTTGAAGCAAAAGCTACAAACTGAATTTCAAACACCTAATAAGATACTGAAAATTACCTCAAGCTTTCAAATGTCACATACTGTAAAAATACAAATTAGACTGTAAAATTCAGCCTAGCCATAATTAACACTATGATGTGTTCAAATAATCAAACATTATCCTCAGAGGAGTCTATTGAAGGAGATTATTATGAGCGGTAGTTCACTAATCATTATATGACAACTATTTTTATGTCATTGATCTAGACTGCCTTGTCTATTTTGTCAGTGTCACTCGGCATCTTTTAAAAAAGGTGATATTTTCCCCCACACAGAGACAGCTCGTCCTACAGCTCCAATTGATGTCAACCTTTGCTCACAGTTATCATCTGCACACAGCCAGGCTTCATTTTAAATCAGAGAAGCAAGGATAAATAAAACTGGATAGCTTTCAGTTCCAATCACATCCTGTTTTACCTTGCATCAGCCAAAAAGTTATCATGAAGTGATGGATTTTTATCTGTGAAAGTGAAAAAGTAAGTTTAAGATTTTCAAATTTTGTAAAAAATATTCTCTTAGATCTCCTATATATTTTGAGGAAAGGTTTCTTCTTTGCTTGGAGGATTAAAAAGTCTGAAGGATTTTATTATTTTTAATAATATAAAGGAATCATTTCAGGAAGAATAAAAATCAGATGTTTTTTGCAGACAGGGAAATGAGACAGTCACTATATTTTGTATTATTAGATAGTCAGCACAGATTCCTAAATTTTGCAAAGCATAGTAATTGAATTTCACAGCTCCATTCCTCATCTTCACCCTTGCAAAATTTTCTCCAATCCATAAAGCATGACACAAATGTAAACTCAAAGGAGCTGAAAGGTTCAACCTCCTTGTATATTCCTCTTTAGTATCGAGTATCTACGTAAAAAAGTGAAGCTTCTGCAATTTGACCTTTTTTTTAAATGTGTTTCTCCATTGCATATCTCCAAGCACAGCAGTATGAAAGAGAATAAAAATTCCTACCTACCCTCTACGCGTGGTTTAGTCTAATCCTTGAAAATAAAAATAAAAAGCCATGAATAAGAACTGGGGCTAGCCAAGTGTGTAATATGCTGCACTAACAACACTCACTAGAGGGTAAATCACCTATGACTTCGCTTCCAGAACATACAGACTATTAAGGAAAAAAATTTACACCATGTGATATCCATATGCAATATAATGCAGTGACAGTCAACTCTAACCTTAGTCTGGAACTCAAACAGAATCTCTCCAGAATTATTTATAAGGTTGGGCAGAGTTGCACTTGGCTTGTTAAAAGTATTTCTGTTGGTTTTACTAGTGTCAAAGAAGAGCATGCAAAAACCATCACTGGAAATTATATTCTTAAAAACTCTAAGTTCAGTTGCTGAGAACTTTAAACAGATTGTGGCTCATCAGGAAAAATGCAGTGTAAGGTTCATCTCTTCTCAAAAACCATAGCGTGTGTCTAGAGCAATGGTATGTAGGAGGCCTGGATTTGGTTCCCACCTTATAACTCCGTGCAATGTTGGCAACACCGTTCAGTCTCTCTCCACCTCAGTTCCCCATCTAGATAGCAGCTGTAATGCATTTTTCTTTCTACTATTTTTCAATTTCTTTTCTTTAATTCAGACCTTGAGGAGATGGGTTGTCTTTTCCATACTATGTTGAAAGTGTAGCCACGAAGAAAGAAAACAGTGGAAATAAAATCAGTAAATAAAATTCAGGACCCGATATTGTGATGGCCTGGTTAATCATCGAGCATTTGAGATAGAACAGTAGTAATTTCAGAATAGCCATAAAAGAAATGAAGAATAGTTATAAATAGCCTATCCTGTATATATTAAAGTACATTTAATGTAACTTGATTATGACAAGTTGGGATGCAATAGCTAGGTCTTTTCATGACTGGGAGTTAATAATAATGACTAAAACTGTGAAGCCTATATCAGGAACAGCGTGGTGAGTAGGACTAGGGAAGTGATCATCCCCCTGTAGTCGGCCCTGGTGGGGCCGCACCTCGAGTGCTGTGTTCAGTTTTGGGCCCAGGTGCTGGAGTGTGTCCAGAGAAGGGCAATGACTGGTGAGGGGTCTGGAGAACAAGTCTTGTGAGGAGCAGCTGAGGGAACAGGGGTTGTTTGGTCTGGAGAAGAGGAGGCTGAGGGGAGACCTTATTGCTCTCTACAACTACCTGAAAGGAGGTTGTAGCAAGGCAGGGGTTGGTCTCTTCTCCCAAGTAACAAGCAATAGAACAAGGGGAAACGGTCTCAAGTCGTGCCAGGGAAGGTTTAGATTGAATATTAGGAAATGTTTCTTCACTGAAAGAGTTATCAAGCGTTGGAACAGGCTGCCCAGGGAAGTGGTTGAATTAACATCTCTGGAGGTATTTAAAAGATGTGTAGATGTAGTGCTGAGGGATATGATTTGGCAGTAGTTTTGGCAATGTTAGGTTGAAGGTTGGACTCAATGATGTTAAAGGTCTTTTTCAACCTACACAAGTCTATGATTCTGTGATATTTCAAAATAGTGTGACACATGACATAAATGTAATTATCCAGAAAAAAGACACTATTTTACTCCTGGTTTTGTACCTATCCTTCCTTTGAGTAGTCCTTTTCTTTGTTAAGCAGCAAATAAATTTTAAAGGCAGGAGAGCAACTGCACTGGCAAGCCCCTGAAGGAAAAAAAAACATTCCCCCTCAACAATTAAAATCTTACTGGGCTGTGGAAAGGGTGATATGCTTTTGGTGTCAGAGCAACCTGCACACTGGTGCTGAGAAGGATTTTGGCAATGAAGGGCTCAAATAGACGGAAATCTGGCTCTGACAATATGGCTTCAGTTCCCGTTGACGTGGTGTGAGCGTCTGGCTGGTGTCCTGGGTGCAGGGACAGTGCCACCACGGCTGCGCTGCAGCGGGATGCTGCGGGAGGGAGCGGGAGCTTGGCAAGCGCCGGCTGCGAAGGCTGAGCTGCACCTTCTGGGCAGAAAAAAAAGGAAGAATCTGTTAAGTAGTAAGGAAAAGCTATTGGAAGTGGCACTTTTAAAAGTTCAGTTAAAAAAAAAAAAAAAAAGGTTTGCTTCTTTTTGAGAAACGTTTTTACCAGAGGGTTTTTGAGGCTTGGTACAACTTCTGGAAAATGGTGGGAAGAATCCCATTGCGAGGAATGAAAAAGAAGACAAAACACAGGATATTGTAATTTATTTATTTTTTTTATTTTTAATTTCAAATTGAAACTGGAGGATTTCTGTTTTGCAGTAACATTTGGTGTACTGATACAGCAGCGCTGTTAAACCCCAGAAGCTGATGTTTCAAATCTGCTGGCAGGCCTTCATTCAGGGAAGAACACAGCTCTGACTTCCCTGTCTCTTCTTAGTTATTTTCATGTTTTCCTTGACTTTCAGTGATAGCTATTTTCCTTGTTTCAACAACTGTTTAATGATAGATTTATTTTGGTTGGCCAAAAAAATTATTCTTTTGTATAAACTACGGCATGTGGTTGAGGAACATAATTTCTGGTTAATTTTAGAAATAAATTATTAATTCTCTTACATTCTGGCATTTGTTATAAAATGAGTCCACTTGGCACCTTGCATCCTTCATGAGGCTTTTGTTCTTGAAAGAATTCATATACTTTTCTATTATTTTAGATTTTTTTAACTTCCATATACATATGGTAGTTATCACATTTGAATTAAAGGTTTATAGGTTGATCTCTCATTTGTGGGTTTTTAAAGATGAGATATTACAGCTGGTGAAAGCAGAAGCTGCATAATCCATTTTGACTTCTTTTTCCCTCAGAATTCTTATTATCCTTTTTATTTCCCCTCTTATCAAGTAAGTAGCTAAATTTCTTTTAGTGCTCCTGGGTCAATTTGTAGTCATGGAGCTATCCAGTGCCTGCACTGTATCTGTCTTCACTTATTTTCATGTCACGCATTGCCTAACCAGTTTAACCATTCATTCAAGCCTACTTTTATTTTCCCTGAGCAAACAGCAAATTATATCAGTTGACAGTGACATTTTCCATTGATACACTATAGCATATCACAATATTCCACAGTAAACTTGGATGGTAAATCTTACCATTTATGTGTGATTATTACCAGTTATCTGCTTGATTTTTTTCAGAATGAAAATCAGCCGGTTAGTGATTCCCATTGCAAAAAGCTATAATAACCCACTGACAGAAGTGGGTACCTCACAAATTTTCCTTGATGATTTTTTCAGTGCCTCAGCCTTACTGCCATACTAAGAATCCGGAAGGATTTTCTAAAAATAAATAAATAATGTGGCTGAAAGATTTGGATATCTTAAGTAACAGTCTTACCACAAAGTTCTGAGCATATACTAATCTTTATTATATTTACCCTGATATATCTGCATGAAAAGGAAAAGATTTATGTTACCTTTGGAACAGGGACTATGCGTTGAAAAGTTTACCCTAAATCAGACATGAGTTCTGAGTTATTTTGTCTAGTTTTCCATTGAATATAATGGGCCCACAAACACTTAGCTCACAGAGGGTGCTGGCATTTATATGCCTAAATGTTGGCTGGAGCCTATCTAGGATGTTTAAGTCATAGATAAAGTAAGGCTATTTTTTATTTGCTATCTTGTGCTAGTGAGAAATGGTTATTTTAAAAAGAGGGACTTTAACATTGATCTACAGCAAGACAAAGTTTCATGGCTTTTATACTTTATCATGAGGTAGCACAGAGCAGCAGGCAGGTGAAAAGCTGGGGCTGCCTATTGCAGTAAGTGCTGCAAATGCTCTGACTCCAGTGCTGACAGCAGGACCCTGTCTGCTCTCTGCAGAGCACCACCGCTTTTTTTATTCACTTCTTCCTAATCTCTTTATTCAATACACAGGAAAAAAGAAATTTCTCTGAACAGAAAACATACTTGACAGCAAGCGCTTTTACCATAAATGTTATTTAATCAGCTAGTAGGTTACCTGAAGAGTATTTTTTGATTTGTTCCTCTCTTGTTTTGTTTTTTTCTGGCCATTATTGAGTTTAACCTTGTCCAAGTTTGTACCGAAGCATGGCCAAGTCCCTCATAAAACATGTAGCTGTCTCTTTAGGAGCCTCTAGGGCAGCAAAGAGCCACAGTCCAAGTGCCTACTCTCTCTTAGCCAGCATCCTGAACAACGAAATCAGCAACTGCTGCTGTGCCCTATGTGGGGACTGGGTTGTGTTGGGTACCCTTCTCAAGCCATCTGTTACCATTGCCACTGCTCCTGAGAAAAGACAAGCCAACACCTGAGGCTCTCCCCGGCTCTTTGTCTTAGTTTCATCATTTCATTTGGCCTTTTCCATTCCTCAGTTCCTCTAGTTGGGGAACTGAGGTAAATTTTTGCTGTTTCTGAGATGGCTTGAATTAGCAAAACTCTTTAATAACTGCATTTTCCTGCCCAGGCCTGTGTATCTTCCTATTTAAATATTTTTTTGAATCTGTGAAAAAGAAAATGCAGGCTGAACTACTGCATTTAGAGCAAGGTGACCTCTTTACTTGGCATCAACTTGAAATCAACTGTTTTGTAACTGGCTGATTCTCAAGATCTGCTTCTCTTTTCCATTATGCTAAAGAACAATCCCTCTTGTACCATCGCCTCCAAGGGGAAAAGTTGTTTGTTCTGTGTTTGAAGTAGATTAAAATAAAAACTTGCTGAAGTTCTGAAGTCATTATTCAGGTTGTTCCAAATATTAAATGTATCATAAAACAGTTTCCAGATATATTTTTATGAACCATATCTTAAGCCAAAACTGATGGGCTGGAAGAAAGTGGAAAAAAACCTGACAAAGAGTGGCAGAAAACTTGCTTATACGTGGAGACTAAGTTATTAATTTACTTGTAAGTAAAACTTGAGATGAGTTCTTTTGGATGTTCCAGTGCTTCGTAAAATCATTATATTGTATTGTCTGCTATAATTTTTATTGCATGGTTGCAGCTTACTCCAATTTCTAATATGTACCCTACTAAACCTCTTCATCATGTCTATCCTGGTCCAGGTTCCACAGCAATATAGTAAGGTCTGAGAGCTCGTAAGCTTCTCATATATCCCTTAAATCTGCAATATCCAAAAGCTAGTAATTTTCCTTGCTGTGCATATACTGAAAATCTTATTTTTCTTCCTGTTCAAACATAAAGTTTTGTGCTGCATGCAGGGACTTTTTTGTAAAATGATGAAGAAAATTGACTGGATTTTCTATTGGTTTAAACTCAGTGCAGCTCATTTAAAGTTGATAGGATGATACTGATTTATCCTGTTTGAGGGTATGACCTTATATAATATAATATTCTGGAAAATACCTCTGAGCAAAGTAATGATGAAGTAAATATCAGGGGACACTTATTTTAAAGCACAGTTCAATGTATGCATCAGTATTTTAATAATAGGTATATAATTCTATTATATGCACTTTATTTTTATATGTTTTAATAATCCGTAATCCCTAGCCATTACAAATGTTAGATAATTAGTGTCTTTAAAGCATTTTTGAGATCCTTGTATCACCAGTGCTGCATAGGTGTGTCTAGTTTTCTCTGTCTGTTTTCTTTGAATACTTTTTTTCCTTTAAGCAGTTTTGAAAATTCCCTTTTATTGTCTACAATAGCAGCCATGCAGCTAATGGCAACGTTCTGTGAACAACTGTGATGCAGAAGTGGGAGACCATATTGGTTTGCACACAGAGAAGCCCCCAGGCTCTAAATATGCAATGAAACTGGTGACAGTTTTTTCACAAATTTTGAAATAAACTTTCAAAAATTTTCTTTTTCTTGACCATTGCTTATCTTTTTTCTACCCTTAAGTTTTGAAGGAAATTACATCTTTGTGGACAAACATTTGAAAACATATAATTTTGTCTTGTCAATGCCATGTCTTTCTCCAGAGTAACTAAATTTAAAGTTAAGACACTATCAGGTTTTGAAAGAAAGGTAATGCATATATTTTCATGTTTTAACTTTTTTATTAATGTCACGCTTACCTTGCTGTGATATATTTGAGGGTGAGATTTGTGAAGCAAGGCATATGTAGATGAAGGATATAAAATCTGGAGTTATGTGTAAGAATTTTTGAAAGTGCCAGCAAGTTAGGCTAAAATGAAAACCGAGTGGAGTATAGATAAGACATGCAACTAGTGAATATTTTAACTACATCACAGTTTTTCTGTGAAAAGGATTTTTCAGTGAGCTTGTAGATATTGAGAGTGTGAATGGAAATTCATGCACTCAGTATGCTTAGGAATTCAGCCTAGTTTAGTGAGTTTATTCAAAAAATCTCTCCTTTTTTTATATCTTTGGAATAAGAGGCTTTAGAGACTGATTTAGACAAAAGTCTGTCAAGATCTTGGGGAGAGCTGATTCAGGGTTGGAGGATGGGTGTGCATTAGCCTGCTTCTTGAGGTCCTTTCCAGCCATGTTTTTTATTCCTGTATTTCTTAGAATAATGCATATTGTGGTAATAAACTCAAATTTCTGTCCTGAGTTAAGAGATAGCAGGACTGAGAGTAAATGACTGCCTCAAATTCTGGAGTTATAGTTCCCACATTCCTGTAATTTAAAGACTACTTATGGATTACCGTAAGTATTAGAATTTTGAATTTTTCTCTTAGGCAGAATGATAATAAAACTGAAATTAGTTGTTATCAAAACTTTCCAAGTTCTTAATAAATTCAGTTGGAGTATTATAAACATGAAAAATAGGAAGTATGCAAATGATCAATACAGAATTACAATGCAATAGACATCACATCCATCAAAAAGTGGTCTCTTCTGTGATTTGTTTTGCTGAAGACCTGTATCATCTTAACTGGGAAGTGATTTAGTTTTATTTCTCCAATATGCAGAAGATTTGTTGTCCAGACGCTTGCTACTGTAATTCTAAACAACAGAGGATTTTAAAAATCAGCAATCTAATTGTTTTGAAAATCAGAAAATCCCACTTTGTTGATTTTTCAAATAATAACCTTACACAAGATTCACCTCTAACAATTATTGGAAAGAAAGTTCTAAAAATTTCTCCTTCTAGAAAGTAATTCTTTGGTTGTTTTGAGCTGCTTTTTTATCTTTTTTTTTCAATTTGTAGTATAATCTTGGTAGCAGTATATTTTTCTTGGTTTATGAAAATATATTGGTTGATAAAATTTGTTCTGTTTCTCATTAGCAGACAGAAAACTGTATCTGTAAAGGTAAAAATTCACTCATGTCTATGGCTTCTGCTGGGGCCATAGACCATGTATTTCCAATTGGTAAATGCTAAGCAATTTCTCTGAGCAATTCCATTATTTTTTCAGAATTGACCTGGTCTGCAGGTAAAGAGGAAAGACTACCCTTTTGCCTGTCATGTCAACATTCACATTTGAGCAACTTACAACCACAGATTCAATAGCTCACTGTTTTTTATTTTTTTCTACCACACAACTACCTCTTTGAAAATGTAAGGGTCATTTAATGTCTGTGCTTTCCTAATAATGGGTTTTGTGAAAACTGAAAATTGTCAAGGTAAAGAGTATGACCTCCTCTATTCTCTCTTTAGTTCTGTGTTGCAGCACTGTGCTTCATTTACCTTACTGCACTTCACTGCAAAAGCTAATTACAGTTAAAATTAAACTCTATAGAGTGTGTCCTGCCGCCTTTTAGCTGCTAGACACGAAGGAGAGGCTGATTCCTGTGTATTCACCTCTTGTTTAGAAGATTCATGTTTATCTAATGTGAAGTCAATATTATTGTCCTGAAAAGAGTTAGAGTATTGCTAACAATCCATCAGGGAGTGCTTCTTTATAGCACTGACGCTATGCTCTAGTGGCTCAGAAACCATTTAACAGTGCTAAGAATCTGATCTACCTTGGTGCATTAACATTCAAACCATCATTTATCTCTTCTTAAATGCTTAACAATAAAATAGTTCATCGTGTTTAACAGTCAGATATTTTGTAAGTGAAGGGAAGGGAAAGAATGAAGTACCAATGGAAGCGATGGAAAAATACAGAAGAATGTGACCCAAACTCCCTAGGTCTCTGACTATGCAACACAAATATATATAGCATTCATTCATATACATTAATCTATAGCATAGGAATCAAGAGGTATGGGTGGGTTCATATCACCTAACTTTAAGGGTATAAATTTATCTATGGCTTAACTGCTGCCTTTATAGAGGATGAGAGAATTAGACCTCCAGAATGTGACTTATTATAGGGTGAGATGAAAGCTGTTTTAAATGGCTCTTTTTTCTCCATTGGCCGTAAGAAGAACTTGGGTTGAGTAGCTATGATTCCAGAATTTAACTTCCAGGTATCTAAGATAGGGCAAGTGAATCAAAATCTGGGTGTCTATTGCCTGGTCTGGCTTTGTGAGCATGGACAAGTCACTTAATTTTCTCTGTGTAATGTATAGTCTGGTGAATAGCCATTACCTTTGTATTATTCTGTCCACAATATTGATATTCTTCCCTCTAAACCATTTATGAAATGTCATATGTATATATTTACATGTGTATATAATTGCAATCAAAAAAAAGGGAGGGAGACAGCAGGATATTGTGTATTGGAAGAAAAGAAGTATTTCATTAATACCAATATGTCTATATGCAGACGACCTATAGAAATGTTTTCTGTGCTTTCTTGGACTTGATAAAGTGGGGCTGAAAATATAAAGGCTGTTTCAAAGGCTTAGTCTATGCTGTAGAGTTTGTCAGAGTGTGAGAGAGAGGCACGTTAGGGAGGCAGGTACGTCTCACAGCTCAGCACGGTGCCCTTATGGCCTGATGGAATGGTCATGCCCTGACCTGCCCTTCTCACAAGTTCAGTGGCTTGCTTTGGTCATCAGTTCTTTGAAGAAACATTTGAAACACAGAGAGATTCCTCTAGTGGTCACCAGCACAATTCTTAATACAAGTTTAGTTTTTCTGCATCTATAGATGCTGTGCACTTCTGAAGGGAGTCTGTATTAAAATTTACTGCAAGTAAAAGATACAGGTATTTTAAAATTAACTCAACACTAATTTCTAATTAGTTCCACCCTTGTGATACCATTTTATTAATATATTTTTTTTTACAATTTACAGTAAAACTATCCTTTCTCCAAACTGCCCTTTCTCCAAATTAGTGAGAAGAACTAAAATGCTGTTTGGGGGTTTTCCATTTGTTTGATTGATTGTATGTTTGTTTGTTTGTTTGTTTTTTAACTACAGCTGGGTTTTTTATTTTTATTTTTTCCTTGCTGTCTCAGTTCGAGTATGAAAAATCCAAGAAGCCATGAGGAAATCAGGCTTTGACTGTGATCTCATTTCTGCCATTGTACCTCCTCCAAGATCTTTAGAATTACTCCTGCTTTACTGGAACTGGTTTGTGTGAGATTAGAGTCAGGCTTCACTGCTTTGTTTTAGACTGTCATTTTTTAAAGAGATTTTAACTTTACACTGTTTATTTTTTCTGTCTCCCCATTTGTTTATTCATCTTTCAATCTACTGTTTAAAAGATTTGACTAGAGTGGAAAGGGAAAAAATTAAAATCAGCACACAGGCTGCTCATGTTCTGCTGAAGAACAAAATGCAAGACTATTTTTGGTAGCCGAAGAACTGTTACAAATAGAGAGATATTTTGTCTTTTTCCTGTTAGCAATTGTCGTGGTTTCCCAACTGAAACCACGACAGCAATACATTAGTTTTTCTTTTAGTAGATAATACTGTCACATTTGTTCTTTCATTTTAACAATGTCACATTCACAAGACAAGGTCATTTAACCTGTGTTTAGTAGGCAAACACATAAAGCTGCAAGATAGCATGTAATGCAAACTATTTTCAAATTGGGTCCGGGAATTAGAATGACAGAATGAATGAACTCCAGATTTGAAGAGCAAACATTTAATGTGGCATGTTCAGCATTGGCCAACTTGATTAGATTAAATGCCATATTTTCATGCAAGGTGTAAATATTGAACTATAGCTCTACGCTATTGATCAAAGCTGTTTGCTTGGCTGAGATGATTAAATAAGGGTTAATAAATATAACCTCTGTTAAATCTTCTATAACCAAATTTATCTCTCAGCTTCACCTACCGTAGAATTAATAACTAAAGCTGGCAATTGCGAGCCAGAACATTTAGGCACAATATCTCTTGAGCGGAGTGTTTGATATTTGCTCAGAGTGAAAGTTATAATTGATTGACAGTCACACCAAATGAACTAGTTCTTATTTGCTCATCTGGACAGTGAAAGGGGCAAGGACAGTCTGACTATCTCATGTGTGGTATCCCAAAGTATGATATGCTGATTACAAGTTGTGGGGCATCTTCTGCTATGATGTGTTGTATAAAAAGGTACAGGGCATTGGTGGATACGCTGGTGTCTTTGATCAAGTAGTGCCTAAAGGAGGAAGCTCCCACCTTTTCCAGAGCAGAAGACCCAATGAGGGTTAAGGTGCGAGGAGAGGAAAGGCAACATGACTATGTATACCCACATGACAGTATGCATGGGACAAGGCACATTGCCACCCAGGACTAATAGGCTGGGATTTTTTTCTGTGATCATGGAGGAAGTTTCAGTTGACAATATAACTGAAATTACACTGTGTATCACACCAAATGATGGGTTTACCTCTTACAGCTCCTGAGACTATTTCACCTTAACTGGAAAAGTTGACTACATCTTCCTAATGAAGATATGTTTGGAGAACTTTCTCATTCTTGAGAGGAATAATTAAGCAATTTATCTGGTCTCATTTAGCAGGCAATCAGCATCAACAGGCAGGGAGTGACAATGCTGAAAGCTCATGTCCCTGGCTACCTTTTTGCTCTGGGCTCAGCTATGTTCCTTGAGCCCATATTGTGATCAGTTTGGCCAAACTGTCTTCAACATACAAGATCAGACTTCTGGAATTTCTGTTTACCTACCAACACACTTTAAAGAGCCCTTTCTGTCTCGATCTTAGAGTTTGGAAATCTAACCGTACTCTACCAGTCTTGACAGAATTTATCATAAGACAAATAATTACATTAGAGTGATGGATGGACTATATCAAAGAAGATGATAAGTAAGTGCATATTAGTGCTGCCTGAGATGGGCAAGGATGGAGCATACTGCATGACAGCTCAGCCCCAGATTATAGGATGAAATAAAGAAGATTAATTATACAGAGTAAACCAGCATATGCAGAATTTTACAAAGTGTGTTTCAGAATTTCCATTCACTGCTTCGACTGGTGTCTGGTACTAACACTAAATTTTCTAAAAAATCACACGCAAGCCATCTTCATCCTTGAGGAGGAAACAAATAAACATCTGAAATAAAACAGTCCAAGAGGGTAGCAAAGAATCTTCAAAGACCTTCTATCAGTATTGGATTGCTTTACTAGCACGATTTCAACATGTAATTTTCTTTCCTTTTCATGCACGATATTTTTGTGGAATAATTATGGATGCTTGAAAAACATTCTAAATCTTAAAAACCAGAGAATAAAAAAAAAACTGACTGACAAGTATGGAACACTTAATTAAAAATCAGAAGAATGCAGATCAAGTCATGTTGGCAACATTGAATGTCTGACCCACCTGTGAAAAGTATGGCAAAGTGATATGCTGGCATATCACTGGCAAAGTGTGATGCTGGAGACTCTAAACATCTAGTAAACAAATGAATTAGCTGTGTAACGTTATGTCATGATAGATAATGTATGAAAATAGCCTTATACATAGGGGTTGTTCTAACATTTTCAGCTGGTGAGAACCCCTCCAACTGCACCTACTGTACAGCCTCAGTGCACTTGTTCCAGCACGTACCTGTTGCTCTAATTTGCACGTGCTGCGCTGGTGTGTTTTGGTACCAGGGCCAGTGGCAGCGTGTGTGCTGTCATGCTTAGTGCTGGGGGGAATGGTGCTTAGGAAGATGTTACTTAGGGTAAGGAGGCTTTCCTGAATGTGACAGCTGCCCCTGGTTACATAATTTGTGTAGAAAACACAGTTTTGGTTTAGTAAATGTGGATTGTTTTCTACTTAATAAACTAAAGATAATTGAAACATATAGTCGTGTCATGAGACTGAGGTACTGCTAACCCAGTCTCTATGAAAGGATCAAAAATTGTTCCCTAACTCTAGAGGATTCCTGAAACCCAGCCCTGGATAAGGGCATGAGGAAAAAATCAATGGAAAAGATGCATCCATTGCAAACTTCTTCTTAAGTCTTTAAAAAATGGTCTGAGTTTGAAAAGTGACAGAGTATTAGATCCCTACTTAAAGAATCTCCTAAGACAGGAAAAATCCAGGATATGAGACTCTTCCCTCAAAAGTTACATATTCTGGCTTTACTTGAAAATGGTATTAGAACAATTGTTATAACCAATAATTATTGTAGTCTCAGACAGAAATATAGAGTATTATATGGGAAAAACAGTGTAACTATGAGACAAGAGTTCTGTTACTGTAGCAAGTTGCATTTTACAACGTGCTGCTATGTTTGGTGGTGTTGAAGGCAGGGTTAGGGATGTGTTGCTTTGTTCTCTCAGGTTGTTTGGGTTATAAACCTTACATATAACAAGTAGAACATATTTATTGGGTTTTAGATAAGAGAATATACTCCATGTCTTGCTTCTCTTTTCTGCGTGAAATCCTGTTTGGAATATTGTCTGTGCACGTGCTGTGTGATTCAGTGATGACAAGCCTGGAACGGAGAGAGGGAGAGATGAGGAACAAAGGTTTAATGGCTCTGTGGGAGCTCAACAGCTTGTTAAGGCAACGATGTGTAGCATGGGCAAGTAAAGCCAGCCAGGCACAGCACAAAGCATGCATCGTAAAGCCAGAATTTGGCATCCAGGACATGGCATTATTCCCAGAAAGACAAGCAGTTACAATGCGAAAGGCCTGCAACAAAAGCTTTATGTCCTGCAGCCAGGACAGCCTGCTTATTTTTTGATAAATGAACCAACATACGTTGGTCTGAGCTTGCATATGGAAAAGTGATACTGCAGGGATAGCTGGGGCTGTGATCCTGGAGCTGCAGGACTGAAAGGGGGCAAGAAGGGACAAGTGGAAAGGCCAGGGGACAAAGCTGAGGATGCATTCAGAGCAGCGCTCACAACAACCACGCTGTGTAAGCGCTGCTGTGGTGACAGCAAAATTGCTTGAGAGACAGACTACCATCCTTGTACTGGCAAGCAAGGTTCAGGTGTCATACTAACAGTACTTTTGATCCATCCTAAACTAAATCAATGAATGAGACAAAAAGATCAGGATTGGGAAAACGAGGTTTGTGTTAATAAAAAAAAAAAGGAGGGACTGGCAAAAAAAATACTCAACATAACTAGAGTTTTTTAAGTTTTAGAAAGTTTTCATAAGATTTTTATCCTAAAAGAACAAGTTACAGAATGGCACAGTATTTCTGTATGCATAAGAAGGAAATATCAAAGAAATAGGAAGAGGAAATATCTATTTTTATAATTCTTTTAAAAAGGAGCATAGTGATTATATTTACAAAAGAGTTGTTTTCAGTGCACACAAATTCAAAAGGACAGGAGGGAGGTCTTAGCAATAAGCCTGTGTTATTTTAATGAAATGCAAATGACTAGTTTAACATATGCACCTAATAATTCAGAGGGTGTTGTCTTTGATGAGACCTTCAGGGCAATTTCACAGGAAAGGTGGAATACTTCTGGCATGGAAGAGGACTTCATCTGCACATCATTCACTGAAACATATAGAGATGAAAAAATATCCTGCCATCAAAGAAAGGAAGATAAAAGATTTAGATAATGGAACTAAAGCTTGTGGGTTGCCAGAGAGACTAGATTCTTTATGAAAAGGATTGCAGTTAATTCCTCCAGGCACAGTTCATATTCCTGGCAAGACAGACAAATATATTGGGTGCATAAATGAAAATGAAAGTGCAACTGGATGTGGTACAGGCACACAGATGGCCACACAGAAACACACATGAGCACGTGTGACAAATAGAGTGTACAAATACATATTGTCATAATGTGATATTTGCAGCAGAACTTTGCTAAATTCTGAGCATAATTCAAATTTATCATAGAGCATTAACATTATCAATCTAAGATTCCTTTTTGTATAGTAGGCTATGGTTTTTATTTACTGCCTATATTCAAAATTACTATTATGACTTTGTGTTCATGCAGAAATTTAACCCAAGATAATAGGATCTGTGAAAATACAGGTTTCCTGAAGCCGTGGGAAGTCTTCCCATGACGTTCCCTTTCCAAAACGGGTGCTGAATCATGTAAATAAAGTTCACCAAGATTGAATCCTCTGTGGATCCTAGTATTTGTCACTGCTGACACTGTCAGCGGAGCCGGACTAACTCTGTAAAGCCTTACACAGGCTCCAGCTCCAGAGACTCTTGATCTTATCTCCAGTTTTAGGGACCCTGGAGGCTGCCACTGCCCTTGGTTTTTTTTTTATTTTTACCTGTCACAGAGTCTCCCTCCCCTTTAGGTATGTTTGAATCACTTTAAAAGTAGGAAATAAAACCAGCTTTATTCAAGCAAAGCAAAGGGTTGAGGATTTTTTCATGCCTGGATACAAATTTTAAGCCTATTCCTGAGAGGGAGACCTTCTTGGACAGTCATTAATGCAGGGTGACTCTGAGCACTGGAAACCACGGAGCCACTTTGACTGCTGGGCCATCCACAGTGAAGATGAGATATTTATGAGTAGGGCTCTTGCTGGGATACCAGCATTTTACTGCATCTTTCCCTCCACACTAGCACCTTTTCTTTTTATACTTTTTATTTGCAGAGACGTACATTACTGTAGCTTTGATTAGAACTGCACATTTGTGAGACTGGAGATGAAAGATTTGGAGGGATTTTGTATGGCTTTTTCAATAAATATAAAGTCTTTGATGTGTGGATTCTTCCTTCTAAATTTTCTTTCCTGACTGTGCAGTAAACTGAATTACAGTGTAACCTCACTCTTCTGCACTGACAGCTTTCTTCATTATATCCTATATCATTATATTCTATCTTAGAATTATAATAAGTAGCAACTCTGAAACATTTCTAATAGACTCAAATACTTGTTACCTACTCTCTGCAGAAGTCAGGGATGGTATACAAAAAAATCAGGTGATAAATGTGACATTTAGAATGCTTTTTCCAGATCACAGGCCAGCTGAAGAGATAAGCAAATCTCTCACTTCTAACTGGAAAAAAAAAAGAAAAAGAAAAAGACACTGATAACAGGTATAACAGATAGTATCATATTTTATTATTAAATTAGAAGCAACACAATTTGAATCAATTCAATATTCTTGCTTCCTTTTTGCTATATATGACACTTAGCTTCACAAAAAGAAAATAAAATTATAAAAAAAATCAGTGTTGCATATTTAATGACCAAAAATTTGCTAAGTGATGATTTTTAAGTATATTATATTGTAAAAAATATATAGTAATATAAATTTAAATGGGGAATTTTTAATAAGGAGTGCATTCTCAGAGATTTGTTTTTTACCTTATTCAAACTTCATCATCAATTTAGGAGAACACATGAAAATAGTTTGCATAAACAACTATATAACAAATATATAACAAAGTGTAAGCAAATAAGAAGAAAATTCATACTGATGCTTGCAGTGTAGAAAGAGTTGGTATTAGGGATAGTAGCTTTGAAAGGAATTGAAAATCATTCAACTTGCCTAATTGCAGTTCTCTCCTGAGGTTGCTTTCTGCTTTGTATGTCTTTCATTCCACAGAAATGCATGATTATACAGAAGGAGCTCCCAGTTCAACACTGTAGCTACAAGAACTAATATGTTCTTCAAAGAATTTAATAGGAAAATACTTTATTACAAGATAAAGTAATATTAAATATTATAATAGCATTCCAATATAAACAATGCAAAAAAAGATATTGATAACTTTGAGAGGTTTTGAAGAAACATGAAAATTATCACAGTATTGTAAAATGTGCTTTTACGAAAAGATTCATTGGCCAATAAGGATCTTTAAAGCTGACTATCACTTGAGTATTTTGAACAAGCCCAAGCTTTGGCATTCGTCCTTAAAAAGTCTTTGTATTGCTTGTAGTATATTGGTTATCTACTAGGTTCTGATGAGCTAATTATTCTGTTTTTCTTTTACAGCAGATCCCAAATATTTAGAACACATATATATATATACATTTACACACACACATATATATACACACTTCACTATAAAAGCTGTGCAATCAGATAGCCTGAGTTCTTTCTCACTCTGGAGGGTGAACTGGTCTCGGTTGAAATCTCCCCTCTTTCAGTTTAAAACCATTACCGCTCATCCTATCGCCACACTCCGTGATAAAGAGTCCCCCCCCATCTTTCCTGTAGGCCCCCCTTAAGTACAGAAAGGCCTCAACAAGATCTCCCCAGAACCTTCTCTTCTCCAGGCTGAACAACCCCAACTCTCTCAGCCTGTCCTCGTAGCAGAGGTGCTCCAGGCCTCTGATCATTTTTGTGGCCCTCCTTTGGACCTGCTCCAATAGGTCCATGCCTTTCCCATACCGAGGTTTCCATATATTGAATAAATACATACTGGCATCAGTGGAATCACTTAGATTTGAAGACATATGTCTTGAAAATGAAGAAAAAAGATGGGGGAATGCCGCTATTATTGTGAGCATGGCTTTGTGTATGGTCTAAGATGTTGGCTGTCATGCAGACTGACTATTAAAATGACTGGCTCATGGGGCGCACAGAACAGAACAACTTTTTAAGGGTCAAGAGGTTGGAAGCAGATGCAAATACCTCCTTATGATCATTTTTCAAGGACAATTTGCTGTAGAATTCTGTTGCCCAGCTTTTTACCTGAGCGCTTTCCACCTGAGTATTACATACAAAAAAATAGCAAGTGTGGAACCTGGCTAATAACCCGAGTGGCAGATCCCTCATGCACTGGGGTCTGCAGATGCTGTGTGAGGACAGCACAGAGGACTCCTTAGGGAAGGGCAGGCATTTTATTCTATCGTCCTGGTATTAGGACATTATGCAAAGGCAGAGCAATCCTGCCTTGTTTAATGGAGCTGTTGAGCCTTGCTGACTTCTCAGCCAGCACTAACTTGTTCAGTTCAGCTGCATCCCTCCCATTTCTTGCATTCAGGACAAGGATGAATTACTTAGAAATTACAAATCCGTACACTTAAGGACAGAGGAGGAAAAATGGAATAGGAAAGGAAAGAACCTTCTCATTGTTATCTCTGTGGTATAATTTTGTATATTAATGCTCTCTCTACCTCTCCTCACTTCTTTAAAACACATGGTAAGGACCATTGCCAAGTATGAAATACCAGCTAAATGGTGTATTTGGTGCACGTTCTAGCACAATGTTGTGCAGTAACTCATACTTTCTATATTGCAGTACTATGAATTGCACTCTGCAGCTTATTACAAATAGATTTCATTTGTTATTTTTCCAAGATTCCCTTCTAGAAGAAATAAAATCTTAGAAGCATTACCTGTAATTGCTATTTAAGAATTTTATATTGACACCACACTTCTAGCTGAGACAATTAGTTGTGTGGAATAAAACTTCAGTAGATGTAGACATAATTCCATGGGCTTCACTGGAGCGGAAACAGTGATAACTAGCTGAAGATCTGTCTCATAAATCTGTAAAATTTCAAATAATTATTTTTATGAAGTTGTTAGTGAAGCTTATCCACATGGTTTTTCTTTTTCCAGAGAAGTTCTGCTTCTGCTGCTAATTTCTCATATATCTTTCGCATAATGCGTTCCTGCAAGTCTCCTTGGATAAGGTGATTAAGTGTTTGGCAAAGGGTAAGCCAGGGAAGACAGTTTTTAAGGCTGAATACATCCTGTTATGTATAATAAACACATTAATAAAAATATTTTAGTCATTGAAACTGTGTGGAGAGTCAGAAAAGCAAAGATATATATTAACTCAGTAATATTGCATTTTTTCCTCAAGTTTCAGGACAAATCCTTCTCTTATTTACATTCCCTCTCTAGTCCAATGCAGCTGTCTGTGCCATCATGACACACAGGATTAGGAAAGTTTTAACAGGATGATCAGGAGAAAAAGAACGATAGAATGAGTCTGTTGTTTTTCACAGGCCGTGCAGGGATCAGTACAGATTGTAGCCTTGTAGCCCAGTTAATACAGTGGTGCCATTGCTCATAGCAGGATTGCATGGAACACCAGAGAAAGGAGGAGATACTGGAAAACTCATGTACACCTCACTTCAACTGTATGAATTTTGAACTGTAAGCATTCGTATCATTTGTGGACTAAAAAAAAAAAAAGAATTACTTATATTAAGACTAGCAAGATTAGAAAAAAAATAAATTCTTGGCTTTGCCCATAGCAAGATTTTGAGTGCAATGACTCCTTGGGGATTCAGGCAACCTATCCTCTAATTTAGATGTAAGAGATTGATAATACAGTACACCAAGTAGTGGTTTGTGAGCTTTTTTATTTTCTTTCCTGCAAACAGTTAAGATTAACCTTCATCGGATTCAGACTTAGAAAAATTACTTAATTAGTACAATAGTTCCAGATTTGTAAAGGAGCGAGACCAATCCACAAGGCACAAATATTGCATGCATTACACAGAATTATTTTCTTGCACACATTGTAGAGAGGAAGCTTACAGTGTTACATTATTTCTTCACTTGCCTCAAGCTAATATTTGTTTATATATTTATGATTCTAGCAACTACAAACATCTCACCAAACACTGTAGTTACCCTACGCTAAGTCAATGTCTGTATAATTATTGATGGCAAGTCCCAGGAGATGTTGTTAAACGTATGTTTAGCTCTTTGTACTCTGAAGTACTCTACAGCTTTCTTCTGCCTGGGAGGCTTATCTCCAGTGTCACCGAACTGTTTTCGGTTGACGTTCTTTACCTTTTCATCTTTATTTTTCCTTTTGAAATCTTGAGTCACTAATTGTTGCTCTCTCAATAAAGATATTTTGTTCTGTCTCTTTACTTCCCTTCTCTCTGTGAGGTTCTAGCTCACGTGCTTTCTCACACGTCAACAACAATATTCTCAGTTTTCTTTGGTCTGCTGTGCTTCCCTGGACTGTGGAGCACAGGCAGCTCAGTCCCTGGGCTCAGGGTTAGTGGGCACCATCCCTCAACCCATGCATGCTAAATGCCAAGATGTAGGCTCAAATATGTCTTTTGCTTGGACTCGAAACTCTGTCTTCTTGTTTCTACTATGAGACACACATATTGATGAAGCAGCACGTATAGAAGTAACTCCTCCCTCTTTGGTTTTTGAAGCTTAATTGTGGGAGAAGTTCCACAGTTGTGAAACCTGCCTGAAGGCAGAGCCTTTCTTCAAAGCTGAGCACGTTATTACCTGCAGGGTGTGACCTTCTTTTGAAAATTTCCTCCTGCTGAGTTCAGGCCATCCATTTCTTGACTCACTGACCTCTGAGAGTCACATCTGGAGGCTGGGCAGGCACAAGCATGTTTTAGGCAGAACCCTGATGCCCAGTCTGCCTTGGGATCCCCATAAGCAGCAACACCCAGAAGCACTGAGCACAGCAACCCATGATCCTTCCCTTGAAAGCCTAACCCTGAACTAGGTATGCAATTAACTTAATGGGCATCTTAGTAATCATTTGGGTATGAAACAGCCTGGCTTTTGGCATGCAAATACAGAAAATGCATGTAGTGTGTTTTGAGACACACATTTTATGGCATGTGTGCCTGCACACCTTAATGATTTGGTCCAGTGGTAGCTGTGCTACATCACAGTGATAATAGAGAAATATCTCAGGAAATAGCAGGAGGTTTCCAATTCAAACTAAATTACAATTATAAGCCTGCCATGATCTTTGTGGAGCTGGGGCTGCTTTATTAAGTACCCACTTAAACTTACACCAGGCTAATAATGTATTTGCTCAGCTTGAGATTCTCCACAATGAGGAAAAAATGTATTAAAAAATCTTTGTTTTAATTTACTCTAACAATTTTCAGAAACTGCTGGAATCTCACAGGTATGATCCAGAATAAATTGCTGGGGCTGCTACTGCTAACAATGTACTGGAAACACTCTTAAATATAGATTTAATTTAAGATCTCAGTTGGCTGCTAAGCAATTGTAATTCTTTGGGTGAAAAAAAAAGGACTAAATTCCATACTGTTACTGAGAAGAGATGTGTGAGCAGTCTCTTTTGTGTTCTTTAGGACTAATCCATGGGAAGTAATAAAACACTATTACTAGACAGGCAGAGATGGGAAGGGATGCCATAGTCTGATGTGTTAGACTCTGATGTGTTGGGCAATGAAAACAAGTTCTTCCTCCAGAGCTGCTAGATGCCCAGTGCATTTTTTGGAAGAAACTCTTTTTATCTTTGTTGTCAAACAAAATTGCTTGGGTAAGATTTTTAAGTGAAAATTTGAATATAGTTATGTAAAAGCACTGAAACTTTCAAGGAGAATGATATAATTACTAGGGTGGGGAAAAATGGTTCAGTCATTAGGTTGCAATTATGTTACATGTGGGAATGTAGGAAAAATGTAGGATAACATTTACAAATAATATGAAGGTTAAAATATAAATTTAAAATATGTAAATGATTTTTAAATTTTATTTGATCTGATTTGGATTGCTTTTGGATTTTTGATTCACAATGTTTTTTAATTTTTTAATCTTTTATCCAGGTTTGGGATTGTAGATGGTTTTAGAATGCTACAACTTTTCTATATGATGATTCTTTTAGCTGTTGCTCCTGTGGCATATGAACATATCTGCTCTTTTATTAGTGTCCATTACCTATTTCATACAAGTTTAAAGGATGGTCATCTGATTTCTGTTAGATGGTCTTTTCCAAGTCTTTTTTTTGGTTAGGACTTCATTTTAGAGAAGGACTTATTACACTCAGATATATAAACTGAATGAAGTCAAAAGTTCCTTGACAAGGCAATGGGAGGAGAAAAAATAAGTGGGGACCAGGGCAGGAAGAAAATGAAATTCAATAAGACAGAGAACAAAGTCATGCACTTAGGGACTAACAGGAATTACTCCTGTAAACTGGTAGTTTATCTTTTGGAAAAAATATAGAAAGAGAAAGTGAGTTGATCAGTGGATTATTGTATAACACTACAGGTGTATTAAAGTCATCGTTCAAGGCACCAACAAGACCTCACATGGATATTGGATACAACCGTCACTGCTTACGCTCAGGAAGAATGAGTTCTAACCTGAACAGGTTAAGGAGGAACAATAATGAGGATCTGAATATAGATGATGCTGAAAAAGCTTTTTGCATTTAGCAAAGTGAAAAGTATACTAAGGTTAGAGTTGGTTTGTCAGGGAAGTGAGCACGACATAGCAAGAAGAGCTCTTTGAGTTAAAAGACATAAGAACAAATGTTCCTAAACTGTCTATGAATAAATTGAAGCTGAACTTCTGAAACTGTTCTCACCTTGAGGGAGCTAAAGGCCTAAAGTAGTGTCTCAGTCTGTGACATTCTGAAATGAAGCTGAATAAAAGGATTAGGATTTTGTTACTTGTTCAGCAGGAAAATGAACTTTGGTCTAGGATTTGCTATGCCAAAACTACTGTAATTGTTTTTATGCAGAAAAACAATTGCAACCAGAAACTTTAAACATCTGAGTATTGTGAATCAGTTATTAACATATCATGACATGTCCTTGATTCCAGAGATGTGTCAGATCCTTTCTAGATTTCCTCAAGAAGCTAGTAGCACTTTGTCTTTAAAGAAAAATAAGTTTCCACTGTAATGTCCCATTTAGTCCTTTCATAGTAACAATTTTGTCCCTTTCCAGACTATTGACCTAGGTAAAAGCAGGACTTTTCTTCAGTCTATGACAGGTTTGTAGGGGACCGATCAGCCAGTCACCTGCTTAAATCTGTCTCCTGGTCCTAAATACAGGCTTTGCTCTGGTCTATTATTTTATTGCAGTGACAACACATTTATATTCTCTACTCGCGGTGGCATATATGTGTGTGTGTGTATATATGTATATATTCTCTTGCAGTCATGTTGTGTCTTCAAAAATGCCTTCATCTTCTCAGTTCTAGAGAGCTACTAGTGAAAAGTACCATCAGTTCCCATATTTTTTTGGCCATTCAGAGGTCAAGAATGAAATGAAACCCTGGTCCTCTCTGTCTGCAGTGTCTAACAAAGTCTAGGCAGGGGAGAGTGGCCCTTTCACAGCTGACTGTGCTCAGCACTGTGCAGAAACAGAGGTTTTCCATGTTTTCTTCCCCAGCAACTGAAAGGAGCCATCGGTCAGTACCCTTCAGCCTTCTTTCTGTGTCTTGCTTATCTATTAAGACTTCCAGGTGAAAGAGAAAATGAGGATGGAGAGTGGCATGGCACATTCTTGCTAATAAGGATACTAAATGCTAATAAAATGGTGAAGTGCACACTGATGTTCCCAGCTTGTACATGTTGGGTTTTGGTAGAATTCAAAACATTTAATGATACTTTTTTCATAAAAGATCTATCTTGGCACATTTGGTAAGGTGAATTCTAAAGAAATTTTGTTTCTGAATCTCATCATTCAGGAAAAAAAAAGAAAATAAAAGAGGAAGTTATGGTGCTCTAGAGACTAAAGTACTAGCTGGCACATGTATACGTTTCACTTAATATTTTTGAAATGTCACAATTACTAAAACCAAACTCATGATTTTTAAGTCAAATACTCTACGCAACTTGCTTTCCGCTGTCCTAAGCAATCATCTGTTCCACTAGCTCCACTGGTCCATGAAGGAAACACGAAAGAAACAAATGAGGATAGAAGTATATAAGCATGTTTTAAAATGCAGCCTGTGTAAGGGAAGAGCATCTCTTCTGTTTACCATTACTGACACAAACAACGCAAGATCGAAGAATGTCTGGAGGCCGTCTCCAGTAATCAGCTATTCACTAGCAGCTTATAAGATAACTCTCAGTGAGAAACAAATGAATACCATGCCATGCACATATATTTGGCAATTAATATCACAGGATTAGATTGCAAGCAGTAACTACTGATTTCACTTCCCTCCTTTATTTCATGACAGCAGCATCCAGAAGTGAGTATGGTACACATCCATAACATTGTAGTAAGATAATAACAAGCCTGATTACTTGTTTGTCTTGGCCACATGAAGTGTCATTAAATACTACTGAAAAGGTAACATTTCCTACTGACACTCCAGTGTTTTGAATTCTTAATGTAATGAAGTTCTGGAAGCTCAGGCCATGCTGGCTGAATTTAACAGTTTTATATTTACCAGCTGTAATTGGTTTTGAGAAGAATAATTACTACCTCATTACTAACAAATAAGTTAAAAAAGGTTATAAACTGGGTAAAATTGAGTGCTACTCATACTTCGATACTTCATGATGGGAAATGCCTTGAAACACATACAGACTAAAGCAGCACTGTTAACTTGTTAGTTATATATGGAAAGTTGCATGGTAGGATTGTCATATAATATTCTATTCTATTACCTCACTCAACACTAAAAAGAGGCAAATATAAGTTGTGAGTCTCACAATAGATAATTTCGGATTAACTTCCTTCTTAGAAAACTTTTTAATGAACTTTGTTTGCAATATATGGGTTCATCTAAGAGCTCCTAATTTCCCTGATGTTGTGATCTCTTCCTTATTTTATCCATCTCAACTTCCACCTTATTCACCTCTTGGTAACCTAGGTCAATTCAATGTGCAAATAAAAGTTAACTCAAAGTCCACTTACTGCTGGTGATGAAGAAAAGCAAGTTCTAATTCTGAAAATTGTGTTGTATCCAAGAGAACAGAGAAAAAATATCAACAAATGTCCTCAGCGTGCAAGTAAATAAATACTAGATTTATTAATATAATTTATTTTACATCATAAGGTGACTGCACAGAAAATAAACATTGCAGAGGAGAGAACTTAGTTCTGTATTCTCATATCTTGTGAATTGGCTGCTGGGATAGAAGTCAGGATTTCCCTAAGATCTTTTATAACACCTTTTAGCACAACTGACAATTATATGGAAGCACTTCCTGCTGCCTCCTGTGTCCCTTTTTATCTATTTCACTTAGTTTCATGAAGTCATCACAGCATAGAATAATTCAGACTGGAAGGAAGCGCAGGTGGTCACCAGTCCGGCACACTAATCAAAGCAGGCTGCTCAGGGCTTTATCCAGCCTGGTCTTGAAAACCATCAGGAATGGAGATAGCACAGCTTTGATGGGCAGCCTACTCCACAGTCTAACTATCTTTACGTGGAATTCTTTTTTTTCACTTTCATATAGCTTCATTTCTACTTGATTCCTTTTGTAAATCCAAATGTTAAATTTTCTGAGGGCCAAAAGCACTATAAGAGCACGGGGAAATAAAAGCTTCCAAACTACCATTCCTTAGAATGGCAGTGCATAAATTCCCAACATCTTTAAGGTTGAAATGCTCTGAAAATATTTTTGTATGGTTCAACAAAATCAACTATATTGACCTGAATTAAATAACTCAATATGAAGTATTTCTGTGGTTTATGGAAACGTGTGTTTGTAGATGAATTTGAATGCAATATTTTCTTCAATTTTGGACAGTTCTGACAAAAATATGTACATTTCCATAGCAGAAAACAACACTTTTGAGCCAACTCATTTGGACTGGACATTTAGGAAAAATGTCAGAAAGATTCTTAGTGACAAAACCCTCTGTCTCTTCAGACCTATTTACTGGGTTTGAAAATTTAAATAATTGGAAAATAGGGAGATAGGGTGGTAGTAAGTTGGATTACAGGAGTCTCATTTTATTAAAAAATTAGACAATTATTGCTGTCTTCAATCTGATTTATTTGTTTGTAAAACACATTCATTTGAAATATTTCTAAGTTTCTTAACCAGTTTTCTGTGATATTATGTTGCCTTTTAAGCTGAAGCAATACAGAAACAAAACACCACCTTCAAACAAAACCAAGAAAATAATCCTTCACCCTGAAAGGAGCTTAATTTTAAGAAATATAATAATTTATTGATTGTTCCATTTTTGAAGAGATATAATCAATGGATGTCATTTTGCAGAAAGGGTACAAGACTTTTTTTTTTGTATACAATGTATTCAGTTGCAATCCATTGACAACCATCTCAGGAAGCCAGTATTTCAAGTATTGTGCAGCATATAATCATTATTTTAAAAAGGATTCATCATACTGCTTGGATGAAAGATTCACACTGAACAGACAGTATTTAATGAGTAAATCAATAATGTTCATTTCAGGAAAAAATTAGGTATGGAATATAGCTGGGGAAGATAATAAAACAAGATCAAATACTAAATCTCAGAACTGATGACCCATTAGGGATAATGCAATTCACTGCAGTATCAAGCTGAAGTGCATTAGGAAACTTACATCATAAAATTTGCTGTGTAAATGCAAATTCAATCTAATTTGTCATATGATTAAAAGTCAGAGAGAAGGGAATTCTACTATAGTGTAAAATAACAGTACTTCAGCAGAGCTGCACTGGATAAGAAGAATAAGCATAAAAGGTTGGTGTTCATTATTAATAAACTGCTATATAAACATATCCTGTTGGTAAGGGAGAAATATACAGGTCTGCTCTCAAACATGGTTCTGCTGTTTAAAGAAATGCTTGGTATGATTTAGCTTAGAAATACACTTTGTTGCAAACACCAGCTTTTCAGGTAAGTGCTTGTTTGTTTTTTTTTTCTCGTCCGTGTTGCAGTAAATAGCCCTTAGAGAACTGTACTTTGGGAAAGTGGGAGAAGGTGGTTTCATTTAACACAGGATTCCTCCTGGACACCCTAACCTGCAAAAAAGCCTACCACCTCCCTGCATAACAACAAAAAAAGGTAGAGTGAGAGCAGTGAAACTTGCTAGGTCTTTTAATTAAATTCCACTAAGATCATTGGGTAACAGGGGCAATTTCATAGGGGCAGAAAGCTGTTTTTTTCTCCCAGCCGTAAAGAAGACTTGTCCCTGTAAGAGAACTATCCAAAGCACAGCTTGACTGTGCAGGTCATGACACAGAGAACTAAATGTTAGACTTTCTTGTTCATTCCATGTGCCTTACATGGGATTTCTTAAATAGCTTCAAGCAAGGTCTCATTTTAATTTGTATGGGTGTACACATATCTGCTGATGCATATGCTTCCTTTGTATTTTCTGAGATGTGAGTTGAGACACACTAAAAGGCAAAGGGGAGAGGAATGCCATCACGTTATGAAATTAGATGTAAATGGTTGTCTTCTGTTTCATACAAACTCCTTGTGTTGAACCTGGGGAAGGAAAGAAAGCTGATATGGTCCTAGCTTCCCATCTTATGGCTGGAAGTCAAATGCTGCCTGGGGCTCTAAGTTTTGAAGGACTCAAGTCCTTGTTGGTAGCATGGCTTTCTTCTAGGGAAGGCAAGTTATTCAGAGAAGTGTGAATATGTGTGGTGGGGGTGCTAGGCCAACCCAAGCCACAGTTTGGAAGGATGAGGAACGGATGAGTGCCTCAAACTGTTAGCTCATTTTAAATTAAAACAGTAACCCTTGAATGTTAGGCAAGAATAATGGTTTTGCTGTCTGTTGTCTCTTATGAAATACAAAACCTGTGACAGGATCAAAAGAGAGGTTGAAAAATTCTCAGTGTAATTGAACGAGTTGGTGGGAAGCAAAATGTAGAGGATAAAACCATTTACTGTTCTGTACATGTTACAGCTGTATGCAACATTTATAAACAAACATAATAGCAAATATTTTTCTCTTGCTCCTCAGAGATGCAATTTATATATGTTCTCCCAACATCAGTTGTTGCTCCAAGCTAATCTGGTTATTGCGGTTTTGTATGAAGTATTACATTTTCTATTTTGGCAAGCCTCAAATGATCTTTCTGATATCATTTACACTTAAATATTTGTTTATTTGAAGAAGCTTGGAATAAATCGTGCTCTATTTTAGAAGGATGTGGTACTATGCCAATAATTTCGATATGGAAGAGAAGTAAAAAACGTATGGGGTTTGAGTGACAATGCGAAGTTCACACAATAAATAGCAAGTTTTCTTAATATATAACATTACAGGGTTGTCCTGGTAATTTTTCTAGGTATTAATTATTGTAATAATTGCTCACCTGCAGAAATCATTAGGTGATAGACAACCTGTAGTTATGTTGTACCATCATGACAGGGGAGCCTGAAAGGATTAATTACAGCATATTATACAAGCAATGGCATCTTTGTCTATTGTAGAAAACTGTAATCACGTTTATAGTTGGCTCTTTCACTTTTTAGTTGTAATTTTATGACTTCTGTGAGTTCTCTGCAAAATGTGAAGAAAAATCCCTTTTTTAGTGAAATAGACTTTAAAGCTTTCTAACCTGTAAGCTCACTTTACTCTGACTACTGTTGGGACTACTGTTACACCTTTTATATCCATTATTCAATTTTCCCTCTTTGTTTTTGATTTATTTGAATGACAAGTAGGAATTTAATTCATTTTTTCAAGTTTAGTCTTGTACTTATCAAATTACTGGCTAATTCTTTTCCCTTCCTCAGAATCATGACCTTCTGTTTAGTATGGTTTTCTTCTGAAAGTAAGCTCTAAATGATCATTTTGTCTGTCTTCTCACATTGACTCTGTTCCACTACAATAGATTGCAAATGTCAAACAAGCTTAACAGAAAGATTGGGAAGTTCAAGATATTTTTTTTTCTGACAAATTTTGAGGACCTAATGTGGTCTGTTTCTCCTCTCTGAAACACAGGCAAGTTCATCTTCAGTCAATGGATGGTTTATTCACATTTTTTCTCACATCTCTAGGTATTGCTCTGAAGACATACTTTTTTGTAGGGTTTTTATTACTAAACTGGTTTCCTACAGACCCAAGGTTTGCATAATCATTCTGTGTTTCTGTGCACCCACTGCCAATACTTGCAAAGCTGCATCTCATGTGCCATCAGTACAGACATTAGCTGTCCTTGATGCATGGGCTCAGCTCTGCATTTTGTCGTAATTGTAGCGTATTCCTTCTTGTGGTTGTGAGGGCTGAAGAGGTCCTGGGAAAGCACTACCTGAAGGCAGCCAAGCCATGAATGTAGGTGAAAAGGAATACAGAATATGCATGATAGGAATATGGAATATGTATGATTCTCCTTCTTGGAGGATTTTATGATGTGCAACCAGAAGAGGCCCCAGTTCGAAACCAAGGCTTTCTTGCTCATACATTGCATTAATCTGTTCTGAAAATTTTCAGTTCACAACGTTCACACTGTTTTTATGATATTTTAAAAGACCTGACTGTTGATATCATACTGATACTGTGAAACTAAGGGCTGAACTCCCAAATTTCACTTCTTATTGCTGCTGTAAATATCAATGACACTCTGTGACAGAAAATGGAAGGTTTTCACCACCTCTTAGTGAATCACTTGGAGAAGTCTGGAAAAATTTTTCTCAAACACAGGGTCCAGCTCAAATGTTTCTCAGAAGCCTCTGTTAATGAAGGTGAGTCCTTATTCATCATACACGGTAAGAGGCATCCTCACTCATTAGATATGGTAAGAACTAGCAGGTCAAACAGCTTAAGAACAGTTTTGCTCTCATCTTTCTGTTCTTTCTGGTGTAACTTTTCTTTACCAATTAAAAAGATTATCAGTCATTGAGGGCTTTGTTGGGGGTTTATTATGTCTAAACTGATATTCAGCCTTAATATCCCTTTCGTTTTTAAGACTAAAATTTCCTTGAAAGCAAGTAGAACATGAGAACAGTACCTGTTATTCATGGCTATCAGTCTTGTATGTGGTTTAATATAAGTGTATACTTAAAATTTGTTTTTTCTTTGATTTATAACAAAGTGAAAGACATGGAAATTCCATTCAAATAAAGAATTTACTAAGTGCTTTTCAATGTTTTTTCTACTTTCTTAAAGTGTTTCCACAGGTCATTACATCTTATCTTTTGTTTTTAAATTAACATTTTTCAGAGGCCTACTATGCTCAATCAACTGAGAAGTCATGGAAGGGAATAATGGAGTTCTCATTAAAGAATAAGACTCTGCAAAGTCATTTCAGAGTAGCAAGTGATCATTTAAAATTAAATAAAAGCACTTACAATTTGGGATAAAAGTCTGGTTACCTTCTAGTTGTATTTGGTCTTAAAAGGACTTTAAGCAAAAGAAGTTGATAATTATGCATGATGTTAATACAAGAAATCCTTACTTATCTGATGAATGACAAGAACTGTGTCTTCTCTATTTTAGATGCATTTTTTTTGTCCACACTCATGGGTCTATTTGTAGAAGTAGTAGGGTAAGAGTCACATGGGAAGGTTCAGAAGTGGCGAGTGCCTTCAGCCTCAGCTTGAGACAATCCAAAGAAAACTGGTTTCCAAAAAAATGTTGATTCTGACATGTCTTTCTCCTTGAGCTACCTCAGACTGATTTATCTGAAGCAGATTTGTTCATAATCACTAGTTGTTCCTGAAATCTTATCCATTACATCTGGTAACAGAGATGAAATTGTTATATAAGTTCAAAAACTGACTTCTAACACGACTTTGTTGTTTCCTTGGTTCAGTGTACAATGGACATACAAGGAAAAAGAAAAAGACAGTAAATTGTTTTCTGAGCTTGGAAAAGCTGTTAAAAATGACCTGCTTGTCAGAAAGGTTTTCATCTCTGTCAACTAATATTTTAGCAAAAATAATTTCATCATTAAAATTTCTGGAAGTTTCTATTTTCAGCACATAATGTATGCTTTTTATCCATAAAGATAAAAGAAATGGCACTCTGAAGTATCTTCTCTGCATTCCCCTTATGCTGGCCTTAACCTGGAAATTAGAATATTAGTTTAGGAAGGTCAACACCTTTATTAATTTTCTGCCTTGCATTTATCTCAATACGAGGCATAAAATCACGCAAAATTTTAGCTTTGCAATGGTAGGCAAATATGCTAAGGCTCATAATCTGCATTTTTATTTGCACAGATAAAATCTTAATGATATAATCAGCTTTAAGCTGTCTGTTAGGAGGAAGAGCTTTCATATACCTCTTCCCATCCTTTTAGTGAGACCCCTACAATAAACTACTGAGATCAGTGATAAGGAAAATTCAGAAATTATTAGTTGAATATAAGCATGTTCCTCAAAGTCACATACACATAAAGAAAACAATCTTTACTAAATAAAAGACCAAACTAGGATTTAGCAGCTACACATACAGCTCTCTGCTATTTTTGTCTTCACCTGGCTTGATATGTAGTTGTTACCTCATGGCTGCTAAATGCTTGAAATAAAGAGGTATTACCTTTTGTACTGCAACCACAGCAAAATCATACCCACCCACCCCCATAAGTGCATTTTGGAACTAATTATTACTTTTATTGACATGCTCAGCTGATAGAGCATGAATTGTTTTATAGTTCACCACATTTCCAGAAGGTGATTCCTCCATGTCAAGCAAAAAAGAAATAGTTGGGACAGAACAGTGTGCTGTTTCTTCCATCCTTTCTCTCTTCTGCATAAAGTAAGTCTTTTATTTTCCATTGTTCTTAAACCAGTATTTCTAATAAATATGAAGACAGTTTCCATCTTTCTATCCCACTCAAAGTTTTGAGCTTCAATCACATGATAAGTAGAGTCCCCCAAATCTTCAATAAAGATTAATTTTCTGATAAAACTGTATATTTTTACCAACATTCTGAAACAATTTGTTATTCTTTGTGTAATAACTTTGAAAAATAATGAACTCATTTATTATTGTTCATATTCTATCAGAGTCCTATTGTAATCGGGCATTAAATAATGTGCTATTAAAAAAATATTTTTTTACTCTTGAAAAGTGTTTCTTAATGGATAACGTCTCCTTATCAGTGCTAAAAGAAGTTAAATAATCTGATTTTCCTATTTTCTGATTGCTTCCAGAAATTAATTTTAAACTGTGTCATAAGTAAATGGAATATTTATAGCTTCTTACTGGGAGTATGTCTCCCCAGGGTGAATATGTGTGAGAATGTGGGAGGAGAAGATGAGAAGATTAGTATAAAGACTTTCCAATAATCTAAAAATGAATGAGTTCATGTACTCTTTTCATTTTCTTCCATTCTGTACCTGTGGCAAGATTATTTAAAGCTACAAATGCAGGCCTGTGGTTTAAAGCATGTTGAGTAATGTGAAATGGCAGATGGGGAAGGTGTGCTACCTGGATGTCACAGATAGGACTGTCTGATTCCTGTTTCTGATTACCTATTTGCCAGTTCTTGTAGTGATACACAAATAAATACCAATTTAGAATTCAACCACACCTTGCTTTACTGATTTATCTTCTCTTTAGCAACTCCTTGGTAGTGTGATAATGTTAGTGATTAAAAAGGAAAACACTATCAATAAATGCGTAAATCTCTAGGATCTATTTTTCTAGACATACTGAAGGCAGTCTTGTAAGACCTTAAGAGACTGCAATTTACAGGAAAACATAATTATGACTTATGCATGTGTAGTGCTCTGCTAGTTGCAAATGTTGGGGCACAGCAGGAAGGAGATACAGAAGATAAGTAGGGATGGTGCCAGAGCTTGACAGAATGGTAAAGCAGTAAAAAGCACCAGCCTGGCCATTGCAGTGAAAGTATACACACATAAATTAGGGGACCTGATTTCAAAACTGTCATGTTGCCTTTTTCACAGTCACACCACAGAGATGACCCTGTTCCACCTCCAAGAAATGGTCTGAGTCACATTTTTAACCCTTCAGAGTGCTAGAATTGGAGAAAGCCCTTGGCTGCCTTTGGTTGCCCATGGCCTATTGGGAGTATTACAGTTTGTGTGTCTTCACCATCTCCTCTGTGCTGCTCACCATGTCTATGAGGACTTGGAATGCATTGAGTCCCTCCAGATGCCCCACAGCACAGGCAGGTCAGGGTGAGACCACCCACTGCTTTCTTTGGATTTGCAGTATATATAAAAGCTGAACATCCTTAACTTCCCAGTTTAACACTGATTAACTCCTGATGATAAAGAAATAAAGTGCTTATTAAGTGAATCTTAAGGCCAGACTTTGAACAGCAACAGGAGAAACAAAGCGTTTCAAGCACAAAAGCCCATAATTTGAATGCACACTTGACAGTTTCTATTTATCTTTCCTTACAGAGGAGTTCCCAAAATGCATCCTGTGTGTCTTAACTAAGGGTTTGAGTTTGTGTCAACAACTCTCCGTCTGAGAGATGCTCTCCACTCCAGATTGGCTTGATCTCTCCCTGGTTCCTTCTCCATAATATGATAATTTACAGATGGGAAAATGTAAATATTACAGTTATCTATCACTCATGACTCACAGCTTCACTTTCTAGGTGTGGATGAAGGAAGTTAACTGCAGGTGTATCCAGAAATCACAGCTCATTTTAAGTTTTTTTTCTTTTTCCAGTCTTTTTGCTTTTAGTCTTTTCATGCACCCTACCCCATAAACCAGCTGCTGCAGGAGAGGCATCCTTCCACTCTGCCTTGCAGGCTGCCTGTCATCCTGTGGTAGATGGCGTTCTGGCAGAAGCTTTATGCTGAAGAATTTTGGTGCCTAAGAGCTGTTTCAATGTTGCAAATAATCCTACCCAAACAGAAAACATTTTTAATTTTCTTGTTAAAGTTATATGAAATAATTTTATTTATTTAGCAGCTATAGTCTGCATTCAAACATAAGCTCAACATTTGACTGTAATGTATCTGTTTTAGTAGTGAAACAACTGCATTTGCTTTAATCCAAGTAGCTGGCCCTGTACTTTTCAGAGATGAGCTAAGATTGCTGGAGCTCTGAGACTTCCAAGGTTCACTGGGGTGACAACATCCATAGAACGATATTTGCAGACTTGCTAAGCATAATTCTTTTATAAGCAATCACTAAGAAAGCAACATTTAAATATCAGTTTGTTACTCTGGCGACCACTCATTGATGAAATAGTGAAGGGCAAACTGTGGCAGAGGGATTTGGTAAGGAGACTTTTTAATATGATGGAGTGTCCTTTAATAACTAAGTGGCTATACTTGAATTCCCTTTTTGCGTCATTTACAGTGACTTGCAACAGAACTAATGAAACCCTCTGTAATTGTAATTAAAAAAAATAAATAATTTAAAATAAAAAATTCTTTATCTACAATCAAAGTACCAGAGGCCAAATTTTTATACCATTTACACAATAATTTTGGAACAGCTGTAATAGACAATGAAAACTTAACTCACTGATCAAATCCTTCCTGACCATAAAAGATAAGACCGGTTAGTTCGTTCTTAGCCCCTTTTGAGGCAGTATTCAAAAAAAATGTTATCAAAGAAAAAAACCTCAAACACATAAAACTAGAATGAAGATATTTACATCTTGAAAGTTAATTCTGCATATAGTATAAAATAAAAACAAGGGACCAAGCTTGGCAGACGGCCACTAAAACACAGCTTTCTTTAACTGACAGGTGACTGAGAATGTAGATTTGAGATTAGTGAATTTAAGTACATATGTGTTAATTCACAGTAATAGAATATGTGCTTATATACCTTCTATTAGCCCAATCAACAAATTCCTTAAGCAAACACTTAATTTTAAGCATGGCTATAACTACTATTGATTTTATTGGGACTTAAGCATATAATTAAAGCTAAGAATGTGCTTAATTAACTTGCAAATGTTCGTATCTTTTTATCCTTGTCTTTACTAAAGTCAGGACGTGTTGCCTCTAATTTTGTCTGCTTGTTTTCATTTAGAATATTGATAGTTGTCTCTAATCTAGCAAAACTACTCATCATGATATATGAAAATCGTAAAGATTTAGGATTCTCATTTTCTTTTAAGTTATTAGAAAGTAGAACATTTCTAGAAAGTTTCTTGAGTTATTTTTTTATTTAAAAGAGACCACAGAAATAAGAAAATTAATTGGTTTTTACTTGAGTATTTTGTTTTTCTAGAGGTTTTGCTGTGCCCTTTGGATTTGCTGTGAATGTAAAAGCTCCTGCAGTATGGAATATTTTGTTCTTTAAGAAGTATACCTCTCAAAAGAGGTCAGATGAATTCCTAGAGTCTGGTCAAAATATTTATAAAACAACCTTAAAAAACTCAGTAAGAGGTTGAGAAATCTTGTACTAATGCATCCTGCCTGCTGGGAAGGGGATAAAAGTTATACAGTGTGTTAATTTGTTATGTAGAACAGAAATGACACAGTGAAAATTGGAAGTCCTTTTATGTCAAGTGAAATATGGGTTTTGTTCAAAGATACATTATAGCTACCTGCTGAGTACAGGGAGATATCTTACTGCATGAAGTTTTGGTGCAATATGTTGATTTCTAAGTATCTTGCCACAAACTACTAATTAATATAAAATGAAAGGTTCTCTCAATCTGTAACAGACTGAAAAAAAAGCCCACTAAAATTACTAGTGAATGGCATTTCAAAGATGATAATTTATTTTTTGCCCTGAACAAGACACTTAAAACATTTTCAAGGACATCACGTCTTCAGGCTTTAAAATATCAACTAATTATCAAATCAATGATCATTTGGGGGAAAGTAATGAAGTATGGAAAATAACCACTTCAAATTATATAAGTCATTACTGTAAAGTATTTAAAACTGGTAAGTCATTAGCAAAGAGATTTAATATGTGGGTATTAAATGCCTTAAAAGTTTGATAAAAAAGCAAATTGCATTTTAATTGTCATAATTTCCTTTAAAATAAGTAACTTGCCCTTTAAGCTTCTTACACTTATCTATCACTTGTTTATTTTTCTAAGGAAATATTAATTCATTTATTCAAATTATTTCCAGCTTCTTTAAAAAGTTCACACCACTTTATGTTAACATCAAATATTGGGAGGTATTTGAGATAGCAGCCAGCAGAATGACTCAGAGTTCAAGACTGGGAAAACTTAAGGATATGCTTAACGTTATGCTCATGGCTTGTCAGTCCTTTGGAGTTCAATATATGCATAAATATTTTCAGGATTGGGAACCTGTTTATTGTATTTTAATACTTTTATTTGTTTAATGAACCATTGATTTACTGTATCAATCACTTCAAACCTTGCTACATTTTCAAAGCCACTTCCCTCTTGTTTCTTTTTATAAATAATTTATCTCATGTTTGCTTATGAATGCACAGCTGTGGAGGTAGGGCATGAGGGGGAGAAGGAAGAGGTGAAACAATTTCTAAGGCTTTCCTTTGCTTTGGTCTGTCTTCTTTTTCTTTTGCCTCTAAGGAATTTGTCACCAATACTGTCTCTAGGTAATGTGATTAGTGCTAACACCTCTGGGATTTGCCTGAAGTCCAGCCTATCTGCTTTGTTTTTAGGAGTGTAGAAACTGAGCTAAGCACTTGCTAAAAACAAGTAGAGACTCCTTCACACCATGTCCATGCCACTTTATCAGCAGGAAAAAATAGATTCTGTATATTCGCAGGTGTCCCAATCTATCCTCTTTCTATCCTGTATGTACACTGCTGTGGAGAAACCCTTTTTTTTTTTTTTAATTATTATAGAAAATAAAAATTCTTGTCATATGGGACACATGCAACTCGTAGACACAGGCAACATTCAGGGTCTTACCTATAGTAATTAAGGAGCTACTACATACAAGATTTCATCATGGTTTGGGTAGACAAGTCATGAAGATTGCTTTTTGTCAAAACACAAGTGACTTATGTACAACCAGCTGTATGCCACTGAATATAACCTACATACTACATATGTAATAAGTATTTGATAAATAAACTACACCCTCCTTATAAAACAGTTTTAGTCACATACTCTGCATATTCCAAAATGTCATAATTTTGATAGAAAATTTGGGAGTGCAGGTGATAAGGAAAAATCTGATTTAACTTTTTAAACAAGAGAAGCAAGTAGGAAGCTGGCAAAATTTGCTATTGTATTACCATAAAATGTCTCTTTTCTGTTTCAAACTTAAAAGGGCAAGCAAAGTTCTTCTCTAAACCTCTCCACCTCTTTGTCCAACAGTACTAGGTCTCTGCCTCTCATGTTAGTGATTTTAGCCCTGAGTTGACTCAAACATATTTTCCTCAGTTGTCCTCTAAATTATAAAGATCTGTTGCAAAGTTACTCCACATGGTGACCTCTGGTTGAAACCCAGGGTAGAGACAGCTGCTTATCATAGCTAAATTAAAATATATATTCTGCATATTGTACATGTTGGGAGAAGACTTTGGGCTTACAATTATTTTATAAATATTATTTTCTTCCTTCTGATAAGAGAAATCTCCTATTTGTGCAATCTGTCTAGATTCCTCCAAAACCTTATTATAACACCATATTTGAAACTCCACAAAATATCAGTGATAAATTTCTTTGTGCATGTGGGAACAACTGGTGAAAGAAAGCTGAGGTACAGAAGGAAAAATAAAAGTTGGATAGTGTCAAGATGACATAACCCATTATAAATATCCTCGCTGACGTGTTGTTACAGCAGTAAATGATTGTGTCTCCCACCTAGTAGCAATTTACACCCAGGTGTGCCTGCAGTGCATCACTGTCTGTCCTCTCACACCATGCTGTCATCCTCCTCCTACTCAAAACCTCTTTTACCCCTATCGCTCTAATGAGATACTAAGCAGGAATGACCCTCTTTATCCCATCAGACATTGGCTCAGGATCCAGGTGGGCAAGGAATGAGGTTATAATCCACTGTCTAGATCTAGATCGCAATCATAATGTGAACCCAAATGTCCCACAGCCATCCTCATGTTTTAGCCCTGATAATAAAAAGCGTAAAGAAAACTTGCATGATATTGTGCTGGTCACACTTACAACACCCTTAGTAATAGTTCTAGGACTTTCTGCTAGCTATGCTGAAGGGGAATTACCCCATGGCTTCCCTGATACATTGAGAACAAATCAAGCAGCATAAAATTTTCCCTTCCACAGTGTCAAAAATTTTCATTACTGGAGAAAATCTTGAGCTTCATTCAGTGAATTACATTGTTACATGTTCAGTGATTTTGTAATTAAAAAAGAAATCAATTTCTATTGTATTTTATTTTATTAGGTAGTAAGAAATGCATTAAAAACTGTAGCTCTGAACTTAAATATCACAACAAGAACATCTACTATGAAAAAGCAGTTTCTGTCTTTGCCTTGCCTGTAGTTTGTATATTTATATCTTACTTACATTCAGTACTTTTACTACTGGTAAGAAAAGACTTTGGATAAATTGTTCATCCAAGTTTATTTCATCTGATCTTTTCTGGTTCCCAAACACTATGTTATCTCCTCAGTCAACCCCAAATTACTTCCAGCTTCCTTTTCCCTGAGCAAGGTGCTTCAGTAGTGTACAAGTAGCTGCACTGTGAGTGGATGGAAAACTTCCATCAAAATTATTCTATCTATGCTATGCTATGCTATGCTATGCTATGCTATGCTATGCTATGCTATTCTGTTCTAAACTGGTGAAAGAAATACAGCAGCTGGTGATTTCATCTAGTGTGTTCTTTGGCTTTGTGACTGAAGTGAACAGTTTCCTGAAAAGCAAATTTTTAGGGACAATGAAAGTCATCCTGCCTGCTCAGCCTTCTTGCTGTACTTCTAAAACTTCTAAGATTATGAAATGGCCTAACAGAGCTTTATCCTATGAAGCAGTGTTTTCCTCTCACAATTTTTCTCCCACCCTAATATGAATTAGGGATGTGTCTCTGAATTTCCTGCACACTGCTCCAAAGGTAAGCCACACTGCAAACTGGCAAACTAAGGTGTTATCTCAGACACTAGAGACAAATCAGTTATGCAACAGCATTAAATGAAAAATATATTTGAAAGGACAAAACTGGGCTATGCTGTAAACTACTGCAGCTACATTTACCTTCTGCTTGCTTATATCACATTAGAAATAGATCCTAAACTATATGTTGAACTTGAAAAAAAATTTTCTTTTCATGTCTTGTCTTACAAGCCAGCTCTTAAGTGGCTGTTTAAGACAGTGGTGATCCAGCTGTTGCTTTCAAGATCATCTTCTGAGAGGTAAACAAGCAGTGGTCCTCTGGAGATCACAGGATTTTAGAGTGGGTGCCGCAGGGATCAATGCCACTTTGTTACTCTTTTCGTGGCTAATCAATGAAGCACATACTGTGACTTAACTGTACTTCTGAACACACATGACACAACCCTTGAGGAAACAGGAGTATAATGCTCTGCGATGTTCCTATTCTCTGCACTGAAAGACTGATCTACTGAGTCAAAGAAAACCATCTGTTATTACCTAGCAAATTTCCTCCTAAAGAAACATATGCTTCAGCAGATATTGCTTTCCTTCACTACTCTGGGAAGATTAAAACGAGCACAACTGTTTAGATGACAAACACTCCGATACTCTTGCAGAGTGTTTTTAAGTTATAAAAATGATATGCTCTAATAAAAGGTTTTGGTGGATAGTTCTTCATCTATGTGGGGCTGGCTTTCATTGGATTTTCTTCTTCACTTGTAAGAATAATAAAGAACCAACTCAGAAAAATAAAAAGTACAGTCATTACATTAGGGGAAAAAGCCTCAGCCAAACTGCAATAATTCAGAAATAAGTCTCCAGAAGTCACTTTAGTTGAATAGATTTGAGTCCAAGATAATAATCACACAGTGTTATTACTATTGTTATGCTATTAGAAAAAAAAAAAAGATGAATAAAAGCTTTTTAAAATGGCTATAGTTGGAGCTCTAGGTGATTGAAAACATAAGTCACATGCTACTGATGTTCTCTTTCATTATTTAGCAAAATGACAGCTGTGATTAGAAAATCAGGAATTATACTCTGTCTGTTTCCTAGTGTGTAGCAATATTCTGCACATTGTTATACCATTCTATAAAATGGATCACTAACAGTGAAAGTTGAGAAAGTTGAGACTGCGTTAATTCATATTGTAAATACAATTGGATAACTATAAATTGAATGCACTATGTAAATGTCAAGTACTACTAATACTGAAAGGAATTGCAAGGTATATAAATTGATTAACTTAGTAATTAAAGCAGAATTGTTCCTCGGACAGCACCTTTTGACATGTGATTTCTGGTAAGAAAATTCTCATGTCTTCTTCAAGATGTCTTACTGACAAAATTGCATGCTCTTTTCTGATCTGAGACTCATTATTCCTGGTGATGGTTTGTGAGGATGTATCAAGGACCAAAGAGCACCTGCTGATTTCTAGATTCTAGATTCTGGCCCTGAGAAAATCTCACTTTGATTCATAAACTGAATAAATCTGACATGTAAGTTACTGCTAGAGAATTATTTCAGACCTCCACCATATTCAGTTATTCAAGGTACCTTATTCCTTGTCTGTTTTGCTTGGTTTTAAAATAGAATTATCTATTATAATTTAAAGTCAAACCATCTCCCATATCTTGAACTGAACCACTGTACCTAAGGGAACAAGTAGGTCACAACAATAAATCTGACTTGGAAAGTTGTGATAGACGGTAAATTTTTGATTTTATCTAAAGGTATGGGTAGCCCTGTCAGCCTTAGCTGAGTGATCACATAACCTCATAAACTCACATATGCTCAGTACCCAATACCTTCTCTTCTTTTTGCTCAGTCTCCCAAACTTAACAGACACTTGATACTGCATGAACAGATCCATTTAACAACAGGTGGTCTACTTCTTATGGACACAAGAAGTCTTAGGCTATATATTGCTAGCCATAGGATCACATATTGAAAGCATAATCCCTCAAAGAAGGGGATACTGTCTTTTAGAGCACATCAACTCTGATCATGGGTGCTGAAAAACAGCTAATAATAAAGCTTTTGTGGTGACCATGAAAAGCTTCACCTGATGCACTTTCATGTATTGTGCATTAAAGAAAGATCCCTTTATCAACAAAATTCATTTCTGTTTTTATTGAAAAGGTATGATAAAATAAAAATGAAACCATTTCTAAGACGTAAATCCTATATGCTTTACATACTCATCAGAGAACTGAACAAGACTGACCTGAATTGCAGAGCACATAAAAAAATTCCATCCACAAAAAAAAACCAATCACAAACAAAAAAAACCCCAAAAGTTAAATTATATCCCCTCTGTCTTGCCATGGAGAAGACTATGGATCTGTTATGTGAAACTGGAAAAAAAAACCCAAACCCAAAAACAGCCTGGGGAAATGTTTTTCTCTTAATTGAGAGTTTGGATACCCTTTCTGAATGTTCACTGTAGTTTTTAACAAGCTGAATAAGAAGTAATCCCAGCTGAGCACAGCTTTTAGCCACAAGCAAAACAAAACAAAACAAATCTGTATAAAAAATGAAATTGCTATGAGCTTTCTATGAAGAACCTTGTTCAAGCAGGAAAAGATTTTCCTCTGCAGCCTCAGATCTGAATTTCTATCCTTCAAGCTCGGCACACTGACGAGCAACTAAAGAAATTTCAGTTATCAATAGCCTATTGCAATTGTAACACATTAATGAGGATCTGGTATCATTCCCCTAGTCCTGCTGTGAACTTAGTGTCTCAAGAACAGTGCATGATGATATTTCTTTTGCAATCGGCATTATATTATCCAGTGTAACATCAGCATCAAAGGTTAAGAAGCTACTCAGAATTTCTGATTTGTTCTCCAAAAGTTATTCAGAAACAATTGATAACTATTTTGCCATTTTCTTTGTCTTATCAGTGATATACAAGTGCAGAAGTATGAATTTTATAGTGTTCATCAACATTTAGTACACTGACCTGAAGTGGAATGGCATATTTACAGTTATTTTTGTGTATCTAACTCATGTATTTCTTTAAATGACCATCAAAATTCCTACAGCAATGCTACCTCTGGAAATGTTTCCATGGTGAGGGCAGGGAAAGCATCCTATCAGAAATATTTATTCTTATTATATGATATAGAAACCCAGGTAATTGGTAAAAAATAGTCTATGGGTACTGAAGAGTGGCTGGAGAGCTGCCTGGCAGAAAAGGACCTGGGGGTGTTGGTCGACTGTCGGCTGAACATGAGCCAGCAGTGTGCCCAGGTGGCCAAGAAGGCCAACAGCATCCTGGCCTGTATCAAGAACAGTGTGGCGAGTAGAGCCCGAGAGGTGATCGTCCCCCTGTACTCAGCACTGGTGAGGCCCCACCTCGAGTACTGTGTCCAATTTTGGGCCCCCAACCACAAGAGGGACATTGAGGTGCTGGAGCGGGTCCAGAGAAGGGCAACGAAGCTGGTGAGGGGTCTGGAGCACAAGTCTTACGAGGAGAGGCTGAGGGAACTGGGGTTGTTCAGTCTGGGGAAGAGGAGACTGAGGGGAGACCTTATAGCTCTGTACAAGTACCTGAAAGGAGGCTGTAGAGAGACGGGGGTCAGTCTCTTCTTCCAAGTTACAGATGATAGGACAAGGGGTAACGGCTTCAAGTTGCGCCAGGGGAAGTTCAGGTTGGATATTAGGAAACATTTCTTTACTGAAAGGGTTATCCAGCATTGGAATGGGCTGCCCAGGGAGGTGGTGGAGTCACCATCCCTGGCGGTAATATAGCACCGTGTAGACATGGTTCTTCAGGGCATGCTCTAGCGCCCAAGATTACTGGTTTGTGGTGGGGTGCTGTGTGGGTGGGTGATGGTTTTTTGGTTGGAGGTTGTTGTGTGTTTAGGTGGTGGGAGCTGGTGTTGTTTGTTTGGTGGTGTGTTTTTTTGGGTTTTTTTTTTTGTTTTTTTTTGTTTTTTTTTTTTTTGTGGTTGGACTCGATGATCTCTGAGGTCCCTTCCAACCACTACACTACAATTCTGAATTCTGGGAATTATAATAATGACTTAAAAGATTTTGTTGTGCAATTAAACTAAAAAAAAAGGGTATTTCACATGACAGTGTTAGGCTCAAAATCCTGTTTATGATCAAAGAGGAAGCATACATATACCTAAATTCCAGTATTTATTTATTATAACCAATATCTTAAAAGTCTGATCACTATTAGTCTCGATGTAATTGTTACAGAATAAAGAACAATAATGCAGTTAACATTGTAATAGACACACTTTTTAGGTTATATCCCTTTTCCTGGTGTTATCATCATCCTTCCCTGGCTCTTTTGATCCCCAAGGCCAGTGAGAGGCCTCCCAAGTCTCATCCTGGTGAGAGCGATGCAGTGGTGAGTCGTCAGCATCTGGAGACCTTCCCAAGAGAAGCATTGCTGGCCTTGCTGCAGTCTCTTGCTCTCCCTCTTCTCAAATTTCTGTGACAAGTGCTAAATATTTGCCCTTTATTTTCCTCACAGATTTCTGTAGCATTCAGCTATCATACACTCTACTAACCTTGGTGTGCAGCTAGCTAATTGTATGGGCATACATACATTTTTGGTAAACATCTTCAGAGACCACTGAAAGCACAGAGCCTGGAGAAGTCATTGCAAAAACATCATACCAGGTCATCTTGTTCAGTCAGGCATTCACAGGGTCGCACTGCTGTGAAGACATCCAGCCCCCACAGCAGCTGCCTGAGAGGCACAGAATAAGAGATTGAACCACGTCAGAAAGAGCCAGCAGCCACAGCCCTTATATTTACTAGTTTTAGACCTTTAAGAAGGCAATAATGATCCCATTGAAATTTATCAAAGCCTAGAAAAGCTAGTTCAGGTAGGTGAGAACAGAGGTTTTCATAACAGCATCACCAACCCCCAGGATGGGACTTGAGAGCCCTGTCAGGTTGTCTGAGGGTCTCTACCGCTGTGGGACAGCCAGCTCCCCTCCAAATGCCCTCACAGGGAGATCTCCAGTTGATGCAGACACCTACATGTCAGCATCTAAAGTGAGGGGTCCTAATCTGCAAGTTGAATACCACTAAATTAATAGTAGTAACTATGAAAGGAGTCTACTGTGAGCAGCTCGTGTGTACAAGCCACACTGCAGATACCTCTCCTGAATCAAACTGGCTGCATCACTAGTGGGCAAGTAAATTTTATACAACTGTCTACTGTATGATTTGCCAGCAACGTCAATTTTTTATGAGCTGAATGTTCACCTCTCCTTTTGCCTACAGCCATATCATCTTCATATGCTCTCTGTATTTTTGGTTGATAACTCTCCTAATTCTCATTCATCTCTTTCTTTATCTGTTCTTCTCTGGGTCTTCCTATCCATAGAAATGCAGAAAGCTCAGTGTGACTGACCCCAACAAGTCGCAGGGATTAAATTAACTTCTGTGTCTCATCCCTGGTCCCTCAGTGACCATATCCATACTGAGAAGAATGCATCCAGCCGTGATTTTTAGTTTTAGAGCTTCTTTTGTTAGTTTTTTGGGGGTTTTTTTTATTTGTTTTTTGTTTTTTTTTTTTTTGTTTTTTTTTTTTTTGTTTTTTTTTTTTTTGTTTTTTTTTTTTTTGTTTTTTTTTTTTTTGTTTTTTTTTTTTTTGTTTTTTTTTTTTTTGTTTTTTTTTTTTTTGTTTTTTTTTTTTTTGTTTTTTTTTTTTTTGTTTTTTTTTTTTTTAAGGAACTATAGTGGCATAATTACCTTAAAAACACATCAAATCAGGAATATATGACAGGCTCATTGAAGCAGTTATGGAGGTGGCAGACATGCTTAAAGAACTTGTGATAGAATGACTAAGTTATCCCATGTACTTTGAAATGAAGTATTGATACTTTGTTTAAAAGAAAATCCTTATAAGTATGATATCTTTACCTGCAAAATTGTGACTTCAGTGTTCTCTGAATTAATTGCTTCATATTTAAAACTCTGAAATTCCTTAGATCAGTCTTGAGTTACATATAAATTGTTAATTCTGACTTTATGTTAAAGCTACAAGACTAAAAAATGTGTTAACATTAATCACTTGAGCTCCAGCCCTGGAAACAGAATATTCATAGTTGGAAAAATAAGCATTTGTCCTTTTTCTGCTAGGTTGTACATATTTTGCTCAGGGCTCTGTTGTGTGGCTTCAAGCATGCTGAAATCAGCAAAAGTAAAAAATTCTAATAATGTTAACTGCATAATTATAAAAATTTGCTCCCTTCTAACCTGCAGACTTTGAAAATTAATGAACTGTATTAAAAATATATTGCACCCTTTGAAGAATTTAAAATAAGGCAATAGTACAACATGAATTGAGTTTTCAAACAAACTTTTTTTCCCTGTGAGATCACAGATTAAATAAACATGATGCTTTCCCATTATGTAAATAAGCATTACAATTATGTTGTATAGGATTTTAATTTGATAACTTATTGCAAAAAGTTATTTAGGAAAAACATTAATATTCTTCTTGTAAACAGGTCAATTGGCTTAAACTCTTTCAGGAATTCTGTTAAACTGTCAGAATGTCTTTTCTCACGTCTTGCCTGTTTGACTTGCTTGAGTAGGAATGTGATAGCAAGCCTATTCTCCATTTGTGGATCTTTTTATTCTTACCCATACATTGTGACATTAGGCCATCCACATGTTGTGACAATGGGACATCTATCCATTTCTGATTTAAGACCTAATCCTCTGTAATCATCTATTATCTGTCCTTTTGTAAGCAATGAATGTGATGTGTCATTCTGGAAAGACTTATTTTTTCCTGTGTAAAGTCTGGTGTTGAAGTGTAACTACCATAATCAACTTTGAGACCAACAAGGGACTGAATGGATGTCTTTCCATAGCTACAACTGGATATGCTTTACACACTTTATAGATATATTCACATTTGATTTTCTATATTATCTTTGAATTTCTCCTGTAGTACAATTAAAAAATAATAAAAAATAGCAAAACAACTTCTTATCATAAATGCCCTATGAATATAATTGAACTAATAGAGCAAGAGTAATAGCACTTAGCAGTAGAAAAGTGAACTAATAATGTGTTTAAATTCGCATTTTAGAAAGCATAAGCAATTAAAAACACAATGACCTTAATAATATTGACATTAAACTACAGCTGATATATGACTTCTGTATGCTACATCATTATTCATTATGACTGTATGAAGGCTGGTCTACATTTCAAATGTTAGAGGCAGTGAGTGTGTGCATGTGTTTGAGTATGTGTGTGTATCCACCCACCCCTACCATGAAATAATTTCCACAGGAGAACACAAACAATATATTTCTTTCCAGAATAGACTGAACTAAATGTGGTCACCTTAAACATATCAGCCCACTGCTGTTATCTAAAGTCACTAGTTTCATGGAGAGCTACAGCCCCACCACTTCATTTTATTAATAGGCTGTGTTCCATCTAGGCTATAATTTCTATGACACCACCATGGCCTGCAAAGATCTATCATGTGTGCACATTATGGGAAGTACCAGCAGGAAGAATACTTTGGTTCTTGCTCTTAAGCTAATCTAAGGATCTAATCAGAGGATTCTTGCAGAAGAAACGATCTTTTGCAGGACATAAAAAATTGTAAAATACATTTTAGAGGTATCTTACAGATACTTAGACTACTTTAATGAGGAAAAGGAAAGAGTAAAGATCACAGTGTATAGGTTAAAATATTATCCAAACCATTAGGAATATTGGGTAAACAATATGGGACAGAACTGTGAGGGAAGTGGTATTTTGCAATTTTATACACAGTGAAAATTTTCTAAATTACAAAAGCATTACATATAGTGTATTTTTCTTTTTCAACAGATACTTCAGGCTAAGCATAACAGTGTACAAATTTAAGAAGAGAATTTTGTATTATAAAATCACAGATCTGCCTCAAAGGAGACTAAAATTATTTCAGATTGCTTTTTTTGTGTGTTCTGCTTAGAGGCATATTGTACATAATATGAAACATGACCAATGGTTTGATTTACTTGTTAAGAATGTCACATAGCCATTTTGGGAAACTGCTGTTACCCTGGAGACCAAAAGCAGACTTTATCTGGACAATTTCAATCTCTTGTGGAGTATATGAATCAGAACTTGAACAGCCCCACTGGAAATATAGTAAGATGGGCATAAAAAGTTGAAAAAACAAGAATTGGTTTAAAAATCTGTATTTAAAGTTCAGGCTAATCAGTCAGGGAAGAATTTGTCTCATAGCTCTGGTCATCTGAGCTAACCATCACCTAGACTCACTTTATAGTAAAACAGAAAATCAGGCACTTCAGAGCACTGTTTTGGTAGACTTGTTTTGACATTTTCTTTAGGATGAAATGAGTTGTGTCCTAGATTGCATATGTGGGACCCTTTTCACATAATGCATGTGAATGTAGGTCTCTATAAGTGAGCAAAAGATCCAAGCTCCCATTACAGTCACTGGACACCTAGTCAATGCAATCAATGGAGTCTATGGTGTCTAATGAGCCATTCTGACTCTGAGGCAGACAATTATACCTGGTCTACTGAGCAGCACTCTAGGTACTATTTTCTGAATTGCATATCCAGCACACATGCAGACACCTACATGTCAGCATCTAAAGTGAGGGGTCCTAATCTGCAAGTTGAATACCACTAAATTAATAGTAGTAACTATGAAAGGAGTCTACTGTGAGCAGCTCGTGTGTACAAGCCACACTGCAGATACCTCTCCTGAATCAAACTGGCTGCATCACTAGTGGGCAAGTAAATTTTATACAACTGTCTACTGTATGATTTGCCAGCAACGTCAATTTTTTATGAGCTGAATGTTCACCTCTCCTTTTGCCTACAGCCATATCATCTTCATATGCTCTCTGTATTTTTGGTTGATAACTCTCCTAATTCTCATTCATCTCTTTCATTATCTGTTCTTCTCTGGTGTCTGTTCAAAGCGAATTAGCAAAACAAATTACCTTAAGATATAACTTCATGTAATTTTGATAAAAAGATGCAACTATCCAAAACACTTCAGTTCCTGCAATATTAAGACAACTGTTCTTCTCCCTGAATTGTGAATTAATGGGTTGTGGTTTGAATACAGGCAACTGAATTTTCCTGCAACTCCTACTTCTCTATCTCATTTCTTTATGGCATATCTTTATGGAAGCTGAAGATGCTGTAAGAAGGTATGAAAGACAAAATCTGCTTTACATAAACGAAGTTGTCCAGGTTTTCAGACAGCTTATGTACAAACTGTCTGCAAATAGTCCAAGTCTCTGCTTTGTTGCAGAAATCAGTCATATGGGGAAGTAAATTTCAAATTAAGGTATAATCACTCCATTGTCATTCTAGGGTCATTTCAACAAAGGAATATATATGGAAACTTGGAAAAATACATTCAATTATGCATAAAATATTAATTTAATATTTCTTTTCCTTAATGAAACCTCAGATGTGTATCAGACTTCAAGAAAGGAACTGATGTTTCAGTCTTTGATCAAGAAGGTTAAGTACATGTACTGTGTCTGGCTGGAATAGAGTTAATCTTCTTCATGGTAGCTTGTATGGTTCTATGCTTTGGATTTGTTACCAAAACAGTGATGATAACACATCAATTTTTAGCTATTGTTGAGCAGCATTTAAACAGTTTAAAGGCCTTCTCTTTCTCACACTGTCCCACCAGCGAGGAGGCTGGGGGAGCACAAGATTTTGGGAGGAGACACAGACAGGACAGCTGAACCCAGCTGACCAAAGGGATATCCCATACCCTATGATGCTGTGCTCAGCAAGAAAACCTGGGAAAAGAAGGAGCAAGGTGAGGGATGTTTGGAGTTATGGTATTTGTTTTCTGAAGCAACCATTATGCACAATGGAGCCTCGCTTTCCTGGAAATGGCTGAACACCTGCCTGATCATGGGAAGCTATTCTGCTTTGCTAGCATGGACAGTTGTTGTCTTACCTATTAAACTCTCTTTATCTCTGCCCCTGAGCCTAAACCATGACAGCAGGATATCAATTTATTTATTTCCTGCTGTAGGTCTTGTGTATCACGTCTTGGCAATGTCCATTACATTTACATTGGTTAGTCCTTCAGTGTTGTTTCCATATAAAATGTAAATATTTTCTATATGTATCTGGTTTTAAGTAGAGGTCAATTATCCTTCTACGCCCAAAAGATTTTGAAGCATTTATTCTTTATGAATCAAGTTTCCTCCTTTTATTTGCCTATGGATATGTTCAAAACTTACAAAATACAAAGCTTGATGCCTATCCAAAGTGAAGATATCAGTAGGAATTGTTTATAAACTCAGGCCAAGTTAATTAAATAAAAAAAAAGAAATTCAGCAGCAACTTCCATTTTGTAAACTAATAAGTATTTAATTCTTATAACACAACAGATAATTTTTCAGAAGTGTTCAGCTTCTACTAAAAAAAGGAAAGGGATTGCAACTGATAAACAGATTCAAAGCATTCTTGAAAGTCTGCCTGTTTTGTGGTAATTGTAAAAATCTGGCCTTGCTTAGTTAAGGATGGAGGATCCTTCACCATCCTATCAATGATAAAATTTTGTTGCTAAAAAGAATTAAAAAAAACCCGTATAATTTCCTAGCAGCTTGCAATCAAGGGGAATTGGGATCTGTAATGTGAATACCCCAGTCAATTCTTTACAGATGATAATTGTTAATTATCATCACCTGTTTATAATTTCAGTTAAAAGGGTGCTTTGACTAAGGATGACGACTTTTTATAGAGTGCTCATACTTTCTTTCTGAAGTTAAAACAATGACGCAAACTGTGATATTAGGGCTAGACCCTTTTTACTTGAAAATAGGCAGTGAAGCTGGTTTCTCTAGGTTTCTATATATGGGGAGAAAACACATCCCAAAAGCAATTCCAATCTCAATCTCTTACTGCCTGTTACAGTGATAGGCATCATGTATCCCAGCCTTAGCCAAAGCTCTCGGGTCTTACTTGAGGTAAATATTATCCAGTCAGGGTCTTCACTGTAATGCTGTGCTGGATTTTCTACTGATTAGAATCTCCTCTAATATTTCAGTAATTTTTAAAGCACATATATAGTTAAGTTGCTGTTGAAGGTCTAAATTTAGCTTTACAAAACTCTAACTCTAAAGGTGGGAATCCACATTAGCAATCCATTTTTAAAAACTGGTGATCTGAGACATAAAATTACTTCATTTTTTGGTTTAGTTGATAAAAGAAAGAAAAGCTTTCTGAAATGTAATTTGGTCCTTAAAACTGCCTTTTCTTTTCCTCTTTCACTTGCTTCATATAGAAGAAAATTGGTTCTAGAGGTCTGAGCTGTGATCTTGCAACAATAGTATTAAACAGAGCTTTGCCGTTGCCATGCAATGGCACTGGATCAAGCACATAAAAGACAACTTGGTCATGAGTGAAAAAGAAGGGTTATGAGCCTTCAATCATAGACCACATTTGTATTAGTTTAAAAGGATAATATTTATGGATAAGATGTTCAATAGGAAGACTATCTTTTCCTTTATATATCCAAGCACAAGTGTGATTTTCTTTAAGAGATACATTGATGTAGCATAAAATGAATAAAAGAAATTATTGTAGCTATTTTTAACTAGGATACAGTTAGAGATTCAGCATAAATCTGAGGAGAGGCTTTATAGCTGTCCTCAGATATGTCTAATGCTGCAAAGATCTGAAAGGAGGAGTTCAGATAATGTTCATATTAAGCTGAAAGTGAAATGCATTTAAGAAGAGAATTGCAATGCAGGTTCAATGAAAGATCCCAGGAAGCGTGGACTTCTGCTGTCATTTGCACACAATTTTTAAAACCAACAGCTTAGCTAATCTGGAGTTAAGGCAAAAAAAAAATAATTGAAGAGTTCTCTAGACTATAAGTCTAGAGAGGATGTAAATATAGTCTGTCACTGTGGTGAGTATTTTCCTTTGGTTCAGTGAAAAACCTTCACCATGAATTCTACTTTTAACATTTGAGTAGTTTTGTGAAGTTTCAACATGAACTATATGTTAGAGTGTTTACCAGGTGGTGGATGGAAGCTGCTAGCAGGATGAACCTGTGGCTTGATATCTATTTATTTTGAAAATGTAAATTAGATCTTAAAAGAGCAAGAAAGTACCGGTTAGATGAGAGTAATTCACCTAGCATATAATTCACCTTGATGCCAAGTTTAAAGCATTTGAGGCTTTTCAACAATGTTGTCAGAAAAGAAATACTACATATGTTACTGAATCATATGGACAACATACATCTATCCAGAGGCCAACCACAGGATACAAAACCACCCTGATTAAGAATTCAACAACTTGTGCAGTGAGCTTATCTTTATCTTGTTAATCGTTTTAGCTCTGCAGAGATGCCTTCTTTCATTATCCTTTCTGCCTTTACAGTTTATCTTGACATAAACAGCACTGAACACTATAAAACATCCTGCTCACTTCAAGCTAATTTTTTTCCTGAGTTCATTTTTTCATTTATTTTGGGAAGTGAAAGATGGGAAAGGAGAATTGAGGGATGTTTCCATTTTTAATTATTTAATTATTTGATTATGCCTATTTCGTCAATGATTTTTTTTAGTGACTAAGATGTTTTGGAGCATTTGTGGCTTACACACTGATTTACTCTCATCCAGCATTGTGCAGCTGGGTATTTTGCCTCTTATTTGACAGAGCATGTTTGAGAATGCTACCACAAGAACTTGAGGAAATTTTTTTTTTTGGACAATTTGTCCTTCAGTAGCACCAGATGTGTTGAAACACATGAAGTTTTTTTGTTCCGCCATTATAGAACTGCAGTAGAATAACAAGACCCTCTCTCAAAGGCCCTTTTATTTGCTCTTGTAATGTTACTAATGCAGGCTGTAAGATTTTCCACATTGCCAGAGAAATGGATATAAAGATCCCTTTATGTCAGTGAAAATAAACTTTATGCTGAGTAAAAACACACAAAAATTTCACCTTCCTTTTCTGTGCAAACAACATAGGCCAAATCTGGCATTGTTTGCTACATGTTGGTACTGTACTTATTATTTGCAAATGGGCATGAGAAGCTAAGGTAAAAGCATGATTGACTATAAAAAATTATATTTGAAACAGAACAAGAAAAAGTCTATAAAAGGATGCAGACTTATACACATTAGGAACAACCTTATGAATACTGAGTTATAGAAATGGCGTAGTTGCTAATGCAAAATTATACCTAATTTAATTTTTTTTTAACATAGTAGGTGATAGACAACTACATAATATAATTGAAAAATTGATTAGGAAGCAAATATGTTTCTTCTATATATATTTTATAAAAGCCCATCAGTTACACATGTGAAAATCTAGAATAATTTTCTGTTACTGTTAAGAAATTTTCTGTTTCTGTTACTGTTATGAAACTAAGTTTCTAACTGTAGTGTTAACACATAACAGACTGTGAGATAGTAATTGCTTTCTATAGAGTTTTGTTAGCCCAGCTTTTCAATACTATATAATTAATTTTCTTTGAAAGATGATAGACGTGCAAATGAAATCAAATGAAATGAACACCTGTGTGGGGCCATTTTCCAATATAATCTTCATCATGACCTATTACCACACAAAGGTATTTTTATTGGTTCCTGTGTTGTTATCAGAGGTGTACATTATTATATGGAAAATACTGGCTCATCACAGATCACAATAGCCTAATATCGTTCTTTTATGACTCATAAGTCTTTTCAAAAGGTTTTTTATTTCATATGTTACAGAGACAACATTAAAAGCCTAGATCCAATTCTGTTAAATCATATATTAAAGAAATTTTGCTACTCATTAAAACATTTCATGTGGAATCAATGTTTTCCCTCCTAATAACAAGGAAAGAATAGGTGATTTTTCAGAGAGATTTTTAAACAACATTAAAATTAGCATATGCATTATTGCATTTTTTTATACTACAGATTGAAAAACTGAACTTCTCCTTGACATTAAAAAACAATTTTGTGTGTAGAAAGACTTCTGGATTTTTCAGTATTGGTATTTATTTTTTATGCAAAGATTAAATCTTGGTTAAAGACATATCAGCTTTTGCCAGTCTTTATCTTATTTTGTATTATGAAGTTATACTGTATGAGCTAAAAATTTATCCATGTAAAACAATTTAGCTCATCTTCAGATCCATACTAATTCACACCGGACAGACTCTTATATGTGCTCACCATTTTGATGGTCTTGATCTAAAAGCAGAGCATTTATTCAGTACACTCATGTAACAGTTTCACCCCAGAAAAAATATTTTTAAATACTAAAACCAAAATAATCTCATTTTGTCATAAATTCATAATACAAAGCAGCTTGAAGTTTCTGATTGCAGAACTTCCTGAAAGTTTAATCAATCCTATTTAAATTGGTTTCAACCTTATTGATCCCAACAGGATTTTTTTCATTAGAGAGATTTCATGACAAAATGTATATTACAAACTGCCTTTTGCATGGTTTCTGGCTGTTCTTTCTGAAAACTATTCTAAATATTTTATTTATTTTATTCTGTGAAAATATTATCAACAATACTTGAGCTATTTACCCCTGAAACAGGGATAATGGAATCATATGGGTAAAGAAACCTGGATATGTGGCTGGAGTTAGCCATAATTACATTGCTGATGGATGGTACACGTGGAATGAACATAGCTTTTCAGTAGGTGTATATGGTGGATTGTTCACCACAGAAAATAGATTTAATTGACTCGAATGTCCATGACTCATTCACAGCAAACTTGGTTTTAAAAGGAGTCAGCAAATTAAGTTTGAAAAAGGTTTTTCTTAAGTTCCTTATTTTCAAATCTATTTTCTGTGAAGTTAAACAGTTTTGTTTTTTTTTTTTTTTTTTTTTTTTCCCAACAACATACCTCCACATTTTTCATTTGATTGATCCTTTGGTGAAAGAACCTCTAGAGGAAAGAGCTTAACCTTCATTTTTGGATGACCCTCCAGATTTACTTAACTATGTGGAGGTGTTCCCCTTCCCATTCCACATATACGGTGAGCTCTTCTCTACTGCAACCTTGCTTTTTGTGCACACATTTGCCTGTATACTTTTTGCCTACAATCTATTTGTCAATCTTGTGCATGTTAAAACAAAAGATTATTTTAAGGGATAAAAGGGGGATAAAATACTGACCTCGCTTAATCAAGATTTTTCAAAACTTGATTTGGCTTTTGCAAAGTTGGGCAGAGTTGTTAGGTAGGCATAAAAGGAAATTTACTTTTGTAAAATTCTCTCATTAACTGAGGATTTTATGGGATAGAAGAATTTATAGTCTTCATTCTTGGAATCTTTAGGAATCTTTAATCATCCTTTTCTAGGAGAAAATGGATGGGTTTGCAATTTCGGAAGAAATCAAAAGATTCAGTCCCTGTGAAAATTATTTTTTATATTTGACTAAGAAATATAACAGAAAGTTACTCAAAATAAAGATAGAAAAGGCTTTTAACTAGCAATTAGTCATAAAAGCTTTTATTTAAAGACACATTCATTCTAAATACAGGGCGCGTTACAGCAGCCAAAGTTCTTTTTTGTATTGGTATCATTTCCTCTGCACATAGAAAGCTATGACCTTGGATAATATTTAATAGATTTTTCACTTGGAGCTTCCAAAGGCACCATCAATTTTGCATCATTTCTCTCACCAGCTGCACTTTTGTTCATACAGTTTACCGCATATGCATGGATAGTTATATTCTGTATTCTAAATGTGACAGTTTGTCCTTTTACACTTCGATGTTTATTTTGACAAGAGCAAAGTAACAAGTAATCCCCATTAAAAATATCTCTTACAAGAGCAAATTCAGAAGAATTGCCAGCCCCTACATTCACACTTACAAGAAAAATTGACTCACTGGTTTGGAAAGCTCTCTTAATAAAACTTAAAAATATAAGTCCTATCCCTTTCCCAAACTGGCAGTTAAACCAGTACTGAAAGGAGAAAGATTATTTAGGTCCTATGGTTGAGGAGCACTGAAAATAATTCTACTTCCTATTGACTTTTTAAAGATGTATTTTCCAATTTAAAATTAGAATCTTTTTTATAGAGTAATACCTCTGACAGTAAATTATATTTCAGATTCATTAAAAAGAAAGAAAGAAAAAAAGAAAGGAACAGCATTCACTTAAGTATGCTTGGTGTAATTGAAAACACTTTGATCCATACTCACAGAAATGTTCAGGCACTACCATGGTAAGTATAAGTAATTTCTCACAGTCACATGTTGGAGCTCTGTGGCTTCATCCCAATGACTACTCAGATATCTGAAGTCAAAATGGACAAGTTTCAAGAGCAGAGTTTAAGAGTTTTCCCAATAGTATTGTGTTCTGGTGTTTTATCTATGATTACTTTTACTCATCCTGGATGAATGCTCTACTACTAGGAGAGTGGGTGAAAAAAGTATACTGTCTCTTTCCCTGGAAGATTTTTTTTGTGCAGAATCCAACCTTGCAGGCTTGACTTTACAATGAGTACTGCAGGCTGGCTCATGCCAACTTTATGAACTCACTAAGCCGAGCAGTAGGTATACAGTGCTAAACGGAGAGGATTCCTAACAAGACCTTTGCATACCTACGAAAGGAGATACCTCATTTTTGCATATGTGTGAGTGTATGTAGCAGATGCTTACTTAAACATGAGAACCAAGCAGCTATTTAAGTAAATTCATGCTGCAGTGATCTGTGCTATGCTCCCCTATTTTGTTCTTCTTGAGCACAGTTAAGGTATGGAAATTAATTATGGATTACACACACACATGTTCAGAGTCAGAGCCCTTTATTGACTTCGAGAGAACAAACATTTATAATATTACATTGATCATCATGGTGTGAGGTTTGCTTTTGGGGGTGGGTGGGGATTTTGTTTATTTTCTTACTAAATCATGAAAATATCTACAATCTAGATATTAAAAATCTAGAAGAATGTATTTTCTGTACACTGAAGAGTAACTTGTTTACAACTAGTAGAATTAGAACATATCTTGTAATAGCTAATGTTATTTTGCATCAGCTTGGGAAGTAAAGCTTGGGACTTGATGGCTAAAACTCTCATTTAGTGTGGCCCACCACTATAGTAGAGTTATACTCAAGAAGCCAACTGATGATGGAAAAGTTTCTGGTTTTGTGACGATGACATGAAACTGGAAGTGGTGTCATAGAACATAATAATATAAATGGCAAGGTGCCATCTACCTTGAAGGAATCTACAGAACAAAGCAGAAAAGGAGAGGAAAAGCACAGAAATGTAAGGCAGGTTCACGAGCATGGCCACAAATACAAATAAGATCTATTTTAAATTAAGCTAGCTGTTTACCTGAGTATCTTTAAATAGTTTCTTTAGAATTTTCTATCTACATGCAAAATAATAATAAAAGCTTTGAAGATGGTTTTGGAAATGATCTGGTAAACAGCCAGCTTAACCCTCAATAAAGCCTATATAGCTATATATATGTGTGTGTAGATATATATATTTTACCCTTTTCTAGTAACTTGTCAATTATTGCCCACCTATTACACTCTCTTTTCTGAGTTAGCTCCAGTTAATCAGATGCTGATTGGGGATTCTAGAATACACTTGCTGATGATTATGTGTTATTTTAACAGGAGAATGACAATAATTTCCTGTAATGCCACTTCTTAAGGTAATTATGCTGTAATTGCCTTATCAAGGTGTCATAGAGGAGAGAGGAGAAACTCTGAGATTTCACAGCTGCTGTCATGCTTTGATAAAGTGTTATCCTGAAAATATATTATCAGTCATCAAGCTAAATTTCTACCAGTTGTTTTAAATAAGAAAAAATCTGTCTCGGGTGGGGTGTATGACCTCTGCATTTGATGTTTCTCATTCTGATAATTAGGAAGGATGGATTATCTTTGTTTTGAGGCATAAACCCAACAACAGATTTGCATAGATGGGAGTAAATAAATGCAGGTACATTAAAGCATCTTTGGGATTTTCAAAGGTGAGAAGCTGCTTGCTATGAAAAGATCTTGGTAAAGAAACTGTAATCTTGGTTTTAGAGTACATACGGCTATGGTTACTTGTATATTGCCCCTGCTGTAGAGAGAGAAAAAGGAAGCAAAATAGAGAACGTGACAGGTCAAAAGAAGAAATGTGACAGGTCTCATAAACACAGGGTTTTTTATTATTTATTAAAGACTTAAATACAGCCTTAGTAAGATACACTGAGATCCACTTGCCAGGAGCTGCTTAACATTAACAAAAACTTGAGCTCAGTCTCCCTTGGGCTAGAAATGCAGGATATCCAGCAAGAATGTAGGATACATCGTGTCTGGAATCAGGACAAAATCCAAGTAAAATATACAAGTTGACTGAATTCAGACCAGAGTTTGCCATTTACACTGCTTAGCTTTATAATGATATGTAAACTTATTTTTTTTCAGACTATTTAATCATGTGACAGTGAACTGGGAAATGTAAATAATGCCCAGGGAATTATCATGTTATGCAACTAATTCTTCCCTGCCAGCCCTTCATGCTGCCACTCATACTCAGGACAATCTAACTCAGAGAGAAGAAGTCACTGCTTCAACTTGTGATGACTGACTGTCCTTTATATGATTATTAGTAATTATAAGGTCAAAAGTAGTGGAGAATTTGAGTCTTGCAATCTAATCCTTAAAGTATTTAGCCTCACATCTGATGTCAGCAAGAATTAATAGTGCTGTGCACCTTACTGGATCTAGCCCAAGTGCATACTTCAAGAATGGCAAATAAATGTGCATATATTTTGTACATTTGCATCTGTTTCATACCTTCAAAGCAGCTGATGCAATATACCATGGTAATGATTATATAAGCAATGCACAGCTAGGTATGCTAGCTTGATTAATCTCAGATCTTGAACTGAAGCACTTCCAAATCAGAAAACTGAGAAACTAAATTAAGATAGTGAAACATTTTTCTCCTATTCTTCCCGACATGTCTTTCCATCTCACTGAACTATTCAGAGATGTACTGCTAACAGTGTAATTTTCTAGTTGAAAGTTCCATGTAGAATATCTGCTTCAATTCCTTGGATTATATCAGGCAAAATCCAGTCAAAGAACCATCACTGACAGTTTTGAACCAAATTTAGCAATCCATTTGTCAGGTGGAGAAGAAGGAGATTCATTTCTAGCAGTGATGCTGGGACAATTTAGCTGACCCATTTGTGGAAACAAATATGTTGCCAAATTATCAAGGGCACACTCTCAAACTGATGACATTTCTCTGTCTACCTGTAACAAGTTAACTTCTAAACATTAAATATAATCACAACCAAAACCTCAAAGAATGTCTGAGAATGGGAAAGTTACATGGGGAAGACCATGAAGTTACAGCGTTTGTGACTAATAATTGGGAAGAATTGGGAAGAATTCAGCATACTCAGGGATTAGTAGAAAGGCTCTTTGGGGAAGACAATCTGAGGAACAAAAGATGAATTTGCATCTTTAATACGTGGAACTAGAGGCACAAGTGTAATCTACATATTCTGAGATATTCTGAGCCATGAAAGAAAAGAAAGCCTAATGATTTCCCCAAAAATTTCTACTTCTCTGAAAGAAATAAGATATTTTACAAAAAGTAGAAAAGAAGGCTCACAGTCAAAATAAATATAAGGAAAAAAACTCCAAACCCAAGCCCACCAGGTAGTACTAAAACAAAAATGTAGACTATGAAAATGCGTTGTAGATTACAAAAATTGAAGCAGCAAAAATAAAAGGTTCCATAAAAAGATTAGAAATAAATGTAAGACAGTTCCATCATGGGACTGGGAAAGAAAGCAAATTAGGCATTTCATAGAGAAGGTGGAAATATTCATAACTTCCTACCCTTTAGTTTTAATAAATAAAATTTGGGTCTAAAACTTAGCATATTTCTAAGAAAGGGAATATGAAAGGAAAGAATCGTTTAGAAAAATATAGCTGAATTAAATGTACTCAATTGAGTTTGATTATACTAATTGTCAGACCCCAAAGAAATTAAAAACCTCAGCTATTCAATAACCACTGAGCTATTATCCTTGAAAATGCATAAAAACCAGGGGATGTCCAAGTGGATTTCAGAGAGGTAAGTGAAATAAAAGTGGGTTGGGGGATTCAGAACTTTCTGATATATGATAAGCCAATTTACCTTTTTAAACCTTCAGGAATACCAGAACAACATGGATTTTCAAGTTTAGCTGAAGTCAGACTTGAACTGATCTCATGGTTAAGTAAAACAATAGATGAGGTATACTTTTGCAAATTCTTTGATACTTCCTATATTGTATGCTCAGGACCAAACTACAAATATATTAAGTTCCTGTGACACCGATTAATAAATCTAACCATGTGTTTACCTGCAAAGCAACATTAGACTAGAAGAATGTTTCAAGTGATGTCTCAGATGGATCTGGGATGAACCATGTTTGGCTGATTATTTTCATAAATGACTTAGATAATAGAATAAAGATTGTATTTAGATACAGTCAGATTGTTCTGAGAGATACACAATTAAAGAACACATGCTGCAACAAAGATTAAGATTTGGATATGAGAGGGTAGGGTTTTTTTGACAATAAAAATCATAAAAAATGAACAGGTTTCTTAGTGATGATGTTGAATTCCCATCCTTGGATTTATTGAAAACCTGGCTTGGCCCTGATAAACCTCATCTAACTTTGAATATACTCTTGCTGGAGCAAGAGGTGGGGGCAGAAGTACTCTCCAAAGTAAATTGTTCTTTAATTCTACAACTATATCAAAGTTTTGGATGAAAACAGAAAGAAAATATGGAAAATTTGGAATCAAACACAACCTTGATAAATTGGCAGAACCATCCATCATTAGTAAAAAAAACCATCCTCAGGGGACGTGAGTGCAGAAAACACAACTTTACAATGGGAACACATTTCTAAGCAAAAGCATGGTGAAAGATTTGAAAGTTAGCTTCCAAAACTTAGTCTTAAAAAAAAAAAAGTCAACCAAGAGGCAAAATCTTGGCTTATGATCTAGATCTGTCCTTTTAAAAAGAAGAAATAAAATTCTGCTTGATTTGTTGCTAATAAAATATTAAATGTTATCTTCACATTGATCAGACACCAAGGTCTAATGTAAACGCTACTCCAATGATGCACACCTTTCAGTTAAATGGGAAAAAAACCAACAGCTGACTACCCTACTTCTTTCCAAAACCACATTGGCAAGACCACCAAACAAGTGAAAATAGCTAAGGCAAAGATGATATAATGTTAGAATATAGTTCTAGTTAGAATATAGAATCTAGTATATAGAATATAGCTTCTACGACAGATGTATCTATGGATTTTGGAAAGGTTATGTTATTAGGAAATGCAGCAAATGCTGTGCTGTTTGGTTTTTGTTCCTCTATTTATACAATTTTAATTTGTTTTAGTTATTCGATATCACTAATTGATTTAGTTAAGATCTTTCCTGACTGTTCTTAAATGTCTCATTGACAGCATGTGTTTTAGTTAAAAATTCAAGGATGAAATGAATTACACACTGACATACACTGACATTTAGACCAGCAGAAATGCATTTCTAAGGAAGTACATTCCTTTAACACAATATTTACCCACTGATGGCTTTATGGACAGAGATATTGCATTGCTCCTACATTTCTTTTAAATGACACAAGCCATCATTTTATATTATGATGTTGATTTATTTTGCTTCCTTGCTTTTTGAATATTTGATGTCCCTGGTATATGTCAAAGCAGAAATGTTCTGAGATGTCTTTTTTTATACTCACTTTGCATTTACTTTGATGTTTTGAAGCTTCACAAATACATTTCAAGTGTCAAAGGTTTTCAGATAGGGGATAGTGGTCCTGCTGGTTTTAAAACAGACAGCTAGAATGTAGATATTTTGCATCCAGAGGACAGAAGACCACTGAAATAGAAGGTTCCAATCATCTGAATATCCTGACAAAAATACCCCTTGGAGATATGTACTGGTTTTTACTAGAATGATTCTAAAAATACACAGTATCCCAATGAGGACAACTAACAAATACTGACAAGGCTTGGCCTTGTCTGACGGAAAAACATGTAGTGATTCATTTCTGCAGGAAACCCTTCTCTGTGCTTTAACAGTATTTGAACATTAATAAGATTTAACATCCTTTGCTTGTGTGGAGAACTGCTCAGAAAAAATATAGCTTTGATTTTCCTTTCTTGCAAAAAAATGAGAATGGTTTAAAACCTGAAATATGTTTTAAAATACCCAGTCTTTTCCCGGACTTTACATAGTTTTGAGAGGGGCAGGAGGGGAATGGAGAGAAGGAACATTTGTAATTTCAGTTTTGCTAGTAAAAGAAATACCATTTTTTCACATAGTCAAATTTCTATCTAACTTGCCTAAGGAGGAAGTGACCAACCATCATTCATCTTCTCTCCAGACTATTAAAAAATGCAATAAATACAAAATCATGATTGCAAGCTATGCACATCTGTTAAATTAACTAAACAAAACACAAACTGAGCAGGGTTGAAAGTGTCTATAACAACAATGTGTTGCCTGAGGCTCTATGAGTCTATGGAACAAAACTGCAGCGTTGACCTCCCAGAGTTTTAATGTCTTTTACTTCACCCTTGAACTGAATAAAGGCATTTAATCACTTGTGGGAGGCTTCTCCAATTCCCAGTAAAATTTTATTTTGCTATTATTCTTTATCTTTGTTCTAAAACCATATTCTAAATGTATTAAAAAAACCCAGAAAACCTCTGGTTAGTCTTAAAAGATGGAAAATTATTGAAGAGATTAAAGTGACACTGATTGGAAACAGTATCTTGATTGTTCATTATGAAGATTTGCAACAGTAACTGCTGATTTTTGAGGGAAGATGTTGGAGTCCTCCTTGAGACATTTTAGAGATTGAGGACATTCACTGGACTGACCAGCATGGTATTTTATGGCTTGAATTCATATAGTCCTGAAGATTTTGTTCAGCTCATTTATATATCATGAATCCTTTGATCAATTGGGAAAATGATAAAAAAATGTCTGTTTGAAGTCACAGTTGCCCAAGCCAGTTGATTGGAGTGGAGTGGGAATGCACAGATGTGAGTGGAAGTGGGTATTTCCTAGCTTTTTCCATCATGTAGTTGAACTGAAGAGACTGTTACTATTCAGATTAAGCACAGAGTGATGCTTTGAGAACATGACTGCCGATTTAAGAACCTAAAATGATAATAAATAGAGATTTGGAGCATCGCTCCAGATCTTAATCCAAAGACATATTTGGGTTCCCTCATTTGAAAGCAGAGAATTATCTTTCAATGAGCTATTCCTTCTTTTTTTTTTTAACAAAAGCAATCAAGACTTCTTCCTTGAATATCTTTTACTTCTCATTGACTGTGCAAACATATGCTTAGCTCCTAGTTGAGTATCCGACACTGATTTAGTTACCCTATCAGATGAGGTGAACACATTCTGTTTACAAAGAGTTTTTCTGTAGCTTCCAGAAACATTGACATCTTATGCTATAATTACATTAAAATATTTGAACTGTCTTATGCTGGCTGTGAGTTACCACAGCTTTGTTTCCTTTTCTGACAGAGTTTTCTCATGTTACTATATCAAGATTCTTAAATTTGCTTTGCATGAAGTTATAACATCATGAAAATGGAGCTGGACAAATTACATGGCCAACGAAAAATGAACTGTAAGAACTGGGGCCATTTTAACAGGTCTCATTTTTCTTTTACTGCTGGAAAAAAACCCAACAACCTTGTAATATTTTGCTTTTTCATCTGCCTTTCATGTCCGAAACAATGGAGATATCTTAAATGTTTCATAAATCCTGTTCATGAATACTAACTCTTACATAAGGAAATGAGAAAATCTCCATCCTCTGTGCTTCAGCTTTTGTGATAGAACAAGGTTATGTTGAGCAACTCCAGAGATTAAATCCTGAAAAAAAAGATTATTTACTTGAATTACTATTGCACCTACTAATACCATTCCAGACCCCTGGGTGACAGATGCTAAAAAGACACTCCTTGCCTTCAGGAACTTAAAATATGGATTTTGACCAGACATAACTGGAAGAAGTAAATCAAGGAGGAAATTGAAAAGCAAGTAGCAGAGAAGCAAGTAAATCACCTTATAAGGGATATGTGTCACGTTTTATGGTTTACTCATCCACAATCAACATTTTTAAGGGAGCTCTTTTCACAGACTTTTTTTATTCAGAAAAGGAATATACACTATACAGTAAAAATTTCTTCTTCAATTCTAGTTCTCCCTGCAGTACTAATTATATTGTTGTTGTTGAGACCTAATTATATTGTTATTGTTGTTACTGCTGTTGTTGTTGTTATTATTATGTTACTGATATTTATATTATCTAGCCTATAGATAACTTCAAGTTTAGTCCTGTGTTGGCATCTTGAACCCCGAAAGCACCCTGAAGCTCAAAGTATACCTGCCTTCATCCTGGCTCAAGATGAGAAACTGATCCAGCTTGGTAATGGAATTGTAAACACCAACTTCTGGTTCTCTCTGTGGCTTTCAGATACTAGCTAGGTGTGAGTTCAAACCCTTTACTGCTGTTAAGCAAATTGGTCTTCCAAAATGAATCTGTGGCTTTCTAAAGTTAAGCAAAATCTTAGAAAAAATTATTCTACTGAACAAAAAATACAGAGATATCTGACATTCTTCCTAAACCATATACTCAATCTCACTTTTGAGGAAGAATAAACAACATTAAAAACTGTCTTAGCGTGCTCACAGTTTATTCATAAAGAAAAAATAATAAATCTACTTCCACCCACAAAATAAAACAAACAAATATAATGCATTTTCAAATGCTTGCTACTGAAGACCTGTTTCTCAGAATGGTCCATCTTTTTAATGTATATGGGTATTTTAATTGTTCAGAAGAAATGGAGGGGAACTAGTTACCAAAGGAGGTGTTTCTTTCTTCACTTCTCTAATTTTTCAGCAGCTTTATATATAATTAGAGATTGCTGATGCAGTGATTATTGTGAAACAAAAGAAGCTTGATTGCTACACTATTATACATGGAATGAGGGGGAAATCATTTGCCATGATTGAATTTACTAATAAATATTTAATGGAAAATTCTGTCCCAACATATTTCAACAATACACTACACAGGGTGGTGTAAGTGATAAGCAGAGCAATTTTAAACTGTACATCTTTTTTTTGTATTTTAATTGGACATAAATCTCATGTAATAAACTCTTTACTTAGAATAATTATGTATTATGTATACATTATGTATAATTAAGCCACCGTGCTGCTAGAAAGCTATGACCTAGTTGCCATTGCTGAAACTTGGTGGGAAGAATCCCATGATTGGAATGCATTTATTGATGGCTGCAGGCTGTTCAGAAGGGACAGGTGAGGAAGGAGAGGTGGAGGCTCTGCCCTCTACATCAACTTCTCCAAGTTGAAAGTGTCCCTGCATTTCCTTCTTTCTCTGCTGGGGGAAACAAAGAAACAAGCTCCATTTTTCTTATTCTCCCTGTATTGATAACCTGTGGTCATGTCTTCTGCTATAGAGCTCCTTATCCAAAGCTCTCTCAGTTTACCTGCTGTATCAGTCAAAAGTTTATTGATTCCCTTTATTTGAAAACTTAATCCCATCAGAATCAAAACTTCACATGTATGCATGATTTTGAGTGGTAATATTTTAGTGCAAATTGAATAAATTCAAAGTTAAGAAGGGAAAGGAAACTTTATGTTTAAAATGTTTAGTTTTACTTGGCAATTCATAATATTCAAGAAGGTAATCTTTTACATTTTCAGCACAGGTAATATTTCCTAAATTAGTATAATCTTTGTAAACAGAGTAAGCTTCTTAAAAGAAAGTACAAAAAAGTAGCTTACTCTTGGACAAGATGTCACCCTGCAGATCTAGCTTGTTTTTTCACTCTGCTTAAGGTGCTTTTCTGCTGAATTATTTTTACAAGATCTTATGCTAAAATTGTAAGAACATGGAATACATTTTTCTGCATTTCGTGACCTTTATGCCTCTCATTCTGCTTGATATTTAAAATAATATCCTGACATCAACTACGCCATTATTTCCCACAAGTTAAGTTTGTAGCATCAGCACTGTGTTTATCTTATTTCTGTCCTTCCAGCAGCAGAGTTCAGCTGGGTACCAGTGACCTCTGCTATTCTGTATTCCTGCCAGCTAAATATCCACAACCAAAATCCTTCTCATTAGCTTGTCTTTACATTCTAGTGTGTAAAATTAGCACTTGAACACAATTCGGTGAGGATCTATGGGGAAGTAGCTTCAGGTAAACAAACATCTTGTGCTGTGCATGCTGGGTACAGGCTGGATCAACCAATTATCTTAGTAAGTGGTCTTCCTTGTTTATTCAAAACAGAGTCCTCCTCACTTAATTTTTAATCTACGGTGGGATTCTAACAAGTCTGTTTAAAGTAGAAGCATCTTGCTCGTAAATATTTTATTACTTGAATAACAAGAGACAAAGAGTTGAGAGAATATTTCCTGTTAAATAATCTTATCAACCCATAACCTCTGTTAGGTTTTTCATTGTTCTTTGGACATGTGCTCCTTACCAAGTGCACATGAAAAAATGCTACTTTATCGTCAGATTTTAATAGACAATGGAGCACTGAAAGCAGACAAATTCTTAGAAAGTGAAATAAAGATGGTAAATTCTCGACGACAGCAATGTAGATCAACATGTATGATATTTGGCATTCATGGAAAAGATCCCTGGAAAGGGAGAATTTTCAAAAGTCCATAAATAATTTCAATGAATTTAAAAGGTTCTCACAAATATGCTATAAAGGCAAACTTTTATTCTACTCTATTATAAATTATCTTGTGGTTTTTACATCATTGTGGCACTGCAGAAATTTATAAATTATATACCGTTATCAAAACCCAAATATTACATGTCAAACATTGCTAAGAATTTAGAAAGATGGTCTAAATGTCAAAGAAAGACACTAAATGTCAATTTAGTTCAAAATCGTGGGGGTTCAGGACATATGTAACCAAATTTTGACATAGATATTCAAAATTATCAAAAAGTTGACTGAGGCAATTTATAAAACCAATGCTTTTGAAGTATTGGTTTCTACAGGATTTCACAAGAAAAAACATACCGATTTATTGACCACCATTTTGTTTAAAATGGTAGCACAGTGACATATCTCCCTCACTGGATATATTCGAAAGTTGTCTGAACATGGTCCTGGCTGACTGGCTCTAGATTGCCCTGCATGAGCAGGAGGGTTGGACCAGATGACCTCCAGAGGACTCTTCAGTCCTCAACCATTCTGTGATTCTTTGATTATTCATGAGCAACAATTTTCTCAAACTATACTAGCCTGTTAAAGATCTAATAAACTTTTTTTTTAATATTGCTTTAGATACATTAGCAGAAATCAGATTTATTTTGTCCAGCAAAAATATAATGTAATTACTTAATGTGAATTGATAAACTGAATCTCTCTCTATGACAGATTTAAAGGCAGAGGAATGAAATATAGATGAGGGGAATGAAAGATTACCTCATCACTCAGCAAGATCTCTTTGCTAAACTCAAAGAATTAGCTGTCCTTCATTGCTCATCCTAATATTTTTTGTGTGATACACAAAATAGCATCTGTTATTTCGATGATTTTAAAATGTTAAGAGAAAATTAGACTAAATTTCTTATTTACTTACAGGCTTTAACATTATTCTTTACTAATGCAGCTCTGTGTTTATTGTACTGTTGGTTGTATTGGTTAAGGGCCAAACCTAGGAATCAAGGACTGTTGCAGAAGTTTCCACGTGTCCTGCCTGGCCTCCAGCTGCTGTTCCAGGCGGGGATGTTAGGACCTGTCATATCTGGCAACCCCACATGAGCAGTCTGTATTCTCTGGGGAATCATCCTTTATTTTATAAATAACTATCATGGGAACTGACACGTACATCACCTACGGGAATCCACATGTAGATGGCTACGTGTCACTGCGCTGAATCCCATATCTGATAATACTCTTCAAATATGAAAACATAAAATTCTGATACTAATTTATTTTCTACGTCTGCCCTAGACGTATATTACATCACACTCTTCTGCAGTTTTCATAGAACAGATTTTTCCATGCTGCTATTTTAAAATTAACATAGTGGAGACTATGGAGTAATTTAAAATTTATTTACACATTGATCAGTGGCATGAAGTCCAGCTGGATGCTAGACACTAGTGGAATACTCCATGGTCAATACTGGGGGCTAATACTATTTAACATCTTCATTAATGACTTGGATGATGGAAATGAGTGCACCCTCAACAAGTTTGCAGACAATTCCAAAGTGGGAAGAATGGCTGATATACCAGATGGTTGTGATAACATTCAGAGGAACATTGGCAAGCTGTAGAAATGGACTGACGGGAATATCATGAAGTTCAGCAAAGGGAAACAGAAAAGTCCTTCACCTGGGGAAGAATAACCCCTTGCACCAGAATAGGCTGTGGGCTGACTGGCTGGAAAGAAACTTTACAGAAAAAGACTTGGGGTTTCTGGTGGACAACAAATTCACCTAAACATAAGAAAAAGCTTCTTACTACAAGTGTGGTCAAACCTTGAAGCAGGTTACCCAGAGAAGCTGAGGAGTCTGCCTCCTTGGAGACATTCAAAAACCAATTAAACATGGCCCTGAGAAACCTTCTCTAGGTGACCCGGCTCTGAGCAGGGGGTTGGACTGTGTGATCTCCAGAGATCCCCTCCAACCCCAACTATTCTGTGCCTCTGTGAAATGGCACAAAGCACTGATTGAGTGATACTTAAATATGCATTGTAGAGTAAGATATGGTGAAAGGCAACATGTAACCACTTTGACGCTAATAATTTCACACAATACACCAACAGTCATATATTGTAAGGGTTTTGTTTTGTCCACCTTATTCAAAGTATTTGACACTAAAATAGCATTTTTGGAGCACTTTCTTTACTTAAAGTAGGTAGCTCTAAAGCAGGGGAGAGACTGAACAGTGAAGATTCTTGTTAAGTGAGACGGACAAAATGCTTTAGCCTCTAACACTCCCTGGTACTGAACACAATGTTGATTTTCCTGTTCAGAGAAAGCTTTTTTAAATACGCTGCCTGGTAGTGAACTTCTGACCTCTAAACTTCACAATTCAGGATAAGGTGTCCAAGTTCACTTCAGCAATGTTATCCTTTTCAGAGATGCTCTAGAGAATTGCCATGGTAACCCAGGCATAACTGTGCGAATACAACTTCAGAGAAATTCCTCATAGGTGTTTCTAAGGGCACTGATGCACTGTGGGAACTAGTGATCTCACCAAAGGCAGAATCTATCACTGCTTGCACACAGGAGCTGTGGGAAACTCCCCCTATCATCTATCACAAAAGTCGACGCTTCCTTGATGACAGGCTCATTCTAGATCTGCATTATGTGGCTTCATAGAATTAACCACATCCGGGAAGATCTCATCGAATTGTTTTATGCCATACTGGGAGAACGAACAATAAATGTAACTACATGCAATATACAGTATACTTCCACATGTAACATAAGAGCATGGGAATGTTTTTGCTTTTCTGGATAAATAAGAGAATGATGTCCCCAGAAGATTATATTCAAGGACTAAAGAAGGGAACCATAATGATCAATCAAACAGACAAGACTGGCATGTGACTTTCCTACACGGAGGGGAAAAAGGTTCATTTATCTAATACTTTCAACCTCTGTAGGTGTGAGAAACAATCTCATATGAAAGTCCGTTGTGTAATACACTTTGAAACAAAATCCATTATATTTTGATGAACAAGCAGTTGGGAGTAATAGCGTTAGAATTTAGAGCATCCAATAACAAAACGTTATGATAAGTTTCTACTAAATACATACATTTTTTCCAGCAAAAATAACTGCTTGACTAATAGCTAATTCTATTGTTCATCTTTACAAAAAAGGTACAGTAATCTGAAACTGCTGATTAATTAGGACCAGTGAATATTTCTGGAATACACTCAATATTGACAAATGAAATAAAATGAGGGTATAGTAATATATATTAACATTTTAAAAGAGCTAATTTTCCCAAACCTAAGAAATTGGGATTTATGAATGAGACTGCCTTGGGAAAAGCTAAAAAAAAAAAAAAAAGTCCAAATTGAGAGTTATGGACAGCCAAGAAAAAACTGTTTTATAATCTAGAAAGAACATAACTTTTATTAAAAGCTTATTTATTTCTGTAGTAAAATCAAGGACTAAACAAGAGGCAAGAGAGGATACACCAAAAGTAAAAAAAAGCAAGAAATCATTAACAATCAATAAAAATTAAAAGTTATGAGATAATTTAAATTGATTTTAAAACAATTATAAAAAATCAGAAGAGAATCCATGGTCTTTAAAAAAGTGAAGGGATAAATTTAAACATATAATTTCTCGCTGCTTTTGAAAACAGACATGTCACACCTGTTGAATCTGTTTTTTTTAAAAGAATAATTCAGGAAAAGATGAAAGAATTATGGTGAACAAACAGTGTGACTGTTAGCAGAAAGTGTGATGGTGATAGTGGGTGTTTAAAAAAGGAAGCATCAAATAGTTCAGTGTAGTAGGAAAAATTAGAACTAGAACAAGACACTGAGTATAATTAGCCTTTGATACAAATTTCTAAGGAAGTGGCAGGTTCTCCGTGTATTTCATATGAAGACGAACAGAAGTTACTGGTTTCAATGAAAGAGTAACCATGCAAAATAAAACATCTTATCCTTTACAAGAATTGAATCTGACACATTTAATAGCTTGTTATTGTTTTAGGTCCTGTGAATCTTCTCTGTATTTCCAGTTATTTTCTAATGTGCACTGATGAAATGGCTAACTTTTCCTTTTGCTTTCGCAGTGCCAGACACTGTACACGTGTTATGTGTTGGAGAAGGCTCACAGACAATCCTTTCTAGATCAGACCAAGACAGTTAAACTATTGTATATTTATGTCATTTGTTTATATTTTTTCATGTACAAACCATTGTCTATGTCAAGGTTCATCAATCTGGATTGTTTTGAGAGAACACTTTATTTCAGTATGTTTCATATTTTGCAATGCAACTGCTCTTTAATCAATAGACTTAGTACTGCTGATGGAATATCTCCAGAACATTTTAAGCAACTTCAAAGTTAGGAAGCTACCTAACCTTTAAAATAGGGTATCAGAAAAGTCACGTCTGCTGCTACAGTTATCTATTACATTATTATTATATTAGTTATCATATTAAAGTAATATATTTTATTATATCATTATATGTGAACTTCTGGTGATTCAGTACCCATTTTTAAAACTAAGTGACTAAAGACTGTGAATTTTTATTAGCAAGTGAGTACAAATGCATATGCTTACATAAAAAAAATTTACATAAATATAGAAAGATAAAATTCTCTTAGAGTGTCTTATATTGTTTTAGGACAGTAATAGTATACACAGTTAGTGTATCTACTCGTGGCATTATACTTTCCATTGTTCTTTGATGAGAGCAGTGCTTTTAGCAGGTATGCACTTCCTCAATTTCACTATCAGCCATAGAGAAAAATCCTATTTTTGGAAGATACAAAGTAGCTTCAGTGAATGCTTAGCTTCTGCAAACACACACAATGCTTATAACTCATTTTTTTTCTATTCTTAGTGAAGTATCTTTCACCTCTCATCCTCCACTGTCCGAAAGAACAGAAAACCAAAACAGGATTTATGTTACAAGATGGCCACTGTTAAAAGTACTTTGTGTTTTCACACAAGAGTTATTTTAGAGCTTTTTTTGAAGAAGAATAGTTTGCAATAGGCTACTCACATAGGCATGCCATTGCAGGATTCCAGCCTTAGTCTGCTAATCTTTTTCTGATCCTTTGTATCCTATTACTAGCATTTACAGAAAAAAAAAAAGGCTGTACAGACATGTAAGAAGTAGTACTCATTTCTTTTTTTAAAGCCACTTACACTTTACACTTTAAAAATTGTAAATAGCTTTATTTCCTGTTAATGGAGTAATTTATATGGTACCTACTATCTACATTGACAGCACTTTTTATCCACTAGCAAATGTGAGGCATTTACTGAATCAATTACTTGAGTTATGAAGAGGAGCACAAAGCCTCATTGCCACTCCATTCTTCTCAATAACAAAGGAGAAAACACATTAAAAACTAGCATTGATGGGTTGTTGTGAGATTCAGTCAATGAGCACTCCCAGAGTTGAAATTAAAAGGCAGTTAGGAGAAAATTGTTTTCTCTGGTCATCAGTCACAATGTGAAAGGCCTTTTTCACAATGATTAATTAAAAGCTGAAAAAAGACTGAGCTTTAATAAAGTGTCTGGATGGGTTTTTGGTAGCATCATGAGTTAATGGACAGTGGCTTGCCTTGACTAAGTGTTATTGCTCTAGTCCATAATTTCATCTTGAAAATGGGCAAGGGAGTGAATCTTCCTCTTAGTAATTGAGTATTGATTTGAAAATAAATGGCACTGAAACTCCCACTGAACTGTCAGGATATATTCTGGACAGCACTGACAAGAAATGGCTTTTGGTTGGTGTGAAAGTTATGGATCAGCTTGATACTTAAATACATAGAGCTCCACTGCAATCTATCTTCTGATTTATCAAGTTTCAGATGGTCAATATATGACATTGCAGAGGAAATAACATTTATGTGCCTGAAGCAAGAACAGCGAAACATTATGGCCTTCTTTTTGAAATGTTTCCTTCAATTTGTGAAGCTATTTAAAAAACAACAGCAAAACTGTGGTTGTTGCCTGAAATAACTATTCCTACCTATAAACATTAAGCTTGGAACTATTTTAAATGTTTTTACAATGAAAGTGATTAACTTAACATATGCCCATTATCTTAAAATAACTTGGTGGGATGCAAGTGGTAGCAGTATGGACTGTGTAACCTGACAGATTATAAAACTGACAGTCACCACCTTTAAGGCTTTACGCGCCGTAGCCTGTTGGCTGCATTAAAAGGCGTATAACCTACATTATATGAAAGTCTTAAAACTTTCACTAGTGTTATAAAATCGACATTGGGTGTAAAACTAAAATACTATAATGAAAGGTTATAGACAGAAAACAAAATTCAGTCAGAGTTTTTTCACCTAGTAAAACTAAAGCAGACTTTTAAAGGCATTTAATTGCCAAAGTGCCAATGAAATTAGGAGGTGTTAAGCATTTTAGACACTGGAGTCACAGGGGTCTTTAGTGCCCTCTGAGGTAACTCTAAGCTATGGATGGCAATATCTTTGCACTAGGTGTGAGATCACCAAAGGGAATTAAAGAGTTGGGTGCTGGGTTCCTCAAAAGAAAGTGAAAGGAGCTGCAGATACAGATGCTGAATGGGGAATCACCTAAACAGAGCCAACAAGAAACAAGAAGCACAACTGTATCTTCACAGCTTTCAGCTGAGTGAAGGTAGCCTTTTTTTGTTTCCTTTTAAAAACATGAGAAGACCTCTTTAGTTTTGTTGCAAAACTTGGCGGTACTTGCCTTTATATAAAGTATTTATATAAAAAATTGTACAACTGATATGGACAAATACCTTTGGGAGATCTCCTTTGGCTAGGACTGACACACAAAACTCAATAAATACTTTGGCCTTGATATCATTTGTCAATAGTTGTTCCTATCCACTGAGCAATGAACATACATCTTACCTGTCACCATTTTACTGCTAATTTAGAATCGGGCCTGCATACACTGTTGTAGAAATTCACTGGTTTGGACTGATGGAAAAACTGAGGTTTATTATTTATGTTCTCTATAGATTTTTGCCTGAGAATATATTGTACTTCTCTTTTCCCCACACAAGCGTATTACCAAGCTGCACAGCTGAGGACGTTAAGGTATATGGAATGCAATTCCTTCAGTGACCATGGTTTGAAGCTGCTTATGCAAATCGTGGCGTGAATGGAAAAATTGTAATACTGATTTCACAAGAAATAAAGTAAATTGACAACAGTAATTGTTTACAAGTGTGTTCTGTAAAAGACACAAACTGGATGATTAGAAATTACCTTGCAAGAATAGAATTTACTTTATTGAAGTTATTAATGATAAAACAGGTTATTTTGAATGCATTGAGGAAATTTCCAGCATATTTAACTGAATGAAGTTACCATGCTACAGCAACAAAAGTAAAACGCAAATCTACTTAGCTGGTCATCATAATGGGTTTTGAACTATATTTCACTTAACCATGATGTCTTATAAAGAACTATAAAGACAGAATGAGAACACCAGAGATCATCTGTTGAATTATAAACAGATAAAGGAAATATTTCCAGGAGGTTGAGTTTGACAAGTCTACCTAAGTCTAGGTCAGATTTCAGCAAATCACTGGTATTTCTAGTCACTTGCAGTACATAAGTACCTTCCTTTTGCCTGAATTTGTCTTCAAAGTACCTTCCCTAGATAAACTCTTTCTTGTATTTCCATTTCATTTATTGCAAAGTTTGGAAGAGCAAAGTTAAGGCCCAAATTTTCATAAATATTTCTTAGGGAAAAGCAATGGGTGTTAGTTGCTGCTTGGTGTCTAAATATATAAATAAGACTGATCATAAGCAATTTGACCAAGGACACAGAGGAAGTCTATCAAAATCTTATTTCCCAAGTACTCAGTTAGTATTGCAACCGTCAGTAAGCTGTAGTGGGCATGAATTCAAAGAACATTTGGAGAATGAGAATTTTGAAAACACAGGTGGACATTATTAATGGGTGCTACAACTTAACTCAGGGTTTGTTTGGATCAAATTATTCACTGCATTTAGAACAGACACTTTGAAAACTCCAAATTGGCTTCCACAAGCCCTTTCCTCCCTTTTGTTAGTTTTGCAGTAGTGAGAGGATCGCTCTCTGACTGCAGTGTGGTAGATCACTAAGGGTAGTGATGCAGAAAACCATAACAGAAATATGAAGGTTTTCAGGGATGGAGAATAAACTGGAACATGTAGTGGGGAAGGGACAAAAAGAAGTTCCTTAATTAATTAAGCTGTAAAAAGTGCATGTGTAAACCGCACCTAGGTCAAGGTTATCAGGATCCCTTTACAATTAGATGTCTCTGGACACCCAGATCAGAAGACAAAGTGAACAAATCCTAGTGACCCAGAGAGGAGGGACAGGACGGAGAGAATGACTGTTGTCAGCTCCTAAAGTGTACAGGAAAGGCATATCCAAAACAGCAAGCACATGTTCCCCTACCAAAGAAGAGGGCAGAAGGCGTGATGGGGTCCAGTTAACTGGAGTCCTGTGTCTCCTGTGTCTCCTAAGGAATCTGACCACAACACTGGGGTGCACATCCCCCTGACTGAAATCGGGACAGACCTTGAGGACACATTCACCTCCATGCTAATGAGGGCATAGGGGTATTACAGCGTGTGAACGAGTAAAATCAGTTTTCACTTTTAAACAAGGTCGGGCACTGAGACTAGGTACGACAGTAGTTCTTGCAATGTGGGAGGGAAGTTGTTCTTGGATTGTGGTTGATCCTCAGTGGTTACACAGGATACAGTGCCCATATGGGCGCACCCAGTGATTCTGTCAGTTTGCTCTGCTTATATTTGTGGTTGGTGACAGTACCTTTAAAAGGATGCCTAGAGAGACATTGTTTTCACAAGGACTTGGCAGGTTTTCCTACTCAATTGTCAACCACCTTAAAGGGGTCATGAAGTCAACTGTTTCCACTCACCAGCACAAAAAAAAAAAAAAAGCAAACAATCCTGTTTTCACAAGAAATCCTCCTTTCAAGTTTTTACTCATGACATATACATTTGCAATTGACAGTCTCCAGCATTGTCTGTTGCCGCTGCAGCAGAGAATCCAACAGGACACAGAAATCACAAGTTAGACATCCCTGCAGGGCTGGCTCCAGTTTGTGAACAAACAGCAACAGAGCAGCAGGAATCATATTCAGTGCTGCCTGACAAACAGATGGTAGTGATTTTTTCCAAGCTTCAGATTTTACTTTATAGTGCACCAGAATCTAGAACAGGAATGATTTTTTCACTCAGAGATATGACAGAGCATTTTTTGTTTTTTCAACATTTACAGCCCTGAGGTCTTTTACATTCACATCTCACCTTTTACTGAAGGAATTCAAATCAATAGCTCTGACTTCTTAGAAATATATTGTACTCATAAACTATTGTTTTGTTAGTAAGAAGGAAGAAATGAAAACAGGAAAGGGCATGTTAGAATCATCCCATTGCTGTTCTACTGTGAATAGAGAATTTAAAATTCACTGGACTGGAAATATAGCATACAAAAGGGATCATGAACTTTGCACAGAACTAGAATTTGAAAATGAAATTTTGCAAGCAAGGCTGAAATTAAGTATGTGCATGTGTGAAGAAAAGCATAATATATTTTCCAGTTAGCTCCCTTCAGAATGCAAAATATGTCAAAAAGAGAAAACAACACTTGTTTTTTGAGAAACTGCTTTTTTTTTTTTTTTTAAGATAAAATATTTCTGCTATGTCTTTTAGAGATGTTTCCTTGGGTATGCAGAAGCACAAAAAGTATACTTATTTTGGAAACAGGATTCCCTGACTCCAGCTGCAGGCTATGTTGAGTCCTAACTTTACAGGTGAATGCATCTGTACTGCCAGCGCAAGTACCACAAGCAACTGCTGATTCATGAACACTGAGATATTTTTCCTTGATGACAGGAACCCTAACACAGATAACTGAATATGAATTGAATATGGCAAAGTGCAAACTTCAAAATCCTGTTGCTAACGATGGTAAATTTTTGCAGAATAGGTCTCAGTAATGTTGTTTATCAGCTGGATGGCCAGATGCTTCCACCAGACTTAACCTGGCACTCATGGGTGGCTGGAATACCCGAATCCTTTTGTGACTGAGACTTCTGTTTCACTTGGATACAGACTCAATTAAGCTTTCTTCATTGACGTGTAACTTTTATAAGATGGACCAATAATTTATTTATTTTAATTAGTTTACATATCTTAGTTTTGATAGAAATATAAGACATCATAGAGGATTAGTATATCATAGACTAGTACTATCTGAAAAACTCTGGTAGTTTTACTTCCTGCGTAACATTGTAGTGTTTCACTCACCAACTCTGCAAAATAATTTGCAATGTGCTATACTGCCTATAACTATCTCTTTTACAATGTGTCTTGATATCACAGAATAGTATCTTAAATGAAGATACATTTTTTTTAGAAAAAAAGTTCTGGAAATTGTTTTTCTCACTAATCAGCTTCTTAATGAACAGCTGCCATACATGCTTCTGCAGCAGCTGAAAGTGACAACTAACAGTTGTTAGTATGTAAAAAAACCCAAGAAACAAAATGTAGTTGTTCAGTTCATTAGTCACCAATATTATTAGTTGAAAAAAAAATCTCATTTTAGACCGAATGAAAAGTCTTTACTTTATTTTTTCTTAATCCTTTTTCATACTTATAAAATTCATATTTAAGCAAATTGAATTCTCATGTTCTTAGACTGAGTCTGACAGATATAATTAAAAAGAATAAATCCTCTGGTAAGTGAAGAAATGCTTTTGTAAATCTCCTCTCCCTTGCTTAAAATTATTTGTTTCGAGATATATATTTTCATATAAAGACAAATTCTTTTTACTATTGTTTTATTACTGCTTTTATGGAGCTAATTTTTCTGAAAGATTGAATATTGTCAGTAAAACATTCAGGCCTTGTGACAGCAACATCCTAACTATATGAAATACACATTTTGTCAGTCATAAAAACCTCTGAATAAAACTTCAGTTAAATATTTTACCAATGCAATTCCTGGATGAATTAATGTATGCATTTTGTGAAGCAGAAAGGAGTATTACTGCTTCATCAATACCCATCACTCTAGCTATCATTTTGAAGTTTCCTTTAAGTAGAGTAATTTTTTGTGTTAGTAGAGGACTATAAATCCAAGGGTCAGATTGCTTCCAAAAAGAGAAGCAGTCTAGGCAAAGCACAAGGATATCCAAACTACTCCCTCCTGAGAGTGCTTCTTGTGAATGCCAGAAAAGGACAAAATAAAGCAGTTTGCAGGTAGATAGTGGCAGGGAACACCATCCGTTCTGACTACAGTTATGTCCAAACCTTAACCAGGCCTTGCATGTTCCCCAGCCGGTGCCAGACAGGCTTGTCCTCGCTTCTGAATGCGCACAGGCATACGGGAATGGGCCAGACAAGTAGAGTTTATGCCATTCAGCTTTCACTTGCTTTACATATTTTTGCCCATTTATTCTGTAGGCAGCAGCTATTTGCAGCACTGCAGTGAAGTCAGTCAATCTGCAGCTCATCCCACCTCTACCGACTAAACAGCTCTTGTGCCTTGGAGTGTCTGTGTTCAGACAAAAATATTCAGGTGGGTAGCAAATAAATATATATATATATATATATATATATATAATATCTACAAGTATCTCATACATACTATAAATACATATCCATCTCTGCTTTTTGATCAGTGAGGAGTGTCAAAGACTGCAACTAATTAAAATTTTTGAACACCATTTGTTAACAATCAGCAAACTATTAATTTCCATTATCTTGTGTATTGCCCCGGGAAGGCATGTTACTCCTAATTTTAACTTACATGGAAACACACAGATTTTTTTAAAGCAGGACACAGCTTGTAAATGATACTTTTTGTAGACAATATAGTTGGAAAGAAAACAGTGTTTTGGACACGTAAGCTTTCGTCAAGTCTGAAATAAAAGCAGTAAAAATTGATGCAAAATACTTCTGAGTTTCAGAGCTTAAGAAGGAATTTTGGCAACATTTAGAGCACACAAGGTACATTGTGTTGTTTCAGCCACCATTTTATGGCCAGTGTCCACCATTTTTGCTGAAGTCACACCCCCTGTATTTTTCTACTGCTGCGTATTTGGCTGGCAGTTCAGAAAAAATGCCAGCTCCCTGTCATAAAATAGCACCTTTGGATTTCCCATCCCTGGAGGTGTTCAGGCTGGATGGGACTTTGTGCAACCTGGTCTGGTGGAGGTGTCCCTCCCCACGGCAGGCAGGGTGAAACTCGATGATCTTTAAGCTCCCTCCCAACCCAAACCAGCCCCTCATTCTATGGGTATAAAACAAAATAGTGGCCTCTGAGGGAGAGAGAAGGGACTTCCTGGATATGGTGCTTCCGGGTAACCTGGTGGGGTGGGGTGAGGGGGCCAGTCCTGTCAGCCAATCACAACAGAGCACATGACAGGAAGAGGGGAACGGCTTCCGGGCGGTGGGAAGAGGGGAATGGCTTCCGGGGCGGCATAGTGGAAGGGCTTGGCTGGTGCCCGAAGCATTTGTTGAGGGGCAGCAGGAGAGGGCCCGCTCAGCTCGGGTCAGGGTTGGTGGTGCTCCCTTCTTGTGAAGCGCTTTAGGGGAGGTGGAGGGAGTGCTCTGGGGTCTGTAACTCACCAGCAGGCAGCTGATAACCCTTGTCTGAGGAGCAAACCTGCCTGGCCCAATTTTCAGGCCATGGTGTGTGTTCTCTCAAAGGAATTAAAACAAACTGTCACTGCTGATGTGGGAAATAAGCTAAGTTTTGCTTCAGCTAATTGATGTATCATTGTTAGTGTGATAGTACTAACAAAGAAGCCTTAGTAATAGTAGAGTCTAATAAATTGTATCCAGTTAATCCCCCGAAATGCCCTTGGTCTGTCAAGGGATCCTTGTTCACAGAGCGTTTTCTAGGTGAAGAGAAACAAACTGGAACACGGCCTTCAACACAAAAACCCAAAGGGTAGGGGAGTATCAATAAGGCCAACGAAACCAGTCTGGTAAATCTGCCAAGTAGATGGTAGCAAAGACTCTGAAATAACGTGTAGCATAATCAACTAATCAAAGGCATGTTTAAGATAATGATTTCGTAGAATAGGTGTATGTGTGCCTTATATGGGAAAAAGTGCAAAATAAACCTGTAATAGGTCAAGCGGTCGGGAAGAATGTGAGCTCCAACTTCTCAGCCAATGAGAAGGGAGACAGAAACTCAAGCGGCCGGGATAAAGGTATAAAATACCTGAAAGCTAAAAGATCATCGTGCATCTATTTTTGGTGCACCCGATTCAGCACTGTTTCGTATTAATAAATTATTATTTTTTTAACCTTTGCTTTGGTGACTTTGTCCTCTTTAAATTCTAAGATGTGAGTCGGTGTTTCTCACACTGAGATTGTCTGGAGACATTTCCCTGCATCGCTGTGCGTGTAGATCCTCTCTTTACTTCATCTGACTCACTTCATCATATGTTTACCTCCTCTATAATATAGATGAAGACACTGTCGTTGCTCCAGCAGAGTCTAATTGTTTCCTGGAATTAAAAATCTATATGTTATTTTTAAATGCAAGTAAAACGCTTAATTCTTAAGGAGTGTTAGTATGGATACTGTCTAGTTGCTTTGAAACAGATCTAATCACACAGAATAACATTGGTCTAGTCTTACACTAGCACTGATTGCTGTTTTGCTGCCATGGTAACTTGCAGCAAATATTAGAGTAGAATAATGAAAATTTATTTCCATAAAAAAATCAGTTTGACGGATTAAATATTGGATTGAATATCTCACCCTGGAGATATTCAGTGTGGGGCTCGACGAGGCCCTGGGCAACCTGGTCTAGTTGGGGGCGTCCCTGCTGACTGCGGGGGGGTCGGACTAGATGACCTTGAAGGTCCCTACCGCCCCAGATGATTCTATGATTCTATGATTTCTTACAGAATTTTCCACAGGCAATTTCAGTTTTTAAACAAAAGATTTGGAAACCAAATACAGTTTTCCATGTAATTTCGGTTTTGAATCATCATTTTAATTTCTTATTTTAAAAAGGGAAGTGAAATGACAATTTAAAGATACATAGACCACTTAAGTGTGTTTTTATTTTGGCACTGATTTCTTTCCAATATGCCTGCTTCCATGAAACAGGACTGCATAGTCAGTGGCTACCATCATATGCCTCTTTTATTACACCAGTATTAACAACAACATAATATACCATGGAGAAATATGGCAGCAAAAGATAATCAACCTGCCATTTAATGTCCCCTTGTGCCTGCAGTGAAAGACGAGAAAAATGTCAAGCAGCAAACTGTTGAAGGACTTGTGTGATTATAGCAAAAGACACCTTCTAAATAAAGGCAGATTTTCAGGGGTGTAGAAATATCTTTCAGTACTCAATAAGTAAATTGTCCCAGTTCTTTACCACATCAGATGCTTTTAAAAAGACAGTTTATTGCTTACACTTTACAGAATGGAAGTTGTCAATGAAGAGCACACAAAAAAACACCTACCTTAAGTGATTTAGGCCTCCTTTATTTTCCTGTTTAAGGGGTCTTGCACTGGGATTTAGGAAAGAGACTACCCAAGATCAGAGCAAAATAAAAGTTATTCCTTCTTTAGACATGTTTAAAGAAATAAGGTCTATTCCTTTGACAGGACTTCTGTCATTTCATATACTACTTTGCTTCATATACCTTGTCCCAGACATGGCATTATTAACTTAAGTTTGCTCATGTAAATAGTGTAGAAATTAAAATAACATATACCAAGGACACTGAAGTTAATAAAACTGAATGGTCAATTCAGACAATGTGAATGAAGGCAGTAAGGAATTTAGGGCAGGCTTCATTTTATTACCTTTGGCATTGCACAAATACAAATATGGAGGGGCCTACGTCATAGCAGGTAATAGAAGGTGCATTTGCTCTGTAAAAGTATATACAATGGGGATAGTAATTATTGTGACAATAAAATGTTCATGATTTAATATTTTTGTAAACTACTCTAACTTGTCACTTCCCTATGCAAAAACTTTTCAGATTTTATGGTCTTAGAATATATCTGTTCCAAAAAAGATTCAGCAATTTAAAGTAATTATTTATTTCTGTATTTAGTGTTTAGAAGCTATTGCTGGCAGTCAAGTTCCCTAAATCTTCTGCCAGGTGTAAAGGAAGCACTCAAGTGACATAGATAGAGATTTATCTGTACTTTCATACCTGTGCACGTGTAACCTGTTTTAAAAGAGGTGATCAGTCCTCTCTTTCTCTCATTAGCAATTCCTTATTCACTGGGAAAGGTAAGGACTTCTGCCAAGGAGCTACTTTAATCCTTTAAATCAAGCAGTATTTTGCTTGAGCATTTAATGTTCACCTCCTGAATCCATCCCTCAGAAGATGACCTGTGTGAGAAGGTGCTTAGTGCAGATTCATCAGCAATTTTGCCTCTAATGCTAGAGAAGGCAAAACATCACCACATGAGTATTTTTCTTGTATTTTTATATGAAATTGGATAGCTGACCATGCAGCTAAAGTTTATGAAGTGAATTCATGCATATGTGTTATCTCCTATTGGAAGAAACCCTGCTTGGTACAGCTGTTTTCTTAGAAGTTTAGTCCAGGCTCGTGGCCATTTCTAAGAGCAGATTATTTTCCATATGAGGTGCTACCATATTTAGGAATACATAAGGATTTATGAGAATGCAAAATGCTGCATCCATTAATTATGTGCTGAGTGGTTTTCAGCAACAAAAAGCTAAAGATGACAATGAAGAAGCATTTCCTTTCATAGATTTTAGCTATAATAATCTAAGTGATACTGAACATACAAATCTAAGGGATACTGAACATACAAAAACTATTCTTTTGTATGTGATATTGAAATAACTGGTTTAGGTCTGTGTAAAAGTAGATGATAATCAGACTTTAATGTTTGACATTGTCAGGACAATAATATGGATTTCCAATACAAATGACAAAGATAGTAACACTTTAAGCAAACTTGGTTCAAATCATTACTGTTACTCTGTTTGTGTGCATATATAATATGCATTGACTGAAATCAAGGTTACTAGTGGGAAACCAAAGTGCATTATTGACTGCTGAAGGTCACTTTGCCAATCAGCTGGGCCGTAGATTTTTGATCCCCCAACTTTCCTCCCTTCCAGCTACAAAGTTTGCTTACTATGCATTCTGTTTTTACTTTTTAAATATTTTATTCACCTTCATTTTGTTGGTAATACCTTATTTCAGTTTATTATGATTTAGATCACACAGTATTCTCATTAAAATGAAGAAGTTTGAAAGTAATAAAATTCACCATCTTGAGCAGAATACGCCAAACCTTTCTGCACTCTTTGCAATTTCAGCTTCTTTTAATATTAAATTTTTCTTTCATTTTCAGTAGAAGTCCAAATATATATGTCCATGCTTTAGAAAGGTCTATAAAATGTGTACCTGTGACAACAGTCTCTCAGCACGTTTGATGACAAACAGAGAAACAGGGAGAAACAGTGATGTTTCCAGGGTCTCTGTAGTATAAGAAACCAGATGGAAAAAATGGATAACAAACCAACCAGAACAAGCCAAGCAGCAAACCAGGAAACCTGTATGTAAACCACAGGTAGAATGCTGTGGCTTGTAGAAAGAAATGACACAATGCCATTGTGAGACTATCAGTCTCTGTTAAACTGATTTTACTTTTCCTGCTGTATAACCCAAAGACAAGAACTTTAAAGGACATTTGTAGATAAGGAAGAAGTCCTTCACTCTCTTACTGATATTTTCTAATCATGTCTTAGGTCTCCCATCCTAAAGACAGGGTTTTTTTCCTGCTTGCTACCTTGGAGAATGGCCATAAGGAAACAGCAAATGGATTCCCTGAGCTGCAGGTTATGTCTCTGTTTAACATTGGTTTTCAGTCTGTTTATACTTCTGGCATTCTACTCAAACCAAATCAACAGAACATTGACAAGAATGAGAAAGCAGAAATGGAAAACAGATGAGAAAGGTTCACCATTCCTTCCTCAAAATTAGGTATTTTCCTAATAGATGGTCATGGGTTCATCTCAAGCTGTAGAAAATAATGCTGAAAGAAGCGAAATGTATTTGTCTGTATATTGCTAGGGGAACCCATTCTCTTTATTGATGAGATGTGAGCTAACTAGCCAGCATTGTAAACTCAAACACAGATCTTACTTAAATGGCTTGTGCCCCAAAGCTGATTGACAGACTTCTCTGCTTGGACCTCTCTGCTTGCAGTCATCTGGACTTCCTGCATCGTGCTATGGAAAGTATTAGACTAAATACATCAGTAGGAGAGAAGCTGGAGAGTTCTTTAGGGTTTAGAGAGCACTTCTGTACCCATAGAGGTTTGAATTTAAATAAGGTCAAATATGCAAGAAACAATATTTGTAGAAATGTAATATTGTTCATTACTATTGTTTTTTAGTGCCACGCTAGATTTATAGGACTGCTATCAATCCATTATTTTTAAAGCTGATCTGTAAGATCAGAAAATGAACAGAAAATACCAATGTGACCTTCACAACAAACTTGTCTGGCTAGATTGCAGAGGTTTTGAACTAGCTATGTTTTGAACTAGACATATAGAGTACTTTCTTTTCCACTGTATATCTCCTCCTCTTCTTTTTTTCACTTTGATACCGATTTAGATAGTGCCACAAAGTACCACATATGCTAATAAAAGTCGTTTTGTAGCATTTGGCATTTGGAAGTGTATAATGTGTCTTAGAAGGATTTGAATATTTTAAGATAACAGTAAAAAACAAGTTTGCATTATCAGAGGTAAACCCTTAGAAACCTAAGGGTATTTTCACCTTGTAATGTTTCCTGTAATAGATTAGTGTCTAAGAAACAAGGAACTTAGAGAGATATTACATGTTTAATTTGCTGCTGTGGGCATGTAACTAATGAATTAAAGTACAAGGGATGTCTCTACTTTGAGCATAATCTTGGTTTCAAGCAAAGTCTCTCCTCTGCAAAGTCATTTTGTTAGCTTAGAATAGTAGAGACATAGACATATTTCCTCACATAAATAATCGTTTCTTAACCATGAAACTCTGTGAAACTGCATTTCCATATTCACTAGTTTCCACTTTAAGCCTTTGTTAGAGAAAGACTAAGTTGCAGAAGGTTGTGTTGAGACATAAGCTTTGGTCTCTTTTTCAGCTCAAATGAAGTTCTGTACTAAAATCATGACCTGTTTAATGCAAAACAGGTCTCTTAAGTAATGATTGTCTACTACAGGTAAGCTGGAAAACATAGTTGAGATTATCAGTTCATTAGTCAACTGAAGAAATTGTTTGGTTTTAGATAAATGTGAATAATCCTTACTAGCAGAATCGGAAATACATCCAGCACAGTCACTCCATCACACAAGTTTTAGTGGGATGGGTACAAAGATGAACAATCCAGCCTGAGACTCCTTCTGGTCTTGACATCCCAGAAAAAACTTGAATGTGCAATATTTCTGTACCTCTTTTTGTTGCAGTAGGTAAAGAGTTCCACAGCTTGTCTGTCTAAATATGACACTTGAAATTCATAGCTGATAATTTATTTGCATTCATGTAAGAACAAATACAACAGTGTTTACTGTGTTGTTTATTATGTGATAATTTTTTTAATGCTCAGTTCTGACCTTTCTTTCTGGTGTATACCTTCTCTCTATAACTGTTAGAATGTGATGTAGCACCATAGTTTAGCCACTAAGGTGTCACAGAAAATTTGTCACCAGTTCCACAGAGTGAGGCCATTATCCCATATTCTTTACCCTTCAGCACTATTACAAATAACAAACACACATCTCCCTTTTTTTTTTCTTGACAAGCTTGATTTAGAATACGTTATTCAAGAACCACTCAAAACTGTTAAAATCAACTTTTATATCCACTTAAAGAACAATAATTTTTAAATAATTCACTTACAAGAATGTTCCTTAGAAGTGGATGCAGAAAGGGAAGTAATTTCCATTTCCATGATTTGCACAACCAGCTACAGTTTTATTTTCAGCTTCTACAGTGTATTTCCAGTTTCACAATTCAAATAGAGCAATTATAAATAGTAAGCGCAGTCTTCTTCAATAAAAGAGTTTCAATTTTTTTTACTGCTGGAAGTTGTAGAAAAAAAACGTATTCATCATGTCCTTGATGAAATTAAGAAGAAATAATATGCTTTCTGTTGCTAAAACTTATTGCAACTTGGTCAGCCAGAATCTAGCTATTCCAGATGAGGTAAGTGGTGATTGAAGGAAAGAAAAGTAAAGAGGCTTTTTCCTTCCGTGACAAAATACAGCCCAGTTTAGTAGCTGTGACGAGATTTATGAGAGATCACTGTCTGTGTTAACCATACCCCATCTGCACACAGTTCCTATTGATTGTATTAATAGGCATTGTTCCCATATTGCTCTTTCTCACAGCTGTGGTACCAGGCAGCTAAAATGAGAACTGCAAAATTTTGTCATGCTTATAGTGCGTGTTCCCACCCCTTCTCCACAGGCAGCAGTTGTCTGACTTTAAAAGAATAACAGTAAAATGTCTTGGGAGCTGAGACACTGACAGCAGCTGTGACAATGTTTTGGTACACAATGTGACAATTTTCAAATATCAAGAACTACTTAAAGTTTTACTCAAAGTAAAGAAAAGCCATAAATTAGATTAAAAACCAAATCTGGGCAGTTGCTGACATTTTATATTTTTGTTTGGAGATTCTGCCTTGCTGTGACTAACAAAATAATTTAGTAACTAATTCTGAATTTGGGATCTTTATGAATCAACACGGGAAATAAAGAGCTTATTGTAGGCTTGATTCAGAAGTAAGTCTTCACTTTATGGATCATATTTAAGAATGAGTCTGTGATTTTGCCTTGCAGAAATATTTAATTCATAAATTAGTTTTCTGATTTCATTGAAATTAGTAGATGCTCTTTCATTCATTTCAGTGGTAGCAGCAGTTTTTATCAACTCTGTTTTTCAGTTTTTATTGACTGTATTTTTCAGTTGAAGTAAAGTAGTATTTTATCACTACTTACGTGGTTCAGTTACAATAGTCATTGTACTGACCTTTCAACTCATTCTTGATTTACCAGAGTAAAGTTTTACTCACTTTTAATAATTGCTGTTTTCTCATTTATAGTGATCAAATTACACCTAACGTTTCCATTTTACAAGGTAATTCACAACCCCTGCACCTACAATGTACTCTCCATGAAATCTGATTAAAAAACACAATTGACTTTTGATTAATGCTTGCAGTATTTCAAAGGACCACAGCGGGAGAGACAGGCAGTACAATTTTGAGGCAGTGTAAGTACTAGGTGACCTCAAAGCTTTGAATCACGAACAGATTTTCTGAATTTCAAATCACATTATAGTTGTGCTGTGAAAAACCTGTCGGTTTGCTTACCAGCTGATACATATTCTGTCTATGCAGTACATTGCTGTCTTCTAAGATATCATCATGCTTTGTGACTGTACTTTCTGTGTGCAAGAAGGCAAAAATTTTGCAAGTTATCAAAAATGCAGCACAGTGGCTACAGATTTGACTTTCTGCAGCTACAAAAAGATTTTTTAAGACTTTACCAGAACAATAATTGTTCTGTATAACAATGCTGGTTTAGGCATACAGGACAGTATTCCTATACCATGGTATAATTCTTAAATGTTCTGTTATGCCATTGTGACAAGTAACTCAGAGGCAACCACGTAAAAAGTGTAGACATAAAATATATGAATGTCTTTAATATGACCTCTAACCATGTTATAATTCACTCTAAGGACGTGGCAATAAGGTACTTTAAAAGTGGAATTCAAGTGTTCAGTAGAATTGTGAGAAAACTGAAAATTGATGTGATATTAAAGGCACACAGTCATGAGGTAATATTGATTCCCAGGACATATTGCTAATCCAAAACATTGTGGCATGAATCATTTTTAGATTAGTGAAAGTTCTTATTCTTGCAGGGTGATGGGTACCAGTACAGATGTGTAGTTTTCAGATTTACTATGGAGTGGTTTAGATTTAAAACAAGAATAAGACGTGATAAACAGAAACAAAATTAAACACAAGTTTAGATTAAACTAAACAAAAGTGAAACAGTAGATGTGTCTCTTGGTTTGTGGTTCTTGCACTCCAGAGCCTTATATATTCTGGTGAATCCTTCTTAATCTCACCTCATTCTCCACTAAGCAAAACAAGATGCATACTACCATCAGAGTTGACACCACAATGCACTGGAAGAGAATACAGATACATATCAGGCATTCTACAAAACAAACACACCAATGTCTTTTTTTTATTTACTTTATTTCTTCATTAACTAGCTTTCCTAGTGGTAGTCATCTTCCAGTCTGCTGCCTAAGTGTAGGGCAGACTCTTAAATCCTAGGCCACAATAATTTCTAGAGGAAAATGGCATAAACCTAAAGCTTGTAAAGTAAAGATCCTCATTTCACAGGACAGTCTGTCTGCTCACAAAGCTGACTGTAACATTTTACCTTGACTTCACCAGGCTGCTTGGAGAGTGGAAATTTGAAGCTCCACATCAGTCTGAGAGCTTATCAACCATGTCACCTTTCAGGTGGTGGGGCATCTGCTTCCTCATCTTGGTAAGCAAGTAAGATAAATTCAAAGAGGTACTTCTGAAGACTTGAAAGACTCAGTTGGGAGTATCATGGAGGACAGTATCTCCTGCCCCAATTTAGCTCACCTGAAGAGGTTATAGTCTCTGTAGTCAGATAGAGTATCTGGAAGCTTTTGCTTGGTGTTTCTTAGTTATGGATCTTGTATTTAAATCTACAGAAAATTGTCTCATATATTTGTTTTGTTTGGGTTTGCTTTTCTTTAATGAATTAGCAAAATAAGTTCTTTCCTAGAACATAATGTAGTTCAGTCTTTTAAAAGACTGTAGGGAACTATGCCAGCCTTGTTGCAGACCCTGAAGGTTAATAAGGTCCATCTTCACTGGATCAAAGGCCTAAGGACACCTCCATCAGGAAGTCTTTTCCTTACCATTTCTGTTAGAGGGATGTAGGCCCATGAGTTCAAGTAGGCCCTCATTAAATGCTTTAATATAATAGCAAAGAAGGCTCCGTGTCTATGAACTGCTGCTGAAATATTTCAGCGTCCTCAATAACTAGAATAGTACCGAGAAAGTGTTTTTGTCTTTGTTTTTCACTTGTAGTATAAAACGATCACTAATTATTAACCCCATATATTCACCCTTTACAGTGGAGGCTCACATTGTCTTTTTATCTTTCTGTCCCCCAAATATTTGAGTATATAAAAAAAGATCCTCTGAATGGTACTGCTTTTTTACCCAGCCTTACCTTGATCTGTAGGAGATAAGCAGCTGCTTCTGATGAAGTAGGTAATAAGCGTTTGCTTTGAAAAAAAAGAAAAGCTGAAATTCCTTCTTTTGGAACTAACCTACAAATCTACAACTGATAATAACTTGGTCATTCTGTAAGCCCCAGGCAATTTTTGCACTCTTTATAATCCCTAGCTTTGGAGACTTTTTCTTGGCTTCCATTGTAAGATGGTGAATGATAAAAAACAAACATGATGGACAGCAGACTCCAATTTATCGTTAATCCTCACATAAGCTTTTATCACGCGTCTTAATCTCAAACTATTGCAAACATCGAGAGATTCTTTAAGCAACGCTACAATGGTACCAGTTCATGTTGAAAGGAATTAAGTTCTGATTTTTTTTCATTAAAAAATCTGCATTGCTTATACATTTCTTTATCATTTCAACATTTTAAATGGAAAAATGTGCCTGGAATAAAACAAGCAACAAACATTATTTACATTACCAAATTTATCCAAGGAACTTTCTGGCATAGGTACTTGTGTTTTAAATGCCACTATAATTACTTAAATATAAACAATAAATATAAATATTTACTTTTTATACTTCAGATGACTTTATCGAATTATGTTTACTGTATACTCATCCCCCTATCTGGCAGATAGGAAAAACAGAAAGATTCTTCATAATTCTGAACTTTAAGTGTTGACAATGTTTAGTGAGTTATAACTCACTGTAACTCAATGTTAGAATGTGTCAGAGAAGGTGAGGGCTTTACTCTGTCTAAACAAAGTGAGAACTGCAGCAACCCTTCCAGTTTTTTCCTGAAGGGATGGATAGGCAACAGTTGATGGGATTAATGGAGGTCTAAGAGATGGCTATTCAGCTGTTATCTAAGAAGGCCTTTCCATTCAAGTTCATCTTCTAATATACTTAAAATATGGTGGAAAAGGTTGCTGACAATTCCAAAAAGTTGTGGCCCAACCAATGAACAAACTTCATCCAAACTTCATTTATTCCCTTCACTTAATTGTCTTCAAGTTGAACAACACTATGATGCATTTTTACTCTGAACATTGAAGCGGGCTGAGGCTTCTAGTCCTTTTCCTCCTTTTAAAAAGAACAACCTACCTGAGATGCATGTGGTGATTTTTTATGGTTTACTTTTCAAGAGATTCTCTGCTTCTTTCATGCTGACTGAACACATTCGGAAATGCTTATGAAGACAGTGTTTGATGTAGATACTTTGAAAGTAAATGTGCACTTAGGGGAAAGTAGGCTTTGAAAATATCTTTGCAGTTGGTTTGAAGGGGAATAGAAAAGTTTGGAAATAACATGAGAAATATGTTTCATAAGCAGCATTTCACTTATTTCTGTCAGAGGTATTTGGCATTGGTGTAAATAGTTATAATTTCTCCTAAATCAGAAGAAATCCACAGATTCATACCACATAAACTGGCCAGGAATTTCATAGCAAGAGAGAACCACTGAGGCACAAAGGAGATAACTGGTGCTCTTTTACTGTTTTCTGATCCTGAAATGAAAGGTCAGAGGGTCAGAGGTGATATCACCTAAATGAGAAATTAAAACTTGAGATATTAATATTTTACTTATGAGAAATGACATTGTCTCCAATTGAATTGTCACTGCTGGTATGAGGAACTTGGTTTTATATTAACAGCATATCTACAAAAGCTGAACAGATTTCTGTGTCATCATTTGACATATCTTACCTGTAAGTTATTGTCCTGATATTTGGATTTCCTTAAAGAAGGAATAAAGTGCTTCGTTTCCTAAAAAACTGTGCCTAAGCAAATAGCATAAAACCTGGAGACATACCGTCACCCTTAAATTATGGTATTCCTCTTCCTTTATAAGAGCCTTGTTATTCCTAGACTCATTCCAAATCTATAACACATACAGAGATCGTGGACACCGAAAAACTATACAGATATCAGGTCTGATATGTGCAGTGCACCCTAGCGCAGAAGACTGTGAGAACACAGGTGGTAGTTATGATGTTGCTTGCTTGGGACCACAAGCTGTCCTTTCTTGTGCTTCACTGGTGAATGATAAGAAAATTCACCTTAGATGTTGTGAGACGGGAGTCTATTCCTTCTGGTAACTAATGAGTCTCTGCTTGACTTCCAGCTTATAAGCAGCTCCTTATCTGTCAGGCTACTGGACCCAGGGAGGAAAGAAATTCTTAGTCCTTTGTGGTTCTGTTGTGTTTGGCACGCAAAGTTCAAAGCTTAATCAGGTTAGAAAGCATGATGGTGAGAGTGGGTTTCTGACTTAATAATTGGGTGCTTCCTTGAGGAAGCTGGAATTCTCACCAGTGCTCCAATAAACATACACTACTAGCAACATTAAAATGAAAAAGTTATGCAGCTATGGGGAATTTTAAAGAACTGAAAAAAATATTAAGGTCCTTATTGTGAAATAACCTTGAGTCCCATTTCAGTTAGTTTTTTGACAGTATCTTGTTTTTCAGAACGTTTTTTTAATTAATGAACATGAGTTAAAGCAAGAATCAAACATGTACAAGAGTCCAAAGGGACAGTGAATATCAACAGTACTGTTGTTGTTTAATTAGGAATGCTTTTGGTGGCTTTAAGTATTTTATTCAGAGCTTGATGTGAAGTGAGGAATACTGAGCATAATGAATGGCGTGAAGCAGCATCTGTCTTCTTCATCCTCTGTCATACTGCAAATTCTTGATAATTGAAGATCCTCACTGAGACAGAAGCCTTCCTGGAGTTCACTGTACTCAGTGGTACTCTTTACTAAATTTCAGTTTTGAGCCACTACCTGTTTTGAGGAAGTTTCAGCTAAGAAGACAGAAAGGAGTTAAAAGCTGATGTCAGGATAAAGACCTGTGTAGAAACCCTGTTATTTGTTCAAGGTCAAATGGAATAGCTGTCTTTATAAGAAGAAAAAATCCATTCAGCATCCCCTGATACTGCTCTGTTCTCTGTATCTGCCTTGAGGTTATGGGTATCGTCATAGAGAACTTAACACTCACCATTCCATACGCTAGCAGTAATCACCATGTCTCTGTGTGAATAAACAGAAGAGATATGGTGAAACCATACAGATCATGAAAACCTGAATATTTACTGTCACCTTTTGGTATGCTTGTGCAAACTCATGCGTGTGCATGTGTACATATGTATACATAGGCACACATATATATGTATACATGCAAATACATATAAATACACACAAACACACTAAGCCAAAGCAGACTGTGGACTGCAGAAAAAATAATTGGCATTTTCTTACTCTGCAGAAGATAAACAGTATCTCACATACAGAATGAAATGTGAACAAAGATTTTCCACAGAGTAGCTAGTGTACTAAAAATCCAAACCCTTATCTCATAGAAACCCATTTGCATACCCATGCTGAAGAGCTATAAATTTAAAGAATATGATTTGGGCTATCACTTTATACAGTCCTTTGAGTGCTGTGAAGCCTCTGGTAATTATGTTATAATGACAATATGTTATAATCCAGCTGCCGTCTCATATAAGTGGTAACACACACTTGCATATTGGGTGCTCTGTAGATATACAAGTGAGAGAGTTGCATGGACTGTTGACTTTGGCATGGCTACTTGGTAGCAAAGTGGGTGCAGGAATTTGAGAACCAAGTTCAAAATCAAGTCTGGTTGCTCATATGTCACGTGTTTTGAGCTCCCTATTTGAAATAGGTCCATTTACATTTACATAATTGAATAATCATTGATGAAGAGATTTGAACCTTAACCTCCCATGGTTCTGCAGCATGCCTTAATTGTTGCCAATACAACCTACCTCTAATTATTTTTCTAATTGTACATAGAAATTCCCATCCTTAGTTGAGAAACTCTTCTTGATTATGTTTGCACTGAAACTTGAACTGTGGAAAGTTTAAATTCCAGCAAATTGATATTTTCTGTTGAAAACCCTTCATAAAAGAATTCCTCACAATTTCTAACTACTAAATAGAGTTCAGGAACCGACACGCACTCACAGCCTGTCGGAGAGGTGACGCTGGAATTTTCTTTATTTAGAGAATATAACCTTTAATTTTTGATTATACATGTGATTTAAGTTTAGAAGTCAAAATGAAATATCACAGTGATAAATAGCAAGCTGAAAATAAATGGCAATAGGAGTGAATGACAGGAAGAGGTTAAATGGTAAGCTGACACTAATTCTCTACCACATTGTTGGTGTGATATAAAAAGAAAATTCATCATCAAGATAAAATCATAACAAAAAGATCAGGCAGGTAATAATAAAGGTGAATCAAAATGCAGTGTCAAAGTTCGGATACCTTCCCACTTCAGCAAAGATTTAAAGTAAAATCCAACAAAGATATCTTTAATTGTTAGCATTTAAAGAGAGAGCTTAGTCGTTGACAAAATCTTAATCATTAACTGGGGACAAAATTCTTCATGGACCGCACTTGTTCTTTCAGTTAATACAAATTGGGTTTCAAGGCAGTCACTGCATAAATTCTCAGTCCCAGTGGCTGACAGAATGCTGGGGAAATGCACTTGGTCTCATTCTGTTTTTATTTAACCTTGCAAAGAAGTACATTTTGCCATACTGATCCAGTGTTTAGCAATCATTCTCCTTGTGCTTAAGAGTTCCTGCAGGCTGTCACATGGCGGAAACAGCAGAAGAAACACAAACCACTTGAAGCTCAGATAAAATTATTCAGGCTGGTTATTAATTGCCAATACTATGACCTGGCTCACTTTGTGGCTCATGAAAACTGTTCTCCCTGTGGTTTATGCAGATTTGTACAGGGCTAAGTGCTTCCCTTTGCTTCTGCTTTTACCTTTGCAGCCATTAGGAAAAATCTTCATATTTTTATGTTTCTTCCTTGCATAGAAGCATAAACAATGTAATGATACAGGTAGGATGGTGTTTTGTAAGGATTAATGTTATAAGTAGGTAGTAAAAATAATAGGTGATAAAAATAGCTGATGCTGTAAGGTGGTTTTGAATTCACTGCAGAGCCAAATAAATATGTATGGACAGTGGATAGTGATTCAACAGAAAGAGCAGATGGAGTTACCTGGATGTCAGAGGATCTCACCTTCTTCCAGTGAAACTTTTCAGGTTTGCCATCAGATCTGGGCAAATCTCAGAATTTCTGCTCTCTAAAGAAAGGAGGTTGTATTCTAATTTGGCACAAAATGCTTTCCCTATTTTCTTTCAGGTGAATATTTTTCTACAGAAAAACCTAAATTAAGAACTTGCAACCCAAGACATTTAAAATTCTAGTCAACATGCTGCTTATTTTGGGGGGGATTTTGTTTTTCTATATGCTCTCATTATGATATGCCATGATACAATTACAAGTTAATTGAAAGTAAATTATTTAGCATGCAGCTACACAGGTTTTGAATTCCAAGATGGCAAGAGATTGCTTGTTTTTATTTCAGTTTTTTCTCTCTGGCAATTTGCACTGAAACATTTAAATATTTGGATGAAGTCATCATTCAAAATTTAAAAACAATTATCAGTGGAAAAAATTTCTGCCATCTCTAAGATGGCCAAAAGATTTTTCACCTCATACTACTCTTACAGTTCGTTCTATTAATTCCTAAACCCATTTGTCTTTCTCATATACAACCATTCTTTAGGGTACGGTATTGAAAATGGTTATGCATGCTATGTAGCATCTTTGCTATGTGCAGATGAATCTAAGTTTTTCAGAGGGGCTCAGTCTCTGGCTAAACAGCACACACCATTGCAACTACTGGAAAGTGCTGAACTCAACACCTTGATGTTTGTAAGACACTGCACAAGCTTCCACAGCTAGGTGATGGCCCATGCATTAACACTCCTGTCTGTGTTGAGGTTTTTTTTTCCCTTACCTACCTTGAAAACCAAGAGACAGAGATCTGGGCAATGATAAGGGTTGCCTTATCTTTATGCTAGATGGGTAAATTGTAATGGTATTTCTTTTTTCTCTTTTCATCTTTTTAGCAAAGGTGTCACCCAAAGTCAAAGTCAGAGGACTGGTGGAAGGTTTAAGCAGCTGGAACTTCTTTGGAAAATAAGATTTTCTCAGCAGACTTAGGAAAAACTGAAATTTCAAAGAGGAAATTGTCAGCATCCCAAACTTAGCTGATAATTAAGTATCATCTCCAACACTTTTGGTAAAATAGAAAAAAACCCACAAAACTTCAGGCCAAATTAACTCATAATTTAACAGGGTTTTCAATGTAATCTTTTTAGACTAACAGTCCAATTTCTAAATAAAAATAAGCATCCTTAACTGAAAAATAGAGATATCCCAGTAATATTGTTTAATGTGAATATCTTTAAAACTTAATTTATGTATGCATTTCTTGAAACAGAACATTCAAAACCACCTCTTTCTCAGGGTTTTCAGACAGACTAGTATTTTCTGATTAAAAAAACTGGAAAGTCTTTCCAAACAACACTAATACATTCCTTACCTTACCAGGCAGCCCTATTGTCAGATAAATTGCCTCTGACTTCCCCTTCCTGTTTAATTTTGATTTGAACTTGGTGAGTATGAAAGGTGCACTTGAATGTAAACAAAATTAAGCAATGATCCTGCCGGACTGTACCTCTCTTTAGTATATAATTTAGCATTCACTAAAGTGTATGAACTGTTTCTTTTTTTTTTCTATAGCATATATTGAAAATGATTGCGTAAACAAAGCTAATTTTATACATAAAAAAGCCTTTTTTGGGGGGCGGTCCAATGATCACATCACTGAAAAACTGATACACTTGGGTTAAAGTACTTTGAGTATATATATTACTTGAAGTTCAGGTTTCTCTCTGAAGGGCTAAAGCTTCATGACTGTGAGGGTGACATTCTTGAAAAAGTCTGTAATTTCCCTTGGCACCAGACTTCATTTGCTCTAAATATTCCATCCAGTGATGTCTTCCTTTTTCCATCAGGATTCTGATGTCTTCTGACATTGATGATAGTGGCAGAATAAATTTTGGGGGTTCTCTCCTTGATTTATTGCTTCAATATCATATTTTCTTTTTAACATTCACAGTTTTCCCATAGGGAAAAGTCCTTGTGTTCTGACTTGTGTATTCTTGTTTATAGGCAAGCAAGCTGCTTAAGATGAAATAAGAATGGGATCCTACCTTCACCCTCTCTGATAATAATTTGGACTTTCAGTTTATCTTTACATATGTTATTTTGATATCTCTGTATTTCTTGCTTCTAAGTTGAAAAGCAAAAGCTGTACCTGAAATCCACCTTTTCTTAAGAGACGAATTCACCTTTTTCAAAGTAAAAGGGCTAAGAATAATTTTTTGTGTGGCCTCATAAACCAACTCTCCACAGGGCACAGACATTTCTGAAGACACTATATACCGCTAACAAGGACTGGGCAAGAATTGTGAGATGAATGAAGGGGAAGTAAAGGAAATACTGGAGGATGGAAGATGTCAAGGATGAAGTAAGGACATAGAAAGACTGACTTGGACAAATTGCAGTTCAGAGTAGGACGGCAAAAACGTCTAACCATCACTTCTTGTCTTTGTCTTTTCCCAAGCAGCCTACAGGTATAGGTCCTTCAGGCTTTCAAAACTGGCCCCGTTGATGAAAAATGGCAACTATCATCAATCATGCTGATTCAAAGTCAAATACAGTGAAGTAGAAGCCTTCCCAAAATCTTATGGCCACTGCATCAAAAGCTACAATAAACATGCATGTGGACATATGCAATTCATCATTTATGATAGCCATGGTACCTCTAATATAGGTAGCTAAATGAAACAAGAATCCTCAATACGTAAACAGAATATATCCAAGTGGATATGTTTATTTTTAAAGGAGAATTATGACTATTCTGATTGGTATCTTTGAAATAGTTTTGGAAATGCTTTATCTAGTTTGTGATTATAATTATTAAGGTTAAAAATAATATTCTAGAGGTCACTGAGTATTTAGCAGTTAAATCTTTGGCCTTAATTCCATTCAGATTGAAAGTGAAAAATTTATCATGGTAACACATTAATTCCAGTTGTGTAAGATAATTTCCCTGAACAATGACAGTTTCAAGAAAAGTAGTATCCAGAGAAGTAGAGTATTAAAGGAATACTTCCTATTATCAGTTATATTGTATTTTAACACATTTGTCTGAAGTTTAAACATTTGTAATGGAAGGGTTTTGACAGCATAATCTACTTAGTTTTCACTTAACCTGGTAGTTAAGAAGAATCATTCATAATTATATAATACCAGTTGCCTGTTGATTTTGGGAAAGAGTAGTTGAAATATGATAAAGGATTTTCATTAGTAATATTAAACATTTAGCCACATGAAAATTAAACTCTACAGAATACATTAAGTGAATGCTCTTGTGAAATCACAGAGAAATGAGGTTGTTCCTCTGGTTTTTGGTAGTGCTCTCTGACAGAAGGCTGAAACCAGCGCTTCAGAGCAACTAGAGAAAACCCAGGATCTGGACATGGAGAAAAGCCAACAAAGATCTGAAAAACAGCAGGGCTGTTTAATTAAATGTTTTAGGTCATAACTTCTAGGAGACAGCTGTGTGCTGCTTTGTAACCAGCTGATTACTGTTTATTTGAGTGAACCACACTGCACTGAAATAAGAGATTACATGAAGTATGGAAAAATACGATCAGAAAGGGAAAGATGAAAAACAGGGGAAAAGTAACATAGCACCACCTGTGTAGCAGCCAGAAATAGAAATAGAGGTCACTCATCTACTCAATATAGATGGTTAAAAGAAGGTATGTTTGTTTCAGATTTCTTTGCTTTTTAAAAAAATTTAATTAATGGAAAAAATGTTTCCACAATTTTTAGTGTTTTCACTAAAAATATTCCTAGGCAGAAATACTCTCCTCTATTCAATGGGAGAGATACCATTTTTCTGATTTGATTTTCTAGATAGTAAAAGAAAGAAGAAACTGAAAATGTAGGGAAAAATATGCATCCCTGCTTATAAAACAAGCAGGAAGTGAAGTTTTGAATGTCGTTCAGTACAAAATTATCTTTATCATACTCTTGACATGCAGTACATTTCACACCAAACTCCTTCTAAAAAAGGAAATAAATGGTTTTCCTTTTCCCTTTTCCTTTAAACACTGTTGTTGTAATCCTGTTTACATCAGATATTGAGCCTTTTTTGTTGTTCCCTTTGTGTCCAACCATTTTGTCAAAGCACATAGAGGGGACAAAGTACATACTTACAGTCCTATAAATAAAACTCTACACTGCCTTTAGGGGTGAAATATGTATATATTTTTAGCCTGAAGGATATCAGAACTAGGAGTAAAAATGAGAATGTAGGGAGTCATACATATTTACATGCATTTTTATTATCTCCCTGTTTGCATGGTGCTCACTCTGCTGACATATATGTTTCTCTGATGTCTTTGAGTCATTAAAACAAGTCTGAAAACTCTGAGATTCTGTCTTTATCTGACACCTGCATTTCTCTAAGGTGGAAAATCCACCTTCCTTGCAGCCAGAACCATGATGTTCCAGACAGAACAAAACATGAACTTGGGCACGTAAAGTGGTTTTGAGTTTCACGGCATTAAAACAAGAGGCTGGCATGGTAGAATGAACATGTAAAGCAGAGAGGTCACTGAGATGTTTGTGTATTTCTTTTTTTATTATTTTCTCCTTAAAGAAACAAGATTATAGCCCAGAACATGATCTGATTATAAGAAATTGAATTCTTTCAGCTATTTGTTGTTCATAAAACTTTCATATGGAAAGTACACTAAAATCCTTATCCTACATTCCTGTAGCTCTATTTCCTCTTAAGTTAGCATTGCATGAATGATTTTTTTGGACATGCGTGGGTTTCTACTGTCAGGACAGTTAACCTTTTATTTCTCTTTGGGACCTTATTTTCCTGACCATGAACAGTGCACATTAATTGTCATCTAGACTCTCTTCAGGAATGAGCCTGGTAGATCTCTGGAAAAGTCAAACGTGGACCGGAGAGCACAGGACACCTGACTGACAGCAAATACCAAGTGGTTTCTTTGGAGCTGCCCCAGCACATACTCTCACATGTCTTGTGTCCTCCCAAATGAACTGAAAGCACATATGCTCTGGAGTGGCCTGTGTTCTGGAGCCAAGAGAAATGTTACTGTTGTGCACCATGGGGTACTTCTGCTGGGGTACAGAGCAGTTATAACTTGTCATCCTGAAAAAAAATTACATTCTTTTAAAACTTGTTTTAAATTTAAAATATTAAAAATAGTTTCACTATTAAAATTTTAAAGTTTTAAAATAAATAATTCTAAAAACCATCCTTTAAAGAAAATTTCTGATGGAAGCACTATCAAAGAGATTTATGTTCATCTCCAGCTTTGCCATCTTTATAGCCCAGCACCTGGACTCCTTGGGCCCGTGAACCCCCTTATAACTAGATTTCCTACAGATGTCTTTTTTCAGTGTTCCTCTCTTAAAATGAATCAAATAATAAACCCTATGCTGTCTGTTTCTTATAAAGACATAAAAGGTAAAGAGGTGTTCAGAGAACTGTACTGTACTGTATACATCTACCTGCTGAAAGAAAAGATGGTATTTTCTTAAACATATCACTACGGAAACAGGCAGATGAATTACAGAACTTCAAGCCTTTAAAACAAAGTTTAGGTACAATTAACCCTCTGAATTACTATGCATCTAATCCCATCTATAAAATATTAAAAAGGCTAAATATCATCTTATGGTTTTGTGCAACAGAATATTTTCATGCCGTGGCTGAAAATGTTTCAAATATCACAGTCTGAGGCACTGTGTAATCAAACTTGTTATGTACGTACAAATTTATATTTCTTTATATATACATATAATACACAGGTAAACACACTGAGCAGAAAGTTTTAAAATGCTTATGTGGCTGAGACCACCACATCCATGAAGGAACTGTGATATCATAGTTTATAATTACTTCATGCTACATCCTGCACTAACTTTAATTAAGAAATTGTAAAAAACTAGAGAAGCAATTCATATCTTCATTAGATATGCGCTACTTGTTAGAGAAATACGAATTTTAGAATTCACATATTATAAAGAAATTAAGTAAAATATTGACTGATATGACTCTTAGTTACACTGAAAAGCACTTCACTCCTCAAGTGGGAACTTAGCCACCAATACTAGGTTAATCTCATCACCTCTTCCTCCTCACCTTTGTTCTAAGGGTTGTTTCTACATTTTACTTTGACAGTCATTGGATGAATCACAGAATATACAATACTTAGCATGACAGTGGGAATGGACTTCTCTTCGTAAGAAGATACATTGTAAAAAAGATACTCTGCAGAGAATATTGATATCAAGAATCAGGTACAAATGGTAGTGAAGAAGGATGCATGTTATCTTTTTGTTAGCTGTCTTGGGTATCTGGGCTATGCCAAGGTCATTGTGAGCCACTTTACTCTGCTGAAGTACAAGTTCAAAGTAGTTAGTTTGGTTATCTGTGCATGATGCCATGGGATTTAACTGATTGGCTCGAGGACAGCAAATACAGCAGGGTGGGGAGGTGAAGGAAATGAGGACTTGGATGCAGACAGGTTGCCACTGTGAAAGACTTTCAAGGAAAGGATGAGACACTTGAATAGCAGATGGAAGGAAAGTAGAGATAAACAAAGAAGTTTGCAAAAAGAAATAATGAAAAATGGAATTGAAACTGGAAATAAAAGGGTGCTGTGTTCAGAGTATCAGGAAGGGAAGCTCAGCTAGCAGCAGTGCTCCCAATGGAGCAGAGGTGCAACAAGACGTGAAGGCTGCTCCGTTTGAGATGGAGAGTGTTGCACTTCCAGCAGTGGAGAGAAAAAGAAATATTAAGAAAGATGCTGAGCTGTTACCAGTTGTTGACTCAGGACATCTGTAGTGACAGGGCCAGAGACAAAAAACTGTTATAAAGCTTCACAGTCAGAGAAATTAATTCCACATAAGAAGTACAAGAGAGAACAAGTGCTGTATGGGAATGGCTTTTCAGTGGCATCTAATCTTTGGCCTCATAAACGTGGAACAGCTGAGGCAAACATCAGACCATCTCCCAACAGTCTTCCAACATCATAACCCTGCCAGTAAAGTTTATCATCAGTTCTGCCTCCAGGAAGGAATCTGATCAATAAAACATATTTTTTAACTGACTGCTTAACACAGTATGAACAATGCCATTTAGCACTTACATATCAGCTTATGTTCGTGCTGCTGCACAGACATTGACTAATTAATCAATAAAAACAAAAGAAGGAAAACCTCACTTTCTCCCTGTCTAACTGCTGTCACCTGCATTAACAACAGGGCTTTTTGAACAATAATTCAATTTAATAAACTGAAGATCTCTCCACTAATGTAGCTTTACTTGTAGTCTTGCCTCTTTAATGTTTTATACGTGTGCATGCACACCTGTAACAGTACTCTTTGTCTGCACAGTATTCTGAATATTAATTTCACAGCAATGCCACTTAGAAAGCTATCACCCTTGTCTTAGAGCACTCAGGGACATGTACAGTTATGTCTCAGTGTCTAAATGTCACAGAAACAATGAAAACAGCGAGGCAAAAAAATCATTCATAAGAACAAACTAATTGATGGAGAACAGGGTTTTTCTGGAAGGGAAGAGCTTTTAGCAATTAAATAACTTAAAGATTCAAAGAACTCTTTCTACATGCAGGAAAAAGACTTAAATATTGTCAAAAAGTATGGGGGCAGGAACAGAGGTACCTAACAGAAGGGAGCGAGTTCCACTATCCAGGAGAAACAGCAAGACTGACTATCCAACCTAAGCTGTCACAGTCTTCCATGAGTCTGCAGCAGTGTATCACTAACATAGTCTTAAGCATGTGGCCAAGGTCTGTGCCATAAAACTCTTTGGAGACCAGCAAGATGATGTAGAAATAATAATTTAAATAAAATATTCAGGTTCTTTTAATTTAGGGTTGAATCCCTCAGACTTCTCTCCCTGGAGTAAATCTTTGTGAGAATCTTATTGAATCTCTGTCACCAACCCTTACCTTGGTGCCAAGAATTGATCTTAGGAGTATTTCAAAAGACGACAGTGGTAGTTCATGTAGCGTGATGCTAACCCACGCAGATAAGAAAAGAGGATAGTAAGTATATTAGATAATCCCTTTTCTTTTTTTTTTCTGTTATTATTTTTCATGTTGAACAAATTTTATTGAATAAGATATTTAATTTTTATTTCATACGAATTCCCTGGTGATTTTTGTGTGGAACAGAAGAGACAACAGAACGGCATTCTCAATGACTTTATCAAATCCTGGTTTCAATTGCTAATGGGAGTTGTGAAATGTTTTAAACACAAATACATACATTTCTTCTCTTGCCATAGGGATATCTATTTTGATGCTTTGCAGTACAGTGATAATTTGTGTTAAACTATTTTAAAGTGTTCCCTGAAGTAAGAACATAGGAAATTTTAGGCCATTCTTACCAAGGTAGTAGCTCATGATTCTGTGGGAAAAATTAGAAGTCCTACATCTCTAATTCTTTAGTGTAAGCTGGCTGCTTTGAGGCAGACCAAGCACTTGAGTCAATCTCATCCTATATATTTTGAAGGAGCACTGCTAAAGAAAACAAGACAGATATTTTAAGTGCTGAAACAAGAAAAGAAATACTGATGAATACAATTTCCAGGAAAAGAAAGCTCAGACTAAGGCAGCACAGGACAGTATGACTAAAGTGTGATTGGAAGGTGGACTTTAAATGGAGAAGTGTAAAAATGAATAATTTTCAAACTGAAATTCTCTTCCATCAGTATGTCAATAAATGGTTCCATTTTAAAACCAAAATTGCGGCTTCTTGAGGATCATCTATTACTAATATTAAAATACAGTATAGGAAATATGCTATATAAGTGTCTGTGACAACTGAGATTGAGACATTAAGTGATACAGGGGGTTTCACCATGCATTACTTTTGGCGCTGTTATTGAGTGTATTGCTATTGTTCCTACAAGAATCAGGGGCTAGCACACCACTGTGTTAACTGCCACACAGTTTTGCTGTGGAAAACATCTGAAATGTTAGCTAGTTGTAAGGATTGCAGAAAGTGCTTCATTTCTGTTTTGTTCCAGTATGCATCTTCCCCTGTGGACCGTATACAAACTTCTTAATGTGATAAAAAATTTTAAACATTCATGACATGTAACGCATCATAGAATCATAGAATAGTTTGGCTTGGAAAGAAGTATGTTTTAATTTTATTACAGGTCTAAATTTTTGCCCAGCATTACTTGTTCATCGTCAGTGAACATATTTATTGCTTCAAATACTCCTAAACATAATCATTATCCTTTAAATCTGTGTAGTGCAATAGGTCCCAAAACTAGTGGTTTTAGCATAGCCTTAATACCCTTGCATGCAAAAGACCAATAGAAATTGGGTACAAAAATCTGAGTATAAAATAAACATAATCTTTACAGTCCCCCATGATTCCAAACAGTTTTGAAAAGATCTCATGGGTGTCAAGGCGGTTTAAGATCTTTACAAAGTAACAGTTCTGTAAAGCCATTTGTTTCAAATTAATCTCCTGACAATGGAAGATGGGAAGGGAGAAAGAAGGAATGATGAGGGAGTTGGTAATTCTATCAGCCAGCAAATTAGTTATGAAAAGTCAGGTTACGGGATGGACTGAAGATCCATTTAATGTATAATTAAATATCCCTTTTAACAAATAAAGTAGATATAATACCAACAAAAGGAAGCAGAAATTGTTTAGTACAAAATATGCTGAATGAAATGGAGATTCCTTTGATGTGAAGGAATAAAACAGATTTCTGAAATCGCATTATCTCACTCTGAAAAGAAAAGGCCTCCTCCCCAGCACACTGAAATGTAAGAAATTTCAAGAGAGGATAACAGCAAAGACTGGAATGAAACCAAAGTAAAATCTATCTATGGATATAACTGTGAAGGATTATAATATAAAGAGACAGTCCAGAGCTGCAGACTGTAATACATCTGAGAAGAATTGAAGCTTCTGTTTTTTACTTTCCCAGTGATTAATGCTCATGAAAGTAATACAAATAAAAATCAAAGAATAAAAGAATACAAGTATATGACAGGTGGTGATGTTGAAAAAGGATGATAAGGAACTGCAGGTTATGTAAATATTTGGTTTATCTGGATTGAAATTATGCTTTGAGCCTATATGAAATTGTATACACATACGTACATATATATATATTTATAAAAGTTAAATGCAGACTTTTGCAACAGCATGCAGTGGAAAATATTCTTTTTGCCAGGGTACAAAACTGCTAGATATTCCTTGAAAAGCTTCTACAAAGACTACCTCCTTCTGACCCCACAGTGGTTATGAAATGAACTTTAGGGTAGGCTGTGAGGTGTATTTGCTTTGTCAGCATTTGAAAAGAATAAAGGTTGTTATTCTGCCCCTTTTACTTCAGCTAGGTGTGGTGTATTCTGCAATATAAAACTGGCTTCATGAATCACCATTGCCAGAGTACAACAGAAACTCCTCAGATTGAATCCTGTCTCTTACAGACGCCTTCTGGAAAAATATTCTCCAGTGGACCCAAGACTTTGGATTACTTTTCTCCCTTTTTTTTTTTTTCCTTTTAATACGAAATAGTCACAGTTTAGTAGCTTCCTAAGCATGCTGCAAAAGATAAAATAATTAGCTACTGTGAAAGTTTGTATGGCAAGGTGGCAGATATTTATTCCTCAAAAAACATAGAGCCAGAATAGAATACTGAAGGAGAGCAATATGTTGTTGAACAAGTATTAAAATTAAGATGATTGGTCAATCATTTTTCAAAGCCTAGCTGTATAGTTATAACAGCCCCTTCCAGTCTTGAAATTCTGTCAACTTGACATCTTTTTTCAGACAGAGAAAATTAACAATTCCAGGATAAGGAAGGGATAACAAGAAACTTTCTGGAGGTAACAATTCTAAGAGGTCCTTCTTTAGTGATTTTTGAAGGGTTTTTAAGAATTAACATCAGTGCTATTTAAATGACTTAATAGGGACTCTTTGTCCAAATATCATGGCCTAAGAGCTTCCCAGAAAATAAAGAAAAATAATTGCTTCCCAGCAATAAAGAAAAAGAAGTTATTATCTTTAATTCTGAAATTAAAACTTGATCTGTGCAATGTTTTGAAAACAAAGAACTTCAGTAAAGCTAACGATAGGAATGTAAATTTTGTGCACTAAGCTTATCTGTTATTTTATCTGAAGTTAACAGATTTTTCATGTTAAGTAGTAGCACTTTACAGACTGGCAAATTTCTTGACAAAATATTTATCCTAAATTTATAATACCTAAGTTCCTTAAAGAAATAATACAGGAAAAATGTATATCAGATGAAAAGAAAAAGAACAGAATGCTGGTAATGAGTTTGCAGGTTTTGGTCATCATAGATTCATGGAGAGACAACTCCTTAGGAGCTGTGACAGTAGCAAGACTGTAATAACCACAGAATAAAATACAGTGGTGGTTATTTGGCGTTAATAGGATTCTACTTTTGTGAAACATGCTGGGAGATTTAGAATTGGCTACAAAGAGAGACAGAATGACACAAATTGGATTTAGCTACTAGTTTCATATGAATTTATGGGAACAATAAAGCAGGTGGAGTCACACTTGACAGTTTTAGGGGATTGAAACAAGGGAGTTCCAAGGCAAAAGCTATATAAAACATACACTTAGAAGCACAAAGTTCACAAAACAACAATAGAAAAATGTGCACTTCAAAAGGGAAAATGCAGCATTTAGTATTGCATTTTTCTTAAAGGCATTTACAGATTTATTTTTTCTTAAACCACAGGTCAGTAGTATTAGTATTTATGTAAACAAATTTACCATTAAATTATGTCACCTTTTTGAACACTGCTTTTACAACTGCTTTATTTATCATTCTCTGCTATTATTTGATATTTTGTAACACTTTTAAAATATTAACGTTGTATTAACCAGCATGTGTTTACTCTCTTACCAAATTAAAAATAAATAAATTAAATAATTGGAAGTATGGTCCTGCAGAGTAAATGAAGAAAAAAAAAAACACCAAATAAAACAGTAAGTTAATCTTTTTATCGTATATTTATTTATAAAACAGAGTAATGAATTTCACTACTATGTGTCACAAGGCATCCAACAGAGCATTAACCGACCACCTGAGAGAGTGGTAACTAGGCAAAGAAAAGCAGTGTAGCCAAGAAACAAAAATGTGTACAGAATTTCAAAATTTTACCCAGGAAACTTATTTTTAATATTAAATTCAACATTTTCTGGAATAAATATCAAATACTAAAAATACAGTAAAAGGGGTTAGAAATTAAGAAAGACTACGTACAAGGCACCTACTGCTGCGTACTTATGGCTTCCTACCTTTGTTTTGTTGGATTCTTTGGAACTTCCAGCTGTTACTGAGTGAACTGAAGAGCAGCGTAACAGCATCCATACCAAATACACAATCCACGTTTTTACTAACATATCTGCATAAAAGTCTTTCTGAAAAGCATCTGGCAAAGAAGATGCAAGAGAACTTATTTAAAAGAAGTGGAGAAGGAAGAGAAGAAAAAAGATGGAAAAGCAGTTGATTGAAACATTGAGAGATGGGTTTAAATGACAATGTACTGGTTAATGTGTGTGGGAATTACATCAGAACAGGGATCTGACACTTTATAAGCATGAACAAAGAAAAGCAAATATTTAATGGAACATTCTAAAACTCCTAATGTTTAACTCAGCATAGCTTATAGATTTCTTTCTTTAACCAGGGCTAGAGGAAATGAGCATATATGTGTTTGTGTATGTGAAAGGAGATATAAAAAAGATCTTTTTTCTTGAGTAGGTGGCTATGGCCATTTTATAATTATGAAATTCACTCACACCAGACAGTTCAAAGCAGTTCTATAACTATCTTCCTCCTGTCTTATATTCAGATTGTTTATGAGAATGATTTGATACATTTTCAAGCCCTGACAGTAATATCAAATGGCCAATCAAAAGTTCATTATACATCTAAAATGGTGTCCTTTGAGTATTTTAAGGTGGATAAGGTCTACTTCTTCCAAATTGCCTCATTACAACTGTCACAAAAGCTTCTCTAACCCTGATGCATTCAAACACTTGTATTAATGATGAGAAGCATAAAATCTGGTAACTTTGGACACTTTTTGACTTGATTGAAGATTATTTGTTAAGTAATTCATTCCTGCCTGTCCTCATTTGTTTCTTGCTTTTAAGTTACACATCAAATTTAATCAGGGTTTCTAGCTATTTTTTTTTTTAACAATAAATTTTTCAGTACAAAGATTTTTCCAGGCTTTTACAGTTTTACCAGAGGTATACATCTGGGTGATTAGCTGAAGAAATGCATGATTAAGCCAAGATATTTGCATGGGTGTGTATAAACCCATGAGGCAAATTAAATGGTTCCATTTGCTAAAGGCATTTGAAAAATACATGTCATGAAAAGGAATATGCTCTGTACACGGATTTGAAGGTAGTCAAGTGCTGTCATGTGGAAGGCAAAGAATATGGGTATTAAGCAATGCAGGCTGTTCGTAGATAAGGTGACAGCTAGCCCTTAAAACCTGCAGCTGTTGGTAATGCCTGAGACAAAGGAAACCCTGGAGGGGATACAAGTACCATGCATGCTGTGTTTGAAAGACTTACTATTTATTACTTTTAATTTCATGAGCACAGGATTTTCTTTGCTTTTACTGTCTGTCTCGATAGTGAGATGTGATACATTGGCTTTATACAAGCAGATATTCAGCAAAGTAGCATAGCCATTGCAATGCTGAGCACTGCAACATTTCCAATTTAGCAGTTCAGCTCCTGGAATAGGGTAAAGAAAGCCGATCTATGTTTCCATGGTCCTACTACATTGAATAGGTAAGCAGATATTGGACTGGTGTTCATAAAAGACAGAAAATATGCACCAAAGAGAGCATGCCTGAAGCTCAGCTTCATAAAATTTTGTCTTATAGCTGTTGAAAAGCTGAACACAGAAGGCGCCGTTTTGATGAAGGGTAGGCAAACTGTTGCAAAATACTTCTTTTCCCCCTAGGAAAATTATCAGTTTCTTTTTCTTACTTTCCATCCTGGGAAAACCAAGTGGGGAATTCAGTTTTGATCATTTCTGCTGTTACCTATCTGCTGTCTCATATCCGGAAATCAGAATTATATCCAGTATGTTGATAAAAACTACATCACATAGTTATGTGTGCATGTCAATGCAGTGATTCTTTGGGGCAGGAAATATTTGAAAGGCTGAATAAAATGGAATTTTATGAGCCTTTGATTAAATTTGTGGTTTTCATTGACAATCAAGCAAGACTGAATCTGGATTTTCGCATATATTTAACTCCTCCCTGTGGAAATTGACTTCCATGGTTAAAGTCAGAAAATTTTTCTCTCTACACTAAATTGGCACAATGTGGATCTGTTGTTATGAACTTGTATGCATAAACATGTGTATCTTCATTCAAGTGCAAACTTACATCCCATATTCCATGCTCTTTCGTTCCTGGTAAGTCATGTTACTTGATAGGTGAGTGCGTCCAAATCATCAGGGTGAAGAAATCTTTCTCCTTGTAAGTGAAGGGTTGTCAAGCAGGGCTCAAAATGTTGGCTTCATAGGAGGAACAGCTCTGGTAGTAAGAACAACCCAGGGCTTTTTATAAGACCTCATTGTCAAATGGGCTTAAGTGCACATATATGAAAGAATACCAAGTGTGAGTACAAATATGAAGTCTATCTTTGATTATCTTGTAAGGGGAATTTTGTACAGTTCTTAGGTTTAAAAATGAAAGCTGACTAAAATCATTGTGATATACAGGAAATTTGCCTGACACAAGGGAAGAGGGCAATGTAGGTATTTCTAAATTCACCTCTATTCAGCCAATAGATTAAGCTGAAAAAGAGGTGTGGGGAATTTCTGAGAACAAAAGGATCCTTTCCCCATAGCTCTATTCATAATTCAAGAAGGATGTTAATAAACTCAAGAGGACTCAGAGATGAGCTGTGATTAAAGGACTCTACAGTATGCCTCTATTCTAAAGGAATGAAGGATCTCAGGCTGTTTATTTTACCAAAGAGAAGGTTAGAGGGCACGTTTCCTATGCAGGAGAAGAAATTTGATAATGGAGGGCTCTTCAATCTACTGTGCAAAGGCAAAATAAGATACAGAATGAAGTTTGACAAATGAAGACAGGAATGGTAATGCAGTTTTTAGTGAACATAGTTAATCACATGAACATATTAGGAAGAATTTTGGTAGGTTCCATGTCAGCGACAATTGAAACAGGATCGTTCTCTCAAAAGCGTACTTTAAGTAGGAAGTATTTTTGGGAAATGTGTGATCTGACATGCAAAATTTCAAACTGGAATCACTGTGGTCTCTACTGGATTTTTAATCTATGACTATAGAGTGTATAACACCTTGCTTGTTTTGTGATAGCTTTTAGTGAGTCAAGGTTTTCATTGTAGATTATCTTTGTTAATTTTGTATATTGTGGATCCCATAGATTTGGGATTCTGAAATCTATTCATAGATTGGTTCTTGATATATGAGCCACAGATAAAAGAAATAAAATACTGGTAGCTGAATTTGATCCAAGGACAGCTTTACCATTGTAGATCATTTCATGATCTGTCGTAGAGTCAACAGATCATGAAATAAACTGGCAGAACCTTTTTCTTGGATGATATTTTAAATTGTAAGTCCATACGAAGTCGTACATCCTAAAATTAATGTGTAGCTTCTTTCAGTAACAGAATAAAACCACCCTGTGAACTAAGCTTGTCTGGAGTGAATGAATTATTGTTCAGTTGTGTTCAAGTCTGTAGCGAACTTACAAAATAATTTTTGAAGTTTGTTGCAATATAATCTTTTTTATTCAGTTGACTATCTCATAAGAATAAATGAATCTAGGGATGTCCTTCTAGCCTTCATGCCTCACAAGGTAGGCCATGTCCAGGCTGCAGTTGCTAACATTGTTATCAGTAGTTTTACCAAAACGTAATGCTACAACATGTACCTATAGCATAATTGCAGCTGAGATGAGAATGAAATATATAGAAGTAAATCTTGTAGCTCTTCCCTCTTCCTTTCCAGACCCAAGAGCACATCTTCATGACTTCTATGCTTGACTAAGAAATATGTAATAAGAAGAATTGGTCTGTCTTTTTTTTTTTAATGTAACTCTGAATATGCAACTCAGGAGCATAACATAAATTTGCAAGTTAATTTTTAAATTAAATTTCACTAAGATATAAGAAGGTGTGACTATTGAATTTCCAATCATCTGTTTCCCATCTTATTCATGCTAATATATTAATGGGATCATCTAAACTTTCAACTGCAATACAAAAATTGTGTCTTCTAACCTCCATTTAAACGAGAACATAATGTGTGTATGTGTGTGTGTTTGCACGTGCATATGCCTGTGTATATATATATATACATGAACATACAGTAAGATGCAGGCAATTTGGCATTTGAGCTGTGTTCTGCAATACCTGCCATGTGGTAGATGCACAGTATCATAATATTTGACAGATGTGATTCAACTGAGAGGCTGTAGCATCAGTTCTGTTACAGGCTTGGTGTCAAAGTTGCTCTTGCTTTCACCACGCTTCTTCCCATTCTGCCCGGCTCAGTTAATGGCCCCTGAGGACCTTCTTCCCTGCTGAAAGCCAAGAGTAGTGTTTTAATCTGTCACTAATAAGAAGTATTTAACATGTCTTGAAGGAAGGAAAAGAGGCTGCCAGTAGGTCCTGTCCCTTTTCCAGATGCTGTTGAGTCTTACACATTCTGTCATCCAGTCCTTCCCAGTAAACCATTACTACTGGATAATAGCCAGACAGCGGATGTCTGGCTCCAAGTAGCCTTGTGTCACTACATCTGACTTTTAAAATGTATTCATACTGAGAGCTTAAGTTGGGATCTTTTTACATTTATTCCTATCTAATGTAATATTCTGTAATGCATATAATGCAATGCTTACAATCAGGATTCTTCAGAACTGCTATAAAAAATAATGACAGTATTAATTACTTGTGAAAATAAATAGTGGTTTTGTTTTGTTTTTTTTTTTTTATTAGATGCTTCAGCTGCTGGAACGAAGGATGGAAGCTGCTTGATAGAATTTATCCTTGTCACAAATTGTCAACAAAGTAATTGCAGATGGGCTTGATCTTTTCTGTGATGGAACAGCACAAAGGAGCCTCCAACCTGGAAGATGTAGATGCCAGAAGATCTCACTTCAGTTGGGGAATTATTAACTCACAAATAAACACAGCAGTGTCTCAACTGTTCTTTTTTTCAATATTGGTGCAGCAAGAATGGCCACAATAAATGAAATCAGTAATGTCTGTGTACTGCTGGCAGCCCAAACTATTTTGATTGCCCTTTCATGGGGCTGCAAGTTGGATGTTTTTCCCAAACTTAATTGGGACTGATCATAACTATAGTACCTGGTAGTTTTTTACGTCCTTGTTCAGTTGTGCTTAATTTTTCATAGCCTCAGGGCTATGAAAACGGGGGTTGTTCAGTTGTGCTTAATTTTTCATAGCCTCAGAGGGGAATACCGTCTCATTACTTCCAGGTCATACCTGAGCCAGTTGCTGAAGATGTGATTGGATCTTTGATATGTTTAGCTCCTGGAATCCTTGGAAGATCCTTTTTCCATAAAACAATCAGCAGATTATCACCCCATATAACCTATATTGTTTTCTGTACAAATGCTTATAATACTCAGTTCTGTTATGTAGGTTGATGTGCAAATAAAAAGCTCCATCTCAGCAAGAAATTCAAGTGAATCCCAAAGCTCTGCAGAAAAAGCGAAGACGAAGTCAAGTCATTTTTAGTTTTTAGCTAATATTTGCCAAAATATTTTTCACTGTTTGACCAGTTCCACTCAAAAGAAGCCAATATCCTCATGTTGTCAGTAGCTCACACAACTGCACTAATCAGATCTTTCCTTGCACTGCAATTCCTTTTTTGCTTAGCCTAGCTAGATTCTCCATCAATACAGCTGATTGCTATGGTTACAGGCTACCTGCTGCATGTTAGGCCTGAAGAGGCTGTAAAAAAAATGTTTTACTCCAGATCGGTAAATATTAGTCTTTCCTTTTTGGAATATTACATATATTTATTTAAACCATAGCTTATGATTATTTTTCACACCAAAAAAATTTTTTTGGTGCTACTGCATGAACATTTAACGATTAAAACAAATACTGACTTTTAAAAAAAAGCAATATTTTGACAACATGGGATATCTTTGTTTTTCTTTGTTCTCTATGATAACCTGAGAAGAACTGTGTACAGACAAGGTAAGCACGGAAGAATATGATATTTTTGTCATTTTCCTTCAGGTTTTTCTTATTGTTTCCTCACATGTTGAAGGTGGGAATGCAGATGATTGGAATGGTGGAGCTTACACCAATGTGTGTAATATGGATATTGTTGTGGCAGGAGCTGGCAGCAAGAATGAAAGAGACCACCCACACTTCCCACTGTTTCCAAAATGAAGACCATAGTCATCCATTGAGTATTGCTGCCAGATATATTTATTGCTTTAAACAAACCTGCTTTTGCTTCTATCTCCTTACATTCCTACAAGCGAAATTTTCAGCAAGGGAATTTAGATCATCTCCAGGGGTGGGTAGAGAAGGGCAGTTTAAATGAAATACTTCAGTCCTGTCAGCTTTCTCAGATCACTCATTACCAAGGCAACACATCAAACCTGTCCTCTTGTCCAGCCAAGCAACCTATTCTATAGGTGCAAAATGTGAACTAGGAAGATAGTTTTTAAAACATTTGAGACCTCTTTTATCAAGTCGAGACCTCTTTTATCATGTCAAGAGCTGGCCACGGGGAAGAACAATAAAGTTTCAAAAATATTCACATTCATCCTTAAGTACATTGTACTAATTAATTTACAAACTGTCATGGTTGATGTACAGTTCAGATGACTTTCAAATTATATTTCATTTTAGTCAAAATATTTATAGCCGCAGAACTACTTCTCCTTGCAAACTTTTATCACTGATTTTCTAGACTGGTCAACTGAGAGAAAAATTATGAAGACAATCAAATCCTGGAATTAGGAGGGATTCTTTAGAAATACTTGAATTCTTTAAATCAGATTTTGCACCAATGCTTTTACATTGGTGGGGTTAGTGAGATTATGTACTTTTATCATGCAACAGGGAATCCTTCTTTTATATCAAAGGGAAACCATTAATTCATTTGGAGAATTTCAGTGCAGTTTTTAAGATTGATTTTGGGTGGACATGAATTAACTTCTTTGCAAGAATAGTGCAGCTTAAGGTGAAAATATAAAGAATAAGGCAAATGGAGGTTGGAACTTCATCTCAGGTAAATCATCCTAGTACTCTTAAATTCATGTTTTTCTTAAATTAGTGTTTTTCTACTGTTGGGCAGTGATTTAGAACTCTAGTCCTATAAGTTTCCCAAAGCAGATGTGATTAAAACTCTCCCAGCTTTACTAAATGTCATGTATTTGTACATTATGTCCATTTGTTCAGCCTAAGTTTTAAATAGAAGTCTTAAGAATGGAAGAACTGAATACTTTTATGTCTATGAGTTTACCTGATTAATTTAGCTCTTAGTGTAAGGATAGAATATATTTTACAGTATAGCCAGTTGAGAGGAGACTATATTAATTGAGAGGAGAATATATTAATCTCAGATTTTTTTTATAATGTTTGCAATTATCTGTTTATTTTATTAATATTAAAGTGTCAAACAATTTAATTTTGCATAAATGTGCACTTCTTAATAGCTTAGTAGAACTAGGCATAAGAAGTAAACAAACTGCAAATTAAGTGTTTTAACTACAGCCATAAATCCTTCCAATGTAGTAACAGATAAATATGCTGAATGTGAAAACATCTGAGAAAGACTTAGATGCTTAAGAACCTTTTCATACATAAATAGCTGTAAGTGCAGCTTTATAGAAAAGTGCAACCTTTTCATACATAAATAGCTGTAAGTGCATGAGTACTTTATAGAAAACTTGCATGTCCAACCATTTTACAACTCTTACTGAACCCTGAAAATACTTGTGGTTATTATAGTTCACATCAATATACAATCATACTCTTATTACAATATTATGACAAAATTATTATATTAAGCATAATGCAATCATTGTAAGTTTATAGTATTACATATAACACAATAAACTGTTGTCAACTGTACTTTAAAAGTCAAGCCATCAAAATTTTGATTGCCCATTTCAAGACATCCTATAAAAATGAAAACTGAAATTACATGAAACTGTGAAATGGAAATACACCAGCTCTTTTACCTGATATCAGCATGCCTGGAAGCTTTGGCTGTATAACACAGGCCTGTACTCTCTGGGCCACTGAAATCCTGAGAAGCTATGGGATCACTGTGGTCTGTGGAGCAGCTACTGACCAGACTTCAGTGAGGATGAAATACTGTTTCACTTAATTTGTACACTATCACAAGAGTACAGAACCTTAATTATTCTGATTTCAGTTCTATTTTTGACTGGTTCTACTAGTTACAAAAACTTTCCATGTGTCTGCAAACAGTCCATGACACAGAAAAAAATAGTTCAAAATGAACTTCAGATGTGTATCTTGTAAATGAGCCCAGTGGTTTTGAAGGATTCAGGCTGCATCTTGCCATGCAATTTAACTTTGCTATAAGAAAAGCTTAGACTGCTCACTTCTAGGTAAAAGTAACCCTTTGGTACTAACGCAAACACACATGAACACTTGACAGAGAAACTTCATCTCCTTTCCATATGAAAATATTTAATAATGAAAAAAAGTTTCTATTAGCTTTAAAATTACATCTGAGATTTTACTGTTTACAGATGTATGTCGTTTCATATAACTTAGTTTCATCAAATGAACTAGTCGTCTGAAATCCGTCAGGTTGCAAAACTTTCTTTAGTTACATGGGCTCTGGCTAAAGAGTAAGTGAAAATCAAAGATTTATAGCTACATGTGTTATGCTTAGCTCAGTTAGAAATTCTAACCCTTCTTGTAAGAGAGTAAACAAGGACCAAACAGTATGTTTTTTTTTTTTTTTACAAGTGTATCTTTGGGGGTCAACAAAAATAAAAGAAGAATGTAAGGACACCCCCAGAACATTGACTGCTATAAATCAGGGATATATAACTAGCCTACTGTATTCAGTATAGTACTGCAGGCCACACTTATTTATGGTGTATGACTTCTAGGTTCAAATTAGATAATTTTGTTTTACTAGATTTTGACAGCTTTTATTAGATCAGAGGAATTACATATTTCATTGAAACTTTATGCATTTACAAATAAAACCACAGCTTTAAGAATCCTGAGAATCTCATAGGAAGGATATTGTCATCTTTAAAGAAAAGTTGTAGTTTTATTTTAACTGCAAAATTCAGAAGATTGTTTGTCTTTGCACTCTCAATATATTCCTTTCAAATGTTCTGCATAGGATCACCACACAGCAATACTTTCATCAGCAGATGCAATGATCTTTATGATGCATTTCTAAAACACCAACCATCCTCTATAGCAAAAGTTCTTTTAAAATACTCTCAAAAGAACGCAGGCAAAAAAAAGCCCCAACAAAACACAGAAGTTGGAGCCAAAAGCTAAATAATAGTTCTTAAATAGCACTGGGACCAAGCCAGTAACAACTGTTCTTGCACAGAATTCATAATCTGTTTTATGCTGTGCAGAATGTCATAAACTACCTTTCTAAACGTGCTCAAATGTGCTGCAGGCTTATTCAAGAACATTACACGCCTAAATAGCAGTTTTATGTCACCTTGTAATTTAAATTTAGAGAAATGCTGAATGGCATTCTCTAAAATTCCTTCTCTCTAAAACATGCATGGAAGTCTGGATGCACAGAAATTTTGATAGAAAAGATGCACAATGCACAGACTTTTCTGTCATGTCACAAGGGGTGCCAGATATATCAAGCAGTGATAATAAAGGATTATAAGACTTTCAATCCTGTGGCAAACTGGCCTGTGGTGTACTCTGTGCGTCATAGTGTTTACAAGCAATGGGAAGCAGATTGCTTCATCTGCTGTTATAGATGTTGTAATCTTGTCCTATAGGTAGACTATATCTTTGTCTTCTTTCAGAGGTGGATGAAAGCCTGTGATATCATTGGGTAGCTTGAATAGAAACTCTGGAGACCCCATTCCAAAGCAGGGCTAGCTTCAAAGTTAGATTAAATTGCTCAGGGATGTGTCCAAAGAAGATATGAAAGTCTTCTAGACCAGAGATGCCAACCTGTTTCAGTGCTTAACCATCTGCATTACATTACATTACTTTTTTATTATACCTGAGGGAAATTTCCCTTGCTGCAATTTTTGTTCATCATCTCTCTTCTTTTTTCTCGCCTTGTCCTCTTTTGCCCAAAAAGACTTGCTGCGTCTTTGCAGCCAACAGTTTGGGAACAAAGAGCAGCAATTCATTTCTGCCCATTGCTCTCATGTTCTACAAGCTTACCTGTGGCTTCTCTCCATACATTATATAGCCCAAAGCCATGGTCAGGGAATGACTGAGTTGAAATCCTTCATCTATGATGGTGTGGACTCATATCTTTATGTAGGGTGGACAGGACAGGTATACAGCATCAAGCCTAGTTGTTTCTATCTACTACTTCTGTCCTGATGCTACTATCATACTATTGCACCATACCTTATGAGAAGGCCCACTTTTTAGCCACTTTAATGAAAACAGGTTTTGTACCCGTGAAGAGCCCAGCCTGCCTGTAAAACAGAGATGACAGGTTTAGCCTAGTTACATCTGTTAGATGTAGCAGAATGGACTCATGAAACCGGGTTATGGAAGAAATTAAACTTGGAATTGCTTTTAGCCGAAGCTCAATCAAGAGGCAAATACAAAAGGCAAGAGTTGGTACCATATTTCCAGGTTTCTTGTGAAAAAAAAAGGTCACTAGAAGCTCTGTTCTGTTTATGAAAAGCATAGGTGGCAATCTAACTTTTTAGCTGTCTGCAGAGATGCAGGATGTGAATACATGCATACTTACTGCTCAGGAGATATATTTCTCTAACGGCAGAAATTTAATGTCATGTAGGCAAGAACAATCGTTTGCTATGTGGAGTCTTCAAAGGTTAAAACTGCCTGAGCAATGCCATTTTTGTAACAAACACTGTTTTTTTTAAAACATGTCAATCTATGCACAAAAAAATTAGACTTTATATTTTTCAAATGATTCATGAAAAAGACTGCATATAGTATTAAGATCGTAGACAGAATCTGCATTTGAACAAAGTTTTAAAATGCTTTTAATAGGAAGGAAGAGAGAAGGAGGATGATGGAACTATGCACAATTATTAGTTGAAAAAATATCCTTTATTTTCTCCCGTATTTATTCTGATGCCAACTGAGTCTGAATAAAAGTAGCATTACTGGCACTAACATATGGCAAGTTCTGAGAGTGTTTGCATGATTACCACAGCAATTATCACTAACCTTTTAGGTAAAGAACAAAAGGCATGATTTTTTTATCCAATTATGTATTTTTCCTTTTCTTAATGGTTACATGAATAGTTTTTTCAAAAGGATTCTTTTTTTATCTTTTTTTTTTCCCCAGCAATGAACAATAAGGCCATGTCTTCACCAAGATGTTCCATTGATCCAGTTTGTTCTGTATAATTGCATTGATTTAATGTTATTGAACTGAAAGCTCTTACTGCCACTGTAATGCAGTCTTAAGGTGGATTCTTTTATAATTGGTACACCCACATGCCTCTGATTTTTTTTAAATTCAGCCATCATAATGTCCTTTCTTGTAATATATTGTGTGCAGCCTATCACAAACAATAAACATCAGCCTAGGGATGCTGCAACTGAGAGACAAAAAATCACCAACTCCCATAGTCCTTTGCAAGTATCCATTGGCAGCGTAGTATGTACCATATGGTATACTCAAAATATAAAGGAGATTGTACCCTACGTGGAGTATTATAAGGTGAGGGCAAGAGTGTTTAGCACGTACTAAGATTTTTCACTGTGGTGGAAGACACTAAGTATACAAATTTAAAAGCATGCTGATTATAGCACAGAGCATATTAAAGCAAACTACGTGCTTTTACTCTAACTTAAAGATTTCTGTAGATGCATTCTCAAATGTATTCATTTTTCTGGTAACTGTGAGGAAGCTTACATCTCTACAAAACTCTAGCAATAAAAGTATTGTATTATAAGTTTATAAAGATTTTATAAACTTCAGGAAATTATTCTTTCCTGTATGTATAGAGGGTTCTGCGCCATATACATTAACAAAGGTGAATTGCATCCAGAAGTAACTCTATTCTGCCACATAAATGTTCTAATTTACTAATGTAGTAATCAATAGCATTACTCCAGAGCTATCTGCTGTCTGTTTGCTGGTGTGCTACATGTTGCTATAATGTCATTAGGCACCCTTCTGGACAGGGACTGCCTCTGCTTGCTTGCTTTCAAAGGGCGAGTATATGTCAATCTTCCTTGAATCCTCTAGGCACTACATACAGAAAATGACATTAGACTCCTTGAAAAGTTTGCCTTTTCCACCCATTTTGGTTACTTCTCATCTGCAGAAGGAAGAGGACCTGGGAATTAATATGAACATACCTGATGTCATTTTGCAGGGACAGGACAGGCTTACTGTGCTGGCTCACTCTGCCTGTTTGGGAAGGTGTGTGCACTATGGAGGCCCCAAGGTACACGTTCATGTGCAGTAAATCAGGATTTATGGTGCATGCTTCATATGATTACTCTGTGAATAGCCTTTGTGATCACTCTGTGAACACTGTTTGTGAAAGGCACATCCTATGCCACTGATTGTGAGGGAAGCTCTGATGGCACGTGAAAGCATTTGCTGCAGTATAGACGTGGCAAGGCCCTGGTCTCAGCACAGGATCAGATAATTTACCATTGTAGCAAAGGGCTTCAAACAAGCTGTAGAATTTCTTTCCTTTCCCTGTAGGTAATAATAAACAAGTGACACAAAGCTCAATGCAACATTAGTGTCTTTAAGTGGCAGATAAGCAAATGAGCATTAGCGAGTTAAATAAACACACTAAACAGCCATATTTTGCTTCAACAAAGTATATTGAACAACATTGCCCTTTAGGGGTTATATAAAGTGGAACTAAGCTACTAAAAATGTAAATTTATTCCTCAACATATTGCTGTTCAAACTGGGAATATTCAGATGTCTCTAAGGCCTTTCTGGATAATTTTATCAGTTTATGGCCGCAATACTTCAGGGCCAAATAATACTGTTATTTTCTTGAAATGAAATCAGAATAAAGCATTTTTTTTTCCTATTTGACAGTTTTGGAGGTCCCAAAGTCCTCTTCTGTTTATCACCTTAATTCACCCGATTTCAGTCTGTTTAAAGGAATATATGGTGTCAGAACACAAAGAATTATGAAACAAAATTAAGTAATTCATGATGTCATTTATGATATGTATTTATTGTATTTTTGATTGTATGCACACTATAAATATAGGACCAGCTGGAGATACTTTTGCAGAGCAAGGTGAGAGAAGCTTTGAACTTAATGAGAGTTTTACAATTAACAACTGGAAAAACAAGACCTGAATTTGATATTCTACAGCTGGAATTTTTTAATTCACTCATAAATTCATTCATTTAAAGTATTCTAACTGACTTGCTTGGAAGCAGCAGTGCATGCTATAAAGAACTATAATAAGGCTGGAGGAACATGTAACTTGACATTCCTGGTAACGTGTTACTGTTTTGTTAAATTAATGTCTGATTTGTAGACCAATATGTATTGATGTCTGGTCTAATCTTCAAAATAAGACCACCAGGAAAGCTGGTTCCACTCATGTTCTGAATGCTAGGATGGCATTAATTGTAGAGAAGAAAAATAAGGTTATGATTCCAAACAATGTCAAATATTTTCTTTTCTATAAGCTTAAAGCAGCCAGAGAAAATAATTGTGTCACTGCCAAAAAAAAGAGAGACAAAATGTGCCACTAGTGCCCACCTGCCACTGTCCCCTACACCCCCTGACACATTTAAAGAGGGCAGGACGCAGTGGGTTAGATGCAAGTAGGTGATTTTAGCATGAAAACCAAACCTTTTAATTTCTTCAAATTTCTGAAGCCTACTTTGTGCATTGATGGTTAAATGTAACATTAATAGTTAGGAAAGAGAATAGTAAAGCTCCCTATGATCTTATAACAGTGTAGAACATTATTAGTTTTACTGCTCAAAAATGTTTCAAAGAAACTTTCCAAGTATAGAATTTGTTTAGCCAGTGTTAGCTAATATAAAAATGCATACATAATTATCTACAACAGCTGTGTTCTAGGCATTGTCAAAGATAAGTGAAATTATTCCTACTGTGTTTCATCTCTATTTTGTACAGTCCTTTCCCCCCCCCCCCCCCCCCCACCCACCACACCCAAAAAAAACCCTCCTCCTGCCATTAGAGAGAAACTAATTGATGCTCAACGTTATCTGTGCACATCATCCCTCCACCCCGGGTTATCGATTTTTCCTTCTTTAGTTCAAATTTCTCTCTTCTTCTTTTTTTTTTTTTATTGTTTATTTCCCCTTTCTCTCCAAGAAATCATCTACACTATCCTTTCTACAGTGATGGAGGCTCACGCACACATACAGTCATCTGTCACTTTAACTGAGCGTGCAGTGTGGGAAATGGGGAATTCACAGCCTTCTGCTCTGGAAGGCAGAGTAACCCTCCTTGTCACCTCCTTCCCCCCCCCCCCCCGCCCAAACTGCAAAGACTGAATAAAAAGGTTAAGTAAGTATGATGGAATATTAGTAGATCAGTTCCCCAGATCCACAGATGTAATTTGCAGGTAGTCTAAAAGCAGTTAATTTGAGAAGATCTATGGATGTTAAAAATACTACATACAGTTGCAAAAAAAACCAAACCAAACTTAGGGGCATTCAGGCTACTTAGAGGATTTATTACTGCATGTGAGCTATAAGTCTGTAAGCTTTTATTAAAAGGGGAAGAAAAACAACGAAAAAGAAAGTTTTCTCTTGGTAAACAAATATATGCTCAGTATCTGACCCTTTTCTCCTTTGACATAGACATATACATACAAAAAAAGCCCTATTTCTGGTTGCATTTTCCTTCCAGATATTAATTTCTCCAGAAAGTCTGTTTCTATCATTCATGGTTTCCACCCCATACTGAGAAACAAAGGCTAGATTATTTACTGTACCTCTGTCCAAAGTCTTCTCTCTTTGGTAAACTCTATCAGGAAAGCATTAAAAGGCACTAAAGTCTGGCAATTGCTAATGATTCCAATGGGTTTTTTTCAGGTGATATTTATATTCCACATTGTAAAGCAACAGTGTCAAACCCTTATCTTCATTGAGCCTCCCAACTATTGCAACCTAGATACAACTTAACCTTTGATCTAGTTCTCAGCATAAATTTCAGCATTCTTTTACTTTTTAAAGAATGTGTATCTCATATCCACAGCCATAGTATCTGAATATCTCTCGGTAGCCCACTATGGTGCAGTCATGAAGCTGTCAGTGTAATACGATACTCTGTTCTGGGATCCACACTTCAAAAATAATGTTGACAAATTGGAATGCATTCAGGAAACGACCTATAAGAATGCTTAAGGTCTGGAAAGCCTGCTATAAAATGAAGAAAGTCTGCATCTCTTTAATTTATCTAAGAGATTAAGAGCTGTCTTGATCCTATTCTACACAGGGAAGATATTTTAGATAGTAGATTAATTTTTAATCTATCAGAAAAAACCATGAAAGGATCCAGAACTTGAAAGCTGATATATATCACATTCAGCTTAAAATTAAGCTGAAAATATATAACAATGAAATAATTTAACCATGTGAACAATTTACCTAGGGATGTTGTATATAATCCATCAGTTGAAGTTTTCAGTTTTGACTTCTTTTATTTTTAATGATGACTTGCAGTTAAAGCAGAAGTAACAGGATCAGCATGGAACTTATTACTTGTAGTCCTGTGGCCCACATTATGCTGAAGGTCACGAGATGCTCTTCATTGTCCTTCCACTTTCAAAATGTATGAGTATTTTCCATGTGGGAAAGGTATTCCCTTCCTTTTTCTTCCTCTCCTGAAGAAGTGTTTGTTGGGTTTTTTTTAAGGTCAATTTTTGATAGGTTGTACTGACATCTGTGCCATGCATTTTCATTAGCAATAACCATAGCAAAGGCGTATACATAGCAAGAGCAGTGAAAGATGGAATGAACATAATGGTAACAATGCAATAAATTGAGGCTTTTGGTGATTCTTGGACCTTGAGAAAGTTCTTTGCTGACTGACTCATTGGTATCTTACACAAACAAGTGTCAACCACCTTGTGAATCCCCAGCTGTGACATCTCCTTGCAAAGCTCAAGTTTTATATTCAGCAAGTGATTTTTTTTTTTCACCACTTACAGGAAAAAAAATATTTTTGAAGTTTCCATTTTTCTCCTTGAAGTTCATGTAGTAAATGTGCATATCAACAAAACCTGATTTGTTCATACAGTTCTAACAGCTTGCAATAAAATACTTATCTTGTGGCTTAAAATTTGGGGCTTACCCTAATAAAGAAATTTATGCTGCCTAAATACGTGTGTTTAATCTTCTTTCCTAACTTAAAGCCTGGGGACTACATTGATGGAAACAAACCACAATGCAGAGAAGTTTCTTCCCAAAGCCACCTGCAAATTTGGCAGAATTCCTTTTACATTCCCATGGGGATCTATGTACTTTATTTATTTCTTGAACTCCCTTAACCACATGACGCAAATGTACCAAGTTCTGGACTTGCTTTCTGCATAGACACACCCTCTGCTGTACTTATTTCTCTCCTTCACTTCTCTGACTCAGAAACTGTAGGCCTCTTTTTCATGTTAGTCTTCTAGAACCAGCACTGACCTGATCATCCTAGAATTGGAGGTTTGGCTTATAACCAATTTAGTACTAACTGATTTCCCAAAACTTCTAAGGTTTCTTATGGATTTGGCTTAAGGGGTACAAAGTGGCTGTAATACTTAAAAATGTGTTTCACAGTCCTGTGAAGTCAGTCTGGGTGACAGTTCCCTTGCTAGAACTGTATTTTTCATGATGTCCTAGTGATCTCACTGGGGTATTTAATAGTACAAGTAGTAAGTTAAACTTGTTAAGTGACTGGGAGCAATTAGCTGAAAGTAGGAAACAGGATATTCTTAATGTATGCTTAAATATAAGATTTTCCATTCTGTTATCTGATATGCAGAACTATAATAAAGCTGGCTACTGTTACAAGGAGCTCTAATAAACCAGGGACAAGCTTTCATAACCCACAAATCTCTGAGTGTTTAAGGACAGTCCCCTGAGAGCAAATATTGATCAAAGCTGTGGACCCTTTTCTAGGGAGAAAGGCAATTGTTTACTGTATTCCTAGAGTGTGATCTTGTCTCTTCAAGGGAGAGGGTATTGTGAGGAGCTGAGTATATTCGGCAGACCAGTATAATTTGCTCGAATATGATTTAGCCAGTCTATGAATGGTGAGTGGAAGCTGACTTGCATCAGTAAGTTCGTTGTGTACAATTTATCAAAGGATTTAGGTGACAAAGTATGTGACATGTAAGAAGAATCCAATCTGTTGCCCCCTCAAAAGTGCCATTTAAAATCCACTCAAGTTCAATACAATGGTTGAATCTGCCTACTTTTTCAGGACTCCTAGCCTGAAATGTAGACACCTGTAATTCAGTAACAGCATTGCATAATTTAGCCATGTCTTTTTTTTGGGAAGAGTCTATCAAGATTTTTAGGTCTTAGGGTACACAGCCTATGAGGAGAGGGTGAGGGACTTGTGGAATTGAGTGTCTAATTACACTCTACAAGGTACTGGAATGGAAATTAGAAAGGTAATGATCTAGTCTCTTCTCAGTAACAATAGTGGCAAAACAAGGAGCAGGTCTTTTTATACATTAGAACATCCCAAAATTTGTAGTTAAAATAAATGAAAAACCAGTATGAGTACGGGAGTCAGTTCTCTAGATCTCCCCATCTCTTTACCTGAATACATTGAGGTTTAGGGAAAAATCAGGCTTTTACAGTCTGGTTACCTTCTAGCTAAACAGTGAATCTGTTTGAAGAAGAGGCATGGAGACTGTAGCCACATTACTTCATGGATAAGGACATTTTTTTTTTTTTGCTGTGGGCTGCATAAACCTTCTGTCACTTCTTCTTACTTCCGAAGGGAATGAAGCTACTTGCATGAAAGGCGTGGTAGTTGGGGAAGTGACACCTGCTATATTTGAAGAGTTCCTCTGCAGATGCATGTGATTTCCCTATGTAGTGACTAAAAACATGTAAATTGGGTGAACTAGATTATTCCTTGCAGACTTTCAATACACCCTCCTCGCACCAGTGCTTACACCCAGAATTTGCGTCATTATATTAGCCAGACCATATCACCTCTCCCTCCTGCTTCTACCTGCTGTCCTCAAAATACTCGTGGCCTCTAGGACAAAATATTAGTGAAAACACATTTCTGTAGACAATAGGTTTTGAGGGAAAGGAGGAAGCTTAAATTCTATTCTGTGTTCTAAAAACTGTATCTTCATTTTAAGTGAAAATGTCATTGTAAAATATGACTATAAAGTAACTCCCTGCAGCCTTGAACTCCTCGGGCGAGCACCCTAACAAGTAGCATGCAGTGAAACGAACACCTCTGGTGCTCTTATGGCTCAAGATACTTTGAAATATATTCTGCATAGTGGGACAAAGTCTGGTATGACAGTGACAACAGATCCATATGCATGCTAGACCTGTATCCAGGTTATGCTGTAGGCTGGTGGCTTTAGTAATCTTCTCTCAGGTGAGATATGTGGACCTGAAACTCAAAAAACAGAGAGAGATATAGAATAAGTTGGTCTTCACCAGACAGTTATGAAATATGGGAAGCAACAGCAGTTTCTCCAAGTCTGTTCCTTCTCTGTTGTCTTTTAAAAGCCACTGTAATTGCTTTTGTTAAGAAACTTGAATCTTCAGATTTGTGATAGGTGGCTCTGAGCTCAACTCATGGACTGAATCCTTAGAGGACTTTGTAAGAGAAATGTCGTATTTCTGGGCCCTTATAAGCTTATGATCAGATTACTAAGCAATGATCAGATTTTCCAGATGTTTCAAGAGAAAATTTTAGATACAGAGAATGACCCTGAGCACCCACAAAATTTTCATGTGTAAAGTGGACACTAATGTGTTTAGATGACTAAACTAGGTTATAGTTGAGCACTGGGGTAGGGTAGTGTTATTAAATTTAGCAGCCTAAATCTCAGCGGAAAAATATAAATACTTTTGCCTATCTGGATCTTATACTTCAGGATTTTAAAAGAGCTCAGCACCTGCTGCTCCCAGCTAGAGCCTTGGATACTCTGCTGGATATTAGCTGTTCCTATGCTATGCTGTAGATTATCTATCTACTTGACAAGAACTTGCACTAGCTGACCCTCCTTGAGGATACATTAGTCCTTCACTACTTCTTTTTCCTTCTACTTCCTTGTTTAGCACCTCTATTCCTCTCATTCTCTCATATTCTCAAATTTCCTATGCACCACTGTTTTAGCTATCTTTTTTCTTTCTTTCTTTGCTTTTCCTGCTTTTCCTTCCTGTCCACTCTGTTCAGTATTATCCATTATACTGGCACCAAAGCATTTTATCAGCACAATGATGGTTCTCCCACTTATTCCTGAAACACTTACATCCCTATTATGTGACTCAGATACTACTGATCTGTGAACTACTTAAAACCTGGCAGTTTGTATACTGTTTGCCTTTATTAAGGTAAGACTCCACTTAACTCCTGAACTGACAAACCTCTTAAGACTTAATTTTTAATGAACTATTTTAATAATTAGTATGCTACATAGTTTTATATCATTTTTGTACTGCATAGTCACAAATAAAAATATCTTTAAGGGTTAAATTATTGTTTATACCACGACTGTTCAGCAGGATAGGCAATGAATTGTTTTGAACCATGTCTCATTAGATAAAAAAATAAATTGACTTTTAATAATAAAAGCTTCCCTCTCACACAGTTTTTCATTTCTAGTGAAGCCAGTTTAGATCTCAATCTAAGATGTGCAAATAGTTTCTATACAGAATATATGTATTTATATATATAACATATAAAACATATTTTAGAAACTGACTGAAAACAGTCAAATCTCTATAACACTGTCCTTATGTTTTTATGAGAGAAATTTTCTCTTATAAGCTCTGATAATAATAATAATAATAATAATATGCTTTAGTATTTTTTGAAGTTTTTTTAATATTAAGAAAAGATAGTTACAGTAAAGAAGATCATATATGAGTTGTATTTCTATAGCCATTTACATATGTTATAGCTAATATAAGTTTGATAGGTAACTACATAATTTTAACCAGTACAAAGATGAAAATCAAAGCTATATTGTCCTTGTATGATTTTTTCTCAACAAACTAGACATGCCAGATTTTCTTTCATTCAAGTTCAATCATTACATTGCTGTTTAACATTAAAGTCTGGGTGGTTAATTTAAAATGTGTTTAGTAGCTTTAATAGAACAGTTTGTACTCTGAGCTTAGTTGATTTTGTTGTCTTAACATAAAGGACTCAGTTGTACCATGCATCATGAAAAATGTGCCTTTTTTATAATGTGTTTCTCCCTGTTTTTATGAAATCTTGAATCTATGTGCAGAGCTGCAATTTATTAAATGTCATGGATGGGTCATCTGACCAGTAGTTTGAGCAAGAAATTCATATCCCATGTTTCTGAAGGTTGAAAGGTTAATACATAACAGATGCTGCTTTGGAGGAAACCATTACAGGCAATGCTTTTCAATCAATGAGATGCTATTATGAGCAATAGAACCAATTTCTTTTAATCAATGAACTTTTATTACGACATTTACTAAGAGATGCTCTATGCAATTCTTATAAACCATTCTGCAGCCTTCCAAAAATAATTCCTTTTGTTTTTCAGCCCTTTTTTATGGTTTCTCTAGTTTTGCTCATTTTAAGGTAGCAGACTGGGTTTACGCTCTAGTTTCTTGATTAAAAAAGAGCAAGAGAAACATGGTACAAAACATGCATTTAAACGTGAGATGCAGTAATGCCTGTATGTGAGTGCTGTTAGGAAACGAGTTGCAGTGAACACTACCTCATGGCTATGAAAACCTGTCACAAGCAGCTCAGTCCAAATTTGAATAGAAGATGTCATCCAGCAGGCAGGCAGACAGCCTGCATCCTCAGTGCAGACTGAGCAGGAGACTCGCCTGCAAAGTGCACTGTAGTTGCCTATGACCACCTGCTGTGCCTCAGTTGTTTCTCTGTTGAAGTTATTTAAAATTCTTTAGGATCTCTGTGTTTTAAATCTTATTGATGGATTTTGGGGCAAAGCAAACCATTTAAAACCCTACAAAAAGGCCACAGATGTACTTTTTCAGAAATTTGAAGATCTACATAGAGTATATATATTATACTCTATATTATAATATATTCATGTTATACCCATGTATGTGAATGTGTATACGAGAAGTGAAATATGCAAGACTCCTTTGAAAGTAAAGTTCATGCCTATGGTTTATTCTCAGTAGTGCTATTTCTGAAAATACTGAGTCACTTTCTTTTAAGTGTTTGGATTTTCTAAGAAAAATTTTTCCTAAAAATAGTAATTTTAAAAAAATGAAGTTTTCTCCATAATTCTCCTTTGTACTGATTTCCATTCCATATATTCTGGAGACAACAGGGAAAACTTCAAATGGGGAAAAAGGAAATGAAAGTGTTAAAACTCAGGGTGTCTCTTCCCATTTTTGTAGCAGAATGAGTCTCATATATTATATCAACTATATGTATCTCTACATAAAATATTTTTAGCTGCATTGAGAATATGCAAAAATCCAACTTTCATAATCAGCCATCTAAAGCAATGCAGTAGTATTCCTTTTTATTGTGTGATTGTCTAACTGAAGTCACCATGTAAGCAAAGAGAAGCAGCAAGAAGAAGAGTTGTCTCCTTGCATATGCCATGTACAGCAGAAAAGTACAGCTTTCATTCAAGGAGGTTTGCAAAAACCACTGGATATCTCGCCAAATTCAGTCTTCTATAAGAGAAGAAAACCAGTCTGTCTAACATGCTGGCAAAGCACCCAGCTGGGCATTTGAAAAATAGAGCAATGCGAGAGCAGCAAAACAACACCGTTATGTGTTATGTAGCTCTGTAAACTGGCAAGGAATTTACCCTAAGGCTGCCAGCAAGGCTTCCTGATGTCCTTTACTGAACAAAGTCCCCGGTAGCAAGTCATAGCTAACAGTTTTCACAGCCGTATGAAACTGGACTAGAAACTATTTGGTCACCATACTGGTCTGAAGGATACACTCTGAGTCAAGTCCAGGGGAGCAGTCACAAGAAATTTCAAAGACTTGGCTGTAATCCCTCGAAACAAAGAATCCCCTGACTTTCACTTGAAAAAATGAAATGCTAGAGAACTGCCTGCACAATGTTGTCTTCCATATGTATAACACTCATCAGTCTGTGCTGACTTCTACTGTGATCATAGAAAGAAGAAAATAAATAGAATTTTCAGACTTCCTTTGTGGAGCCTTAATTAATGTATTTGGTTTAGAACACTGTTTTTGAATAGAAGATTGACTTGAATACTGGCTCCAAATTTCATGTATCTGTTACCACTCACTGGCTCGGTTTTGGTATCTCTTCCAGAAATTGGAAATGACATAAAATGTCCTACATGATCTGGAATTCTTTGCTCATTTCAGGGGGAGATATTGCAAATGTGGCATCACTTGATGCCATCATATCAGGTGGGACCTGGCTCCACAGTTTGAAAGAGAGTGCCAATAAATATTTGCCAGTGCAGAGTAACCTGGTGCCAGGTACATCTTGCTAAATATGTATACATAGAAGAGGGTAATTTGCCTGTGAAGGGAATATGGACTTAGTATTTTAGCATTTACAGAATAGCTGCAATCTTGTGGATTGTTTAAATGAATTCATGCTGACTCAATATTTAGGAAAAAAACCCTCACAAGCAAACAAGCAAGCAAACAAAAAAGCAACAAAACTCCCAAAACACTTACCTATAGGCTTTTTCATATTTCTTTCAATCATTTCCAAAACAAACTGCGAGCAACTCAGGCTGCTGGTTTACAATAGCACTTTGCTGTCTTTCGAACTTGGTCTCGTGGAAGAAGTGACCCATTTCCTTATTAGTTTTGTTACCACTGGTTTTAACATACAATATATGGTACATATATAGTAAATAATATTTACCCTTGCTGGAAATGAGTATTTCCAAATCACTGACATTTTCTTGCAGTCCCGAATATATATAACATTAAAAGTTGCTGCTATAACATTTATGTGAAGTAAATAGCTGATCATTATAAATAACAGGATATAAGACCAGTAAAACCACTTTCTGGAGCTGCACTTCAAAAGTAACATTGAATTAGGTCTTTATATTTATGAATTTCTGACAAAGTTTAAAGGTAACATTGGGAGTCTGTACAAGCAGGTACATGGAGTGAAATTTAGTGCAATTCTTTTTTTAATCCCTTTCACAATTCATATTTTTTGCCAAAAAACCACCCACAACCTACCAAAACATTTCTTGTTAAGTGCTTTAAATAATTTGTAATAAAGTGCAGCTTGAAGTAAACTAGTTTGGAAATTTCTCAACGCACTTTACTTCTGCATACAGAACATCAAACAAGTTGCAAACCTGAGATTTGTTGAAATTCCATAGATTTTTCCCCTGGATCAGTTCACTGTTAAGATCTTATTTTTTAAAACATGATCCATAGTTGCAGAATTATTTTCCACTAGAGGTCTTGTGGAATACATCAGTTCTGATTATAGTCTTTAAAGCACTTCCTTTCTTGTTAGTATAATAAGTGAGTCATATATTAGCAGCTTTATCTTTTGAACTCCAATCACCCCCAATATTATCTTTGAAAAGGATGATTTTTATCCTTTCTTTCTAAAAAAAAAAACACATCCTTTTTTCTCTCCCTGATATTCTCCTTTTTAATGAAAGAACTTTCCAGGGGACAGTTTTTCTCATTAAGGAATTAAACTCAATATATTGCATGTATACTTAATATTTAATTTTATAAAACATGAATATAATAAAAAATATGTGAATATTGGTAATAGTAGCAATACATTTATAGTGTGAATACTTTAATCATATATTCTCCTAAATTTCAAAATAATATATTTGTCCTTTCCTGTTTACACCTTCACCTGGGCACAGACAAATGGATCTATTGCTCCAGTTTGTCCTATATTATTATCTTCAATAAACATTTTTCACATATGCAGAATAGCTAGGCCCCATATAAATTCTTACAAAGAAGGATCACTTTATTTAGCATGAAAGAAGTATCCTTGCCTTGGGCTTAAGGTACAGGAGCTGTATGATTTTATATTATAAATTAAAGAACAATCTCAACATCTGCATCTGATACAGAAGTGCTATTTCTTATGCCAAGGAAAAGCCACACTGTCATGTTCACTGTTGTTTTCAATATTTCATTTTTAAGATGGTGGGACCTGGAGGTGAACGCTGAATTCCCGAGTGATAGCTTACAAAATTCCTAATTGCTTTTGCCAAAAAGTGACTTACTGGTTTCAAAGGATACTACTGCTATAAAGGCATTTAGCTAATCAGACAGCGAAAGGGAGAGATCAAACCCTTCTGTCACTTCTGCTGGTAACAGTGAAGTCAGCGAAGCTGCACTTTTTACCTGTTCATATGACAAGACAATTAGACTGCAGTTCAAGAATAAATGAAGTCATCACGGTACAAAAAGAGTTTGTGGCCACAGTTAAATGCTTCATGAGGAATCACACTTCCAGAATGTTTGGCTTCCAGAGGTTTTCTCATTTACCCTTCACGAAACCCTTAGATATGTGAAGGACCTTAGGCATTTGGCAAGTGCCCATGTGACAACTTGTCTGTGCATATTCAGACCACAGCAGTAGCTGTATCACTGTTCTCTTTGAATCAGTGTCACAGCCAAAGAGACGCGCAGCTGGACATCTGTCCAAAGCCATGCACTGCTTTGGATTTGCTCGTTTTCAACCAGCATCAGTAACACCCCACAGTTTATATGATACTTTATGGACACCGCCATATTTTCCTCCGTGCCTCCCCCAAACTCTAAGTCTCTACACCTCCAGTTTCATTTGCTTTCATCTTACTGTTCCTAAAGGTGACAACCTCCAGAAATAGAAGGAGAAAATACTCAGAATTCCATAAGATAAAGAAAACTACAGAAAATGAAATTTTAGTTGTAAAATATACCTCTTTACAGCTCTTCTAGCACTTATAGCTCTGATGAGATTGTTGTCTGGGCTTATTTGGGCATGCAAAAACTGAACAACTAGAGACAAGCCAAGATAAAACTGTCCTGTCTATTTTACCTCTGTTAGAATAGTGGCATACAAGATGAATTAAGTCAGCAGGTCGAGGCCTCCTGTGGCTAGTCATTATCTCCCAGAGTAAGAATAAAAAATGGTTAGATGTGTCAGTACATTTCCTAGCTTTCCAGCTTACCACCCAAATACGTTACTTCTACCTGACAGAGGTTTCATGGCCTAAGTACATCCTTACCATGCAACATGGCAGGCAAAAGTGTAAAAACTTTAACTTTCCGACCATCTAAATATTGTTCCTCTGGTCCCAATTATTAGTTTTTTTTTTTTAAAAAAATATTTCATTTAGCTTTGCTTTTACATTCATCATATGGGGCTGGAACAAGCAGTGTGTGCCCCGAGTCTGAGAGAGCTGTATCACAATAATTGTATGGCAGGGGACAGGCAAGGTTGTTTGAAGCCTGGTGAGATGGTTCTCTCTTCTCTTTCTTGGAAAGATCTCAGGGAAGGTGTTCTGGACAATTCATGGCCTGTGATCTGTGATCTCTCACGCTTTATTCATCAGAACATGTTTCCCCTTCATGTTTTCATTCAGTGTCTGTTGACTGATAGTCGAAGGCAGGCTGCCAAATTGGATTATGAGAAATGCCCGTGTCTACATCTCTCTTGTATCTGAGCTGTGTGCCTGTCAGTCACCTACCAAGAAGTGATGGGACTTAAAACCTTAGGATCGACAGGGACTAGCTTAATTTAAGTTTACGCACAGCAAAGGGAAGGAGTAAATTTTGACACGTCCATGGAATTAAACCTCTCCCAGAAATCCATTGTCATTAGTGCCTAAAGGCTTCATTAAACTTCCATTTATCCTGGCACTTATCATCTTTTCTGTCAAATGTAGCTTTCAAAGGATGTCTCCAAGCCATTAAGAGTGCTATGCTGCACGACTGCCCAGTGCTTAATTTACTGCACACTCTGTAAGAGCAACAAAACTCTTCTTAATACGTTTGTTCATTGAGGAAGCATCAGTTTCATGTAGTCAACAAGTCCACTTTTTTCAGTTCATTTCTATGTAAAATTTAAGGTGTTGTCTCCAGTCTGTTAAGCTCTACATGATTTGTTTCTTGACCTCAACCAAGGCAGCTAACATCAAGATTGTCACATCCCATTAACAGCCTTTCCAAACTGCTGGACACCAGTCTGAGTCGGATTGAATCACAAAGGGGAATTCAGTTACAACAGAGGCTAACAGCCAGGATTGCAAGTCTGGACGTGCCTGGAAATGCTGCAGTTTTCCTGGAAATCTGGAAACTGGAATTAATGTTTGTTGGCTTTTTCTAGAATACATCAAACGAACTTGAAATAAACATATCCTCTAGAAACTAGTAACTAGAAATCTAAGAAATTAAAAATTGGGTAGATTCTTAGTTTTGCAGTGTTGAAAAAGCAATGTGAAACAAAATAATGAGTCTAATGTATTGTTTTCTTAATTATTTTTTTTTGCTTAAGTTTCACCATCACTGACACTTGCTAGGACTGATCATCAGCTCCCAGTGGACCGTCCACCATAAGTACCATCCACCAAGCACTTTGTTGTGCAGTGCACACAGTTACAGGCACTAGACTACAAACAGGTGCTTCATTAGCCGTGAAACAGTGAGCTGCAGTGTTGTCTGAGCCCCTCAAGAGGAACTAGCAGAAGCTGGTGAAACATAGCTGCACGTTAGCTGCATTCATATACAGATTAGAAGAAATAAAAGACTCTGTACAATGAGAAGAAAAAATTCAAAAAAAAGCCCAAACCAACACAAAAACATTAAGTGAAAAATTGTTGTCAAACTTGTGATAATAGAAGGCTTTACATGTATGAAACAGGATCAAAAGTTTGTTTTATTTTTTCACATATACCTATTTTCTTTTTTTGCCACTCCACAAATGGTCTTTGTAAAAAAAAAAAACAAACACAAAAGAAACAACAAACTATATAGGGAATTTATTTATTCTTTGAAGCCTTTTAAAATGATATTCTGTTGAAGACATGTTACAGGTAATAAAGCAGAAGAAAGTGTCGTTTTCTATAGCAGTAACTTAGAGAGTTTTATGATAAATGAGAGTGAGGAAACTCAGTATAGACAGTTTTGGTCAAAACCATAGTGAAATAGAAGAAAACATTAGCAGCCATATAAGCCAGAAGCTTTATACTGTTTTTTATGTGCTTGTGATCCCATCACTGATATTTAAGGCTTTACTGATATAGAGTAGCACCTGGATGCTCAAACAGTCCCATGTATTTCAGGGATACTTCCTTCCACACTGAGATGCTACTGACACAAAATAAGACTTCAGGAACAATCAGCTACTCAGATATTGTTAGTCAGTGTCTAATTAGATTTTACTAATTAGCTCCTATTAAGTTAAATTGAAAGTTAAATATACTACAATTAGGCACCAGAAATAGAACTAGGGCCACTGAAATTATCCTTATCACAATATTGTTTAAATTTAGAGCTAAACTGTGTATTAGATGATAGAATGAATAGAATAGAATAGAATAGAATAGAATAGAATAGAATAGAATAGAATAGAATAATTAGCAGGGAGCTGCAACAATCATCTAATCCAACAGCTAACCACTTCAGGCTTAACCAAAAGTTAAAGCAAGTTATTAAGGCCATGGTCCAAATGGCTCTTAAACGTTGACAGACATGGAACGTCGACCACCTCTCTAGGTGCACACTTCTGATCAGTAGACAGGAAAAATATTTTGTTACATTTCAGAAACTGTCTCTTTTGGAATAGAGTTCCCATGGAGACTTTTGCCCCAAGGTGCATTATGTGCATGCCCTATGAGTATGCTGTGTGTTGAGGTGTTCTTTAACCATGTGGCATAATACGACTCTGCAAAACCATCAGCCATGGTTAAGAAAGAAATGACAGACCTGGAAGAAAAATGGACATAGGGTGATCTGTGATATTTTTCAAGCTGGAAAGGAATTAGGTACTTAGCATCACTGGGTACCCAGCCTCCTATGGGGACTTAGCCCCTGGGTGTCCCCCCTGGATGACAGGAATGGGGAGCAGACTGAACCCCTCATAGTCCAAGAGGAAATGGTTAGCGAGCTACTACACTGCTTAGGTGCACATAGGTCTATGGAGCTAGATGAGATCCACCCAAGGGTACTGAGGGAGCTGGCAGAAGTGCTCACCAAGCCACTTTCCATCTGTTATCAGCAGTCCTGGCTAAGCAGGGATGCCCCACTTGACTGGAAGTCACCAAAGTGACATCCGTCTCCAAGAAGGGTTGGAAGGGGGATCTGCAGAAATACAGGCCTGTGAGTCTGACATCAGTGCTGGGGAATATTATGGAGCAGATAATCTTCAGTGTCATCGCATGGCACGTACAGGAGAAGCAGGTGATCAGGCCCGGTCAGCACAGGTTTTTAAAAGTCAGGTCCTGTTTGACTAACCTGACCTCCTTCTGTGACAAGGTGACCCATTCAGTGGACAAGGGAAAGGCTGCAGATGTTGTCTAACCTAAACATTAGTATAGCTTTTGATGCTATTTCCCACAGCATACTCCTGGAGAAACTGACTGTTCATGGCTTGGATGGGTGTAGTCCTCACTCAGTAAAAAACTTGCTGAATGGTTGGGCCTGAAGAGTTGTGGTGAATGGAGATAAATCTGGTTGGCAGCCAGCCACAAGTGGCATTCCCCAGGGCTCTGTATTGGGGTTGGTTCTGTTAAATACCTTTATCAATGATCTGGACAAGGGAATGAGTGCACCCTTGACACCAAGTTGGGCAAAAATGTTGATCTGATTGAGGGAAGGAAGGCTCTACAGAGGTAGCTGGACAGGCTGGATAGATGGGCTGAGGCCAATTGTATGATGTTCACCAAGGGTTAGTGCTTGTTGCTGGTCTTGCGTCACAACAACCCCATACAACGCTACAGGCTTGGGGAAGAGTGACTGGAAAGCTGCCCAGCAGAAAAGAACCTGGGGCTGTTGGTCGACTGCCAATTGAATATGAGCCAGCAGTGTGCCCAGGTGGCCAAGAAGGCCAACACCATATCCTGGCTTGTATCAGGAATAGGGTGGCCAGCAGGACTAGGGAAGTGATTGTCCCCCTGTACTTGGCACTGGTGAGGCCGCACCTTGAGCACTGTGTTCAGTTTTGGTCTCCTCACTACAGGAGGGACGTTGAAGTGCTGGAGCATGTCTAGAGAAGAGCAACAAAGCTGTTGAGGGGTCAAGAGCACAAGTCTTATGAGGAGCAGCTGAGGGAGCTGAGGTTGTTTAGTCTGGAGAAAAGGAGGCTGAGGGGAGACCTTATTGCTCTCTACAGCTACCTGAAACCTGGTGGGGGTCAGTCTCTTGTCCCAAGTAACAATCAATAGAACATGAGGAAGTGGCCTCAAGTTGCGCTAGAGGAGCTGTTGATTGGATATTGGGAAAAATTTCTTCAGAGAAAAGGTTTTCAAGTATTGGAACAGGCTGCCCAGGGAAGTGATTGAATCACAGTCCCTGGAGGTATGTAAAAGATGGGTAGACGTGGTGCTTAGGAACATGTTTTAGTGGTGGACTTAGCAGTGTTAGGTTAATGGCTGGATATGGTCATCTTAAAGGTTCCTTCCAACTTAGATGATTCTATGATTGTTTAGGTATATTTGTTGAGGTAAATTTACTGCACTTACTAGGTTTATAAATTGCTGGAAACTTACTGCAAAGCAAGCAACCCAAACCCAAATGCGTTAGCACTGGCTTTGACTCGATGCAGACAGAGCAAACAGACTTTGGCTCTTGACATTAAAAGGCTCAAGATCAAGTTCAGAACATCTAAAAGTATCTTGATAAGAGCAAATAGGAAAAATTATTCAGCCAAGAAGAGGATATCAGGTATTCTGGAGTGAATCAGCAACTCAGTGAGGACTGTGGCTTGATTCTCTCTTCCAGTACATCAGCTTTAAACAACACTGTCCTGCTACTGATGTCAGTGGATTTGGGGTTGTGTAAAGGATGGAGGGATCATGCACAAGACAGAGCTTGATATCACCTGAAGAATGCCTTCATTGGGCTGAGTTTTTTTTAGAAATTCTAAGATTCTTTTTTTCATTGTTATGAATTCAGCCTTTTGTAACACTAGTTTTATGGCAATTTGAATAACATTATCTATAATTATTATTGCTATTATGATTACTATTAATGTTTGGCAGTTTTCCTAAAGTAAATGAATACTTTCTGCTAGAAACTCTTTCTGAGTTACCACCAAGACTGCCGTGATAAACTTCAGCAAGGATGAATTGGATTTCTGTTTCTATTATTTTAGTATAGGTGATCAAGTTGGAATGAGAATTTCTATGAGTGTGGCAGGTATGCACTGACTTAAGAATAGATATAATGACTATATCTATGTGATATATTTAGTGTTGATAAAGCAGTGGTATGAGGCAGGTGTGAGTTCAGGTTCATGTCTATGAACAAAAGCACTCCCTACCGCTTTCTACTCTTGTAAGATGTTGTAGACAAAGTTGTACCTTCATACAGTTATTTGTGCAATCTGTTGCTCTCAAGCTGTAAAGGAACTTTTTAAAAAAAAACATATCTGAACTGTCTAATTGAAGAAAAGATTTAAATCCGCTGGAAAAGTAGCTTTAGATTTTCCCCAGATTTTTCTTAGTGATTTTTTTTTCATTTGAATTATTTTATTTAACAGAAGAATGTAAGCAGATATATTTTGGAAAAAAAATTATATTCTGCAGATAAAATAATTTTCAGAGCTAGAAATATAGGTAAGCAAGTAAAATATTTGAATTCACTATTAATGAAATTTCAAATGCTAGATGTTATTCTGTCATGCTTCAAATTTGAACAAGTTTCTTTCTAAGCATTTAAAGAATTCAGTAACTCTTTGCTATGTGTTTTAAAAACAAGTGTCACAGAAATATACTACATCAGTTAAGCAATTTGAAGTTATAAATTAAATTTTTCTTGTTGAAACATGAAGTGATCTCAAATAATTGTTGTAGACATTTATTCTGCATGCATTTTTGATACAGTGCTAGTGGTGAATACAATTATAGGAGACATGTCAATTTTGGTATGAGTAAAAAATTAAAGCTAAAAAGTAAGAAAGCAGGAAAGAGCTGACTGTAATCTAAATGAAATCTGAGTTCTGTGTGGGTTATCACTGGAAACTTTGGCTATAAAAGTTTGCCTATAAAAGCATGAGTGCTTTTGAAAAGGGTATCTGACAGGCAGATATCCAAGTTGTCGGATGAAACCCTGCTCAGGGAACAACTGCTATATGAAATGCAAAAGGAGGGATTAAGGTCATTTAAGTACTCTACTTAGGTTGTTAGAGATTACATTTTTCTAATTTAAGATACAGTATATGTTTCATTCTGAGTCACAGAGGGAGAAAAGTAGGGATATCCAGCTAATGCAAATTGCTAGGAATAAAAACTGGGGGAAAAAAAAATTCCCACTGCCTTTATCCTAATTTGCATCTGTACTTAAGAAGAAAAAGAGTGAATATAATTGCTTTAGAGGGGTGCAAGTGAAAGAAGCTACATTAATACTAGTTATGAAGCAAGATTAAAGAAGTTCAGCTTTTTTTCTCATTTAAGAAGAGGAGACTTCACAGTGACATAGCTGAAGTTTCCAGAATTATGAAGAGTGAAGATTAGCAGAAGCAAAGAACAAAACATTAAGAGAAAAATGAACTTACAAAATTGGCAAAGGAAGAGAATATATACAGAACTCTTTCAGATAAATAGGGATGTGCCTACAGAATCTATTACCAGAAGAGAAGCAGACATGCAAACTCAAGAGAAGACAGACGGTCTTCTAAGCAAAACGTTGGTGCATTTTAATATAAAGAAAACCAGAAACTGAAATTTAAGTTTGGGGAATGAGTCTGGACAAAGTGATTACCAAGAGATGCTTTCAGCTAAAATTCAAACAAACTTTTTCCAAAGTCTGAAAAAATAGAGTTGTTGTTTTTTTTTTTTTCTCTCTTTATTAATTTTTCCTCAGATGTGCATAACTTCACTTGTGTTTAATAATATTTGATTCCCAAAGTAGGTTTGCTGTTGTCAGGTCTGAGCAAGAGGGTCAAAAGGATCCATTGGTATCTAAGCTAGTATGTAGATAATAGCTGGAAGCAGATGCTCACTATTTCTGGAAGGATGGGAACATAATAGGAAATAGCAGCAGATAAAATTAATTATTTATAATATTTTGAGTGTGATTTGAATTAGGAAGTGTTGTTGCCTCAAGAAATCCAGCCAGTTTTTGCATTCTGACAGCTTTTGTGCACATGGATGGGCAACTGATACTACAAGTCTAAATATTTTAAAATTTGATTTACTCTTCAACAGTCACTGCATAGCAAGAGCTACTAATGTATTCCTGCACAATCTTTCTATACTATCAGAGAGCAGTTTCCTAGTAGAAGTTCACTGCTATTTTAAAAAGAATGTGTAATTCTGTGGTGATCCCACATTTCAGTATTATCTGTGATTCTTCCATCTCAAAAAATGAAATAGTAGATTGAAAAAGATTAAGTGAAAGGTAAAGAGGATGACCGAAGATAGGGAATCCCATGTTTTTACAGCAAGGAATATTAAAATGAGTCTGGAAAGTCTCAGTCTCAGCCTGGGAAGAGATGACTAAAAATATGAGATGACTACAGGAAGAAAGTAAGGGCCATGAAGTCTATTAAGGAAATTATTTAGTCATTGTTTTCCCAACAGAGATCAAGGAGATGATTTGTATAAAATTGTCAGGTAGCTATTAAAATAAATGTTTTTCTTTTACCGTCACTCGATTACACCGTGGAACATTTTGTCACAGTATATTCTTGATATTGCAGCATAGATTGCTTCAAAAAAATAATCATGCAAATTCTTGAAACAAAAATCCATGAAAGTCTTGTAGAAAGAAATGTTAGGAATTCTTTCAGCCAGAAATTTGCTGAAAACAAGGGAAGCATACTGGGAGGAAAGCATTATTCTGTATTTGACTATGTTTTATATGCTAATCCCAAACATCCACTTCCAACCATCACAAAATGCAAGATACTTGGCTAGATGAACCCTTGCTTGATACAGTACAACTGTTTCTCAGCACGGTTTCAAGGATATAAATAACATCCATATAATATAATGTAAGACAAATATTTACCTTTTAGCTGAGTGGAGGAAAAAAATAACATGCAGAAATAGCAAAGCTAATAGCTGTTTGTACATGCTGACATTTTAATAAACACAATTTTCCATTATATTCTAAAACAAATGACATTTTAGATTTCCATTCATTAGTTTGATAAAACAAAGCTATTTCTAAAATGTTATTAATTTCAAACACTTTCTGACACAGTGTTACAACAAAGTATACTGACAATTTACACCACAAATACCTTTGAGACTCATTTGAGTATCTCTTTCTTTAATATTTTTACAGGGTTTCTGAGTCTTCATTATTTTTCACTTCTGGATGGACTGTCTTATATTTCGCTGAAGTTACTTTTTCCGATAGCTTCCTTTGATCACTTTTGGTACCAGAGCTAAGAACCGTATTGCTACCTACACATTTCATATTATGGATAATCCTGCCACAAATCTTCTCTTGATCCGTGCAGTTATCTGCTGCTAGCTCTGTGGAAGCAACTTTCATTTCCAGAATTTCAGGGAAATATACAGCAACACAGCAGGTAAGACAGGCATCTTTCCTTCTCTGCTTGAACAGTCCCACAGTATTCTCAGTTGCCAAGTTGATGTAATTGAGTCTATCTGTTGTTTTATTAATTACATTTGGTTGTTTTAGCAGAAGATCGAAAAGTCAATTACTCATTCTGTATTCACAAAATCAAATAAACGTAACCCATAGAAAACATTGCCTTGACCATTACTATTTTTTTTTGCCCCACAAGGGAGATCATGACATGTACCAAACCTATCCTGACAGATGTTTGTTGTATTAAAACCTTTGTCTAATACAGATTCTGGGCCTTCCCAAAATCCTGCCTGTGCTGTTGAATGGTTCTGGTTGCTAGATGTTTTTCTTCATAAATTCCAATGTAATCTTCTTTGCTATGATTTAAAGTCCTTTACTGTTACTTTTGTTTAAAAAATACAAAGAAATATCTTTATTCCACTTTGCCCTTTGTGGAGTTTTTCCTAGACCTCTGATCATTGTTGTTGGTCTCTTCTGGACTGTCTTCTATTAGTTTTCACTGTTTTTGAAAAGAGGTCCCTAATACATTTTGATACAGAATACCTATGTTCCACTTTGCTGAAATAACAAATTAAAGATTACGTCTGCATAAAGTATAAACTACAAAATAAAGTGGGCAGAACATACTTGCATGTATATGTTACAACTATTGAGCAGGAAACACGAAACTTTATTAATGCTGGAAAGATTTAGAACTGTGATTCTGAATATAGGCTGTCATGTCAGGATCAAAAATAAGGTACATAGAATAAACATGGATAATGTATGAGGGATGAGGCATTGTGAAGGAGAGACAAGTGCTGAAATCAAGGAAATATCATACAGTGAAAGTGAATGAGTGGAGTGCAGGGACTTTGATTGGGAGATACAATTGATGAGGCAAAGCAAGAGGGATTCATCAATAGAGCAGAGCACAGAACAAGGAAGTTAAAAGAAAATCTTTGATACTGTCAAGAAGTATCCTAAATCATTCAGCCTTCATTGCAAAGTCATCAAGGCAGCAGATGACAGGGACCTAATGAGGCTGGAAAACATCAATAATTACATTGAAAGAAGACTTCTGGAATTGTATGTAACAGTGAGGGAGATTCCAAGCTTGAGTAGGAGTGAAATACCTTCTTGTATAGGACAATATCCATACCTACCTACAGTAAAGCTAGCCATTAAACTGGAGTAAAACACTTGTAAATTGTATATATAATACTATTTTGCATCATCCAATTATACAAACCCAATTTCTACTTGAATTATCAGGATAGCATGGCTCAAGTTTCTTGGAGAAGGCAGCAGTAAGTTTTTCTGTCTGTAATGTGCAGTGAATTTACGTGGGGCTGTCTAAAGAATCAGATTTGAGATTATAGGATATGGAGATTTAAACAGAGTTATGTGCTTCAGGATGCATGTCTTTAGAATGCATATGTTGCACAGTCAAGAGTATAGGTAATTTAGGGACAGATTTTTACAGGCGTTCAGGTTTTTACTAAAACTAAAACTAAAACAGTCCCTTAAATTCTCTTTTTTCTCCCATGTCTTTTGCCCCTTTCTCTTTAAAGGGATATGGTTTTCTGTGCTGGGTAAACATATCCTCACTATTTCACTTTCCATGAGTTTTCTTTTTCCAACTTTCCTCATCAAGTCAAAATCATATCAGAATTACAAGGACAAGAGACAGAGTACAAAGAAGTGGCATTAGCAGCAACTTGATTTTAAGATTATTATAATATTATTTAAAGATTCCCTTCCCTCTCCTCCCTTTTCCTTTTCTTTTTTCCATTCCCTTTCCCACACTGTCCATCACCAGTCTGTTTCTTTGCCTTTCCTGCCTTTTGATTTTGCAGTTTTTAAAATCAATACTACCACCGAAGCTAGTACAAATAAAATTATTGGTCCCTATATACTGTAACACCCTTATGTGCTATTTTTTGACATAGGGTGTATTAAATATTTTATTTCTACACGTTTCTTATCTTTAATAAAAAGAGGAAAACAGTCTTTTTCCTTGATGATTATATAATAAAGGGATCTCAAAAAATACAAGTAGTTTTCATGAAGAAATTTGCAAAAGCTGCAGAAGCTCCCAAAAGGAGAAAGCACAAAACTGTGGACAGTGGTGCAAATAATTAGCTCACACCCTTCTAAGAGAAAAGGAAGAGCTAAATGAGTATGAAACTGCACAATAATCAATTTCCTATGGGAATAAGATTCTGCTGCATTTTGTTAGAGATCGTTTTAAGGGCAAGACGGAAAAGACAAGACTCAGCAACTATACACAAGTCAAGAGCACACTCTTGCTAAACTGCATGTCTTGCAAAGGGCATAGTCCTCCCTGCAGTACCTTCCATTCTTATTCATCTGCCCAACAACAAATGCAAAATGCATGACAGGCAGCTGTGATATTTGAAATTGCCGTGCAAGGCTACTAAACTCTTGCTTTGGGACAGCTATGTTACTAAAGTGCAGTGACACGTAGAAAAAGTAAAACTAAAGTCTGAGAGGTGCCCTCATGGCAGTCTCCAACTTCCTCAAGGAGGTCAGTGGAGGGAAGGTGCTGATCTCCTCTGTCTGGTCACCAGCGACAGGACAAGAGGAAGTTGAATGAAGTTGCCTCAGGGGAAGTTCAGATTGGATATTAGGAAAAGGTTCTCCACAGAAAGGGTGGCTGGTCACTGGAACAGGCTCCCAAGGGAAGTGGTCACAGCACCAAGACGGTAAGATGCAAGGAGCGTCTGGATGATGCCGTTAGTGATACAGTTTAGTGTTAGGTAGTTCTGTGAGGAACAGGAAGTTGGACTCCTTATGGGTCCCTTATGGGTCCCTTCCAACTTGAGACATTCTATGATTCTGTGATTCTAAAGAGTTGTTCACAAACTCTGACCTGTTTAACAAAAAGCACTTTCGTGCTTCTTCAAGCAATCCCAGTTGCTCTCCATTTATTATCTTGAGCTTCTTAAATAATTTGGGATAGTCTTTATTTGAAATATTCAGCAACTCCATAAAATAATTGTGTTTGTTAGGAACACAGCAAAGGTGAATTTTAGACCCAACCACCTTCAGACTGTGCTGGAGAGCTGCTTGGTCTGGATATGAAACAGCTGAGGCCCCTGTCCAAATAAAAAAGTCTTTTAGCTCCTGCCAGATTTATTATTCTAATTCAAATATTTTAGCCTTTCAAAAAACTAACTTGTGGACTTGGAATGAGCAATTATGTTGTTTTGATTTGTAATTTCATTAAACACCGTGCCCCTAAACCGGATTAAGCCCTGTAAAAACAAGATCTGTGATCAGGCTACCTTTGGCTCTCAGTTCCATGTTCAAAATTTCTGCCCCCTCAGGAGTTTTGCTTGATTGTTGTTCCCCCCTGCCCCTTGAGCATGTCACTCTCAAATAAACATTCATATAAGCTTTTTGGGGGGCCATGCTTGCTTCTCATTCATGAGTGTATCTTCATTGGAAACAGAGACATCTCCTGAAACCGTGGGAGTATAGCTTGACATCAGCGAATAACAAGTATGGCCTAAAAAAATCATTTAATATCTTGGGTCAGTGTGGGCATGACTCGGGAAACTGCCCCTCGCAAAAAGAAAACCCAAGCAAACATAGAGGCATAAAAATGTAGGAAGAGGTAAGATTCATTTCCAGGTAAGAGGTATAGGGATAATTTTATTATTTATACTCTGTTAAGTCAGATGGGCTCAGACCAGCTTCAGGTACAAGACAGCATGCTCAGGGGGCTGGCATTGGGGAAGGGGCAGAAGAACGTCACCGCTCTCTGGGGTGCAGAGCAGGTCATCTCTCTGCACTCCAGCAACCCCTGCACCCATAACTCTGAACCAGAGTCAAGTGTCTTACATCTGTATCCACAAGAAAAATGTGTGGGAAATAGGCATAAAGACCCCATAACTCAGCTAACCCTAAAATACCATTGCAAGAACAAAGATATGTTTTTCAAACTGCAGTAATAGCATGTAGGTAACTACTGGTGATTGCAGTGCCTGTGTTGAGTACTGGGGCTTGTGTTTGTGATGTGGATAGAGTCCCCCTGACTGAGGTTGTTTCTATTTCATGTTGGTTACCTTCTAAAGAATTCTATGCTACACATCAGAACCCTTTTACTGCCTTTGTCAATAGTTACTTATATTTATATAGCTGGAACATATGCATGTATAGATATATTTAGACTTTAGTGCTCTTGTCTACTTTCTAATAAAATGCAAAAATCTGCAAATGGAGAAAACAATCCTGTGTTGCCTTAAAACAGAAATGCTTCTTGAGTATTTAGAGGATTAAATAGAAGAATGACATTTCCTCCACAAATTTATTCCAAATTTTTCTTTTTTTTTTTTCCTTTTTATTTTTTTTCCCCTGACAGCCATGTCCTACTTCAGGAGTGAAGATAATTCTCTTCTTAACTCAGTTTCTGTAAAGATCAATAGTGAGCTGATAAGGCAGACATCTGAAAGACATGCAGAATAATTATGGGCACTGGCATATCATGATTTGGACTTTAATTACCTGTTAGAAGTAGCCTAGATCAGATAATAATAATAATAATGTAGTATATCCTATTGGATAAAGTATTTCTGTCTTGGCTTTACCTATCATGCCCAGAATCTGCTTTTTTAAAGTTTTGGATATTTAGTAGATTAATAGGTTCTGTTGATTTTAGCATATAGCATGAGACCATTTGAGAGGAAGAGAGGAAGTGTGATAGGGTTGTTTTTAGAAAATGTTTCTTACAATTTTTACTATTGAGTCAAAATAGGAACTGAGTTTTGGCTACTTGAATAATTTTTAGCAGGTCACTGCCTGCTGCTAGAAAAACTAATCAAATTAGGAAGATAGTGTAACCAGTGCTATCTCTATTGCTTTTTCAAATCAAAATCAGTAATCATTACCAGCATGACTGTGTTTTTCTACAAGTGCTAGAAACGTAAATGAAGAAGATGGAGGAATTTGAATATCTAGCCTTAAATGAAGATGTCAATGTATTAGACCCATCAGAAAACCGTGTGAAGAAACACAGCGAGCAGAACACTGTAATACCCAGGATACAAAGTACACGGGAAGGATAGGTAATTTTTGTGTCAGCAGAATTTTATTATATTACGTGTTAAAAGGCCTTAAAATCAAAGCAAAGGAAAGAAGCAGTTTAACTGCCTCGGTAAGTAGCACATAATCTGTATGAATTGAAATCTCAAGCCCCAAAAGGATGACTATAGTACTGGTTCTGTATTACCAATTGCCTGGCCAAGATGGGGTCATTGACTATGATATGCTGAGAGAAATCAGAGAGATACTAGGGGCAAAAAATGCAACTGTATTGGGTGACTGAAATTACCCCCATGTAGAGTGATCAAATGTCACACTGGGATGTGAATCAGAGATTAAATTCTTAAGTGTTATCACAGAGTGACCACATAGCAGGCCCAGAAGAAAACTGCAACCCTGAACTTGATTCAGTGTGATGTGCAGGACTTTGCTCAAAGTCTCATGGGCAAAGGACTACCCCAGAACAGAAACAAAGACCACAACTAGCTCTTATTAAATAACCCTAGAGAAGCAAAAGAAATAACTCCAGGTTAGTTAAACTTCACTAAGAGGAATAAAGCAAAAATGCAGTTAAGATAATTAAATCCATATAGTTAGTTTTAAGGTTACTGAAGGATGCCATAGTGGGAGCACAGTGGCAGTACAAAACAACTGTTAGGAAAGACTTGAGAAAGAGTAGAAGGAAGCCAGCATCACTAAACAGCAAAGCATAGTATTAGAATAAGGAAGATGTCATTCAAAAAGGTGAAGTTGCATCTAAATGAGGAAAATAGATAGTAATGAGCAAACAGTGCATATGATCCACATGATCATAAACTCTGAAAATGTGTATGCAGAAATATAATATAATGTCATAAAACAATAATATAATCAGGTGGGCCAAAAAAGGCTTTGTGATGCTGCTAGCTAATGGTATCAAAACCAGTACTTAGTCCTTTTTGCTTCATTAGGAGTGAAGAACCTGCCCAGAGGACCATTTAGTTTTGTAATAGTTAGTGTGTCAGTTGACTGAAGATGTATAAAGATGATTAAAGACAGTCATAAGCATATAAGTGGTTTAGACTTGGATCCAAACATTTCAATACAAAAAGAAGATAAATACTTCAGGATAAATCATATGATGTGCTAAAAGTAAAACTAATTTTGAGAACTGCATGCATCTAAAAGAAGTGTCTCAGAAAAAGCCACCCTTCAGGAGAGTGGGCATTTTGAGCCATGGCACAGAGAAAAATCAGCTTCACTGCTGGTTTTATTAGCATTTTGCAACCATGCACATTAGCTGTCCCTTTTGCATGGTGAGTATAACAGGTTTGTAAACTTTGCAAAGTTATCAGTAAACTAAATCCTATGAAACCTCCAAAGTCTTTGTGTATATTTTACTTTACAAAGAAAGAAAATTAGTGTTAATGAAATTTTTGTTTTTCAAGTAATGTTCACAGACACAAAATCAAGAGGCAAATGCACTCTGTTCTTCGCTAATCCAAAACGAAAGAACAATTTGTCAAAGAAAAGTATATTAATGACAAGTTTGGCCTTTTTTGCTTAAGGTGCAGAATTTCCCCCACAGTTCAGAAACATACGGCTCTCTAAAGACCTCAATTTTTTATTCTTTTGACCTTTCAGATCACTCACAGGCTTCTTTTAATTTATAGTTCTATAAGTTACCAGTATGTTTTACCAGTCATTGGCATTTTCATCCTTTAAAACTGCACCCTTAAGATTTAATGGCTGTGTAGGTGTGTGTAGGTGAAACGCCTTCCAGATCAGCTACTGTTGTTTCTTGGTTACCTCGTCTGTTAGATTTCTGGCTTTGGGATTTGACTGACCTCCTTGTCAACTCAGCACCCTTTCTCCAACGCTGACACTGTGGGAGACGTTTTGCGGTTGTACACTGCACGGGCCAAGCCACGAGGAGCAGAGGTCAGTTTACCTGGAGTCTGTATAACTGAATGTTTTAACTAAACCACGCTGTGTCTTTTCAAAGATGAGGTAAGGTTGCTTTACCTCTGTGCAGCCTGGTATCTCTTGATGTTTGACACTTCAGAGCGCTAGACCCTATTTCCCAGAAAATCAGTGTAAATTGATACGGTGGATGTCTTTGGCTATTAAAATTGAAATTGAATTAGCCAGCTGCATGGGCAAACGAATGTGTGCTGTTATTTCAAGGAGTGAGAACTCACGCAAAGACCAATAGAAGATACATGTTTTTAAAACTTATTTAATCCAAGAGAAGGTCAGTTTGCCTTAACCAGAAGATTTCTAACATCTGCTTTACAAGTCAAGCTATTGCAGAAATGATGCTTAGACAACTAAATTATTCCCTCTGGAATAATTTGCTCATTGTGAGCCATGTTGTTTTGCATATACCCTGCTCTTATTGTGTTCAAACACATTCTGCTTTTAAACAGAATTTTCCTCCATATGATATTATTCAAAATCTATTGAAGCATGGGGTTGTAAAGTGACACTAAATGCTGTGGGTAACGTATCCCTCTCTATGAAGAGGTCACAGAAAGCCCACAGCAATCAAAGCGGCTCTGTAGTGCATCAGCAAACCTGGGACCACTTGTGACTTTACATGCAACTTTAGATAAATAAATATGTTGTCTGGACTGACACAAGTCACACACACATACACACACAAATCCAAACCCAAAACCAAGCCCCCCCAAAACAGAGGAAAGGATAGCATTTTCTCTGCTTATGCCCATGACTATGACATTCATCTGGAACACAGTAAGTAGCATTTACTGGAATAAAAGTAGAAATTGAAATTGACATTTGGGGTAGATAACTTTCTCTCATATATTTCACTGTAAAAATCATTCAAGTTTACTTTTAAGATACAGTGGAGTTACACAAAGAGATATTACCATTTCCACAGTAATCTCCATATTCTGTGATTACCGTATACTGAAATATGAAGTACAACACATTTACAACCTAGATCATACTAGCTGGTGCAATGCAGAGAGTGGTAGCAAATATTTATTTTGTATTAACAATATAGCATCTGAATATAGCCAGTTATTGCTACCTGCTATTAGCAGTAAGTATTTTGAGCTTACTAAGGAATATATAATAAAATAAATGAACACACCATAAGACATTTGTTGGACAAACACAGAAAAATTATGCTTGTTGAATTGATTTTCACACATAACCTTTTAGAATTTTTTCCTAAGGAAAAAATCATTGCCTTTTTCTTTTGAGAACAAGAGTAATTTGCCATTGTAATCATAAAATTTCCCTTTTTTTTTTTTTTTTTTTATTTTGCCTGTTTGCCTTTGATAAGCACAGTTGAGGTTAGGACAATTTTGCATGGTAGGTTTTGGTGTAAAAGTCAATTTTAGCATACGAAATTCTCTGTTTCCTCTGCATGGAAAAAAGGAAATAAAACAGTTTCAGTACATGAATTAGAATTTGAAGATTCCATTTCGTCCTCCCCTTCCCCTTCCAGCTGGAAGAGGGAAATAGTTTTTTCTTTCTTGCTTGCTTTTTTTTTTTTTTTTTTTTTTTTTTTGAAGATTGCTGCTGTCCGTCCATCTTGAGGTGATGTCAGGACGAGCGGAGGGGAACATGCCTTCACCAGTTGTGGCAGGGAAACTTCTGTGAAGAATCAAAGGGAAATATTTTTTTTTTTTTTTTTTTTTTTTTTTTTTTTTTTTTTTTTTCCTTAGGACAGAAATACTTTTGCTGAGAACTATCTCCACACAAAAGCTTACAGACTTGAATATGATGTCTTGTCTTATCACTTCTGAACAGACTCTGGAGTTTGAAAAGACTTCTGAAATTTGCTTAACTTGCCGTTTCCTAATATAATGAGGAAATCAATGTGTCTTGCTTTTAGAAATGCTGGTGGCTTCAGAATAATTCAAGAGTCTGCAAGGATAAGCAGAAATGAAACTGCAAGTACTTGCTCATCATTGGAATATCTGAGATGATTTACAGATAAAAATGTGTTAATTTACTGTCGTCAGGGAGAATATGTGGTTCACATTTACTAACTAGTCTCAGCATTTTTTGAGTGAGCTAATTTAGATACTGGGGGCTTCTGAATAAAATCGACAGTCATACCCACCACTACTGCAACTGGGCAGGGCTGCAAAATGGGATTGCAGCAGGGGGAATGGCTCTGTTAGAATAAAATACAGCAGTCAAAAGCATGCGCTCTCCATTGAGCAAAGCCTACGCCTTATCCCCCAACAAACCAGCCTTCTCCTGTCAAGCTTCAATTCAGATCTGTTTACCAGTCACTGCTAGACTGGTAGATAATATCTGTATCCATGCTTAAAAGTGCATGGACATTTCTATGGCCAATACAGGACAAAGAAAATCCTTGAAAGAAATTAAAAGGGGAATTAATTTGGGGAAATGCAATTCATTTATCTTTATCTTTAATCATTTATCTTTACCCCGGCATATGTACTTTAGCATTGACGCTGAGAGTTTGTGGAGGATTTTAGTTTGTGTGTGGAGTCTAGAAGCTAAATTTCAGTTTCACATTCAGGCAATTTTCCAGTCAACTGCTACTGTACAGGATTATTTGAACAAGACTACGCTAATTTTAATGAAGTCCAAAGTTTAAATTAGATACAGCATTGCCTAGGTTTAATTCAAAAGTTATTTCAAATGACATTTTGCATAGAACTATTCACATGATTGCATTTTCAACTGGCTCCTCAACCAAAATTTTGTTGAAAAGGTTATTTCAGATCAACTGTTTTGATCAACTTTAAATATTTTGTTTAGGCTTTAAACAATTTCTTTGAGTTTAGTTTCATTTTATGCAAATTTAAACCAGAAACTTTAAATGTTAAGGGAAGCAAATGAAACACTGAAATTTTTTTCTGAGTTTTCATTCTTGTTTTGAGAAAAGTAATTTCTAAATTTGTTTTTCTCCCAAATTAAATGACCTGATATCTAATTATATGTACTTTAGAACATACAGATTCTGCCTGTTTGTAAGAGCTATATCTAACCTTTTCATTGTTTCTTTGACACACTCCCCCGTTTTGGTATCCTCCCTTATTATATATTTGATTAACATTTTTCCATGACAGGATTCTACTATTCTGCCTATCAATAGCCACTGTTAGAAAATTAACTTTTATTCATCTGAAATCTTTATCTTTACTCTACTTACACCTCTACTGAGCAATCTTAACAGATCTTCCTGCTTATCCTAATGTGAAGACTGTTTTCAAGCCTAATCACACTGTAATTTCCCATGAAGACTTGCAAGAATGTCAGTCTGTATCCTCAGTGTCCTTTTTTTCTACATACCTGAATGTCTTAAATTGGAAACTGAAAACAATTATAGGCTCTAGAGCTTGAGATATTGACAAACATAAATCTTATTGGTTTAAGTTGAAAACAGTTTGTACCCATGTTAGTACAAAAGCAAAAGTATGGAATGAAAATTTTGGAAATTATTTTAAAATAATTGTCAGTGTTAATGCAGTATCAGTGCCCACAGTGTGGAAAAAAGTCAGATTCAACTCAGTATGAAAGGGTAGCCATTTAGGATATTTTACAATTCAAGCAAACCTAAAGGAAAATAATATCCTTACCACTAGAGAGAGCTCTCACATTAAAATAATAGAACAATGCTTTGGGCTCCTTTTTACGGGATTGGGAAAAAAATGTAAGAGGGAAACAAATGTACCATCTGGAGTCATGATGGGAAGATATGACCTGACAAAAAGAAGAGTCCAGAGGCTGGTTCCAGCTGGACATGGGAAGTGGAGAACATGTTGCATTCATTCCTCACTGTGGCAGATTCTGCCTCAATCCCACAAAAGGGAACAACAAAGTAAGTTTGAAAGTAATTAAGTTTACTTTTCCACTTTTGGCAGAGTGAACTTGAGTTGATGGGGCATATGGCAGATTCTTCTGTCTTTTCTTCTAAATAGGCAAAGCCAGAGTAAGAACTGTAGTGCATTTCACCATTTTCGGGAAAGTTAAAATCTGTCTCCAGAAGCTAAGCAGCAAGAACGATCAAACCTGTTCAAAGATGTTCATGCTTCTAAAAACGTGGGAGAAAAAATTGCAACAGCCTTTTTAGCTTAGCAACAGTGAATGAAAACCAGTGATAAAGAGTATCAGGTAGAGGATTGGCATCTGCTGTATAGCAGTTTGTGACTGCGAACTTAGAGCAAGTTGATGAAAGAGTTAAAGTTAGGTGAGACAAGAGAAAGAACTGTTTGGAGCAGTTTTTTGAGCAATTTAGTAAACCTATATACAAAAAATTATATAGACTTTTGAGGAAAAAGGAAATTTTGGAAGGCATTTTTTGTTATTTAGAGCAGCATTTAAATTGCAGTGAGTGTTCTGTATTTGACTAACCTGCAAGAAGTGTACATTTCTAGTAAACTTTTTCAGACTAAGAAACAGAACATGTTAGGAGAAAGTATGGAAGACTTAGACTCCCATGTCTCCCCCTCCTCCCAACTCCTCCACCTCCCCTACCCCCCACATAGAAAAGATGAACTTGAAATCTTGAGGTGCTTGACATTTCCGTTTTTGTCATTTAGGCTCTATTCCATCCTCTAGAAAGAGGAAATGCAGTAAGTTCTATTATGTTATTCAGCTCTTATGTTATTTGTGACCTGAGAAGTCATATTTATTTTGGCCCTTTTCAGTTAAACATGGCATTTCAATAAGCTTCTGAAATATGAGATACGTGAGGGCATCAAAGAGGACTCCTGATAGTCCTCTGCCAAATTGCAAAATTTCTTCAAAAAAGCAGCCATGTTCCAACAGAGAGATGAGACTTTTTGCAATAAAATATGTGGTTATTGACATGAAAGACAGGTGAAGGAGCGTTGTTACAATTGTTTATCTAAGAAGTTTCTCAATTCAGCATTTGCGTACATTGAAACCCTTTCAAAATGAGTTGTGAATTCAGTCATCTGTGTGACCAGAGACGACTTTGTAAGTAATTGTGTACAAGGCTGAGTTCCTAATTACTTTGAGGTCTAAGGCAATTAAAATAACAGTTTTCCCCTCCATCAACTTTTTCTGTGTGATAAAGACTTTCTTTTTTTTACCCCATACTCTCAATACTCCCTAAGATACAGCAGCAGCCTAAAATAAATTAAGACTGAGAATATAGGAATTTTCATATTCTCTCAGTTTATAGGAACGTGTTTGCCTCTTCACCATTTTCTTCCAGTCTCTTCTACCTGGCTTTTGCTTGGATTCTGTTTCCATATGCAGCGTTATGTTACTAGAATACATATAGGAGTTTTGAGCAAATTAAATGTGTAATATTTGGAAGGAAGAAAGCAAGGGGAAAAGTAACTGGACTGGTAAAATTATGTGCCTATAAATATTCTAGAGTCTTCCTAGCTTCTCAATAAGCCCCTACTTCTCAATAAATCATCCCTCATCCATTCAGTTTGTGTGTTAAGAGTTGAAATATTTATTTTCTACATCTAACAACAGAATTGTTAGTATTATACTGAAAAATAACCTCTTACCTCAGTCTTTAGTAAAGTCATTCAAGGACAGACGTTCCTTTTCACAATCAATTTAATCCAAGTCATTAACGAAGAAGCCCAAAGAAGTTTATAGACCTTAAAAATACAAATAACAGAGTGTGCTGTGTCTTTAATTAGTAACACTCCAGATTTGAAATGATGACCTAGAGGTATATAACTCCATAGCCCATTACCAATCCCCTGAGCCACTCCAATCTGCCAGATATGTTCTCCCCCTCTTACTCTTTTAAGAAAGGTACAGAAAACACAGAGCAAGTGTTTCTGTTCCTTTCCTTCTTTTTTTTTTTTTCTTATATTTTTCAAACACCTTTCAAAAAGCTTAAAAAAGCTTTACTTTGAGGTAAAAACCAAAATGTTTGAAAATTTGCTAATATTTAAGAAAAGGTGGCCACCAATCCACCAACCCACAAATTGTGGTAAAATTTTTCTTCAGGAAATACAGAGAACCTTAACATTTGAGCATGTTACCAAACATAGCCAACATGGTCTCTGATCTCAAAAAGTCATGCTAATAGTTCTTTCCAAGTCATAAACAAGGTGGGAATAAGACTACAAAGATAAATTTAATTTTCTATGGAGAATCTTAGCACTGAAAATATTTATTACTGTTCTTATGCACTTTCATTTAAAAACAGCTTCAAATTTTAGGAATTTTGAGCATTGTAGCAGTTCAAAAAAATGGAGATGTAGTCTATAGAAATCCTGGAAGTTGACATTTACTTCTAAGATGAACAGAGCAATCTTACCATTTTGTGAAAGAAATTGTTCTAATATATTGTTTCCAATTTATTCAACATATTTTGTTTCAGTTTTATAATTCTGAATTTATGATGAAATATATTACATGCTGTGCTTTATGCAGATTCTGTTTCCCTCCTTCTTTCATAGGGATCATATTCAAAAATTTCTAAAACATAGTGCACATTATGAGAACTCGCAGACATTCGGTGCTGTCAGGCTACTTTAATTACTCTATTTGTTAACTTAAACTGTTTTTTGGGGTTGGTTGTTTCTTTTTTTTTTGGTCTAGAGACACATTGTGTCTCTTGAAGCCATCTGGTGTATGAACTGGACTGTAAAACTCTGCAAGAATTTTCAGACTCCAGCTTAGCAAATCAACCATTTAGGGCTCACCCTCATCAAATAACAGGGGAGAGGGCTCCTAACTCCAGAATGGATATGAAGGTCTTCAGAAAGATAATTAACCATCTCCTCCTGCCCTTCAGAGAAGGAATTTCATTCACTTGTAGGATGCATAGAGGTCAAATATTTATGCTGTTCCTACCTCAGTCTAAAGAGCACATAATATGAGATGAGAGCAACACCAGTACTGGGAGTTAATTAGCTCATGAATTGATGCTGGTACTTTATGCCTAGAAATTGCCTTTTTTTTTTTTTGTTAGTAGACTAGCTCAGAGCACTGTATTATTATTGCCATCACTTGTGCTGCTATTTCCTGGGCTTAGTCCTTTAGAATATGATTTTGGAATATATTTACACATTAGTTTAACATGTTGTTCTAGATAATAGAATGTAGAAGGACAAACAACAGATGTTTCAGATTTCTCCACGAATGTTTTCTATAGACAATACAGAAACACACACCCTTGACCAGCTGAAGTAGCTGCCTGAAGGCAAAAAGCAGAAGGCAACTAAAACCCTTTAAGTGGTGAAACAGCAATAATGCAAGTTTCTCTTCTCTGTGTCCCACATCCCATTATTCCTGCTGTAATTGTTTGCAGGTTTTAGATCTAGACATGACTATTTTGTCTCATCTAAGATGACTTGCCAGACAGAGTGCTTTGCTACATGTTTTTGTATTCTGTATTCTATATTTTATTAATTCTATTCAGAGTGGATTATTTCCATTTTCCATGAATGTGCATTGGCTGTGTGGCGCTGATAAAGCCAGCCAAAGGAGGCTCTATACAAACTTTTAACAGCAAAGTAAGATTCAGTGTATCTCAACACAATGTCCAAAAAGCCTAGTTGAATTTTGTGTAGCTGTTTAATTATAGTTTTTCACCATGAAGTCTTTATGCCAAAAAGACAGCCTCAACAAGCTCAAAATTTCATATTTTGCAAACATTTTAGGATCTGCTGGGATAAAAGGGTTTGTCTGTTTCAGGATCTATCCTGGTTGATCATTTCTGTCAAATAGATTTTGACATATTATAATTGAATAGTTGTAAATCTGAAAGCAAAAGTGACGTTATACTGCCTTTGCATTTGAAATGAAAGGGAGTACACCTTAACCATCACTAGATAGCTTTTTTAATCAATGTCATTCTTACTCCACATTTTTGTGGCCAAAATCGATACACAGTCGCAAAATTGGATACCAGCCCCATGTAGCTGCTCAGGGCAGGGAAGTAGGTGGGGAGAGGGAAATGAAACAATCTTCCTGAAGACAGCAATTGTTTAATATTGCTATATATGTGTAATGGAGATAGTTAGGTTCCTCTGGAGGCATCTAGAAGGGTAGTAAGGTTCTCTTAAACTAAGCAGCTAGATTAATTACATTGCATCATATATATTGTAATAAGTGATCGAGAAAGGAATTGTGTGCATGAGCAATATACCCTTTTACTAGAAATAACCACTGTATTTCATAAAGAACAATACATCTCTAGAAGACAACTTCATCCAGACAATATTCTTACAAATTTTCTAAAGGTCTGACAGAACTGTGCTGTCAACTTATCCACCAGAATCCAGGTCCAAATGAAATGCTTATTTTATTCACCTTATCCCCTGTATCACCAGTTAATTTTCCCCATGCATCAGGAGAATTCTGAGATAACTGAATAGCAAAGAAAAAGCTGAAGCATCAGAAAAGGATTCAGGCAGAAGTGTAGTAGTACAACTACATTGATATTCCATTTTTGTATGCCAGGAGTAGTAGTCCTGCCATGGACCATGATGCCATTTTCCAAGTTATTTCATAAAGACAAAACTAAAAAATAGTTCATTAAGTTCTTAACTTTTAGTCAAAGCATGAGAAAGCAGATTATTGGAAGACAAGCAAACATTGAGATAACATGCAATACTCTGAATAGTCCTAACAGGTAAATTGTGTTTATTGTGGGTAGCCTCTCCGATGCATTCAGTTTTAAATCTGAATTCCTATTGAATAAGATTTGCTTACCCATAATAGATTTTCAAGTAATCTATGGTCAGAAGAACATTGACACTTAAAGTAAAATAAATGTTTAAAAAGTCAGTGCTGGACTGATTTTTAAAAGCATTTAAAGGCAGTGTTTGCTTGTGCTGTGTTTATTTAGCAATACGGAAAAAAAAGATTAACTAATTTTATTTTAACTACTGATTATCCCTTTCGTATAAATTAACTTTCAGATCCTTTTCTTATATTGAATCAATGTGACTTTAAACAGAAGTCCATTTATTAAATCTTTTATTAGGTCTTTCATTATGTATGCTTGCAAAGATCTTAATAGAGATGTTAAGTAATGGAATTTTGCAAGTTCCTAAAATCTTCATAAATCTCCATAAATTGTCTCTTTATGAGAAACCTGCTTTCATTGTGTCTGATTTTTTATTCATACGCAACAAAAATGTTAATATACTTTAATTAAGCTAATATGATTTATCTTTTCACTCATTATATAAGTTAATTTTGTTCTAAAGAAATCCTGTTTTCAAATTCTCTCCAGCAATGTAGAATTAAAGTAATTATAGTTTGGCACAGGAAATTAGTCATAAAGGTCCATGATTTCTAAAATAAATGGAAGTTTTCACAGACTGGATTAGCCATATGCTTTACATAAGGAGGGGGGGAACACAAAGGAAATACTTTGCAGTGCGTTTAGAGCAAGAGCTTACTTTTTGGGTACAAATTTGTCAGATGATAAGTAAAAAGAAATATTAACAAATCAAGAAGTTGGAACTTTCTTACCTGTTTTATACTTTTCCTTGCTGAGATCAATGATATCGCTGTTTCTTTTTTTTTTTTTTTTTACATTCAGAAATTTAAAAAATCATAACAATTAAACTGCCATAGATTCCTTCCCAAATCTCTCATTGATGGCAGAATACAGGCATCTACAGAAGTGTGGATATACCCACTGAAGCTCATGGAAGCATGTAAATTTACTAAACCAATGACTATATAATTAATTTTATTGTGCTCTTAATGCAATATTTGTAGCATCCATGACTCATAACATTATTCACTGAGTTTCTCTGTTGAAGCATTGAGTTCTTATCAGCCTAAAACTGGGCCTGTTGCTCAAAAAGTGGGTACTGATGAGAATGAAATAACCCCAGCAAAGGATGAGTCTGTGGCCAAATAACAGAAAGTACAGGGCTAACAGATGAATGGTTGGACTCGATGGTCTTAAAAATCCCTTCAAATCTAGACAATTCTATGATTCTATGAAAACTCCATCACCTTGATGGACTTCAGTGAAATGAACTCTGCTTTGCCTATAAAAGCCTGGCAACAGGACAATAGTTAGGAAAGTGAAAACACTGCTAGAGGTCAGAGAATGAACATGACACAGAAAACTCAGTGCCAAGGGGAAGAGAACAAAAAGCATCTACAGAGCAAAAGGACTTCTTAATGCATATGATACATTACATGGCAATGCGCTCAAGAACTAAATAAATTACAGTCAATGTAATCCACACCTACAAAACCCTCAGAGATATGCAAAATAGATTATAGTCACAGAATACACTTCAGGAGAGCTGGTCAGGACAGCTTTAAAGCAAATCAGGGCTGTTTATGCGATCTACATTGGCCAGTACATTAAATAAAATAGTAAGGGAGGAGAAGGAAGTAGACTGGATCCTCCTCCTGACTTTAGGGTTGTTGCCAGCTCTAGGATGGGAGGGATGGGAGAGCAGGAGAGGCAGATGAAAGAATCTTTGTTCTGATAAATCAGAATAATGGTTGTCCTGGGTAAAATTTACCCTGGTCTATCCTTGAGCTCACGCTATTTAGTGTTACATGAGGTTGGCAACCTTAACTTTGGTTGTTTTAAAATTAGGATTCTGTAGAGACCAAATCATTCCCCTTTTTGGAAAACTGAATCGAGCTAAGTGCTTGTCTCCTTTTACTGATGATAATATCAGCCCACCGATTTAGTTTGGACCAGAGACTTAAGTTTTGGTGGATATAGGTAAATTAGGTGAATGACCACACATATTGATCCAGACAGACAGGAAACTGTGAGAAGCGTGTTTGAAATAAAGATGAGGAGAAGCCTTTCCTAAATAACCAGTAGCAGCCTTCTTTTGTATTGAGAATTTTAAAAGATACTTGGATCTGGAAGATGTCAAGAGAAAGATAAAAGTATGAGATAGATGATGTTTTATGTTGTTCAATGAAATTATGTTCTTTATGAAAGTTAACCCATGATTTTTGTCTGAGATATGTAACATCTATGCATCTTCACACATGTCTCTGTGCTTGCATAAAATATGTCAATGCAGAATACAGACATCATCTCTTATAAGATCACCAGTCCATGACATCAATTATGCAATGAGTTTTCCCCTTGAACTTTTTTCCCCTATTATATTTTCATTACTACCTTTAGTGTAGGAGTTAGCCTGGACAATTTTCTTGCTGCCATGATGGATGATTATGACATGTTAGGAATAAGAGGTGATTAAATATAACCTATGTGTTGTCCATCAATGCAGTTATCATGAAGGCTTTGGTTTTAATATATTTTTAATTTCCCAGTTCATGGATGAAAGGATCAGCCTACATTAATAATGCTACATAAAAGGATAATTTAGGAAGATACCTGGTGCCTTAATCCTGATTCAGACAAACTTTCCATTAAAATATGTGTAAATAGCAGTGTGACTAAACCCTTTAGTTTGGTTTTAGACTCAGGGACAATTATATACTATTCACTACAGGAAGAAGTTTAATTCAGAATATTTCTTCATATTAAATTTTAACCTTCAATTTAAGGAATATGTTGAGTATCTGGTGTATGGATGATACGTTCTTCTTGTTAAGACAAACATCATTTATTTGATTCTCCACATCTGTTTTGCAACCTTTGGAAATGAAGAGAAACGGTGGATAAAGAAAGCACCCTAACCAACAGTAAACAGAAACTTGGTTTGTCTCTGCATCGGTTTGTCAGCTTATATAATGAAGTCCATTGAGAATTGTCATTTATAAAAATCTTCAGAGACTGACTTCATATTATTTGTACGTTTTTGTGGCATAAGTGTTATTCTACCTTTTTTTCTCCTGTGTTTCAGAGATATGAAGGAGTTAGCTACACATTCCTGCTCTTTTCTGTCACCCCTCTTTGTTATTTTTCTACGATGGAATGACTACATCAGTGGACAAGAGAATAGCTAGGGATGTCACCTATCTGGATTTCTGTAAGGCCTTTGACGCAGTTCCCCACAACATTCTTCTCTCTAAACTGGAGAGAACAACAAATTACCAACAATTTCAATGGTCTCAGAATCACATCCCTAAAATAAAGCATCACTTACAGAATAAACAATATGCAAATATTTAAGCAAATTACATATGTTATCCATTTACAAGTTTGCTTTATCATCACATTACACAAATGCAATGAGTGGTCAATGCAGATCATTTCAGCCAAATTAAATATAAAATATTAATGAAGTCTCATGTGAGGGACAAAACAGGGATGTTAAACAAATCTGGAAATCACAAATAGATTTACTTAGTCTTGGTCAATTTCTAGTTAATGGTATATTAAGTAGGAGTAATTATTCAAGTTATAGGTTTCTTTGTACAAATTACAGGTAATATGCTTAATGTAGATGTGACATAGTTTCTTAATTCTAGCTATTAAGGAAAGTAGATTTAACTCCATTAAGTAACCTCACTTAAAAACGACAATAGATAACTGTGGTCATTAAACTAATGACATCTGTCATCAACACTGATGTTACCACTATGCTGTACATACTTGTACAGTAAAGGCTCTGTCAATGCTTCTGTTATAAAATGGTACAGGGTTTTGTAATTTGGCTATGTTAAGTAATGATGGAGAAAGAACAATTAAGTCAATCCAGGATAAAAGTTATTAAACAAGGTCTGCCCCAGTAGTACCTGTTTGGAAGCATCCACAGCTTATTTGCATGTGCCAGAGCAGGATGACTTCTGATAATATAGAACTGTCAAATGACATTTAACATATATATGCCCGCTTCAATCTGTGCTTCAGAAAAACTGTCCTCAGCACAGAGCTCCTCAAAAAGCCTTGTATAGACAAAACTTGCACTGCTTAAACTCTCTCCTTTTGTTCTGTTATAAGTTCCTAGTCATCTTCAATAGGAAGATCCCAGTATATACCCAGTATGAAGTATTTGCTTCTTATACCTACAGACAAGCAAAATGAAACACACTTCCTAAACAGCACCTAATACCTTTTGGTAAAAATATGAAAAAATGTAATAAGTTTTCAAACTGCAAATAGTTCAGATAAAGTTATCCTCAAGGAATGTCCTGCTGTCTATACATTTAAATTTACAGAATAACCTGCTAGTCTGTAGCTGAAGTTACTAGCTCAGCATTGAAGAAAAGCTGAAGTTCTCCGTGTAACATTCATTCTTTGCTATTTTTATACATTCATTTCCATGTACCTGTACATTCTTTTTACTGCTTCTCAGAGCTTATTTCTTACCTGATAGGAAAAGTAAGAGCGAGTGAGTTTCCCTGTCAGTCTGATAGAACTGACTAGAGTACAGTGGAAATCAAGGTAAAGAACAGTGAAGATGGCTCAGATTTTAAAGTCAGGAGAAATAGTATCACCTCAAACCTATTCTTGTTTCGCAGTACAGGATGACATCTGAATAAGCTTGAGAGCAGAACACATCCTCACTGGTCTCCCTGACACCTTTTGGAGACCCCTTTTCCAGCCCTTCTGCCTAACTGCTGACCTTGCTCTGGCGTTGCAGCAGCATTTCTCAGCATTCAGTGAGCAAGTGGGACTTGGCAACTCTACGGATGAGGGGCAAATACCTTCTTAGTGAAAGCAGCTTGCAAAGGTTTGCCTGTTCTTGTGCAAGAACTAGAAAAGACAATTCTCCTTTTTTACATTTTCTTATGGCTTGATACTTCAGCACTGGACTTACATTTTGTGATTTTTAGGTTTGTTCCTTTGAATTATTTAGTAAAGGAAAAGCACACACAATATTAGAAATACTACTGGGACATACCAGCTATGGTCTTCCCTTTTTGCTTTTACTTTTGCCCTCGCTTTTGTAGCCTTGAAGTGACAAAACACAGGAACTCTACAAATGAATCTTGCTCTCTCCCCCTTGATGGTTTATTCCACACAATGTGGCCCTGCTTCTACAGGCAGGGCCAGTGAGAATAGCCAGGATCAAAGCCATAAGGTAACAAAAGTATCAGTAATTTTCACCAATGGAGGAGGAGGGGAAAATGATGCAGCCTTTTGGGTGCAGTAGCTGCTGAAGTGAACTCTATGAAGAGACACTGCTAACCACAGAACTTTGCTTAAGATCTCTGGGCAATTCTTGCTGCTGTCTAGTGAGCAAGTACGTAATAATTTATGATGCAATAAAAAAGTACTGCATGTTCTTTAAGCTCCCATGCAAATAACATGCGTAACTGCTGGAATAAAACTGTTATTGTGAAAAAAAAAAAAAGAAAAAAAAAGAAGCCATTAGAAAGTATTTAGAAATCAAATACAGGGGACAAAAATCAAAATCAGGGAACAACTCACAACTCGCCTATTAGGACAACTAAAGTGTTTTAAGAAAGGGAAAAATCAAAAATCAAGTTATTCTAGTGCACTCAAAACCTTATATTTTTTAGTACCAGTTGGGCAAAATAAGTGAGGATCATGACAAGTAGAAACAGAAACTCAATGAAGTCTGTTCACTTTCAGTTACTAATATACGGAGTTATGAAGTAAGCAAAAGAAAGGAATGTTTCATTGATAAAAATCAATAAAGGTATGAAAATAAACATGTGCAACCCACTTTCAGTTGTAAAAATTGAAATAATTACAGTTCTAGACTGCTGGAGAACTTATTGCTAATTGCTACAGGCAGGAGCTTGTAGTACGTAAGGTACTACAAGCACCTCTTCAGATCATACTTTCTTCAAAGGTAAAATCAAATGTCAAAACTTCTGCTACTCTAACTCAGTCTGTGAAATCGCGCATCATAAAATACAGACCTAATTACAGTGTTTTCTACTGAAAGTTTGACAGCTAACATAAAATACAGTTAAATATCAAAAAGAAAGACTTAATTTTTTTATGAGTACAGATGAAAATTTAATGGGAGTTTGTATCCTAAGTCATTGAAGACAGGTCTACAATAGATAACGAAGTACATGGCAGATGTCTTCAATATACCTCCATCTCAATCAAATAGGTCTACAAACCTCAGTGTGTGTGCAGTCTGTTAGCACTGCAGCCATGTGCACAGAGATTAGGAGAAAAAGTATAGTATCAGGGAAATTGGCATTTTTAATTAAGGCTCCGGCTAGTTCCTTTTAGCAACATCTCGGTGCTTTCTGAAACATGCTTTCTTAGGTATTTTGCTTATGTAATTAGTCATCTTATTTCAGATATTGGGCTCCTCAACAAATCCAGGGGATATCTGGGCAAAAAAAACCATCTCCACATAATTTCTTCAGCATCAAAATCATTATTGTGGGATCCCTGAAAGCAGGTGATGAAAACTTGCTTTTCCACTTAGCCTCTTTCCTCTTGGTGGCCTTCAAAGGCCTTCAATATACTTTTGGATAAAATGATATGAGATTCACCCAGGGCAGTGAGAAATCTCTCTGCGACCAACTTCTTGCAAGTAGGACAGTAGCCACCATCAGTACAAAAATCCATAAACACCTAAGGCTAGTATTTGGAAAAAAACCAGTAAAGAAATGGCTCTCTTACACGCTAATAGGATATTAGAGTGACATCGACTGGCTCATCTTTGATGCCCCTAAACCCTAAATGAACCAAAGGACCTACAGTTAAACAGCTTTGATAAATCTCAATTGTTTAATTACTGTCCTAAAGCCTCTTTGTTGAGGTCATTCCATATAGCACGTTATAACATGAATGTGAAGTCATTGACAGTATATAAGTTCTCATGGTTGTTATAGGAAAAAATAGAGGCATGTGTGTGGCAAAAAAAGTGATTGGTTTATGAAACTTAGAAGGCTACAAGCTAATAAATAATAGTGAGACTCCAACATAAGTACCCATCTGAGCACATTCTCAGAGATCTGCTGCCATTCATAAATCACTGAAGTTGCACTATGTGCATTTTATGATGTCAGCAGCGGTTCCTGAGTGAATTATTGGCTTATATTCACATGACTACCATGCTTCACACTTTATCATATAAAACACAGATAGCCAAAAGCAAAGGAAAATCTGGAAATTATAGCAATGAATGCTAGGTACTTATTCTGAGGAATACCCTTCTTAAGGAAGTATCTTCCTAAATAATTTTTTCAGTTGTCTGATGACATGAGATTTACTGCAAGAAACTTCTCAGACCCAAGAAGAAGACATATCAAACAGATACTTCAGTTCTTGTCCCAAAAAAATATTTACTCAGCCTGAAGTCAGAGTAATGTATTGTCTGAGGGAAAAAGTAAAATAAAGTTGGACCCTTTACTGTTGACTTTCTTGCAGAACATGTCAGTGTAGGAATAAGAAGTGTTTCTTTTTGTATGAGTCGAGATAGAGGAGGTGTTACGAGCACATATGAGAAATATGAGAAATCAGGTAGGGACAATGATATCAGCAACTGATGTAAAAGGGTACCCTTACTATAACCAGAAAATTTCAGGAAGATTCTAAAGAAGCTACATTGTAAATATTTTAAATATTCTTGGATAAAAATATTGTCTTATGTATTCTTAGAACTTTGGAAAAGAAAAGCAAATGAGTGGTTTTTTAAAGGATATTGTATAACTCTGGCTTGTGGAAAGGTGGACAATACCACTGTAGGATAAAATAAATGCAGGAATTATGAGGCAAGGTATTCAGAGAGGTGACAAATATATCTTTCATAGTTAGTAAGAGTGAGATGGGATGCTGGGAGAACAGGAAGGGTAGTCTTTTAAAAAGTGATGGATTTAGCAATTGACTGGACATGAAAAACAGCTAGAATTTTCACATAATATCATGGTTCTCATCTGAGATTAAAATGAAAATCTGTCAGATTAAATTTTTTTTAATATCTTCATAGCAGAGATTTTAACTTTTCTAATCATATACTGCCACAGAACATAATTTATTTTAACAGATGTTTCTGAGGAAAAAAGACTCTTAAGGAAATGTAAGATCAAATACAAATTACAGGGAGAGTAATATGAATGTGGTAAAATGTTACTTTTTTTTACTCCATGTACATTCTCAGAAAATATTTTTTTTGCTATTATCTCAACCTGGAAGCCGTGCTGAGGAATGTTGAGCTGGCTCAAGGTTTCTGACTTGTCTGTTCAGTCCTATCACAGCAGGTATTGACAGCAGAGTGTATTGCTGGGGAGGCCGGGGTAGCAGAGCTGCTGGGGGACACAGTGGTTTTGGGGCACCAAAAAGGGATGGGATGTGGGGTTGGAGGGACAAGGCAAGATCAGGGAATACTGAATCTGGCAGCTTCTGGATATAAAAGGAACAAGAGGGCACATGTTCCATGGGAAGAAACTTGGGGACAGGTGATGATGTTCAGATTTATGGAATATGTGAGTCTGTCCTCTCTCAGTCCCAAAAGATCCCAAACCACACTCTTCTTTCCAAATTTCTGCATCATTTTCACCTGCTTTCTCCATATTTCTCACTTTCCAGCTGCCTAATCCCACCGCAATGAAGCCATTTTTTTTCCCAGAGAAAGCCCCGCAGGTGTCTGTTCAAAGCCTGAGTATGGCCAAAGCGAGTTTTGAAAATACACAAGTTCTTCAAAATTTATTCTTAGTGGGAATTTTATTCACTGAAGGATTTAGGATTAGGGCTTAATATTAATGAATTAATGATTCATCTAAATGATGTTAGATCATCCATCCACTTCAGCAGGTTTTACCAATTATCAGGAGAGGTAATAGACCCTTGCAGTGAAAGGTGGGTGCTGTTTGTGATTTTCTCACTAACCAGCTGGGTTGCTTTGGTAATAACTGATTGCATAATGGAAGAAAACAAGAATCTTTTTCCCAAATGTAGTTATGATTATCTCCTGTCCTACTTTGCACTGAAATAATAAAATATGATCCAAGACTGTGAAACACCTCAATTATAATATAAAGACAAAATATTATTTTGCAACTTGAGTTGAAGTTCATTAACTTTATTTCCACATCTAAAAGGCATTTCAGCTCAAAAAGTAAACAGTGAAAACAATCCCTGTGTTATTTTATTATTTTTTTCCTTATATAGTAAGAATTTGGAAATGTAAACAGTACATGGTGTGAAATACAGAGATCTCATTTTTTCCTGTGCTTCTACAATACCTAACGTGATGGGAGCCGCAGGCTGGGTTGGCAGAAAAGTGCCACAACACACAGGTCACATGTGGAAATGGTAATGGGAATGAACAACATTAGAAAAGCAAGTTCCAGCTTCCAACACATATGAAAATACATACAGTTTTGATCCATTTTTTATCTGAAATATCTAACAGTCTTAAATCAACAATACATGACATAATTTCATAACAAGAGCATGAGAAATCTAACCCCAAATCTATTATTACAGTCTTTCTGGCTGAAAAAGGCAGCTTTTTCCCACTGTGTTCTTATAGTTCTGTTTCTGCTTCTACCTGGAACACAAGCTATAGGAAATGCACAAAACCACAATAAGCCTAATTTATTGCTTCTGCTGTGTAAACTGTGTAGGGTCTGTCCAGGTTGAGAGAAAGAGACAAATGTCTGTTCTTTTCTGCCCATGTTTATACCCATTTACTTAAGGTTCTGAAACCACTATAGACCAAATCAGCAAAGTATGAATTATCTTTAATATAGAGAAAAAAATTATTCAGGAACAGGTCTATGGTCGACCTGTGAGCCTTTAACCCTTTGTTAAAGTGGAAGACTGTAAGTAATTTCACTGATCACATCATGTTTGAAAATTATAAACAAAAAAAAAATCATGAAACATACACATTTTAATAACATATTCTTTGCTTCCAGTTCCATGGAATTCTGTCATTGCCTCTGAGCACTGAGTTCCCAATAAAGGAAAAGACCTGGGCCAGAGGAAAACTGGCATTTTTTTTCAAGTGGGAAACAACACCAATTTTGGTTTTGAATTGGCTGCAGTGTACTGGGACATGCTGAAAAAACACCACTGGTATTTTGTGCGTGGATGTCCTTCTGCATACAATTTTGCTGAGCCTAAAATTACACTTGTCTTAACTTTATCCTAGATTCATATTTATATTTAGATACCTGCTTTACATATTTGTGCAGTTAAAAATGCCTTTTCAAATGGTCACTTGGCATCTAAGATCTTTCATTTGTGCATTTGATTGGACTACTAAATGCAACTTATCTCTAAATCCAGAAAATTCTTACAAAAGCCAGTTGATGATTCTTACTACATCAGTACTCATGGGCTTTCTTTTTATAAAAAAGGGGATTAAATTGCTTCCCAGAGGTAGTGGGGAAAAGTTTGTTAATATATAGGTGAGATCCCCAAGCATTTGATGAGAAAAGCTGCCTTGGTGCCGAGAGAAAGGTCAAAACAGGCAGTGTGTGTTTGCGTTGTTATTTTGCAATGCACATTTTACACATAAATATCCCCCAAAGATCTAAGAATAAAAAGTTGCCTTTTAAGGATGAAATTGCAAAAGTTATGAATAGAACTTCTTCTTAAAGAGCATTAACAGTGACTGAGCAATCATTTTAAATTAAAACTCAGTGACTTAGGTGCAAGGAGGATTGTATGTAATTAACTCCCAGGATTGAGATTAAGATTTCCCAAATTCTAACCTCCTCTATAGATTTATTATGTGACATTGGACAAGTTACTTAACCTCTCGTCTTAATTTACAAAAGAGGATCCAACTCTTCTTCTCACTTTCATCTTCCAAAAAATAAATCCTTTGAAGAAAGGGAGGAACAGAGATCAATTCCCCCATCTTCCAGTTAAGGTATATTTACATATGGAAATCTTTGATTATCAAAGGTTTTGCTGATGAATCACAGTTGTGGAAGGACTAACACCACTAAATATCAGCTCCATTCATACCACAAAATTATTTTGGACAATATTTTAGTAGCTGAACTCCCTTTGCTTCACACAGTTCACTGGTGTTTTCAGAATTGTACTATAAGGTAAGGGGAATGTGTGAATTTCAGTTTTTAAGGATGGGGAATAAATTATGAAGGTCTCTGCCAAAAAAGATGAGGACAGCACAAGTATATGAAAACACAATTCAGAAGAAAGTAAATCCTCCATTCCTCTTAATAATTGCGGTTGCAAAATGGCAAATATGAAAAACCTTCTTTTTTAACTGGATGTACAGAGCTTTTTTAACATATTGCTGATATTTAGAAATCTTAATTAGTAGCTGAAAATTATGGCACATATTAGGGAACATTTTTTTAAGAAAAATAATAGACTTACAGTCTCTCTGCAGACAAAACTAATCTCTTTCCTCCCATATCTGCTGTGTCCCCTACCTCTGTGGGAACCCTGCCTGTGATGGGGGGAGCACAATGTGTGTCCACCTTACAAGGGGATGATGAGAGTGTTGTTGTCACCCTTAAGTGACTACCAGCTGCTGCTATCAAATCAAAAATGGCTGGAAAAATTGAAAGGGACATAAGAAAGTAATCCTTTCAAATTGCCACAATATTTACTGGAAAGAGAGGCTTTCAGGGGAAATCAAGCATGTAATCCTGTAAGCCCTCTGCCCAGTCATAGCACGAGCACACAGGGGCACCTATCGAAATATGGTAATGATCACAGTTCTGCAACCCAGGGAACAAATGAAAATAATGAACACTTTTAAAAAATAGGGAAAGATTCACTATTCACGTCCCTTCCGTGGGCTCTGAACAATTGTTGCTATTCATAATTAAAAGCATCCAGCTATATACTTTTGCCTTTTATTTAAGTTTGTTTAGAACTGAGATGGTAAAAACTCCCCACCCAACACAAACACATTTATAGAAATAGTCACAGCATTATCATGCTGCATAATATTGAGAACATCCATTTTATGGCTGCACAATTTCCTCCTCATACTACTGTGCACCAGCAGTAACAAATACAAAAGCAGATCGATTTAAAGTTCAAGTTAAGTTGCATGAGTTCCCCATGGTGAAGCAATTATTCCCTCAGAGGCTCTCATTTTCTTTATCACACCATGAATTCCTCAGACAACGAATGTGCAGTTTCCACCATGTGGTTACTTGCATTGCAACAAAAATCCCAGGAACAGTATTTAAAGACAGACATTTTTCTCTCTGTGGATGCTTCCTAAATTTGAAGTTTGATCTCTCTACAATCAAGAGCATTTATTCTTCACAAAATCATGTTCTCGTTAATCTAATCTGATTCTATGATAATCTAAGCCATCCTTTCCCCTTTAAGACCACAAGTTATTTCCTTCTTGATAATACAGATTAAATTTTTTGATAAAAACATGGGGTGTATATAATGGCACTATGTATATTGGGTTGCAGTGAAGTGGTACAACCAATATTTTGTGGATCTAAGAGCTGGAGATAGACAGCATTACTGACCCTTAGAATTATACTCCACTGTATTGCACTGCAGTCCACAGAAAACACTAGTTCAAACCTGTCTGCACGCTCAAAACTGAGTGTCCTTCTTGCAGCTCTCAGCTGTATTTGAACCAATAGCTTTGATCTCCAGCTGTACCCCTCCTGCAGCCACCACTGGGAACATGATAAGAAACACTTGACTCAAGGGGTTATGTGGAATTTGGGCACCTGAATGTGAGTGCAGGATGTTGCACGGCAACCTTTCTCCCGGTAATCTATAGTAAAAGACAAGGATGGCTGAGTGGTGAAAAAAAACATTTAGAGTTAAATAAGAACAATATTTTTTCCTGCAAATTACATGCATACACACAAATATATATGAACACACTAATTGATTAATTTTTGTAGTTTTGAATGCTATTTTTTCATTGTGTGATTTCTTATAGATAGGAAAACCAAATAAAGTCCTGACTAAAGGTGCAGAGGAACAATGATCACACCAGGCAGAGTTTCAGTGAAAGAGGCAGGATCAGAGACAAGACTGGGATTTTACTGTGAGATATGGGACAGTGTGTGTGCCAGTCTGGGAGGAAAGAGCGGGAGAAACTGTTGGAAGCCATGAGGAAGACAAACACAGCAGGGCAGAGGCTATGAAGAGGAGAATAAGTTCAAACATACTACAGCAAAGGAGAGAGTCAGCCTGAGAGCCATAAAGAAAGATGTTGTCACCTGAAAGTCAAATTTCATCCTCAGTATTATTTGGATTACTTCAACAGAAATACCACATAATAATTCAGGAAACCAAATGTTTCAGTTCTGTTGAAAGGAAGTGGAACTTACCATCTTGCTGCTCCCTGGGGCAATTCTCTGCCACACAAGACCAGCATCCTCAAGAGTTACAGCTTAGTGATGGAGCTGCAATGTTTGCAGGCACCCAGCTCCAGAGAAGGCAGTAGAAGGGTTTACTATATCTGGCCCAGCAGGGCAGAAGTGGCCTGAAACCATTTCCTTGAAATCTGAACTCCCACGCAAGCCCTTCTTTGGTGAAAGTGCATCAAAATCAATCCCCTTTCATGCAATACTTCAGTTTTGACAAAGCATTGTTTTCCACAAAGAAGCAGTTTGCTGAAAAATTCCCAACAGGTTTTGTTCACAGGACTGAGCTCAATAAGAGCAGATAACTGTGTTTTCAGCTGATTTTTGTGAGGGAACTTACATTTTGACAGTTTCATGACACTTACTAGATGAAAAAAAATCTTCAAGGAATGTTAACTTTCTCTTTTAAAAGCATATTAATCAGCCTTGTTACACCAAAGATATAATGGTGGACAGCTAGGTTACAATATGCACTAAATCATAATGTTATTGCAAATGTATATCAGAAGAAGAGACAAAAAAGCAAAAGAGCGTGTGTGTCACCTGGAGTTACAGATGAAACAACAGCTTATCAGGAATTTGATAACTGGTCAACCAGCAATGCCCACTAGTTCATGACTATTATCTACATGTTTTCCCATTTATTACATGCCAGCTGAGGCCAATTTTCAGCTGGGAGCTACAGCAGCTCTCTCTGTGGAAAATAAAAGAACGCCACTTTAAATTTCTTTGCGGCATGAAAGAAATGTCAGCTTCATGCTGGAAATGTACAGTGATACACATTTTTTCTGACCTGAACACATTGCATCAGTTCATGCTCATGAAAATGTCATTTGTGAGCTTCTTTCTGCTTTTTAACCAATTTCCAACCCCCCCCTCAAAAAAACCCAAAACATTTCTAGCTGCTTAGTGATCATAGTGCAAATTTAACACTAACCTCTTACAGAGTGTCCTGAAAGCTTTAAAGGATTTGTAATTGTGTTGGTACAGTTTGCCACTGAGTAAATTTTAATAGAGAGGGCAAGAAAAGGAAGGAAGGAGGGTAGAAAGGAAGGAAGGAAGGAAGGAGGGAAGGAAGGAGGGAGGGAGGGAGGAAGGAAGGGAGGGAGGGAGGAAAGGAGGAAGGGGCGGAGAAGGAAAATATATTTTCTGTGCTTTTTCCAAATTACATCAACAATTTTCTATATTTGTAGGCTATTTTCTTCTCAAACTGTATAGTTACCCAAGCTCTATCTTTTAAGCTGATTTTTGGCTATTGATATGTTTGATCAAGTCTAGAGTCATAGAATCATTAGAGATAACTGATCTTTTAATAACTATTTCTGGAACTATCTGCCCATTCTTCCACCATCACCAACCACTATCCCTGGAGAGGATAAGGCTGATACAGGGCTAATAAACTAGTCTTATACTATGTCACCATCCAGCTCTAAACAGTAATAAAGAAAGAAAAAGGTCACATTCCATCAGGCTTTAATTTTCCATTCTAATTTACAAAGAGACTCATCTCTGTATTCTTCACAGAAGTATAAAGTCCTCCCTACCTCTGATAATCCTTTTATGCTTTCACATTAATATGACAGACTACCGAGTATTAATTATTAAATACTGCTTATAGAGTGCCGTAAATATATACTACTTTACAGAACTTAAGATAAGTAATGCTTCCATTCCTAATGAGCTTACTATAATTAAATTCATTGTTGAATCTACATACAAAATGTAGCTAGAAGTCAAACCACACAGGAGAAATCTTTAAACCAGGTGGAGGCACAGATGTGAATCTAACTTGTTCCTAGGTTATAAAAGTTAGAAATAACAATTGTATTTACTCATATAATCCATTGAACATTTTGGCTAAGCATTTATAAAATATGCAGGCAGATACTTAAGGATGTTGCACGTTCTACATATTCAAGTGAGCTGAAAAGCTGCGATGTCTCGTGCTCCATAATATCATATATGTGTAATGTTACTTTGGTTTTGGATGAATATGCTGGTTATTAAAAGTACATAGTGCTATGCTTAGCATTGTTGCTTGTTATTTCAAATCAAGATTCATTTTAGCCTCAAACCTCGAATGACACAAATCCCTTTCCCTGCTAACATCATACCTTGCAGCTGTGGCATAGTTGTGTGTAATGTGTTTCTTTGTTTGAAAAGTGCTACCTTTCTAGGAATCAGTTTACAAATTATCTATGTGCCCTTCTGGGTCTATTTACATTTAAAGGCAAAAAGTATAGGAAATGGGGTAAAAAAGAACAAGAATAAAATAAAGAAAATTCTGTAACGCTGAACTGTGGTCATAGACTGATATTTAAGAATTTACTGGGTACAATAATGCAAAAATATTAATAAATGTATTGTTTTCCAACATTAAAAGGAAAAAAAAAATTCTGTCTCCTATTCCCAAATCCAAATGAACCCCTTTTCAAATATAACCTCATATAATGTTTTTTAGGTTGGCAATCATTCCATGGGAATGATCTCATGTATGGACTTTCATCACGGACATCCAGTCTCTTCTCTACAACATGCCCATGAGGCTGCTTAAGGTGAAAAGCTGCACAGTTGGGCGCTACCTCTGCTTTAATGAGATCAGCAGACTTGATCTACAACTGCTTCCAGAGAATTTGGTTTCCCCTGGTACTCCACTCACTTCAGTTGGGGTATCGGACCTTCCTTCTTAAATGTCTGCTGTTTGGCTGGTTTGGGGTTAAAGACAGAGGTACATAACCCTTTCCACAGCAAAAGGAGTGAAATGAAGTCTCTGGTTTGATCAAGCCTCTCTTATCCTTAGTGTATAGATCACCATATGTGCTCCTCTAGCATGGCAAACAAAACACAGTTGCCTCCCATAGCTGCACTACTGACTGGTTCTGTGTCCAGCTTCTGGGTTGGGCAGATAAGGGCAAGAAATATAATAATTTTTAATCACAAATTACAGCTGGTCTTGATATAAATCAGCAAGCTAGGGACAAAAGATTTTGAATACATACGCTATCCATTTTGCTATGCATTATGCATTAGCCAAAATGCCAGGGGGAAAAATCCTAATTGTTGGTTTCATCAGTAAAGCTTGGCAACATACTGTTAAGCAGGGATATTTGAATGCTAACCTTGAAAATAAAGGAATCTACTATCCTACTCTTAAGTATTACCTATATAATTTCTGCAGAAACAATAGAGCATTTTTATTTCTAGTGGATTATCTTTATTGGGAGAACTTCTAGATTCCCAGTGTTAACTACAAACTCATGTTTTTCTTGTTTCTTTGCAGCATATGTTCCTTGGCTATAGTACATGACACACACTGTGTCTTTCTTCCATAAAACAGATGCTGCAAGAAAACAAAAAGGCATGAATTTATCTTTAATGTTAGAAATATTGAACTAACAGAAGAATGCTAGTTGCAGAATTAAAATATCTGTAATTTTCACTAGCAGTGCCAACTGAAAATCATTTGTGTCATAAAGTGTGGTATAAAGATGGACCCAGCATTACGAAGTCTTTATTTTCAATTAGCTTAACCGTGTTTTAAACCATTTAACTTGACTCTTAGGATTTTTATATATTGACTGTCCATCAATATTTAATCCTTTATTGTCTTGGGAATCTACAGTATAATAAACTCTAAATCCAATGCATTAACTCAAAACAACTAAGCTTTATCTTACATATTTAGACTATTAGATTTTTGCAGTCATTTTGAGAAATTATTTTCTGACAGCAGACACTTTTATGTCAAATTATTTCCTGTGTTATCATTAATGCTGTTGTTATTACTTATATTTCACTAGCATTGATGTGATCTCCTTGAATGCTTATTTTTAACCTCTTTTGCATTCAGCACAGAACTCATTTTGCTGCTCTAAAAGACTTAATAATTTATCTGGATTGTCATGGCTTCTCACAGTGTCAAGCAAATTGGTGGGGTCAGTGACATTTTGATTGCTGTTAGCCAGCAGTAGCATAATCTAAACTGATGTCTTTCCTTATTTTCAGATAGGCCAGTATGAGCCAATGGTCACCACTAGCCTCTTGAAAGACAAATAAGGATGAAAAATGCTTATGTTTTCATTTTTTCATGAACTGGTTGATCAGCTGGAGTAGTTGCAGGATTCCTAACAAACAGTATATCCAACTTCTCTTGATTCATCAAATCTTGACAGGCTTTTTCAAACGAAAGCAGAGATAGTTTATCTTTTTTTCAGTAAAAGATCTTCATGTGAACTTGACAGGGAGTATCATCACTTTTCCTTTCTGAAAGCTTAGATGAATTATATTATCTGACACTTCACCAAAGCTTTCTTTACATACTTAAAGACATTTTTTCCTAGATTTCCATTATCCAGCCTGATTTGAAGAAACTTTCTGTGTGAAAGGAGGGTGAAAAAAAGTTATATATTTTTTAAAATGTGTTATTTAACCTGTTGTGAGCCATTCATTTTTGAGTGCTTTTACAGCCAAAAGTCAGTTGCTTATCAGAAATAAGATGTTTCTTCCTGTGGATAATTTAGCTGACAAATGCACTTCTTATGTGTATTGAACAAGTGTTGCGCAGATCTAACTAATGAAACTCCACGCTAGATGTTGTACATATTAAATGTGAGCACCCTGCCTCAGTAAAGAGTGCAAGGGTCCAAGTGTGGGACTCATGGAAGGATGTAATGATTTTTTGCATCCCAAAATGGGTGCTATCACTGTCTAACTTACATGAGATAAAATACTAAGACATGTTTGAAAATTAAAAGGTGTTCTTAAATACAAATTATTTCCTTTCTTATTTTTCACTATTTTTTTTAAGGATTCCATCTTTATATGTAGCACCAGCAGGCTGCTGAGCAGCTCATCTCACTTTGGTTTAGTACCTCACAAGATTAGGTGTGAACAGTTGACTGCACATCTATGCATATCCTCAGCACAGGAATCTCATCAGTTCCAAGGAGAGAAAGTAAAATTGAGAAAGGAATTTTTTATGCTCTGTGCATTTACAAGAGTTGATTTGCTCAGGAAAGAAATCCAGTGTAATCCAAGTCAAAAATTGAGAAGTGTAGAGAATAATATAGAATAATAGATTTATTTTGTTTTATTCCTCATTCTGTAAAGCTTTCTGCTAAATATTTTCAGACTGCTAAGACAAAACCAACACACAAAACCAAAAAAAGTTGAAAATTTAATTGGCCAGCGATATAGCAGATTTCAACATCAAAAGCCTTTGCTATCTCACATTCTGAAATTCTTGTACTGGAAAACAAAATGAACTCCAGCAGTCCAAAAGTCTGTAATTACCCTTTTAAATATTCAGCAAATTCTTTGTGAAAAAAAAAAAAAAGGAAAAGGAAAAGTAAAAGGAAAAAAGAAAAAGGAAAAGGAAAAAAAGAAAAGATAAAAAGAAAACGAAAAAGAAAAAAGGAAAAGGAAAAGGAAAAGGAAAAGGAAAAGAAAAAGGAAAAGGAAAAGAAAAAGAAAAAGAAAAAGAAAAAGAAAAAGAAAAAGAAAAAGAAAAAGAAAAAGAAAAAAAACTGCTGTTGCAAAAGAATAAGCAAAATGAACCTAAGTGTTACAATTCATTTGTCATCCTTATTAATAAATAGATTATTATAATCTATTTATTATATGTAATTTATAAGCTTTCAAGAAGATCAATGAAATGTTCGTTTAAGTCTATATACATACAAATGTAAGTGAAAATGATACATTCTTGCATTTCATCAGCCAGAAGCTGAATCTTTACACTTTTGAAGAAACAAAATGAAATACAGCCCTTTCCCAATGTTGTTTTCCATATCAAAATCCAGTCCAATCTATCCGTACATAACAAAAAAATAAAATTGAACTTTGATTGTTGTGATCATATTGTACTTGTTTATTTAAAGGTCAACCATTACTCTTAGAAATAAACCCATTAAGATGTTGTGACATAAGTATGTAAATTACAATGCGTCTAAATCTGAAGTTATTATTTAAACATCAAATGACACTGAGGACATGACTGAAAACTAAATAAGAGTCATTAGTATTCAGATGGGAAATCAAGATCAGAGATTGAGGATGGTTTTTTTGAGCAGTCTGATACAGTTGGACCTGAAAATTTGGGAACTTCATGAGACTGTGTTTCTAAAAAAATCTGGTATTTTCTGATATTCTGATTCCTTTTTAAGATATGGATGGTCTTTTGAATGTGGCTTGGCTGTAGCCATCCATCTCAAAATGACTTAGGCAGGAAAATTAAATGGAACAAGGCCAAACTACCTCTGTGTGAAAAACAACAGTTAGAACAATATATCTGTACTGTATCAATTTGAAATGTTATCTTATTTTATCCTGATTGCTCAGTGGATATATTCTTCATCCTCTTCATTAAAATAACCTCACTGGAAAAAAAGAAAAGGATTACATTCAAAGAGCATGGATAAAATTCATACCTAAAAGCAATTGCAAAAGATCAAGTGTCTAAGAAAGTCATGAGGGCTTCTGTCTAAGCAACAGTAGTGGATCTGGAGACTGAGTTTGAAAGGGACCAAAAGGAAAGATGAGCTCAGACTGGAACAGATGCTGAGACAAGGTGCTTAAACGAATGAGGGAATGCAATATCTGTCATCAAAGTGGGAGCTAGTAGCGTGTGACCTATTTAGTCTAGTGAAACAAAGGCTGAGAGAGGATAAGCCTGCTGTCTATAAAGCCATCCGGAAAGGGGTTTAGGCTCTGGGGAGGAAGAAGATCTGTTTAAACAAAAGGATATATAAAATCATGACTCTGAATACATTTATTCTAAAAATGTAAGAACACTCAGGAAAGTCAAAGCTCAAAAATACATATATTTAGCAGTGGATGTAAAACATCAGAGGAAAGCCTTGTACTTTTCTGTGGCAAGAAAAAAGCTATCAAATGATGATGCTGAGATCTTTGTTGTTGTTTTTCTTTGATTTTTTTAGTACGTTATTTTGGCCATTGAAAAGGTGAGTCGTGATCAGGTGTCTAGCACACTTAACATCATTGACAAAAATGTAAGATTAATGTTTGGAAAACAGAAATTACAGTTTAAGAGCATCCAGATTATTTAGCTATTTTTCAAATGGCTGAACTTGATAAACTTACTAGGGCTACTTAAAGTGAGGAGATGTTGTCTGAGAGTGTAGAGAAGTGTCTGAGCTTCCAAATCCAACCTTTGATTGTCTAAAGGTAGGCGTGGTAGTGAGAAAGAAAACCTGGAAAATCATGGCTATGGATTTGACTAGGTTATTTTCAGTTCCTGGAAACAGGAAATCTAAAAGACAATTATAGGCTATTAAAATCACCTAGACCAGTGGCAGCTCTAATAGTTGTAGCTAGTGGGGAAAGAAGCAGAAAATTTTGTCATAGATGTGTATGTTTGTGTGAATGTGTGTGTTGAGTGTGTGTGTGCACATAAGGCAGCAAAGACGTAAGAGGACACAAACAAAAGAAGAACAGTGTAGCTTTCTATCTAGGTAATATCCCCAAGGCAAGACTATTAAATTATTATACATAAAGCAGGAGGGAAAAAATGGCCATTACCTTTTAGAGGACCTTGTCAGTGCACCATTTTAATTAAAAGCTCAGGTTGCCATGGTTCCCTCTCTGTTGAGTTTGGGGATAGGCCAGCAAAATGCCCATGGAGGGCCACTGTGCAGGAGCACGATAGCAAAGAACTCCACAGTGCATTTGCTGGTTTGATTTGTTAACTCAGAAAATCTGCTTCACTTAATATCCTTGTAACAAGGGCAATCTAGGCACACAGTTATATGATAAATTCTCATCACTTATTGAAGAAAAAAAATAGTCACAGGACACTGGAGTGTCCACCAATTTAGGCGCTCAGTCCTGTATGTCATATGCCTGGCTCTGCCACCTTGGGGCTAGGGAGGGAAATCCCTGGTGGGGTTACAGCACCAGAACAGCATACTTCCTCCCCCAGTCTGCTCTGGAGCTGGGCTTGCTTGCAAGTGCATCATCTCTAAGCACAAGAGAGAAGTAAGACTCAAAAAGATTTTACCAAGGGTTACACAGTTTTGGTGGGGATGGACATCACTACCCCTAAGGTAAGAGTCGCCCTTGATGGAGATCATAACAGGAGATGATTTTCTGCCAACATGGATTTGTCAAGAAAAAGTCACATAAAGCCAATCTAATTTTCTTTTGTAAATAATGAAGAGGACAGGTAAATAGAAAAGTAGCACACATACACATGATGCTAGTCAGACTCTCAAAATGTCCAACAGAATGTTTATCTTAATATATAATAATAACGTGCATGTTAAGACAACGAAGTCCAGATGATACTTATCAGATGCATGCAAAACCGTCTTTCAAAGCTATTCTTAGTTGTCTACAAAAATCTTCTTCTGTGTGTTGTATGACAAATGTTCATCTACAATTCAGTTGACGTAAGAGGGAATAATTCAATTGCTTGAATGATGTCATTGGTTGTTCCATATGTATTGTATTCAAATTATCTTGAAAAATTGAAATGCTCTGAGATACTATAATATCCAATTTAATATGGAAATGTTAAATTCTATCTATAGGCAAGAAAATTATTTTCATACATATGAAGAAAGAATAAGTAGTTTACAATACTTGTATTGTGGGTCATCTATAGGCAAGAAAATTATTTTCATACATATGAAGAAAGAATAAGTAGTTTACAATACCATCAAAAGAATTTGTGGGTCATATTGTGATCAGAAAATTGAACTTTAGTCAATTGTATCTTACTGTTGCAAACATTTGAATATCGTATTAGCATGTTTGAGCAGAACATCTGAAGTAAAAGAACAGAAACAGTCTCATATTGTATTCATGGCTTGACCTCAGCCAGAATAATATTCTTAGTTTTGATTACTATCTGTGACCAGCTGAGAAGAGATAAGATGAAAGCAATAAGGATGCTTAAATATCTACAAAATGTGGAACTTTGGTAGGAAAGATTGAGAAAGCTGGGGCTATTTAGGCAAAAGAAAATAAGATATAGAAAAAAAATGATAATATATGAAAGATGCATACAAAACAGAGAGGAAGAGAATAAAAATTTCCTCATTTCCACAAACAGAGAAGTATTTAACTTAAACCAATGACTGAAGTTTAGGTTAGGAATTAAGAAAAAAATTCTACCAGTACATACAGGTAAAGCACTGAAATTGATAAATTTTAAAGTCTCCAAAAAATCAAAAATTTTAATAGTAGTTTAAAAGATATATTTCAAGAGCAACAGAAATAAATTTTGCCTTGAGACACTGATATTGCTTAAGTGGAAATACTTTCAGAACTTTTTACCTCTACAATGGAAAAAGGATATAGTAATGTTTGATGTACCTTTCCAAGTAGAGTCATGGTGTCAAAATTCTCAGCCATTTTAAGATGGAGTTTGACGCATCTGGGAAAGACATGGTCATGCTATTGATTTGGGGGTATGTACCCTGCTTTTCAAGCCGTTAATTGGGGCAGTTGTGTAAAATCTGGCTTTGATACCTATTTTTAGTGAGCCTCATCTGAAGGCTACTGAAGACAATGGAAAAATTCAGACTTCACTCAGGTCTTATCAAGCCTCCTCAAGTACTTTCTGTGTCAAGCAGTTCAATTGGAGTGTATCAATTTGAAGAGTATAGGACTACTCACTCAAGATGTGAACGTTTGACCTTGAATAATTATCTGAAGATCACTTCAGTTTTATACCATGAGTGAATAGGAAACAAGTGAAAGATGGACTTAGACTAGTTTGAAATGAGTTTGAAAGTGTAATGACTATATCCCAGGGACTTTCAAAGAAACTTAACTTTATAATGTTAACTACTTTTGAGCACCACATGTCACACAAGCAGTGTAAGAGTTGTGATTTAAGATGCAGAATGTGTGCAGTTCTCCCTCTCCTTTCTTTGGGATCCACAGACATACAAAGTCCAGTTTAATTCCATTTTAAGAATGTACCAAGTTAGTTCAAAGTAATTGCCTTAATGCCACTTCATAAAGGACCTATGTAAGTACACAGATTTCCTAGCAAAATTGTAAATGGCAGTGATAAACTGCAAACTTCATCAACAGAGGGTTTTGGAAAATTCCAGGGGTGTTCTATAGAAAAATACTTTGTCCAAAAAATTGTTCAGAATGCTTTCTTATTTTTAAAATTGATTTTCAGGTGTACTTCCTAATCTGAATTTTATTTTCTAAATATAGGTTGTCAATTCTCACATTTCAAGTTTATTTGAAATATTGCATGTGTTTGCCTTGTTGTAGAGCACAGCGTCCAGGAATTTTATTTCTACCTAAGGGTAGCTGAAATTCAAAACACCTGAGTCTATCTTCCAAGAAAATTATTTACATTGTAGATACCTTAGCTAACATTGCAGTGAGATGTGTCTCTTCGTAAAAGGTTACTATGCAGAAACAGAAGTTAAAACCATTACTTTAACACAAGGGCCTTTCAGCTCTTTTTTCTTTATAACTGTTGCTTTTGAATTTGCAGTGACTGTAATGTTTTTGAAAACTAGCTTTTACTTGTTTAAGTAATTAAAATTCTATTATTGACTTGCATTTGTGATGTTTAGTAGTTAGCAATGTAGCCTTCCAATAGTCAGAGAAATCCTGTCTGTAACAAGTACTATTGTTTATATTTTTAATGTATTTTCATTAGCTTTCAGTACAGCAGCCTGTAACTTAACAGCACTATGTGAGTACCTACTTTATACTAATATATAACTAAAGTGGCTGAAAGATGTCTTTCTTTAAATTTACTGTATCCACAAGCTATAATTTTAAATGTAAGCTCTTGTTCTGTGGATTTCTCAGTAGCATTTCTTTCTCAAATATTGCCTGAAAAGCCTACCAAAACCACTATCAGAAAAAACAACAACAAAAAGTTAGAGCTTTTTAATGAAGCACTAGGGTACACTGGAGTGGACTCTAGAAAGTCTAAATGATAACTATTGATTACCACGTTTTTCTTTTTACACTTCAAGTTTCTAATAAGTCAAGTACAGAAAAATCAGTTGTACAAGTATTCACAGTAGGTGATAGAAAGGGGACCTAATCCTGACTGAAGTAAATTAATAACAAAACACATCAATACATTTCCTAGTATCAGCCCTACAAGTTATCCACAGGTTACTCACAGAAAGTTCTGAAAACCACTTTTAATGATGCACTTGTATGTGATTTACTACTGTTGGATGAAGCTTAGAAGTTTTGAGAGCATACATTGCTTTGTTTAGATATCTAAGCAGTCTTGCTCAACTTGAGGCAAATTCTCATATGGTCAATACTGTCATTGTGAAAAAAATGCTTGGAGGCATAACATTTTAGAAGGAACTTTTTTGTTTTAAAAAGATAATGTAGAATTTGCTGAAGAAGAGAGAGCAATATGATGCAAACAGCAGAAACATTTTATAAGTAATCATTTTTTTAAAATTCAGATTCATCTTTTATCTTGTGTAGAATGATCTAAATATAATATTCATTATTATCTCTTTAGTTATGTTTCAGAATAGTTCACTTGCTTATTGACATGTTAAAAACAATGTGGTGTCAGAGGAGATTTATCTTCATTATTCTCCAATAGAAAGACTTTGCTTTCAATTACACCAGTGTATCTACACAGCCATTTAAACAGACACAGAGAACATAATTTTCTGCTAGTTTTATTAAATAAGACCTCAATTCAGGGGAAAAAGCCACAAACTTTTAAGCAGATTCTTTAAAATAAACCAGTTCCTGATATGTGTTTGATATGTTTCCATTTGGACAGCAGATGATCAATGAAATGAGACTTTAATTATTTTAACAGAAGACTTTATATCTTGTTTTTCATTTTTTCATTTGCTACTTTCGTACCACATGTAAAAATTTAACATTTCAGGAAATATTACTGTACAGAGACTATAAAACTAGAAAAAAAGCAGTAGGCTTGCCCCTGAAAAGGAAATCTCACCAAGACGTGTATGTCGCTGGTTTGGTGTATTGATATGTTTCCATTTGGACAGCAGATGATTAATGAAATGAGACCTTAATTATTTTAACAGAAGACTTTATATCTTGTTTTTCATTTTTTCATTTGCTACTTTCGTACCACATGTAAAAATTTAACATTTCAGGAAATATTACTGTACAGAGACTATAAAACTAGAAAAAAAGCACTAAGTTGCCCCTGAAAAGGAAACCTCACCAAGACGAGTACGTCGCTGGTTTGAAGTACAAGAATTGATAAAATCACGCTATGGTTGCCTGCCTGGCACTTACTCTACTCATTGCTTGTTTTCCTAGAGGTGGAGGATTGCACTGGGCACTGGGACAGTTGCTGTGGTCCCTCAGCCTTGCTGCTCTTGTGCTGCCAGGCTGGCAGGGTGGATGACTGACTCATGCTGCCAAGCACACTGGGAAGAAGCCAGCAAGTCTTCTCAGGACTTGCACTCCAATGGGGTTCTTAGAGGCTGGAAAAGAGCCTGTTGTTCCATCTTGAAAAATAAAAGTTGATGAGGCTGCAGATCAATTACAGAGCACATACCAATTAAAAAACTTCAATCTAGGTGTAGTACATTACCCGCAAAACAGGGATAATCAACCCCTAGCCCTATTCCCCTTCCTATTTCACAGGCTTTTCAAAGTTAGGAGAAAATCACTGAAGCAAAAAGTTGCTGTACTTAGGTATTTTGAGAGGGCTTTTTTTCTTTTCTTTTTTTTTTTTTAAATCTTGTAAAGTTGAACTTGGAATTAGGGATGGTACTGATGCAAAATCCTATAATCCTATACCTGGGACTGAGACTGTGATGAGTTTGAAATGTAAACCTGTATTCCAACCTAGCAGCTGTTCCTTATAAAATATAGTTTCAAAATTCAAGAAAATAAATTTTAAATTAAAATTTATTCCATAGAGGGAATTTCTTTTTTTTTTTTTAAATCTTGTAAAGTTGAACTTGGAATTAGGGATGGTACTGATGCAAAATCCTATACCTGGGACTGAGATTGTGATGAGTTTCAAACATAAACCTGGGTTCCAACCTAGCAGCTCTTCCTTATAAAATATAGTTTCAAAATTCAAGAAAATAAATTTTAAATTCAAATTTATTCCATAGAGGGAATTTAAAAAATAGACGTAGTTTTGGGGGGGTTGAGGTTATTTTTGGCTTTAAGTGACTTTTTCTTAATTAGGGATGGTACTGATGCAAAATCCTATACCTGGGACTGAGATTGTGATGAGTTTCAAACATAAACCTGGGTTCCAACCTAGCAGCTCATTAGGGATGGTACTGATGCAAAATCCTATAATCCTATACCTGGGACTGAGACTGTGATGAGTTTGAAATGTAAACCTGTATTCCAACCTAGCAGCTGTTCCTTATAAAATATAGTTTCAAAATTCAAGAAAATAAATTTTAAATTAAAATTTATTCCATAGAGGGAATTTAAAAAATAGACATAGTTTTTGGGGGGTTGAGGTTATTTTTTACTTTAAGTGACTTTTTCTCGGCAGATTAGTTACTCCATTTTTAAATTCTTTCCCAGAAATCCCTACAGTCTTATTTGGGTAAAGAAGTACTAGATGAAAATGCATTCCTATTTATCCATTTATGTTTTAAATTGACTCCTGGAGTCGAACAACTTCACTCAGAGTGCATGAGGGTGTCAACCTCTGGTCAGTTATACAGTAAAAGACAAGAAAAGAAGGGCACCTTACGTCATATAAATCTTCCCTCATTTAGTTTAAAACCATTACACCTTGTCCTATCACTAAGGGTGTGGTAAAAACTCTCTCAGTCTTTCTTCTAAGCCCACTTTCAGCATTTAAAGCCCATAATAAAGTCTCCCTGCGTGTCCTGGAGTCGAACAACTTCACTCAGAGTGCACTCTTCTTTCTCTGAGGGTGTCAACCTCTGCTCAGTTATACAGTAAAAGACAAGAAAAGAAGGGCACCTTATGTCATCTAAATCTTCCCTCATTTAGTTTAAAACCATTACACCTTGTCCTATCACTAAGGGTTTGGTTAAAACTCTCTCCGTCTTTCTTAAAGCCCACTTTCAGCATTTAAAGCCCATAATTAGAGCCCTGCGCATCCTCTTCTCCAGTCTGAACAACCCCAGCTGTCTCAACCTGTCCTCACAGAAGAGGTGTTCTATCCCTCTGATAATTTTCATGCCCCTTTCCTGGCGCTGCTCTAACAGACCCCAGTTCTCTCAACCTGTCCTCATAGAAGAGGTGTTCCATCCCTCTGATAAATTTCATGCCCCTTCCCTGGTGCTGCTCTAACAAGTCCATGTCTTTCTTATACAAGAGACCCCAAAGCCATGCACAGTACTCCAGGTGGGGGTCTCACCAGAGTGGAGTAGAGGGGCAGAATCACTTCCATCAGCCTGCTGGCCACAATTCTTTTTATGCACCCCATGCTACAGTTGGCTTTCCAGGCTGCGAGCACACACTGTCAGCTCATGTCAAACTTTTCATCCACCAGTGTCCACAAGTCCTTCTCAGCAGGGCTATTTTCAAACCATTCATCCCCCAGCCTACATTTACACTGGGGATTGCCCTAGACCAAATGTCAGCACCTTATACTCTTCTGGCAGCGGATGGTTTTCCATAGTCTCAAAAATTATGTAAATGTAGAACACATGCAGAAAACAACACTGTGTAATACTGATAACCTTATATTCTGATAAAGAGGGTGTAACCACTTGGCTGTATAACCACATGACCTCAGGAAAATCTGAAAAACCATAGTTAGTCTATAAAAGGCATGGTGTGGTATCCTGTGCCTGAATGTTTGACACTGATTTACTTGGCCATAAGTATACAAGCAATATTTTAGCAACCCTGTCCTGTTATATCAATTCCACTAAATTGTAATACTTGGTAATTCTGAGGAAGTGTGATACTTATTGTAGTATTCAATGGTGTGCACTGGACGTGAAAATAAACAAAAAGTGTAAGTCAAATCCTCCTCACCTGCCTTTTCTGATAAAGAGCATGAGACACATGGTTCTGATTTACTTCATGTTCCTACTACATATACATGAACATATAATTTATCTGTTTGAGTTAATGATAGTGTAAATTTTGGGGTATTGTAATTATCGCTATATATAATTATATGTAATTCTGTAAATATCTGTAATTTACTATGCAGATAGCTATATGTATAACCATGTGTACTACACACGTTGTTTGCCCATAGTCTACCTATACTGTTCATGTTGTGCTGTGCTTAGTGTGTGCCTGTTACTAGACTGAGGAACACTGGATATAGTGAAAAATGATAGTTAAATTATAATAGAGAAGCTCTGAAAATGCGAAGTGCCAGTTTTGACACTCCAATAAAATGTGTATAATTTAATAAATTATAGAACACCAATTCTAGCTCTATCTAGGAGTAGTATCACTGCATTAAATAGTCTTATGCTTATTTTTTCTGATCACACAAACTTAGAAAGACTGGGTTGTCACTTAAGGGAAAAAGTAAACCGTGTTAGTTATGTGGTGACAAGAACTTGTTTTATAACTTCCAAAGCTCCTATGGCACTTTATGGTCCATGTCAAAATACCAAAATTAGAGAAACAAATACTGTAGCGCTCATTTATCTGAGAATATCAATTCACATTGAAGCATCTACCTAAAACTAAGCCCTATACTTTTAGGTTCCTTAAAAGTTATATTATTTGAAGGAAGGTGATAAAAATCTTCTGTCTTTTGCCTCATACAACTCAAGTGGTTTAGTTTAAATTTAGTAATTAATATTTATAATTCCCTTGGAGATTGTTTGAAGAAATGTAGAATGCAGTAGCAGCCGGCTACCATTGCTGAAATTGTTCTCCTAATTTGGCAAATAGCGTTCTGCTTTGGTTTTCAATTCAGAAAAAGCAAGTGTAGATGAAGTATGCTTGACTTCTTGCCATTAGAAAATCAGTTGTCATCTATGCCATCATTAAGAGAGATTACTAAACATGGACGTTACTGATATTTATTGGTAAAAGAGAAAAACCAAGCAATTAGAAATGAGGTACAGTGAAGACAATTATAGAATCATACAATCATTTAGGTTTGAAAGGACCATCAAGTCCAACCATCAAGTCCGCCACTAAGTTATGTCCCCAAGTGCCACATCTACACATCTTTTAAATAACTCCAGGGATTTTCACACAGCCAATTCCCTGTTCCAATGCTTTATACTGCTCTCAGAAAAGATTTTTTTCCTAGTATCCAATCTAAACCTCCTCTGGTGCAATTTGAGGCTGTTTCCTCTTGTCCTATTGTTACTTAGGAGAAGAGACTGACCCCCCCCCCCCCCAGCTACAATCTCCTTTCAGGTAGCTGTAGAGAGCAATAAGGTCTCCCCTCAGCCTCCTTTTCTCCAGATTAAACAACCCCAATTCCTTAGCCTTTCCTCATAAGACTTGCGCTCTTGAGCCCTCAACAGCTTTGTTGCCCTTCTCTGGACATGCCCCAGCACCTCAACGCCCCTCCTCTAGTGAGAGGCCCAAAACTGAACACAGCACTTGAGGTGCAGCCTCACCAGTGCCAAGTATGGGGGAGGAAAATCACTTCCCTAGTCCTGCTGGCCACCTGATACAAGCCAGGATATGTTGTTGGCCTTCTTGGCCACCTGAGCACACTGCTGGCTCATATTCAGCCTGCAGCTGACCAGATCCCACAGGACCTTTTCTGCCAGGCATCTTTCCACCCACTCTTCCCCAAGCCTGTAGCATTGTATGGGGTTGTTGTGACCCGAGTGCAGCACTTGGCACTTGGCCTTGTTGAATGTCATACAGTTGGCCTCAGCCCATCTATCCAGCCTGTCCAGCTACCTCTGTAGAGCCTTCCTACCCTCAAGCAGATCAGCATTCCTGCCCAACTTGGTGTCATCTGCAAACTTACTGAGGGTGCACTCAATCCCCTTGTCCAGATCATTGATAAAGATATTAAACAGAACCAACACCAATACTGAGCCCTGAGGAATACCACTTGTGACTGGCCACCAACTGGATTTAATTCCATTCACCACAAAAATGTGGGTCAGTTTTTTACCTAGCAAAGCATACACCCATCCGAGCTATGAGCATCAAGTTTCTCCAGGAGTATGCACTGGGAAACAGTGTTAAAGGCTTTGCAAAAGTCAGGGTAGACAACATCCACAGCCTTTCCCTCACCCACTAAGCAACTCATCTTGTCATAGAAGGTTAGCCAAGCAGGACTTGCCTTTCAGAAACCCATGCGACTGTGCCTGATGGTCTGCTCCATAATCTTCCACAACACCAAGGTTTTTTTCTCATCTGTCTCAGAGCAGATTGTACTTGAAGACATTTGAACTTCATTGGTGTTGTACCAGGTGAAGAAAGATTGTTCAGAAGCAAGAAGGATCCCTAGTTAATCCTGTGGCTGCAGGAACCTTTCACATCCAATGAGCTACTGCAGGCACTATACAAGATAAGTTACTTTACCATTGGATCTCCCTAGACAGCTTGGGTTGTTTTCCTGCATTGGACCTCAGAGGCTGACATCATCTTGATTCATGCTATAGCAGCATGGGTTTAACCACAGTCCTAGCTTCTAGAGAATATGTTCTATTAAAATGCACCAGTTTAGCAATGAAACAGATTGGATTTGGGCCTTAGCTGGCTCCTTGGCCCCGAGCTGTCTAAGCAAAACTATACAAATATATGAAATCGAAGCTAACAAATGGGGCAATCGGACAGAATATGGTGACTTATAAATAAACAACAGCAAAGCTCCTGAAGAAAACTCTACCCATGAATAGCTAACAGACATAGCATTTTAAGAAAGAGCAAGAAAAGTATAAAGTTGCCAAAAAGAATAATTCAAAAGTTACCAATATTTGCCCACTTATGCATATGCATTAAGTATTATATGAAATCTATACATTTTTACAATTTCACACCCACTCTCATATTATTTAGTATATGGAATAGATGGTGTTTACTTAATGAGTAGCTATTCAAGGTTTTGTTTCCCCTGTGTGGTCCCAGGCTTTATTTATTATGGGGAAGTTAAATCTGCTCTAAAGTCAGAATTATCAATTTTCTTATGGTCTAAGCCACTCCTAAAAAAAGTACTTGAATGTTCTACAAACATAGGCAGTTTTTTAATCTATTGCCTTCCTTCACATGGTCTTGAGAAGACTTCTCCTCTGGAACAAAAGTACTATTTTAGTTTTGATTTTACATCACAGATTACCAAGTCAAGTAAAGGAGAGAGTGTACAGATTTTCAGTTTTCATAATGAAACCTGTAAAAGTAGAAAAATCTTGAAAGGATGAGGTACATTAGGTCATTCTCTTTGGGAAATGCTTCTCAGGGAATGAAGCAAGTGTCAGGCAGAGTTAAAAAATGGAAATGCAATCAATCTTCCCATTGATTTATATTTATCCTTATCTAATTCAGTATATAATTTAAGTTTAAATCCATCTACCATCTACTGCTACAATTTCCATCCACTGGAAATTAAAATCCAGTTGTTTACCTCATGCTGAATTATTCTATTTACAGCTACTTCATTTATGATTAATCAGAAATTGCAATTGAGTGAGCTAGGTATATTCATTAATAATGCACATTGATGGAGCCCACTAATCCAAGCCTACAGCCTTTAATGACCTTAAACTCCCTCACTGTGTGTGAGCAGATCTTTTGCTTCCAAACAGGTTTTTTTTTTACCTCACTTCCTGCTCAACTCTGTAATTGGCTACTCAATTCCTAATTAATATTAATGACTCAGTTTAGCCTGGAGAAAATAATCAACAAAGCAAAAACTACCAATTGCACACTTATTAAAGTCACACTACTGTAAATATTTGAGAGGATACCTCAAAAACGTAAATGACATTAAACTAGCTACATAACCTTCCTCCTTCAGTGTTTCCACGTCCCATACAAAAGCTGTCTGCTGTGTATGTAAGAATGTATCAAAGCACACTCATGAAATTCAGTTTTTCATTCTGTATTTTTGAGAACTAAAATCATAGATATAAATTAAAATAGCCATAAGCTGGAAGGAAGAATTGATTTGTGAAATAAATTTAAAAGGATTCAGGAAAATATCTTACTTGAGTTGTGCATGATCTCTTCATTAAATACCAGGTTCAAATAACATGTACTGCCGAATCCAGAACTTGTTCAGCATGACTTAGTGCCAACTACAGAAACAAACATGAAAATAAGCAAAATCTTTAAATTCAGCAATCTTCAACTTCCCTGGAATTCTCAGTCCTGAGTTAGAGAAGTTTTCCAAGACAGGCTATAGAAAATATGCTTAAAAACAAGATCCACACATGTCAGTGTGAAGGCTGCCTGTCCAAGTAAGCAGAAAATGCTGAAGAGAATCCCACAGTTTGTACATATTTAAATGTTCTTTGGTTCTCAGATACTCTTAAATATTAATATCAGACATCTGTACATACCAGGATATGCATCAGCGAAGCATTTCCAGAAGTTCTATGTCCCAATCAAACCTCACTGTTGCCACAAAGCAAAAGGATGATTTTTTTGGCAGTCCATGCATTGAGGACACAGAGGATGTCTGTTCAGGCCTATCAACTGCCTAACTTATAATAGAGACATGGACTCCAACCCTGACACAAAGATTTAGGTCATTTGGGTCATACCCAGAGGTGTGAATTTACTCATTTTCAGAATATAGCCCTGGAGTGGTACAGGAAGAGAGGTGTGATCTAAAAAGAACCATGAATGGTGAATAGTGGGAATCAGATGTGTGGAGACTCACATCACAGTCAAGGAGAAAAATGTCACTGTCTCAGAAAATGTTTTTCTCCAAAAGAAAGAGGTGTTTGGAGAAGGTAGTAGCAAGGGAGGTAAGAACTGCAGACATGGCCCAAATGTTTTTAGACTATCACCCAAAGCCTAAAAGGGAAGGGATTACAATGTTTTTAAAAATAAAGCTGCAGGAAGTAGTCTGCACCCTTAAGAAACTTTAAGGTTGCAGAGAAGAGGATACTACCTTCTCTGGTGTCAGCGTAGCTGCCTGGGATAGCAGGAGAGAAAGTGCTTGCAGCACCCATGCAGCATCTCAGAATGTCAATGTGATGTCTGCTCGGCTCTCCTTCGCCCAGCTCAGGGTCATCCCCGGAAAAAACCCTCCCTGTTTCAAGTACAGAACTAATTACTTCTACATTGCTGGACAGAGAAAGGACCAAAATGCCCAATTGCTTCTGGAGTCTCGGGAGGAGCAAAGTCTCACTAATATCCCTCTGCATCTGCAAGAGTGACAGGCCACTTTATAAGCTTCAACATTGATTAGCTGCTATGGGTATGTTTTTTTCTCTCTGTGTGAACATAAGCACTGGCTGATTCCAAGCAAGGAACTGAAGAATTACATCTATTTGCTGTCAGTATATATTTCCTATTTCTCCCAGGAAAGACTAATTTGAAACACACAGGCAATCATTTTTGCCAAGTGGCCTTATTATGATTATTATTTGTTATATACTGTTCTCCACATATTTATGCTAAGATTGGGCCTACCTAAACGACCTTGCAGTACATAAAATCACTTGAAACCTAGAAAGGACAGTCCTTTTTCTTTTTGATAAGTGGTATGGATATTTCTGAACAATTAATTATAGACATCAATATTTTCCAACCTTACTCTGCAGAGAAGCTTCTGGTTTTACCAATAGCATTTAGGCACTTCAGTGGAACAAATTAGAAATTTGTTTGGCAACTGTATGCTTTTATTGTAATTTTGGTATGCTTACCAAAGATAATTTTATGTTACAAGTTCTTAAAGAATATTGCTTTTATTTTATCAATAATTGGCAAAAAAAATACTGATCTGCTTCTGGCTAATAACAGAAAACCAATGCCAAAAATAATATAAGAATGATAAATACAGGAAAATCAGGGACATAAACAATAGAATGCCTTTTGAATTCTAATTGAGTTTCTACTACATCCAGTTGGTTTCAGTGAAGTTACTGATTTCAAAAGGTCTTGACCAGTATCCTAAAACCCTTTCAGCCAAACACTATAAAATTGCAAACACAAGTATGAAAAAAATAAAGGAGTTGGAAGAAACTTAGTGCACATTAATGTACTTAAAGAAAACTGTGCTTTCCCTTATGACCTTAGCCAGCATAAAAATTCATGTATATTTATAGCCCTTTAGAAAGCATGTTCCCGTAGCGGCAGCAAGGCTCAATGGGAGAATTCATGGTGTAATAGTGTAACTTGGTAATAGCAACATCTATACCTGGTCGAGATTGCTAATTGTGTCCCTCTGGATATGGGGGCCTTGTTTGAACACATTCTGATTGTCCTCTACTGCATATGCCTGGAGCTATTCCAAGCTCATTCCACTTCATACATTGTCTAAAAATAAACTCTATTGCACTTCATTCATGTAAAAGCACTTACAATTGCTATGCTCAGGTTGGGGATTTAGTAATGTGAAATACTACAGGTACAGTGTAGTGGCTTCTAGGTACAATTCCGGAATGAAGCAATTAACTACCTATATAATTATGCTGAGTATATTTATAGTGCAGTGAAACTTTCCTTACAAGCACACATAATCCAGGTGACTTTAGTGTCTTAATACAGTGGACCTTACTGTCCTGTGATGCTTATCTCACATTAAGAACCTATGTAGGATAGGTTACTACTGCTGCTATTTTTAAATCTCATTTCTTTGCATTTATAACATATCTTGAGGCTACTAAGAAGTTATGCTCCAGTTGGCATATTAAGCTTACGCATATTAAGAAATTCCTTCCCAAGGAGTTCTGAGACAAAAGAGAACAGGTGAACAGGAGGGAGTGTCACCCTCTATGTAAAGGAGCAGTTGGAGTACATGGAGCTCTGCCTGGGGATGAATGAGGAGCCTACCAAGAGCTCATGGGTCAGGATTAAAAGGAAGGCAGGGACAGGTGATGTTACAGTGGGGGTCTGCTACAGGCCACCTGACCAGGAAGACAGAGCAGATGAGGCCCTCTGTAGACAGATAGGAGCAGCCTCACATTCACAAGCTCTAGTCCTCAACCTCCCCAATATCAGTTGGAAGGACAGTAAAGTAAGGCATAAGCAATGCAGGAGGTTCCTGGAATGTGTTGATGATTTTTGTTAACTTTTACCATATATAAATGATTTACTTAAAATCCACTTTGGACAGATTGTCCCTTTTTCTCACACTTGGGAAACCATTTATAAAGGAACTGGGGAACATCAATCTTAACAAACCAGATAGGCAGGGATACACACTTGATACACTCTGATACACAGAGATAACACTCAAGGCTCAAGAGGTATGGTGTTGGACATATATGGATGGTGGAATCTCCAGCTTGAAAAGTAACATCTTCAAGTTCTTTCAAGAAACTGGAGGAAAAGAGGTTGAAAAGCAAAAAAAGTAAGAAGAGGGGGGAAAAATCTGCAATAGAAATACAAATAGCTTCTACTGCCTTAACACATAAAAAGATTATTTTCCTATCGGTTGCACAGGTGCAAATCTCAGCTGTTCTTGAAATTGCAGGACTGTAACTGACAGCAAAATTTGGTCCATCAGAAATAGTTATAGTTTGTATTGCAGCCACCTTACAACAAGCACTGTCCTTTAGAAACAACCCTATGAAATTGAATGTTCTCTCGCTGCTTTTTATCAGAGAACAGCAGCCTGCCAGAACTCTCTGCAGTTTCCCAGGGGTGCCTGCAGTTATTACAAGACATGAGAGGTCAAAGCACATTAAAACATGAGAAAATCCCGGGCAGATCACACCCGGAATTTACCTTTAATTGTTCTTTTCAGGCAAATGCTCTTGCATAAGTTCAACTTCATGCACACCTGCCAGCAAGTTTGTAGAGTAAAAAATAAATCTTTTTCAGGGATGAATAGTAAATCCAAATTAGACAGCCTGGAAGTACAGCTACGTCAAGAATTTCTTAGTATTGCTGTTTATGGGGAGGAACATAGAATAAGGAACTCAAATACCACTTAAAAGGGGAAGAAGCAGGACCATGCAATAGCTAAGACTATTTTTCCAAGTATTTAATTGGGTTTTGTAAGCCTTAATGTGTCTGGACAGTAGGTTTATGCCTGATACAGTTCAGAACCAGCAAATGAAGTGCAAACTCACTCAGAACTGCCTGCTATTCCAGTTTTACTTTCCTGGCATGCTTTCTCTTTTCCTTTTAGCAAAGAAGAATATATACTTTAAATTACTAATTTAGCTTTATGCCACATAAAAATCTACATGTTAAGTCACATGTATGGCTAAAAAGGAACTAGGAAACCCCTGAGAAATTATGAAACCTGCTAAGTATTCCCATAACAACTAGGACAAATGCTGGTCTCTAAATGTTTCAGGGAAGGAAACTCCACTTAACTTTATCCCAAGTCTCAGAAACTTAACCAAAAGCTTTTTAAAACTCTTATATTGAAACCTTATTGAACTTGGACCAATTCCTTCCCCAGGTCCAGATCCTTTTTTTTCTCTATTATATAGCCTGTTCTGTTTTATATTTCTATATTTTGTTTCTCTTTCCTAGTGGAAAGCTTTTTGTGTTTTCTTTGTTAATTTAATTCTTTTAATTTTGGACCTCATCTCTTAAGTGGCCAGGTTTATTTTTAACTCTGACCCTTTATTCTGATGAAATGCTGTCAAAATATTCCACAGGGCAGAGAGAAATCTACACAAAAGCTGACTGACATAGTATATATACCCACTTTGGTACCTGGATGTAGCTATGGTATTCCTCAAGGTAATTCCCAGGAGCAGATGAACACAGACAAATCATACAGGTAGATACATGATGTTTATAATCTCAGAACACTTTTTATGCATAAAGCTTAATGGAAATTAGCTCTAGTTCTAATTATCACTCTCCTTTGTAGTTTGAGTAGGTTATGTGCTTACACTGTATAGGAAACAACTTTCTGTTAGAGCTAACAAATACCATACCTACGGCTACTGTGTCTGATATCCTTTACTTCAGAGGTAAAACACTATCATGCAGAGGATCATTTTGCAGTTTTGCAGTGCTGTGAGTGGGAGAGTCAATATAGGCATAGGCATAGATTGCTATCACCGCCAAGATCTGTCTAAAAATAAAAGGCATTAAGCTAGTAATTCTGCAGGTACATACTCTTTGTAATAAGAAAAAGTAAAACCAGTATTTGCAATATGTGGTCATATAGACAATATAATTGGTCCACAGTTGATTTAAATTTAATCTCAAAGTGAAAAGCATGAAATATATCTCTTGTGACAATTAAATTAGCACATATCTGAAATGTTTTATCCTGACCTGATGCAGATAGAATACATTCTTTGATTTTGCTGGAAAATACCCAACCCTTGTCAGTTCAGGAACCTGTCCCCTCATTGGCACTGAAGATCTGAGGGGCATTGATGCCTACTAAAATTAATGGGAATTGCTAATGTTCTTGGAAACAAACCCTGTGGAGTTGCATTATTTTAACTTGCTACTTTTTTCCTTTTTAATGTGATAGCTATTCTTATTATAAGGTCCAGCAGAAGGACAATATCCTGCAACGCAGCAAAATTTCATCTTTTTGTGACAGCCACTTTAGTGACAACAACTTTTCCTCTGAGAAAGTTATTCTATAATGTATTGAACAAGATATAATCACTTTCAGGGAACTGACAAGGAAACTGTGAAGTATCATCAGAAAAGTATTTTTCAACATTGTCATTTATAGTATTTGATGTATGCTCTGAAAGATGTCTGGTTTTACTAAAGTTGAAAAATGTCCTTAGAAATTTTTTCCAGAAGAGAGTGTTATCACCAATAACGAAGCATTGTTTTAAAGTTTCTTAAACTAATGTATATGCATATATTTTAATGTTAGTCAATATGTAGCTTTTGGGAAGAGAAACACTGAACAGAGATGAAAATCTCTGAGCATTATTTATGTAGCAATGTGTAAGCATGCTTGTGAGTGAGCCAACCGTGGCCCTTCCAGGGGATGGATCAGTCTGAAATACAGGGTTTTAGAGAACCACTTCAGAAACGGGTACCCAGACATCAGTGTCTTTTAGTCTCCTTGGCAGAAGCATTGCTGAAGGTGACCAAATATCCATTCCATCTCTGGTACACAGTGGTGTCAGCTCAGCTCAGCTCTTACCACGGGTACAGGCTGATGCAGTTGTAAAAAAATTGACTTTTCCCATTTAAGGCAAATTTCATTCTCCTCTGATCAGCAGCAAGGGGAGTAGTTAGTGTTCATCAGACTTTTGAGTTTTAGAGGTAAAGACCTTTCTCTGGCCTTATGCAGCTTATCTTGGATTCCATATATTAGTACTTAAAAGTCCATTAATCCTAACTGAATGTGCTTTGCTTTACTAGAAACTTTGAAATAAAAAGACAGGGTAGCTGCTGAACAAAACATAGGGTATCCACTTCTTACCTGATATTCCCCCTGACATTTCAGTATCCAGCCTCTCTCAAACAGTGTAGCTGTGGCAGTGGAGATAGGGAGATATGGAGTGACTGGTTCACCTCTGACATTTATTTTGAGTCTTGAAAACAATATTATGCATTTACAGTGCAGTCATTTTTCAAATTGAATTTATCCTTGTGGACTTTTCCAGCTTTCTTCTTATCAGGTGATAAGACTGTTCTGAGTTTTGCTCACATTTATTTTCCAATCATGCTTCATAACCACTTGAAGTTCTCCCATTCAGGAAGAAGAGTTTTTTGTTAGGTCACATGGACAAGTCCATCTAGCCGTGCTGTGCATTGCAGGAAAAGCCAGGAAATTATTCAAGTCACTGATGCTCTAGCTTAGCAGACCATCACTAAAAAAGCAAACATTATTAGTGCATTAAATTTAGCATAGTGTTGAAATAAGTGTGTATACAGCATGTGAGGAAAATTCAGCCGACTAATAAAAAATAAATAATTTGATTTTCTATACATTCCTTCAGATTATCAGTTGGTTTTCCCAGGGAGCAATTTTCTTCTGTTAATCCAACAGCCACTAGCAGCAGCAGACAACTGATTCATTTAGCTACTGTTTTCCTGTAACTGCTTTGAATTAATTCTGCACATTAATTTTTAAAAAAAATTCCAAATATGCAAGGAGAAGGCATCCCAATGTTATGAAACTTTGTACAAAAATATATGAGCTACACAAAATCCATTCTGTATTATGTTTAATGTATTACCTAATATAATACAATAATAACATATTACAACTGCAGGAGTAGTAAAAATTCTGATTTCACATGTGAAGAAGCTATGAAAGTCTTATTAAACAAGGGAACCTGCTGTAGCTTGCTAGTGTCTTACTAGCAAACTGATTTTTAACTTTGACGGAAAGTGTCAAGTCTTAGGACAAGAGTTTTGATACTGATTGGTGACAGAGTGCTTTCTCAAAACTTCCATCTTTTTTCTTCCAGTACTATTTTCTGTGGCAGTTTTTCTAATTATTGGATGTAAATCCACAGAAAACCTTATATAATTTCCTATAGCAGCAGTGTGCTATGACAAGCAGCAAAAAACCAGTCATCTGTGTAATATTATGCTGCCCACTATAACATATGCAAATTATACAGTAAGGGAGGCAAATGTATGTATTGATTGGGCTAAGGATTTGCGAACATGTTTGGTGGCTTAATGTTAACATTAAAATCCAATAAATTAAAGGGTGAATGTATTTTGAGTCATGGTAAATCTCTGGAATAGACATTTCACTTGAAGAATTTTTAATTGCTTGCTTGAACCAAAAACCTATTATTTGTGGGTTAAAAAAGAATTCTGTCTACATTTGTTTGAAGCATGGTGAGATGTTAATTGTTTTAATGGATCAACTGTATGTCTCATGTCACTCCTGAAGACAAAACCCATCCAGGCCCTGTAACTGAAGACCAGAAAGCGCCCCATGCCTCCTCTGCCCCTAGTCTGGATTCTTAGGCAAACTTCTATTGTTCTTCCTATAAAGTGTCTGTGTTATCATCTTGGGGTGGTCACAAAGAGAAATCAATCAATTTACAAGCTTTTTCTTACTAAAACAGTTATTTATAACTCCTGATTTTAACAGGTATTGCAATGTTAATTGCTGTACAGCACCTTCCACCCCAATGCATTTCACAAGTGCACTCCCAGAAACGTACCAAACCTGGAATACAGAGCCAACCTTTTTTCTGAGAGCTGCAGGCATTTTAACTCAGAACACTTACTATTGAGGTCCATATATACTTTTGTTTTGCTTCTACTTCATACTCAAAAGATGCTGCACTGAATATATCTGCTCAGTCCTACTGCATAAGGGAATAAACTCCAACAAAAATATACAGTCAGCATTTCTCTCTACTTTTCAGCAGGTCCTGTAGGCTGGATTAAAGAGTGTTAATAGGCAGCTTCAGTGGGTAGAGTAGATGGGCTCTCCTGCTATGTGCAGAACGAGGGGGCACAGATCCTCTAACAGCTTCTAAGATCCTTTAATGAGTCACTCACAGCTTCTTTGCATGTGAAATCAGAACTCTTACTGCTTCTCCTGCACAGCTGTACTATAATTGTGGATGTTGTATTACTCATATGTTTTTGTGCTGGGATTTCTAAGACAGTTTTCTGATTTGAACATCCTTGAGTATAGAGATCTAAATCTCACTTTGTGTACCCAAACAACACATGCATTACACATATTAAAAAATAATTTGGTAGGACAGTGGTATTCTGTCCACAGGATGAACTGAAACAAAGTTCTTCTGGAAGTAGCATAGTTAAAACTGTTTTTCTTTCCTGTGTTAATCCTGGGAGCCCTCCTTGTTCAGCATGATATTTTCTCTAGGAATCAGGCAGCAGCAAGGAGCACAGTGTCCTGTTGGGCTGGCCGGGGCTGGCCTGATAACTGTTCAGCAGACTGCTGACAAGTGCAATGCACAATGCTGTACTCTGCCTGGTTTTCCTTCACGGTGAGCAATGAGACTGGGTCATAGAATCACAGAATTGCCTGGTTGGAATCATCTGTGCAGCTACTCAATTTGATGCAATTTGCAGAAAAGAAATTTTCATTGATACCACCATGTATGTATCTTTATAAAGTTTCATGAAGTCTAAAAGTTTTTCCACTTTATACAAAATAAGCAGAAGAGTACAGCATTAACTTAGTGGCGCAAGATGAGACAGAAGAGAATTAATCCCATGATCTAGATCAGCAGCTACCATGTAAAAAACCAGTTGTTTTTCACTACTTGTAGCTTTACCACTATGTGGAAAAGGAAAGAAAGATTCGTCTTCTGTCTAGTGAAACAGACAGGCTTTGCAGCATAGGAATTAGGGCATTCATCTAAGAGAAATGACTTTTGGGATATGATTATTGTCAACAGATTTATGATTATTTAATGCAAAAATCAGAGCTGTCTGTCTATAAAGATCACATCCAAAGAATTCTCTATATTGGCTGAGTGCCCTAAATACTAAGTTAAAAAGACTCCAGAAGTCCTCTTGTCTTTTTGTTTCTATGACTTTAGAAATCTTGTGCTGCAGAATAGCACACTTTCAAAGTTGGGATGAAGAGTGCTCTGGGTTGCAACCAGGTGATCAGAACATTTTTGGCAAGTGTTTTTTTGTATTTTGGATTTCTCAGGTTTAACAGAAAATGAAGCTGAAGACTAGGTTTTGATTTTCTATCCATATAGGTAAAATGGGTTTTGTGGTTCTTCAGAGTACCTGAGGATCCTGGAAAAGATGGATGGATATGACACAATATGTATTGGAGACATAAAACTTACTGAACTAGCACTTGGAGGTCAGGCAGGACACAGTGATACTATGCTATACAAAAACGTTAGACAATTGAATCCCACCCTACCACTGGGCCAAATACTTTTATTTTTAAAAGATTCATATTCCCCACTACTTCCTCTACGTGTGCATGTTGAAAGGTGTTTGGTTTCATACATGTTCTGTGCACATCTACCAAGTCATAAGCCTACATGGGTCACAGATGTGCCTCTGCCTTATTCCTGGACTGCATTTGGGTGACATACCTAATATTCAGTTAGACATTTTATCGGCTTGCTGCATTTTTTTCCCCTGGCTTCTGAAAGAGGACTTTTTGCCACCTGTATTGTCCCCAGTATCTTCTCAGTCAAACACTCAGAGGCACTCCCAATGTAAATGTTCTAACTCAAAGTTTTAATAATATAGGTTTTTTTATTATTTAACCCTACAGGATTCACAGGTACTGTTGGACTTCCTATCACTGAAAAAATTTACTATACTGGAAATGACATTATATTAGCTCCTTTTTGACAGAAATATGAAATTCTGAGTGCAAAGGATGTGATAGGTAATCTAGAATAGGGATTGAACCCTCAAGATTCCTGGTAAAGTTACAGTCAGAAGGTTGCACCTTGTCTTGGAAATGTTTTTGTCACAATTTGGATCTTTGTTATTCGACTATATGAACATAACCAGTTTCTTAATTTATGTTGTTAAACATTTTGTAAGGAAATTGTCTATCATGTTTTATTGTGCTTTTCATTAATATAATGTAACTCAGCTTCCTCTAAGATTAAAATCAAAGATGAGTAACTTTCTGCTCAGCTAGAGCACACCATTTGCTAATTCATCTGAGATCAATAATGATTAAATGAATAATTTAGTGAACCACTGTGCACCCTTTTTGGCTGCTTTATTTCCTTCCGCAAACTACACTTGTTATTTGCAATAACATACAGCGTTTGGGGAATTAGAGGAAAAGAAAGGCTTTTTTTCCTGTATTTTTTTCTTAGTAAGCAGAAAACAAGTTTGTGTCTTTCTTCAGAAAATCCTTTTGGAATTTAAAGTTTCAATATTGTTTTCTTTTAAAGACCTCTTTGGACTTTCTTTTTAGTTTTTTTTTTGATCATTGCTTCTATGCTGCTCATTAAGATGCTGTGCAAATAAGTGATTATGAACAACATATAAAAGGTTGCCAAACATACACTGTTTTATATATGCATAGTGAGTCTAATAGCATCAGAAAGTTGTCAGACAGATCTTTTGTAGAAAGTCCAAAATGCCTTAAAAAAATTATTTGGACTTGAGTATGAACCAACCGTTTGTGGAAAAACAGCCAAGTGACCTAAATTAGAAGGGTCAGGTCTTTCCTGGTATTTGGATGTGACGCCTCTGTTCAGAGTAATTTTTATCAGTAAATATTTGAAAGATCAGTCATCTTTTACCATTTATATCCAATTGCAATCAACAATATTTCTCAGCCAAAGTGTCACGAGTGATACAGCTGGTATTCTTAGCTCACTTGGGAAATATGGCAACTTAATCAGTTCCTCTCATCTCCATAACCCAGGTCTTTTGTTTTCACTTTTTATTGAAAATTCCATTAAAGGAAAGGAAATCATGGAATCAACTAGGAGTATCTGTCCAGTAACATTGTCCTCCCCAGAATAGATTAATGCACTCTTTATGGAGGTCTCTCTCCAACGAGTTATGGACTAGGAGGCTTTTTACTCAGAAGTGAATTGAAATTATATATCCATACTTATATACCTATGTTTTCTTCTAATAATTCGTTTGTGGGTCAAAAGGCAATGGCGGCAATATCGGTTTTTGATAGAGCTTCAGTGAATGGATGAATGAATGGATAGAAAAATTCACACAGCATTTTGACTGATCTTAAGCTTGTTCTAAGGCAGATATCTCAGAGACCTCCCTGAATAAATAATTTAAGAAGGATCCCTCCGCTAGTGTCATTTTTTTACTTCTTTTCTTGCAGCTATTTTGATGATTTCTTAAGGATATCCTTTCAGGATTCAAGAAATAATGCAAGTCTCTTAACTTTCATCTTCACTTGAAGGGATAAGAGATATCTTCTAATATTTATGGCTGCAGATAATAACTAGAAAGTTATTCTTTAATGCACAAGCTAAACATCTCTTTTTTATTGTCACATTTTTAAGGGTAATCCTTTCCAAAATGTAGAAAAGAAAAGTGCATATCAGGGTTGCCATTTGTGATGCTATGGTCATTTAAGGCATGTGCTGGGACATTTGATAAAAAACACAAGGGAGATTTGTGTCTCTCTGGACCTATAGGTAGGTAAAAGCTGGGAAATATACCTCAGGACATCCTAACAGTACTTGATCCTACCTGTAGGGAAATGAACTGAATCCATCACTTAATGTAATTAGGTTGACAATTTTTTCTGATCTGTTGGATTAACTGCTTAAATTGAGGCATCAGTTTTTCCCTCCTTCATAAAAACCTGAGAAATCTGACTGAAGATTGTGTATTTCACTCTGTCAGTGGTATCTAGCACCGTAATCCCTATGTCCCTCCTTGATTTAGGCCACAGATACAATACATGAAGGAAAGAATCATCAATGCATAAATAAAGCCCTGTGTTGGTGCAAATAGCTTTTACAGTCACTGCAATTTCTTTAATATTAAAATCTGGATTTTTTGCGTTTTCACAGACAGTTAGTCAGCAGGAGGAACTGGGATCTAGTATCCTATGCTAATGTTATACTTTTTCCGTATTAAGTAGAAGGCTATTGATTTGTACAACAATGTTGCATGACAGGTCATTAGCCTGTGTCAGTGAATTAAAGCAAACAAAATACCTAGGAAGAGAAAATTAGTTTGGTAATACTGCTGGTATTCATAACGATGTATTGATTACATATGAACACAATAAGGTATATAGTTATATTCAGTATATTAATTTCTACATTGGTGTTCATCAATATTTTTAATTGTCCTGTTATACTTTCTGTTTGGTATCAGACTATAAGGACTTTTCACCACGGAAGAATTTGGTATAGTACTTTTTTTTTCATGTCTCTGTATTTGCATTCTTTTGGATTACAGAAAAGACAGAGCCAAAGTGGCCCTGTAGCTGATCCTACTGGCTACACGCTGAGCAGAACTTGTACCTAAAGGGAGATTTTTCCTTGGGCTATTTATGAATGTAATGTGGCTCGGCTGTGTTACTGGCAAATTATGAGTAAGCAACTTCATTTTAAACCTTGCATTACCCTTTTTGTGTCAGTGACATACTCTCTCCTTTGTGTTTACCTATCCATATTATGCATTCTTAGGTGTAAATCTAAAATGCATTTCATTTCAAAACTGAGGTACATTTTGAAGTTATGATGAAAAGAGCTCATGACATGTTTATGGTGATGATTCTTTAAAAGTCATTTACTATGCAGCATTTCTTGAGTGTCCTACAGACATCATTTCACACGATTCAGCACTGGGCAGTATATTTTGGAGGCATTTTCATGTCCCTGAGCTGGTTGGGGTTTTTTTGGTGTCAGATTGTTTTCTGTGTGAGGAATTCCTTACATAAACCCAGTGTTTTTCTTTCCCCAGCAGCAGCACTGTCAACAACCCTATTTGTCAGTCTGACTGTGCTATTTACAAATTGCTTCAGATTTGCACATTAACATGATGCAGAATAACCTTTTACATCCAGTATCAAGAGATATATTCTTAACACAAACAACATCTAATAAATGCATCAAGGCACTTCTTACGCAGCCCCTGGCAATACAGGTGATGCCAGATAGTACAGCTCCATTGGGGTAACTATAATCTTTTCATCTCTGTTTTAAAAACCTTTATTTCTACTGCCTGCAAATGTCAGATATCTAACCAATACTTACAGACAGATTGATATAGGTAGACATCGTAAGTGTCTTTTTTATTTAGAGAAAAATATCAGAAAAATCACTGGGGAAAGAACTCTTGCAGAGAGTGCTAAAACAATAGACTAGAACAACTACAGTGGAAAGATTCCTACATGTGTGTTAAACAACCTACCTTGGATAACACAGACTGTCTTTCTGTGCAACATCCAAATAGGAATAAGGCTAATTTACTTTGCTTCTTGGCAAAATATAAGGGATATACCAAATTTTCCAGTGTGATGGATTACTATTTAGCTCTCTCACATAAAGCTAAGTAGGTTATCACTGCATCAAACTGAAACTACACTATAGACATAATTCAGGAAAGGGACATTTTCCTAGAAAGGCTGCATTATTTTTTTCACCTCCAGTTCTAGTAGTTGATTTAGAAAGAGATAGTATTTTTCACATTTGACTTCCTCATCTCCTAAAATAGACATATGGAATGGTTAAGTGACTATGGCAAATTTTCTCATGGATTACCATACCCACAGTCAGATCAAATTTGTCTCCATATGTAAAAAATATTATCTCATGGGTTTTTTTTTTATTATTTATTATGAAATGGAGTGAGGACATAAAAAGCACTTCATATGCTTTGTCAGTTTAGTAACAGACTCCCTGAAAATCATGGACATAATTTATGCTGTAATTCATGACACTGTGTTTTATCCTCCATGACAGTTGAGCAACACCTGGAAATAGTTGAAAATAGTTTGCTTTCTATAGTTTGGTAAGATGCATCCTGAATACAATAGAAAGGCCTCAACAACTATTTTTGGGTGCAATGTAATGTATAGGGATTACCAAAGGAAAGCGACATTAATTTTCAGCTCAGCTCTGAGAAATGAGAGCAAGTTCACTATAACCTGTAACCTAAAGCAATGATTATCAATAAAATCGGTATGACAGACAGACAAGGGCTAGATTTCTTTTAATCTGATTTTAACTGTCCAAAATTTAAATATCTAGTTTAAATTGCTTTCTGGTTAACAGAGACAGTTAGGCAGCCCAGAAGGGCAGCATGGGTGTGGTTCCTCACAGACCAAAATATAACATTTAAGGTAGATATATGTGAAATGCCTGTAGAAATACTCATTGTCTGTAGAAGCTGGATATGAGCATGCTTTAATCACCTAAATGTTGGTGTCTAGTGCTGTTTAAGGCATCCTTACAGGGATGACATTATGTCACTGGATTTCTATGCAATACAGCAGCAGAAAATCAGTCAGGAAAGCTGAGAGTGTCTCAGATGTTAGTGGGTGCAAATGATTGGCAAACTGAACCAAAACACTAGCTTTTTAAAACCCAAAATTAGAAAAAATAGGCCTCAAAGAGTAGAACAGTTCAAAAAGTATCTAATAATATAGTGCCAGAGCTATGCCAAGATTAGATCTGGTAAACTAGAAAAGTCACAGGTCTGGGAGACAAAATAACAGAGTTATATGCTATAAACAAGATATAGTTTAGAATAAATAATGGGACAAGCCACCAATCCTCTTCTGCTCTCTTACTTGCAGATTTTTCTGTCCCAAGTTTGTAAAGGTCTGCAGATGTTTTATTTCATTCCAGGACTCTCAGCTTCACTGGTTAGCTTCATGGAGCAGACCTGGGCAATAACAGTACCACAGATGGAAATTTCTTAGTGTTATGACCAAACCAATAAAGAAACAAACCTGGCACAGGTAAAACGTGGCTTTGTCTTTCCCTCTTTCATAGGTCTGTTCCACTTCATCTCCTCTCATTCTTCTGTCTTTTCTCTCACTTTTTCATTTGCTTTCTACTCTAACTGCAGATCTACATTTTCCTTCCAGATCTATCCAAGTCCAGAATGACCTATGCAGGAAAGGGACCTAGTAAGAGAACATATATTATCTCTAATTAGGAAGATGAGCTAGGACTCTGCTCGGATTTATGCTTAAAGTTTCAAGCATGCTTATTGAGCAGCCCAAGGTCCCTGTAATTAAATTGCAAAATTTATTTGACTCCTAGTGGTAAGGAACCCACTGATTGCTCAAAAAATATTTTCATTTCAACAATTATTAAAAAAGAAAAATAATCACAAATACAGGAGCATCCTCAACAGTATAATGAACACTTTAGATGTTGCTAACAAACAGTAATATCAGGAAACATTTGGAAATAAAATTATATACTTTTACGGAATCTTCCACCTTATTCATCAAAAATTCTGCAATGATTGGACAAGTAGAATTTGAATAATGATTTTGCAGAGGATTAAATGAGTATGAAGAAGAACCAAATCTATTTTAAGTATCATTTAGGGAATTAAAGTTAATTCAGGTGTTGCATTAATAGAATTTGGAGACCCTAAACTCCCCAAAATACAGGACCGTAATTACTTGAGAGGTTGGAGGAACTGCATTGCTGAATCAATTAAAACATATTGCCTATGACTGTCAAACATATTTTGTATTTTTACCACTTTTAAAAAGTACAATATTTGATGGCCAAAACTCAGTCAAAACTTCAGAATAGGCCAGCTAGTAGTAGAATTCAGACATATCTCGGTCTCACCAGGGAATTGACTTTTGCTTGCTAATTGCTTTGGTCTCCTTGATATGGCTCCTGCTGTGCTGCTTATAAGCCTGACTGATATCCTAGAAATGCCTTCTAAATGACTTCCTTATCAGTGACAAATTCTTTTAGCTCCCTGGAGGAACAAGGAAGAGAGTTGTTTTATCCTCTTTCACTAGGATGCAAAGATTTCTACTGCTTTTCCAAAAATTTACACACCAACAGACCAAAATGCAGATATTATGGCAGACACTTATTTCAATACTGTTTTCCATGATGAAAATTGTTTATTGTGGATTCAGCAGTATACGTTCCTCAGATCCCTTTGAGAAGATTTAGAGGCAAAAAATGAAGACAAAAAATTTAAAAAGCATGCATGGTGTAGGTGTTGCTAATTCCTTGTTTCCCTGTTGTTTGCTTAAGGAAATTTAATAGGAATGAAGTTGAAAAGAAATGCAGTGATGGAAGCAGGTGCAATGAAAGGATGGAAGAGGAAGATAAATAGCTATGAGGAATCTCAGGTGAGGAAATAGAAAGAAGAGAAGGAAGTGCATTAAAGTAAACAGTCAACAAGGTCAAAGCTGAGAAAATCTGGTTTAAATTACAGAAACCCTCAGAGGGAAACTGCAGCTGTTCTTCCTCAGCCGTCCACTTCTCCCTTTATAGTGTAGTCTGCCTTTTTCATTTGGCCTGTTCTTAAAACTGTTTTAAATATTATCCAAGTCTTTCACTAATGAAGTGATCTTTTCTTTGCATTTGTTTGGTCCCTGAATCTTTTTTGCTCTCTGTGTCCTGTATTTAATCAAAGAATTTTGTTTGTTGTAGGAACATCCAAGTTTGAATTATCCATGAATGATAATGGAGCTCCAACTTTGTATTAGTCTACATAATGACACTGCAAAATGTGAGTGTCTTGGTTTGACAACAATTGGGAATCTGAAAGCAAAACTTGAGGTTGCACTGAGGGATCAGAAGGTGAAGTTTTAAATTGTACTTCAGGTTGACACTGTGTTACAGTATGAATGGAAGTTCTTACAGGCTTATGATGCCTTTCGTATTCACCTGTGAGGAAAGATGTTTGATATTTCTCAGTGGTGTTTGGTGACTACAAGTCATTTGTAGGACAGAAGAATCTCCACAAATGAGAGGTTTTCAGTGATTTGGTATTACAGCTAAACTCAAAGGCATCACTGTGATAGTAGGTATAAAGAGTGACAAGAACATAAGACTGGAAGGGATTTACTCAAGCTTCATATGCACACAAAATATAGTCCTTTTTACAAACTTCAGCACTATTCAGTTAGATATTTTTGGCTGCACCAAAGGATATTTCTTTCCTCTTGCAGCACGAATGTATCTATGACAAATACGTACCTTAGTGTTTTCCCTTAGCTCAAGTACTTCTCTCTTATCTATGGTCTTTACTTCCTTGATCTGATGGCCAAACGGTTCTTCCAGCTTCAACCTCCAGCCCCTGTAGCTTGACTAGAAGGGAGAATCCCTTTTTGCTCTTACTGATAAGGAACTGTTTTACAAAGTGAGCAGTACTGATTATCTTCAGCAGAGGTCAGTGGTGCAGTTTATTATGAAATCAGTTGTCCCAAAAGTGCATCCAGACCCAGCTTTTCAAAACTACTTTCCTAAAGCAGGTGACCCAATGTTCATAACCACTTGGCTTTAAAGAGTTGTCAGAGATGAACAGCCACAAATTCAGCACACCATGTTTACTGATACAATCACTGTCTTTAGTTAAAAGGCTTCTGGGAGGTTTGGTAACCAAAAGGTAATGAAAATTTCTTGCATGTTCTGTTCCCATGGTATGTACCTAAGTTTCCAGGCTCTCCCTGGACATAGTACTTACAATTTGCTTTCTCTGTCTACATAAATTACAGTCTGCAAGATTCCACTGTGCTTAGCCTTAATTTATGTGCTATTGTGAGGTTTTGGTATTTCATCTCTTCTTGGTGAATGCAACCTAGGGTTTTGCATAGATTAGATTTAGCTTTGTTCCTTTGTTTTATGGTGTTCTGGGGAATAATGCTCACTGGACACCTTCTTTCTGTGTGACAACCTCAATGCTGGGCAGAGTAGTTGTCAGTTCTTCATCCAGGTGTTTTAGAGGGGCATACTTTTGTCCAATAAACAGAAAGTGATTTTAGGAGACCTTTCCCTTCTAGCCCAAATTGCAAATCTAAAGTTCAGTGCTACAAAGTCTTCCTCCTCTGCTCTTGGCTCTTTGAATCACATTTTTTTCTCAACTACTGTGAAGGTTTCAGTGGACAGCTTTAGATAAAATAGGCTAAACTACTTGCATAATACATCCCAAAAAGTAATTAGAGCATCAATTTATAGTGTGATTCTAAGATGAAGTACAAGAAATTTGAAACAATGTAATATTTTTATGATAGGAATTAAGTCAGTTTAGGTTTCATTGTAATCACTGCACCAAATACAGAAATAGTAGGCAAATCAAACATGATTTATATGTCAGTACTAGGATATAAGTATAGAAAATACAGACCAGATCATCTCTTTCGTTTGAGAAAAGGATCAGAAAATGCAGGTCTTAACTTTTCTTTGCAGACTGACAAACTGTGGTGGGCTGGAGGCTCAGCTCCATGCAAAGAAGTATACAAGAGGTTCTGGGTCTAACAGGCAGTAATCTGGTTATACTGCACATTAGAGAAAAACGCAAGTGACAAAATGACTAGTTCAGAACCCAGATTGCCTTCTGAACTTGAGCCACAAATGTGGGTTCATCTATTAGTTATACATTTCCAAGATAGGTCAATTAACTGCAGCATGGTAACAGTGCAATACTTTGTAATTATTACACAAATCCAAATAAGAACTGGATTTATCTCATAGACATCTAACACTAAAGTTCACCATTGAAAATCCTTAATAACCGTACTGAGGACAGTGAATTTGCTCCATTGTACAAGTGGCATAAAACAGCAATGTATAACCTCTGCTAGAAAATATGCTGCTCTTATCTAACACTGTTCATCAGCAGGCATCTAAGCCCCTAACAGGACATGCAAGTACTACTGTCTGTATTCACAGGAGGAAAAAAAAGTATTTTGTCAAAGCAAGAAATAAGCCTGTGGTACGAACGGGACATGTTTGTAGATCTGACTCATCAGTCCTGCCATATACGATGTCCTGTAGGCTATGCCAGCTCTGGAAACTCGCTGTTAGAGTAGAAAACAATGCCTGCAAGCACCACAGCCAGCGGTTTTTAAGAGAAAAAAAATCTAAATAAAATATATTGTAGTAATAAAACAAATTAACAGCTGTTATCCTGAGGCAACAGTAATGAAGCCCTCACAAAACAGGCTTTATTAGAAGTAGTAACAGTAATCATAAGTTCAAGTTTAACTAAGTGAACCATTAAAAGCGGAGTGCTGAAATGAACTGAACCAAATGACAAAGTAAAACACGCCTGGGGCAATGAACAGGTTTTTAATTCATTTAACTTCAATCTCTCTGGTGTCTGGCTGTAAAAAATGATGTGACAAAGGGCTCCTTGCTACATTCTAGTCTGAACGCTAAATAAATTAGTAATAGCAGCATTAACAGTAGTGCATAGCCTATTCATCTCCCACCATGCTAACATCACTAGTCCTCCCTGTCTTTGTGTTTTGGTTTTCCATTATTCAGAGAACTGCGTAAGCAGTCATGGACTTTCATACAGTAAAGAGCTACCAAACTTCATATTCAGTCACTATTTGTCGTAACAGAGGATTCTAGGCTAAAATTTCACAGTAAAATCACTTTGAAAATTTCTTGTACCAACCTTTTTCTGATTTTCTCATTCTACGGAGAGGCATTGTTGGTATGAACCGTTGGGTGTGTGCCACCCCACTGCAGACACATCCAGGCAGACCTGGCATCTCCTGGGCGCTGTACAGGCATGTTATTCGGAACAGCCTTAGGACTGCTGTAGGATGTTCCCAGAAACTGACCCCAAAATCAGGATGGAAAAGAAAACCAAATCAGGTTAAAGCCACATTTTTCAAACTTCTCTAGACTATTACTTCCTTTAAAATTTGTATCTCCACTTCCCCTAAGATAAAACAGTAGTTATTTTGTGGTATAATCATAACAGAACTGTTGTTTTGTTCATATTTAGTTCCCTGATTTTAATTCAAGACTGGTCTTAGCTCCTATAGTCCTGTTTTGCTTTTGTGAAAATACATTTTCTTGTGTACCAAAGACATTAATGAAAAATAGTACCAGAGAAATAAAGGTAACTATGGTTTTCAAATAGCATTTATAAAGCGACTTTAAATATTGTAAATAGCTATTTCCATCACCAGGCATACTGAGGAAAGTTAACTAGAAAAAAATGCCATAATGACTTTCAAGGATTTACTGAAGGCAAAAAAATTGCATTTTATAAATCAAATTCCTTAAAAACGCTGACTTAGTTTGAAAATCATTTTCTCTACTTATCTACTGAGTTTCTCCTTGCTGTGCTAGAAATTGTACAGTGAGCTTTATATGAACTGTGAAAATGGATTTGTGATTTTTAAGCTGGCAAATCTAAACCAAAATAGTAGTTGCCACTTTATAAAAAAAAAACAAAATGAAGCCTCTGCATCAACAGCTTCTGATGTTAGAACAACAATCAAAATTTGAAAAGTCAAAATCTTATTATTACAAACATCATTACAAAATAGAGATTTTTTTATTTTTTACTTGATTTATGAGTCGGTGAGATAGTTTCCCCTTATGAAGAGCTGCATGCTACTCTAAATGTAAATAACTTCTCTAAAACCATTTGTGCCTGGAATACTAGGAGTTACACAAGCAAAACCTGGGGAAAAAAAAAAAAGGGTTGAACTTAGTAGTTTATTAGGACAACTTCATAGTATGAGTTGCCATAGCCTATATAAGAACGTAATAACTGCTGTACAATTCTGGTTACAGTAATCCAGTAAATCCAGTAAATACTGGATACACACTGGGGGAAATTATGAAAAAGGGGCAGCTTAGCTATATACCTTGTAGTCTCTGGAAGCAATAGAGTAGGGCCTTCTTGAATATGATGTTGCATCCAAATTGAATAGCTACTACTAGACTTATGATGCTCTACTCACTTTTTTTCGAAAACATTAATATTTCTGATCTTTATGACAACTTGTGGCAGTCAGTTTCACAATTTAAATACATCAGAGTATAAAGAGAAGCATGGAAGAAAAGTGGAAGGAAAAAAAAATTCACCTTTGTTTTACACTTGCAGTAAAGTAATTTTGATGGTAGTGCATAATTTTACGATGGTAGCCAATAGTGACTAATCATAGTCTTTGCCAGTAGAGACTAACCATATTCCATTCACTTTCTCTGAAAAAGAGATATATTATACAGATTTTAATTTCCTGGGTGAATAAATAGAAGGCTGCAGTAAAACCCAAAGAATCACATATGCTATGACCATACTGCAAAATTTGTTCATCTCAGCTTGGTCAGGATAGTTTGTACTCCCTCTTAATCCACACATACTCACCCTCCCTTGAGTAGGTTGGCCACATCCACACTACACAATATTTGACTCTGGGTGTCATTTAGGGGCCATATGGTGCCCTTGTGATTCTAAGAAATAATTATTTTCAAATATATGGGCATTTTTTTTTCAGTAAAGAAAGAGTAAATATAATATCGTGGAATAATGTTGGAGTACGTTTGAGGAGGATGAGCACAGCCAACTGAGGTGTAGACTCCTCCATACTACCTCATGTGAGCAGTTTCTAGAGTGAACTACGTCCAGAACTTTAGCTGGATTTTTTTCGGATTAGAGTAAATTAACAGATTCCTCACAAGAAGGAGGTTAGGAATGAAGTAGCATTTGAACTGAATGGACACAGTAGGGAATAAAACCTCACAATGCGCTAAGAGGCCATCATTTGCTAATGTAGTTGTACCCACAAAGAATATTTAATTCCTTTTCCCATTCTCAGGGAACCCATAGGGCCCTCTGACGTTTCAAGTTATTCAGAGATTCAATCAGTCTGCAAATACCCTACACAGCAAGCCCGGAGCTAAAAATGTCCTGCCATGCTCCTCAAAAGTGAGGTTTTGTGCCCTAAATGACAGCGGAACACCCAAGAAAACACCGGTCTGTGAAGCATGATGTCTTCTTTGTGTTCAAAGAAATCAGTGATGTCATCAGTACTGAAAAATTCCTTGCAGGAAAATCATTCCTGAGGTGGTGAGGACTTTTAAGTTTTGCTTTTTCAGGAAAAGTACACTGTCTTTTGTGACAGTGTCATAACTGCAAATGATCCTTACGCTGGAAGATGAGATCTCATTCAATTCTGTTTCTTAAGGGACCACTATGCACATCATCAAAAATTGCCAGTCTCTGAATGTGGGTTGTTGGGGTTTTTTTTAACATTAGTCATGTCAAGCAAAGGCAACATTTGTATCTTATAGTTATGACCTTTGTAATGGTAACACATCTGAATAACCATTGTGTTACTACATGGAAAAGTAGTAGAGTTTGAAGCATTTTTCTTCTGCATACATCATTCACCAACTATTTGAATTGTATAATATTTTCCCGAGCACATAATCTGTATACATTTGAAGCCAAGGGAAATATAACTAAAAATTTGATATAACCAGTTCTGATTTTGATATGTGCTTACAATATTTTTAAATTTAGGTTGAAGTACTTAAACAAGAGATGAATATAAAAGAGATAGCCAGAAGATGAAAGTCAAATGATGAAAAGGCTAATGAGATTTTCATCTCTTTTCTTTCAGTGAAATTAAATTTAATTTTCTACTGCTCTGAATGTACACTTCTACATACTCCTATTTGTTTTTAGGAAATTCTCTGACATCCTGATTACACCAGTAGAAAGGAGGTGAACATGTATGCCAATAGCCAAACAGCTGTAGTAAAATTTATTTAACACACACGGTTTAAAAATAGAAATTGCCAAAATAGATATGCTCAATAGTTCTTCTACAATGTTTTTCTCTATTTAATGGCATCCTCTACAAGTTTCTTCAAAGGATGTCAGAAATTGCACAATAATTTTTCTATAGATTAAGATTATTTCTAACTTCCGAAGTTAATGGTTCACATATGCCCTGAGGAACGCCTGTATTTCTTTTCTAAAAATATTATTTTATATCCTATCTAAAGTAACTATGGATGTTCTCATTATCCTTATAAAGGTTTAATCCTTTTTTAATTCTTGCTAAGCTCTTGGTCTGAATGCTATACTGTGACAATGATTTCTAATAAGGTATTATTGTGTCTTTGACTATTTAAAATCCCTCTTTGCCCATGTTTCTAAGTATGTTTTACCTGCCATTTTTTTTCACTGCAGGATTTAATAAAAAAGAAACACTTACTTCTTTGAAAGCCATGTTCAGCTAACCTCTCGAGTCTTGCTCATTTAGATATGCATTTTCCTCTATATTTTTTAATTTTTTAAAAATTTATTTTATTTTTATTTAAGATTGTTAAAAGAGAGGCAGGTTCAGTGGTTAAAATATTACCCTGACCAACTGTTTCCTTGCTGAGCAGCTTCTGCCCATATGATCCCAAACAAATCATTGAGGAGTTTTGCCACAGTGACTCATCCCTACAAAGGGAATGGTAATGTTTTCTATATTAAAATACATTCAGCAACTCCCAGTGTGATAGCTGGGACTATCTACGTAGGTATATTAAAAAGAAAGCATCGTCAGCTTTTTATAAGCTTTCACTTTGGTTACATTCCTTTTTTTATTTTATTTGAATCCTAATATTTTTATTCACGGTGTTTTTCACAGAATCACATAATTGTTGGAGTTGGAAGTTCTAGAGATCATCTAGTCCAACTCCTCTGCTAAAGCAGGATTGCCTAGAGCACATTACTCAGGACTGCATCCAGGCGGGTCTTGAAAATTGCCGGAGAAGGAGACTCCACACCCTCCCTGGGCAGCCTGTTCCTCACCGTAAAGATCTTCTTCATATTTGAATGGAACTTCCTATGTTCCAGCTTGTGCCCGTTGCCCCTCATCCTGTCACTAGGAACCACTGAAAAGAGTCTGGCTCCATCCTCCCTCAAACCAACCTTTAGATACTTATAAGCATTAATAAGGTCTCCCCTCAGCCTTCTTTTCTCCAGGGTAAAGAGTCCCAGCTCTCTCAGCCTTTCATCATAAGGGAGATGCTCCAAACCCTCTGTCATCTTTGTTGCCCTACACTGGACTCTCTCTAGTAGTTCCCTGTCTCTCTTGAACTGGGGAGCCCAGAACTGGGTGCAGCATTCCAGTTGTGGCCTCACCAGTGCAGAGTAGAGGAGAAGAATGACCTCCCTCGACCTACTGGCCCCACTCTTCCCTATGCAGCCCAGGATTCCATTGGGTCTCTTGGCGACAAGGGCACATTGCTGGCTCATGGATAATTTACTATCTACCAGGAGCTCCAGATCCTTCTCCTCAGTAGTGCTTTCCAGCAGGTCCATCCCTAACCTATATAGGTGTCTGGCATTTTTCCTCCCCAGGTGCAGGACCCTACAATTGCTTTTATTGAACCTCATTAGGTTCTTCTCTGCCCAGCTCTCCAGCCTGTCCAGGTCACGCTGGATGGTGGCACAGCCCTCTGGAGTGTCAGCCAGTCCTTCCAGTTTGGTATCATCAGCGAACTTGCTGAAGATACACTCTGTCCCCTCGTCCAGGTCATTGATTAATATGTTGAACAAGACTGGACCAAGTATTGACCCCTGGGCAACATCACTGTTTACAAGCCTCCAACTCAACCCAGCTCCATTAATCACAAACCTCTGAGTTCTGTCACACAGCCAGGACTCAATCCACCTCACTGTCCCCTCATCTAGCCCACATTTCCTCAGTTTCCTAATAAGGATGTTATGGGAGACAGTGTCAAAAGCCTTGCTGAAGTCAAGGTAGATGACCTCTGCTGCTCTCCCCTCATCCAGACTTCTAATTATAACATCATAGAAGGTTAACAGATTGGTCAAGCACAATTTACCCTTGGTAAATCCATGTTGACCACTTTCAATAACATCCTGTTCTTCAATGTGTTTGGAGATGACATACAGAATGAATCACTTCATTACCTTCCCAGGGACAGAGGTGAGACTAACTGGCCTGTAGTCTCCCGTGTCCTCCATCTTGGCCTTTTTGAAGACTGGAGTGATATTTGCCTTCCTCCTGTCCTCAGGTACTTCTCCTGTTCTCCATGACCTTTTGAAGATGATAGAGGGTGGCCCAGCAATAACGTCTGTTAGTTCTCTCAGCATTCGTGAGTCCATCCCATCTGGGCCCATGGACTTATGGATGTCCAGTTTGGCCAAGTGGTCTCTAACCCAGTCCTCCCCTACAGAGTGAAAATCTTCTTCTCTCCAGACCTTCCCCCTTGTCTCCAGGGTCTGGGATTCATGATCCATTTTGTATGATTCCTTTACTGTGGATGTTGGATTTAGTTATATGTTAATTATGATTACACAGGAACTCAACTATATTAATTAATTAAACAACTTCCTTGCGTTACAATGTATGGCTATGTACCACACCACCCTGTGTGGCACAGAAATATAGCTGCTTCAGGAAACATTTAGAGTATCAAGAAATTAATTTACATTTCATCCAGTTGTATTATTTGACCAGTATATATGTGGGTGCCTCAAGGACTTCATGATTACCATTTTATAAAATGCTAAGTCTTTGCCTATGGTTTCTTTTTTGGGTGACAAGAACCAAATGCTTCAATTAATTATTTGCTGAATTTTATTTCCACATTGACTATGTTAGCTATTTAATAAAAATTTTGACAGAAAATATAGTTGCCAGATGATCACAAAGAGTTAAAATCCCTATACAGAATAATCATTAATACCACTCAAATTCAAAAATAAAGGAATTATCCAGAGGAGGACAACCTGATTACTTCTCCTCCTAACTACTTCTCTTCATGTGAACTACAAATCAGATATTCTAAGAAATATATCAGTAATTTTATGCATGAATTGCATTTTTTTTTTAATAGTAAGATTCATATTGAAGAAAATAAGGTCTTTGTTCCCCTAGGTAAAGTCAAACAGGGCATACTTCTCATTTGGCCTTTTTCTAGTTACAGTGATTTAGTGAAATCATTATTTTAAGTAAAAATTCTTATTAAATACTGCATTTATACTGCAAGGATGACTCCTATCTGCACATTTAAGCAGCTTCATTACACTGTTAGTTCTGCTTTGTCAGTATTTCTGTGTTAAACTGTTCATATGACTAATTAAAATGTGATTCTAAATTCTATTTGTTATTACTTCTATTATCTTTCTTATAACACAACGACATAACATGTTTATGGGTTCTGTAAGCTAATCTAATTTAATATTTTTCTCATAAGTGAGTAATGCCCTGAATAACAACAGCTGCCCTTGGAATACTGATTTAAGTACACACACACACATATATATATTAGTTAGACTGCTAGTTTTTGCCTAATTCTAGCTATGCCTCCTTACTGTCACTCCAGAGAGGCAAATCTTTCCATGGATGCCATACTCAAATGGAGATGTTAATTTGTGTTCAATTAAAGGAAAGAGAACTGGGGGAGTGGAAATCATATGCATACTATATCCAATTCAAGGACAAATGGAAACCAAGCATATAAAGGAAAAGTATTTTGTTATTTCTTGTTGCTCAGATTTTGAAAAAGTAGATACAGTCTTCTTTCTTCCAGAAATATGTCATATTTCTTGGTTACATGACCTTTAGTGTGTGGGCTTTGCGTCTCTATCACACTTAATCCTTTCTACCAGGTAGCACTGAGTTTTCTTGTCCTCTTTATATTTCTTTCTTTCCAGGCATAATTGGAGTCTTAGATTTGAAATTGATATTACAGAAGTCAAAGTTAATTGAAGCTATATAGTACCTTGCTTTTGTTCCTGTCATACATAGTGTCTTCAGATGGTGTCCCTTTTGACAATTCCTAACCTAGATATTCAGAAACATGGGTAGTTTGGCCAAAGGGGCTTGCAGCTTAATATGCCAGAGAGTAACTCTTCGCTAAAAAGTTGTCCTCACTTTTAGGTGATAACATTTCTTGTAGTAAACCAAAACAATACACTGTATGATTAAATGTTGTTTGGGAGTTGGCAGAAAAGCAGTGACTGTGATTGTGCAGTGATACAGCCTTGTAAGAATATTTTGGGTGAACTGAAACGTCAAAGTTCTTAAAGTCAGTAGAAATCTTTGCACAAAAGTTCACACAAAATAAACATATTAGAAAGAACAATCATTAGATTTTAAAAAACAATAAATTAGTCACATTTAAAGGCACAGTAAACTGAGTTTTCCCTGAGATTATGTAGCATTTTGATGTGTATTACAATGAGGAATCTAGTCAGCAGTTATGTTTTCTTTATCTGAAGAATTTTATTCTCCTCCATTGAAGTAAAGAAAATCAACAACTCAAATACCATTGAAAATCCAGTCAGGATCTATAGCATATATTTTCCAAGTTCTGCTTTGGCCTTATCCAAGTCTATTGTTGTCATTTCTGCGCATCTTGCAGTCACGTTTTGAGCTATGTGCGTAACATCTGACCTTTCTGTAGGTGAATTACAACCCCAGCAATCTCCAGACAGAGGACTAAGTACACCTTTTAAAACAACAGTAACAGTAGCCTTGTAAGGGACTTCCTAGTTAGCAATGTCAATTTTTCAAATCATCTGTACTGAATGAGCAATTTGTCTCAGAAAATATCTAGACATGCATTGTCTGTTGTATTATATCTTTTTCTGAGTTTTCCATTGTTAATGCAAGTGGCCAGCTTCTTAAACCTGAAGAACCAGTTAGTAAAAGGTGAATTTCAAACTCATTATAAGTGATGAGACCACCTAGAGAGTGGTATTGTATTGCACTATACTAGGCTACATTATACTAGGCACTGTGGAATGATATTTAGCATAGGAAAAGCATATTATGCCCCAAAGAAATTGCATGAAACAGACATGATAGATACAATTAAGGAAAATTACCTTTTTTCAAAGATAGGGACTGTGTCAGGGTGAAAGGAACAGCCATTCATCAGAGATTACAAACCATTCAGATTACAATAAAACCTTCCCAATTCAAAATAATACCTGTATTGAAGTAGATAAATGATGTATTTGTATATATTTATTCAGTATTGTGTTGCACACTCTTGAAGTTTTACTATGACTTTTGATTTTGCCTATACCATCAGTTTTCAAGATTATATGAATGCGTGTGGCTCAATTTGCATATAGTGATTATAATGTATATATGTAATAGCTGGAAAGAAAAGCTCAGTAATGTGATGCAAACATAATTACAAATTTAAAACAAATAGAACCGTTAAAAAACAAAACAAAACACCTAATTGACTTTTCAAAATATAAATACATTTATGCCATGTATTTCCCTGTTCTTTGTTTTCAAAACATAACCAAGAATGGAAAATATAAAATCTTCACTGAAGTTGGCTGAAGAAATAAAATGCTGATAAATGGTTAATTTTGGCTGTCCCGGATATATGGTTATGTAAAACATCTTGAAAAAAATAGTTGAATGCAGATATTACCAATTAACCCACAAATCTAAGAAGCCAAAATCCAGAGTTAATAGAACACTGCATAGTTCTTGTAATTAGAAGCTCAACATGAGAGTTTGGTGTCACAAGGAAGCAAAATCCTCTTATTAGCCAGGTTTGAAAAGCAAAGACAAAATTGAAATGTGGAAGGTTAGGTAGGGAGAAGCAAGACTGTAACATTATATTGTGAGAAAATGACAGGACTTGGACAACCTCCAACAGTTCATACATCTGGATATGTGATGGTCTCCATTGGGAATTTTGTCCCAAGCCTTCTGTCCCAAATTTATCTGTAATAACAACAACAATAGTAACAATACCACCTTTGGAAGACAGCTTGCTGTCAGTCCCGCACAGGTAAAGCCTGAGTGGTTAGTGTTGGGTTTGTCAGGGACAAGATTCTTCAATAACATTTTTGGTGCCTTACATCAGAAAAAGATGTAAATCTGCACTGGTTTAGGCTTAGTGTAACAAGGGTCTTTTTATTACAGCCGATTCTTGGAGATCACATCGCAGCAACTTAATTTCTTTTGGCTCACTAATAAATGGTCGCATTTAAAAGGCAGTGAAATTTGGTTTTCCTTCAAAAGACTACATAATAAAAGTAGCATTAAAGAAAAAGACACAATATGGTCTTACACACTATGAAATTTAACTGTTACTTTCCATTAAAATGCATAGACAAACTTGTTAATTTATAGAAAGTATCTTCCACATGTAGGTCGCTAATGCATGTACAGTATATAAAAATGCAAGCCAGTATAATTTCTGTGAAGTTATCTAAAACCTTTTATCAAGTACACTATACAAATAAATTATATGAAGGAAGTAATGCATTATAGTTGATGGATACATGATTACTGCTTTTCTTCTTAGTCAGGACCAATTTCTTTATTTAAAAATCATAATCGTGACATGATATTCTTCAAAATTAATTCTACCACAAAAGAAAAAAACAGTTAAAATTTAATGTCTTGTGTAAAATACTGCATCGGGCATGTCCAAGACAAAAATATCTTTGATTTTTGATGGCCAAAGTTACCACTTCTCTTCCCAGAAATGCAGATAACTTTTGCAATATATACTAGAAAGCAGAAGTGTGCAGTCCTAACATCTGCCTTAGGAGGGGTAGCTCCTATGATAGCTCAGGATTTTAGATCCAGACTTTCAGCTGGAACCTACAACTTGATTTATTAAAGAGGCACTGGTAATTTTTCGTTTGTTTCCTTATGGGGACAAAAGATATTCAATGGAATATGGATATGGAATGAAGAAACTACTCAGATGAGAAAGGGCTTGCAACTTGAGATCGTATTACTCTGTGGATATCATTAACTTGTCCTGGATTTGTTGAGCCGTGGCATTTTCATCTGACAGACTCTATAAATCTAATAGTCTTTGTTACAAATGCTTACGCATATTTCTATGCATTCCGATACATTTTTTAAGAGAGATTTTTCCTGGGCTGAATAAGGCATTCTGCTTTCTCCAAATAAAATAGCTGTGTCTGAAAGGGAGAACGTCGTTAGCTGTAATAGCGTATCTAACTGGATCTGAAAAAAGAACTCATTAATTTGTAGCTCGGGCTCATTTTGCATTGAAATATTCATGCAACATCTGAAGGTGCTGTCAGTAAAACATCTGGCTTGAAAACAGAAATCACCATTCGCTATACAGAAGTGGTTGCTCATTCCCATCTCCCATATGATTCTTTACATGCTTAGCTTGGCTTGATTATACCCTTCTTCTGCTTCATTTCTTGACATAGATGCAGTGGCAATAATTATGAGGATTTTCAAAGCAGAGTAACTCTTGTAGTGCTGTAGGCCAACTTGTTTAGCCTGCAGCATGTTTGTAATGCTCAGGTTGATTATCGCTTCTAACAAAACAGTCCCTAGTGACTCTCAGCTGCATTTGCATATATTTCAGACTGGTGTGTGTTCTGAAATAAATAGTATGTAACCTTACGGAGTAATTACGTTAATTGGTCTGCTGCTGCAGTGCCTACTACAGTTCACCACCTTTAGCTGGAGTTATATACCGTCTTGTTTTGAAAAAAAACACATTCACCTCTTAGTTACCTGTGTCTGGATTGCCCGAGATGTGCCATAAGACTTTTGTCATCATGATATGCTAGTGTTGATCCAGACTGTGCTTGGGTTCAGACACGCTCAGCTGGGTCTATATTCAGATCTGAAGCAAAGAAAAGGGACTTACCATCTCAGGTCAGTATTAGCTGTAGGGTCAGTAATGCTGCTATCCTTTCTTTATATTCTCCTCTATGTCTTAGATCTTAAAGCCAAAATTAGTTTTTATATGATCTGCTCTGCTTTGACCAGTCAGTTCTAGCACTTCTTTTCACATACATGCACATATATGTACTTTGTCTCAGTGGGAGGTATTACAATGCCCTGAGGTGCTTCATGCAAACAGAAGATGCACCTGAGGGAGCAGAACTGTCAACGTCTGATCCAGTTATCTAGATTCTGCTTTTATTCCATGGAGCATGTAGGTATAATCCACCTCATCAAATAGAGGATGAAATCCTGAAAACTTATTTTCTTTGCATGCAAAGAACTCACCTAATAATTAAACTAGTGGTTGAGTCACCATCCTTGGCAGTGTTTAAAAGATGGGTAGACATAGCACTTAGAGATATGTTTTAGTGATGGCTTTTGTCAGTGTCAGGTTGCTGGTTGGACTAGATGATCTGAAAGGTGACTTTCAACACAGGCAATTCTATGATTCTATGATTATTTATGTCGTAACAGTTGCAAGTTAGTTCCCTGACCAAGAAAGTGCTGTATACCAAATAGAAGTAATTGAAATTGCATGGTAAAATGGTAATTAATAGATAATGCAATTTTGGCAAAACTTCCTATTCTAACAAAGACTAAATTTGTTGTGGGCTGTTTTTTTTTTTGGTTTGGGTGGGTTTTTGCTGTTTGTGTGTACATATTTATCTGTGATTTTAAAATCTGCACTGAGTATTTTCATTCCACTTGGTCTGTCCAGAATCTCTTTTCTCCTTATTTTTGCCCCTTGTGTATGTCCTTAATCTTTTCTGGATTCAGTTTATTTTTAATTACTATATGGAAATTTGTAATGATAGATGGAAAATACATGGAATGCTATATAATTTTTGTAATAATATAGTTTTTTGTTTATTTAACTTTTTTTTTCTGTGGAAGTTTCGAAGCTTCTGTGAAATTATTGAGCACTGAAATACTTTGACCTAAATTTAATGGTGTTTTGCCCCAAACAAGAACATATCAAAAAGATATCAGACCTCATTTTTTTAAAATTCCAATTTTGTGCTTCTCCTTTCCACCATTTTCACCTACTTAAGTCTTGAACTGTGATGTGTGATATCCCATGCCAAGGTGGAATGCTTAAATCTGATCAGAACAGAGTTGCTATGACAAGTATTTTCCAATGCTATTGCTTGTATATGTATTTTATCTCTATTTTTGGATGTGACTCTTCATTAAAAGAGGCAAACGGTGCATTTTGGTAGCATCAGTCACTATAGAAACATAAAGATATGTTAAATCATCTTGTTGGAATGGAAAGTCTTTTAATCTCTATCTGGATCTCTATCATGTAAGTAATCATCTCTCTGTGTACAAAAGGAGATGATGCTTCCAGTCCAAGCAAATTTACCACATGGAGACCTGTTCTTCCATGCTCTACGTGATTCTCTGATCACATGTAACTTAAAGGGAGATCTCTTATTCTCTATTGAAAGGATCTTGATATTTCACTAGAGCGGGCATTTCCTCTACTCTGTGTAACATTCCCTATTTCGTCTATTTCCATCAGGTGTAAAGGAGAGACTGAATCAATCAAATCTTTGCAGAGCAAAATTTAGCAATCAAGCCATTGATTAAAATTAAAATGAAGTCTTGACTGACAAAACATCTTTTTTCTGTGGTTGCCAGCACCTCATATCATGCATATAGCAATAAATAATGTCCAAATAGTTGTTGATACGTACGCAGCTGAAATTGAAATAATTCATTGTTGTCTTCTTAAATACTTTTTCTTACTTTTAATGTAGTCCACTCATCAGACCTACTGACACTAGCTATCTTTGGCAGTCACAAGTTACTGGGACAAAATAATTGGCCGAGCTTCTGGTTTTGTTCGTTTTGTGTGAAAGGTTGATTGGAACAATTTCCTGGATCTGTAACTCCCAGGGAATGCACTGAGATTCTGAAATGTGTGTAAATGTGGCAAGAATCTGACTGAATGTAGGTATTGTTGCCATAAAAGATTACCAAACCAGAATGGATACACTATATATTTAAATTGCAAAAATGAGCTTTAAAGATGTAACAATATTTGGAGAGCATGAAAATAACAGGGTCCTAGAAAGGAGAAGGAGGATCTGAAAGTAGCCTTAGTGTAAGTGATGTGGCAAAGGATGAAATGAAATATACAAAGCTTCTATTTTTTTTTTTTTCACCAAAAGGTACTGCACCAATGGTACACACTGGTGAATAGCAGCCAGTCACTTCACTCTTTAAACTCTTCTCAGAACTCAGGCACTGATCTCCAGTGCAGCAGTACATCTGTATTGATGAATCAGATCAGATTCTTTCACCTCCAGCTCATCAGAATTCATCTGAATTTTCTTGCAACCGATTTCAACATATGGGTTTTTTGGTCCTTTTCTTTATTAATACAAAAAGTTAAGAAATGCTGTCTTAGAAATATATCTCCTCTTTAGGCTTTCAGTTACAAAGTTTTGCCAAGTTTTTGACATTTAGGTCAAACATTCCTTTAAAGAGTTGACAAGAAAAAAGATAAATGCATGCTAGAAGTATATATGTTTCATTTCAGTTTCTCATGACAAAAAATGGAGGTGGGGGAATAAGTTCACTACGTCTTCTATGCCTTCTAATGCCCCAGGCCAAATGCTTTTTTTAAAGTATAAAGCTATTTCTTAATTCATGCATTTGCTATGTTTCTAACACCATTAAGAACGGATTTCATAGTCTGCCCTAAGTCACTGAGCATTTCCTTTCTGTGACAAGGAATCTCGTAGGAAAAAAATAAATGAATTTGTACTAGTCAACAACTGATGATACCTGAATGAAATTTCTGCATAATTTGCAGTCCTTAGGTACATATTTTCAGCTCTATGCTTGGATGTGTCAGATCTCCTAATAGTAACAGCTAGTATATATTTATTTTAGGCTTTGGAAATGGAAAATCTTTCAAGTGAAGAACAAAGATATAGGTGTTAATGCTCAATCTTGGCAGGGAGGAGGAAGGAATAGCCCATTGAGGCTCACAAAGACACCAGCAAATTTGGCAGTGGAAAGGAGCAGAGATTTGGCAGAGCGCAAAATCAGAGAAGAATGAACTTTCATTACAGCATAAGAGGGATTCAGCACTCAAAAAAGAAGCCAAATACAGAAGACACTTGAATTCCTTGAGATTGCTCTGGCTGGTTGCAAAAGGCACTCAGAACTGCTGAAGGAACCTTGGTACATATGTATGCCCCAGTATTATGCATATACATTCTTGCTAACAAGAATAGGCTTTGATAATTGAATATCTTACAAACTGTATACATCTGCTTGCTTCCACTGGCAGGTACCCTGGGAGGCCCCTGCCAGTATTGGAGGTCTTTTTCATACACAGCAAGCAGGCATGACCAGTTGTGAGCTTGGACATCAAAGGAATTAATTTCCCAGGCTTTAGACCACCAAAGGGCTTGCAGATTGTTGTAGCTGGCTCACATCTCAGTGAACCAGAGAAACTGATGATTCAAAGACCTGCTCAGCAGGATGCTCAAGCACCTTCTAAGCTTCAAGTGTCCAGTCAGTGCCACTGTTTAAGGGAAACCTCAAATGATGAAAATTGTCCTTAGCTCTAGCTTTGCCAACCAGGTCCTCAAAGAGCAAGGGCTCCTGGTAACACTATCAACTGATGGCTCTTACTAGAATAATTATGACTTCACTTTTTCTCATGCCTTATTTAAAATGCAGTTACACTGATTATTGACTTGCTTGTAATAAGTTCTTTCCTTAAGTGCATGGTGGGTGAGCTCCCAAAAGTGCCACACCTCCCTGTGCTTAGACATAAGCAAGAGGGAGGTTCCAGCTACCACCACTCTTCGCAGCATCATACATGTCTTCCTGGCGTCACCTGTGGTATCCCCTCTGCTGCCAGCCCCTTCTCAACATGGGATGGAGCAGTTAGAGACAAAACTCCAGCTGCTTCCCAGTCCCTCTGAAATGACTCCTGTTTGACAGGCTTCCGGGTAAGTAGGCTTATGCAAACATATTTCAAAACAACAAAGTGATGAACCAAAATCTGGGGTCTAGAGGTTTCCTGTGTCCTTTCTCACTTGCAATTTATAGGGAGAATCAGCAAAATGGAACCTGAGAAGTAGTCTGGCCTTGGGCAGATGGATGCAACTGGACATAAGTGAAGTGTGGGCCTCATCCCTCTCCTCTTATCTATGCACTGAATATCTTGCACTTCTTCTATCCTAGTTTTGTGACCTGTTTGAAGGGTGAACCAGCAGTTATCTTGCATACTTTTTTATGAAAACAGGGCCACTGAGAGGAAAATGCAACTTCAGGACATTTGCTTAAAAAATGAAACCTTTTCTACTGTGTATCCTAAGAGATGAGAAAAACAATCCCTTCCAGTGTGCCTGCTTACTTTCCTTTTCTTCCTCAATTCCTGGAAAGAAAACAGTGCACTGAGCTGCAGTGCTGTACTTGGGAAGTGAGGGAGGGGGCTGGTGGCAATCTGTGCTGCTGACACAGTGTCACAGTGTAATGAGGCATGTTGTACCATCTCAGCGATGCGTCAAGCCTGGGAAGTTTCAAATGGTTTGGTTAAACTGCCCTAAAGAATTTAACTGCATGGAAAAGGGTTTTATAACCTTCTTTTGTTGTTAGTGTTCAGAATTGGGTTGCACAAGCAAAACAATCTGGGGGCTTGCCACATTATCAGCAGGGGCTCTGGTACATCACCATGGTGCACAGCATCTCCCAGAAAAGTCAGTAGTTTGGGGTTTGGTCTATTATAATGTCTCACACTAATACAAGCGCTTTATTGTTTTACAGGAAAAGGGTGGATTGCTGGCACTTTCCCAGGTTTCACATTGCCAGCTGTGTCTTCAGCTTCAGAAATTTCCTGCATGTTGTATATTTGCTTCTAAGTAATACAGTATTCCTTGCAAACTGGTTACCACAGTTATATTTTGCCATTTTGGATCAGGAAGTGTACTACAGCATATTTCATTTAAGCATTTCTTAAACTGGTATTAATTAAGGGTGTTGCAGAAGTCTACATGTCAGAAGTCTATATGCATTACATTATTTATAATATGGGGAAAAATTACAGGAGCTAGAGAAACTTACCCAATAGCATGTTGTTGGCAAAATCACAGGCAGAGGAAGGGAGAATGTGAGGGGTTTTTTGCATGATAATATCCTGCGGCATGAGGAGTCTCAGCCTTCACAGTCTTCTGAGAGCTCACAGGGAGGGACTGATGGGAGCACGTGGGACACGTATGTCTTTTATGGGCAGGCAGTAAGGGTCAATTGGAAGACTTTTTGCTTTCAGATATCAGCTATTTGTTTCATATGTCAGTACTTCAACTTGCCTCCCTGCAAAAAAGGGGACAAGATTCAAGTTCTAAGTGTTGTAGAGTTTGATATCTCAAAAGTGGTAATGAAGATCTCCCTTTATTTCCCTTTGCTATGCAAGGGAAACATTGCTGTTTTTTCTAAAATTGTTAGTGCTTTAAAACTCACTTAATACACAGAAACTGTATGAGGCTTTATCCATTAAAATACATAAAATACAAGAAGACCAGATGTCAGACACAATAGAAGTATAAAGGACTATTAATTGTTACTTCACAAGGACAACTGGAGAGTAGTTTCAGTTGTTACATTTATTACAATGGCTTGAAAAATGAAAAGCATTATGTAGGGGATCAGAATTGTTGTCCTTATACATCAGACCAGTCAGAAAATTATTTAAAAGCAAGTTTTATAAGCAGTCTAACCAGGGATGATGTCACAGTGTAAAGTATTCTGCTCTTACATGTAGTTCCTTTAAGCTTTGTATGACAAGAAAGCGCCAATTGCTTATGCAGGCACAATTACATTTGAACAAATTGATTTACACATCCACAGGCAGCAAGAGCAAATGTTTGATGTCTTTTGTTCAGGGAGCAGCAAGACTGGGCTGTTCTGCAAGGGAAGGTGAGCTGGGGTGGAGGTGACAGCAGGGCAGTGCCCTTGCTGACAGGGGCTTCTGCCCCACGATGGCCAGGTAAGAGGAGCAGAACACTTCCAGCAACCTTGACTAGATCCAGACAGCAGTTGTGATCACTAAAGGAGTCCAACAGTGATAAGGGAGAAGGCTGAGTCAGTAAAGTAGGGGTCAGCAGCAAAATGTAACCTCATTGCCTTGTTCTTTTGTCAGTGGTGTGCAAGGTTTCATCTGAATTTACAATATAAAGTGTGTTTCACATATGTTGGATAATTGCTGTTATTGCTAGTGCTGGTTTTACCAAACTCCCATGGCTGTGGTCCTTTGGGAATCAGTATTTTTTTCTAGGCTATACGCAGTTTATATTGTACAGAGCAAGCACTTGTTTTTATTTTCTATTAGCTACAGATATGTGTACAATGAGTGCTATGCCATAAAAACTCGTACAAAGCTAAGCAAAAGCTGAACCAAAATAGGTGATAGTTAGCTAGCTTTTAGAAAATTGCAGTTAAACTAACTAAAACAAAGCTTAAGGCAGGCCAAGATGAAACCAAACAAAACCAGCCAAGTCCTGGAACTTTTGTCCAGTTTACCACAAAGTCTACAGCCAGTTGCTAGCAATGGCAACATGTACTTACTGGCTCACAGGGCTACACAGAGCACTTGCAGGAATAACACCTGCAGCCAAGTCGTCCACTTCTGTTTGCAACAGAACAAAAATTTTAACTTCTCCTGAAATGTAATAAACATACTGCATTTTGTCTTCTAAAACATATCAATATTGTGACAGATCCAAAGAGACCAATTTGAAATAAAAGGACACTGGTATTGCATTTTTCAAATTGTCAAAGTATGACAAGTTTGTTCGAATACATATGCACATACAAAGTCAATGGAATTGCTTACTTGAATAAATTTAGAATTACTAAATTACTAGGTCTGGGTACATCAAAGTTTACATTCCATCCTCCCTCAAGTACTAGAATTTATTTTTCTTTACAATAGCCCAAAAGAATCAACAGACATTTTGCTTTTGATATTAATAAAGGAATGAGCAGCACTTTTTTAAGTGCATAGCAACACTTTCTAATAATAATAAACCTAAATAACAGGAGTAAAACTCTGTTAACATAATTTTGCATAAGACTTTGCTGACTGTTGCCTAACTTCACGACTGTCCACAGTCCTGTAGGCACTGCAGAATGTGTGAGTAATGGTGCTACTGGCCTTCCAGAAATGCATGTCTTTTTCTGTAAATGCTGGAATACTAAGTTAACCACTGCTTTATTCCTAAAAACAACTTCAAGTGTGATTTTGGATATATTGCTAGTTATAGTATGCTAATATTATAGTATATTATAGTATTACAATCCCTGCCATGGACTTTGATCCAGGTTTATAGTGATTATGAGGCATCCAATAGTGCAGTGGTCTACAGAAGTCTGAGATCTGTGGGAGATCTTGGGTTCTTAAGTCCACAACCACCATGCTGAGAGTCTAGACTTAGCTGCAACTTAATTCTGAAGCTGGTAAACTTTGTAGGCAGCTGGTTGTGCCGTCAAGTTACACAGCTGTTTAGAGATGGGTTTTGTGCTATAACTAGAGATAGCTTTTGTACACTAATACATGCAAGATGCTTTTATGGGTTGTTTTGCACAGGCCAGAACCCAACCCTCCTATTCCTTACACTTCTTTTTTCTGGTGAGATGAAAATTATTGGAGACCTGAACAACCTCATCAGGACAGATGGTGAACTCCCATACCCTGTGCTCTCCTGCAACCCTATCAGGGAAATTAGAGATGTGGTTTGGAAAGTCCTCCAGCATAAAGGGAAAGGACCTCTGCATCCTAGGCGAGTAGTCTATAGGCTGGCACTGCAAATGGTGTCCATTGAAAGCCTACTATCTTTCCTAGCTCTGGAGAGTATTTTAATTTCTTTGAATGATTTCACTTTAAAAAAATAATTAAGAAATTATACAGTTAACTTCACTGTAACTGTAAATAGGCTTTCACCTGCAAGTTTGAATTTGCCCTGCACATTTAAGTTCTGTTTGTTTCAAGTTTTCAGAGGCACAAGTTCTTGTTTCCCTTCTACACTGAATTTGCTTATACTCAAACTAAGTGACAATATCAAGAGGCAGACCTTTCCACTGAAAACACAAAATCAAATCCTTCTGCTTTGATATCAAAAAGCTCTCTCTTCACTTCTAAATTAATTCTTTGAAAAGAAGGGACCATTGCATTATTTGCACTTCTCTTGCTTCATGTGTTCTGTATGTAATTAAGAAGGTTAACCTGTAATGACAAGGGAGCAAACAAATCTGTTTTACCACTTGACCATTGACAGTTCTGGCTGATGTTGAAATTCAATCTACAAATTAATTTTGCACTTTAACACTTTACAGGTTATTATTATGGAACTCACTGGCGCTAGCCATACACATTTCTGGCAATATTTAATACTTTTTTATGACTGACTAACTGCCCAAACTTAAACACCGCAAATTTAGAGTTAACTGCGAGATCTCACTGGTCACAAATGTGCTAAAGTAGTAATTGATAACTTCCCAATTATTTGTTACCATCTTCCCTGAGTTCCAATGGTAATTAAATGAGAGAGGATGTAATTATACATGTAGCCATTTCTTTTAGTTCAATGATAGACCTAAATGACTAGTGGAAGCTATTGCTAAAGAAGCAAAGTCCTGTTCTATGTCTCACGCTTCTGTCTAGCTAAGCAGCATTTTCTATCCAATTATGCTTTAATTACATTTTCTGTCTCCTTCCTCTGTAAGAAACATATTTAATAGGGAAAACTACACTCTTCATCAGTATAGACCACTTTTGAATTTTGACTTGATATTAAAATTCCATCTGCCTTAGGAAGTAAACTGTTTTAGCACAACGTACAAAAAAATTCGGTGTTTATTTATGGCAAAGGGCAGGCAAGTCAGAGTGGACGAAAGGCCAGTCTGTATTTAGGCTGCAAAATCTACAGGAACCAGCCCAATGATTTCAATAAAAAATTTTAAATGTGCCACTAATCCAGCTACCCATTCACAACTCATTCCTGTGAAACTCCCACTGAAAAACTTTGCTCTCGTTGTATGTAACTGCACATACATGTCACCTGACGTGCTGTAACCAAAGAAAATACATGAATGAGGGCAGAAAACTAAAATGCCTGAGTTGCTAACAAAGTAGTAATTTTCTCCATTTGCAGCTAATAAATCTGCATCACTAGGTTTCTGTCCCCATCTCCAAGTGCTCCTTTCTTTCTGTACTGGAGAACTCACCCCTCCCAGTTATGACAAGTGTTGAAATAATTGTATGTGCAGCTGCTTTCTAACAGGGGGGTAAAGGCACCACTGGGGAGGATGATTGGAAATGGTAATTTATCTTTTGTTCACTGGGTTTTTTACATTCATTGTTGGTCGCATGAACAAGTGAAATAAGAATCCTCTTGGCAGTGGGGCCCACTTCAATAATGCATGTTAATCCGAATTTAATTCCAGAACTAGAACTGCAAATGTTCTGTAGGAATCTGTGGCTGTGTGCAATGAGGATAATAGTTTTATCTTAGAGATGGGTAATCAGTTAATAAAAGTTGCCAGGGAAAAGAAAAATTATAAATAATTTCACTGTGATGTCTGAAGATTACATATCTAAATCTTTGTATTGGCAAGTCCTATTAGAAGGAGAAAATACATCGTCTGAAGTTTTGGGTTTGGTTCTTGTGGGGAGAAGGGTTGTGGGTTTTTTTTTTGTATTGTTGTGTTTTGTTTTGTTGTTTGGCTTTTACTTAAAACATTACAATTAACGAGAGAAAGTTCTATGTGGTGGTTTTCTTGTTTTTGTTTTTGTTTTTAAATCCAGGTGCAGAAACTACAGCAATTAATATTAATCTGAATTTGATTATTTGACTCTTCAGCATTTCATTGGATTATGTTGACTTTGTAATTTGATTGCTACACAGATGTAAGCTGTGTTGATTGCATTAAAATATGCAAAGGAAATGAAAACTATTACCAAGCAGTGTTCAGAAAACAGTTCTTCCTTGCTTGCTTTAAAGACTTCCTTTTGGGAAGACAAAAACAAAGGGTATTAGTGATTATAGTCTAACGCAAGTCATTGAGTTAGAAATAATCCCTCTACGTGGACAATAAGTATTTAGGCTGTAATACTTTATTTCTGGATTAATATGTGTTGTATAACTAATAAGAATTTAATAGATATGATATAATATGCTAAAGTATGATATTAAAAAGGCCCAATACATGAGGGAACCTCATGCATTAGACTGCTGTTTCTGGAGAATTTCTGAGGACCATATACATTAAATTTAACACAAACACTCTGCTATGTCATTGTTTAGTAGTGTAGTAACTAATAACTGATGTATGATGGTTCAGTCAGAAATCATTCAGTCAATACCTGGGTGATTCCCAGCAATGAGGTCTGGGGCCATTGTCTATCACATATTCCTCTTACACTGATCAATGTTAAGCTACAGGGAACTGGGCAACAAGGACAGTCTTCCTATTTCTGCTTTTGTGGGCATTAAAAGGTGCACTCACCTGTCTGCTGACTGCAACAGTCACTGAATGGATTTCTGATAGACATAAATTCTGTGGATGATGGGACACAAAGTGGCCCTTGCGTTCCTTCTGCAAGTAGCTTCACCCACATCTATTTTGAAAGCTTTTCTTTTCCTAAGTGAACACCATAGGTGAAAATTTATGTAAGTGTTTTCCAACTTTAGATATAGAATAATTTTTCACTCATAAAAATAAATTTTCAGTAATATTTAGTTTATCAGTTGTGAGGTTATATTTTTTGCCCACTGCTTTTTCCACTGCCTGTTTAAGTACCCCAAAAGAGAAGCTGAAGTAGGGAATAGAGTGGAAATGTAAAACTTTTCATTGAGGTTTTATGTTCATTTGAAAAATGGAGGGGAAAAAAATCCCTAACAATAATAATAAAAAGGTCATTCACAATTATTCAGAAAACTCCTCTCTGTGACTAAATTTGGAAAGGAATATGTAGCCCTAGTTGGAAGAATGCATCTGTGAGATTGTTATACAAACATCTCTATTGACTTTAGAACAGCTGATCATGGAACAAGGGTGTATTGCCCATTTAAAATCCAGTTCTCAATGAAGAAACAAGCACAAAATGCATTAAGATATCCAAAAGATGATCCTAGCTTGGAGGCAGTTGGTATTTCATCTCCACTGGGCAGCCTGAGGCACAGCCCTTCCTCCAAGGCCAGAGGAGCTGCCTTGCCACTGCACACAGATAGGCTCATCCCTTCCTGGGGAGAATGAAAAGGAAACTGCTGCTTAGGACTCATCCTCACTGAATCTTATACATAAGCTGGAGTGACTGTGATAGCCTTCTGTCCACAGTGAGGACACCTAAAACGCTGCGAGTGAAACTAATAGCTTTAATGTGGTGGGCTTTTTTTAGCTCAAGCAATCCCTTAAGAGCATTTTTAATAACTCAATAATCAGATACATGCGTAGACTTCCTAATTGCTTCTACAAGTTCCTCTAGTGTCTAATATTGTATTAAACCATGGTAGTAGGATTTCAGTTACTTATGCAAAAATCACATCTGCAATTGATAGAAATATTTATCAGTGTATTCACTAAAATGAAAAAGCATTGAAGCAAGTAATAACATTTAAAACAAATAGGAAAGCACAAATGAAAATGAAGGATCTGAATAATTACACAATATGTAGCGCAGAATAAATGATATCAAAATTCCACTTCTGTTTCAAATCAATAACACTGAAATGTGACGGGAACTTGATGATGGCGTGTAACTAAAAATTTAATCCAGTCAAAATATCTTTACAACACACTCATAGACAATCGAATCTTTGCAGTTGTTTCTTAATGAAAAGCAATTGGTTTCTGGAAATGATTAGGTTATTTTACAGTCACAATCAAAGAACATATGGAACTAGACAAGAGTCCTGTTCCTGGGTTTAACATTTTAATTCACAGAGTAAAGAGAAATAGAGTATTGTAATATTTCGCAACCAATTCTTAGTCAGGTTTCATTTTGTGTGTTCATATGGTGATGCAATCCTAAAGGATATTTGATAAAAGCACAGAAAAAATAAATTAAATGTTGCAACAGACCACGCACAGTAACATAATGATAGAACACGAAGAATAACTACTGAGAACAGTCCTAAAAGAAAACTGTTCGGTTCCTAAGATATGATACTAAAAATGAATATTGGTGTTCCATCACCTGAAAACAGCTGAGAAAAATTAAAACACATGTTGAAATGCACCTGTGTGTTGAATGTTTTATAGTTCCTGAAAAACATAGAATGTAATCACCTCACGTGTTATGTCCTAATGTATAAAGCTCTATTTCCTGCTGACATCAGTTATGACAATTCCCCTAAAGCCAGCATATACTCCAAGAGGGAAAACGTTCAATTAGTTTAATATAAATACAGACTACTTTACTGTCCTTCCTTCCTTCCTTCCTCCCTTCCTCCCTTCCTCCCTTCCTCTCTCTCTTTTCTGTATGTGTGTTATGTTTCACTTTCTTCAGGAAGATATGGAAATAGTAAAAGGAGTGAGAAACTTTTCAGAAGCAAAGAATCTTTATCTCCTAGAAAGCAGTAGCAAAACACTAAAAGGCAAAAAAAAATAGCTTAGATACAGAGATGCAACATTTAATTTATGTGAGCACACTGGAAATAAGCTTCTCTAGATAACTGAAGAAAGGAAGATTCTCATAAGCCAAAGGATAAGTAGGTTTTAAAGATACTGTTTGTCCAGTCACAGCTGAGATACAAGCACTACAACTTGCTGCACCAGCACCACAGGACTGCGTGGAATAAACAACCCTTCTGGACGTTTAGCAGTGTGTGGGTTTTTTCTAACCATTTTAAAAATTGTGATTGGAGGCAAGACAATGAATAAGCAGTGTGAATGCATATTTCAGAAGTAACTGCAGCAACTATTTCCCTGGGAGAAAATAACAGAGAAGTTATTGCTGAGGGTTTATGAATGTATACAATGTATACATAGGAAACACACAAGCAGGTTTCCTTTCAAGAAGAGGTAGGGATTACTTGTGTCCAGCTTGTCTTCTTGAATTCGTAATTGATTCTCATTCAAAGCCCTACCCTGCAATTATAATAACCTGTGCTGTCCCTGTCAAGCTGAAACCCACTCAGCTGAAAAAAAACCCACAATGAAATCCTTCACAGAGCTGTATCTTAACTTGAAATTTGACTCCAACTCTCATGGTCTAACTTTTTATTCCTCATGAAAAACTGTAAAAGCACATGACCAGTAGAACCTGGGACAGGATTACAGAACCCATATAGTCATGTAGCTGCTCAGAAGGCCAAACTAAAGGATTGTATTCAGAAAAAAGTTAAATACCAAGGACTTTTTTTATATTGGCAGGCTAATATAACTTAACTGCTATTATACATCCCCTAAAGTGTGGCAGTTTTCTATAAGCATATTTTTATTTCTTTATAATATGAGCTAACACAAACAACTGCAATTTATTTGCCTACAGACTAGGCTGAATGCCTTCATTTTTACTATGGGCACAGAATGTTCATTTTCAAATTCGCTTTGGCTCAGTTAACGCAAGATAAGTTGTTATGCATCAAAACTTTATCTTATCACTTATTCCTGAAGGCAACCCTTTCAGAATTAACATACAAGTGTCTTCCAGGTGACTCAACTTGACCCTTTGTGCTAATAAACTGCTGGTTTTATTGTGGTATAAGCAAAGCACAAGAAGTTCAGGGAGTTCCTGAAACTATTTTGGAATGATCTTTTAAAGTGTGTGGTGGCTAAGCATGCCTCATCTTCAGAAAAGCCAAATATGGTGACACAGTGGTAATATGGTGATTAGTTACACCTTTCTATTTTACAGTAATAAATTATGAAGGGCATTTATTTAACAAGCTCCTTTTGAAGCTTTTGTACATGATTGCAAATGACATGTGTGACGTCCAACAGTCCGTTCTTTTGCATAATGGTCACAGATTATACTTAGGAAGAGTAACATGGAGGTAAAGTGACAGCTCCAGTCACTTAATGAGAAGTTTATTAAGAAACTAGGACTGATTATCAGTTGCAAATTAACCATAATGTGAGTAATCAGCAGAGATGTCACATTGGTGAAGAAAAATGATAAACAGAAGAATGTTCATCCCTATGCTAATCAAAAAGTACCTACAGCTTATTACAGAATGTCATGTGCAAGAACCAAGGAATGCAGCATGTGGGAAAAGTGCTTTTGGAAAATGTATTTGGCAATATCACCATACTTATCTTCAGACTGTATTTACTATGTCAAAGGAATTTGTTTTTTAGAGATATATAATGGATTATCTACATGATAAAATCTATACTTGCAATATATAAAAGATAGATTAAATATTTGGACCTCTAGGATAGGTGATGTTTTTTAAGCAGCAGGAAAACAAATAATGTTTTTCTAAATGCATTAGTTTGCCTGTTCCGTGAAAACAATGGTAAAATGTATGCAAAATTGAAGCCTTCAAGCCACACTGAAAGCCATATCAGTCTCATATCATTTGTTCTGAAAAGGACTATATTATTATTTTCAATTATTAAGTAGTATGACTAGCTTTTACAAACTGCAAACTGGTGTTCAAGTCTTAAATCTGCAAGAAAAAAGCCAGTCTAGAATATAAAGAGCCTGCAGTTTTGTACCATTCAAAACATAGCAATTGATAACAATATAGATAAGCACATTGTAACAGCAACAGTAATTTTAGAATGGTCATCTTACTACTTTTCATTAGTCCCCAAGTGTACTTTGTTCTACCATAGCTAATTTAACTGCTTTAACTTGTCCTCCCACTCATCTCCTTCTGTATGATACTCTGATTCTCCTTTTTCCTGGCAGTGCCCATGCCATCTGAAAACATCAGTGATATCCTGCAATCCCTTTTTCTCCTTTTGCCATGTTCATTACCGAAAATATGAATTCAAATGTTACTCTCCTAGAGAAACCTCCACTATGTAATACAGTCCTTTGTCTCATTTTTACTCATAACAGTATTTACTCATAACAGTATTCTGCTGAACAAAATTGTTTAACTGACAATTTTTCCAGTGGCACAGATCCACAGAGTGTCTTGGGTTGGGATTTTTTTTGGTGGGAGGGATGTGGCTTTTTTTGAAGTTTGCCTACTTTATATCACTTTTATTGAGGCACTAATGAAATTAAAATAACAGAGTAGTATGGCACAACCTGTCTGTGGTAAATATCTGCTCCATTTTCTCCCATCCATGTCTCTATAGCCATGTTTTTATCAGTCTTTCTCTCAATGTTTGTTCTAAAGACAAAATCAGTGACTGAATCCTGAGGTTTGTTATAGAAATTTCTTAATTAGATTTTTTCCATGTAGGTATTTATTGTTTTATTTGGAAAACTTTTTCACTTTTTATATTTCAGAGTTTGATAGGGAATAATTGACTATGCATCCCATACCCTTATACCAGCCTCTTTGTACCTCCCATCCAAAATCAAATAGCAGATTTCCTGAGTGTTCTTGTAAGTTTGGCATCATTAAATTACCTGAAAATTTTATTTTCAGAGAGCTAAACTCTTTAAAAATGTTTCTGCATTGGCCTATGTCAAATATGTCAAGACGTTTCCAGGATTTCCATTGCTCTCTTTCACAACAGGAAAAGGCAATTCTCAATGTTCTATAGTAAAGGGCTAGATTACTTTCCTTAAATTCAACAGGAGTTAGGATTTCTTTTTTGTTTGACTGAAATGAAATTGAGACGAGGCTCCTAAAACTTCCTTTTTATAATTCATAAGGGGAAGGAGGGGCAAGGAGGGGCTTAGAACTGTTTCAAAACCTAATTTTCACCCTTTGGATAAAAAAATACAATAAAATTAAGTTTTCTTCAGGTTCTAAAATGGTCAGGTTACAACTATCAGAGGAACTAGGGTACAGATTTTTTCTGAGAATACAAAAAAGATTTGATGATTCCTAGTGTTCTGAATACATATTTTGAGTATAAGTAGCAGAAAAAATGTTATTAAAGAAATGAACTTCTCTTCCGAAATTACAGCTGCTTATTCGTCAAAAAGTCAAAATAATCATTTTTTTCCCCATTGATGCCAGATGTTCTGTAGGACACTTAGAAAACAAATTTTTAATCTATGAAACAATATGTCCATACATATTTCATCCCATTCTAGACCCAAATCTGCTCATTTTAATCAGTTTTCATCTTTATGATGCTTAATAGCATTCAGCAGACCCAATATATGACTTGTATGTGGGACAGCTCATTCTTACAAAATAGATAGGAGTCTCCAGAGAGTGGAGAGCTGAGAAGCGGAAATACATGCAGTTGTTCCTTGGCACCAAAACCAGACAGATACATCATATATTTGCTCTTTCTAGTTCTATGATGCATTAATAAAGTAACATGATTTTAGTTGTTGTAAGGTTTTCATTTCATTATTCTCTTATGCATCAAAGATTAATGTTTTCTCTCATCTACTCTTGATATTTGTGTGTCAGTGACTCACAGACACCCTTCCATTTAGTGAATCAACAAGTATCATGACGTGCTGCCTTGAACCTGAAGTTTCAGGGAAGCAAGAGAGCAGAAGACAGAAGCTGGGGCACACAACCCACAAGGAGCTCATAGTCTATGGACAAAGCTGTAAACCACGGGGAAGCTGAACAGGCCAAAGGAGCAAGGAGACAGCAGCACTAGGAATACTGCACAACTCACAACCCCTCTCTTCCAAAGGATTGAGCAACTTTAGTATCTGTTTCAATGAGAAAAATGCAGTGGTTTACAAATTGTAACATCAAATTTATGGTGATAAAATGACGTAACACAGTGTGGAGCTTTGGGTACCAAAAACTAAGGAGCAATTGGAATGTGGTTTTCCTTTAAAGCCTTTTAAAGTGTATTATTTCCACTGTCCGTAAACAAGCCAGTGTTACAGGCTTTTTTATGCCACTGGGAGTGAAACCTTGAATTTTCATTCTGTCTGGCACCCTTCCTATCAGAGGCTGGTCTGAGCTAAGCAAATGGAATCCTTTGTGCTCTGTCCCCATCACTATGAAGATTTTTAAAAGTCAAAATAAATGTGAATATTATGAACAAAGTAAAACCAACAGCACTAATTCTTCCATGTCATACAAGTATAGAGATATTCCCAGTTTAAATGGTAGTCGATGTAGGCAAAAAATATCATATGACACAGACACTGATGCCACATCAGCAAGAAGTAATAACGTCTCTGGCAAATTCCTTCTAAACCTCCTCGTATTTCTGCAAACTGGCATAATCTGGATGGCATGCCACGAGAAAACAGAATTGTCCTATTCAGTGACCTTAATGAGATGTCAAAGGGTTAATAAGAAAATTAATTTATCCTTTTAAGCACAAGAAGTAATTAAAGTCTAAGGGAAATCTGTATCATAATTGAAAATGAGTAATGAGCAAGTGGGATGTGAAGGAAAAATGAGTTTGGTAATTAAGACAGGAAGTTCAGTATAACAAGAAGGAATAATGTGTTTGTCACCTATGGCACAATTATATCATGCTGATATTAAGTGGGAAAGCTTAAGCTGAAGCAGAACAATAGAGCTGGTGACTGAGGAGGTGTTAGATAGTGACACTGCATCCTCAGCTGGCAACAGAAACTACTTTGGGGACCGATAATAGGTAGGTTCCTGATAGTATCAAGGCTTTCAAATTAATGAAACTGAAATGTATTAAAAAGGATTAAATAATAATTGTACAGCATTTATATTAAAGCTTCTGAAGTTATTAGTTCTCTAACTTTAGGAAAAGGTTCCTGAATTTCATACCAGGAACACCTGGGGTACTGTTTGAATAGGATGGGCCAAAATCGTTCTTGGTGACTTTACTCCAAAGTCAGTAGAGTTACCCCAGTATGAATTTGGGTCTTTACAATCTACGTTTTTCAAGTGACATTTTATTCTGAAAGTTTGAAACATGGGAAATTCTCGTATCTAGAGACACCCGAGAGGTTATAGCAATTCAGAAAGCACCAAAAAGCTTATGTATCATAGCGTCCTTCATTTTCCATAGCAGTTGATGCCAGTGTTGCCTGGATGTGCTAAAGACATGAAAGAGATGAGTAGGATTGAATTACGAAGATGACTCTGGCGTTCTCAATCCTCAATATAATTTATTGTGTTGCTTAGGAAGATACACTTAAGGTTTATAAAGCAGACCTAAAATTAGGTCTGCAAATACTCTTTTTGTTTCTTTAGTGTGCAAATGCCTGGCATACTTTCCTTCTACCTTCTCTTTTACCTTCTCTTCTAAATAGATCTTCTTTTACGGGAAAGGTTTTGCTAAAAGAACAAAAATGCAAAAGCATACTTAAAAGCAAAGATCCCATTGTAAGCCATCACATTGTTGCAAATATGAGACCTATTGTCCTTTCAGAAATGGTAGGGTGGTAAATAGCACCAAAGACGAACTTCATGATAAAGTTTTTGCATATGTCCAAGTGCTGTGTTTTGGTCCCTTCAGTCTTTCGAGCTTTCTTTTCAGAAGATCAAGAGAATGAACAATTTCATTTAAAATCTAGCATTGCAAATAGATTCTGATAACCAGGTAACTTATTCCCACAATTTGACATCCTCTAACTACTATTTCCAACAAATTTCATCCACACTTCAATAAAAAACAAAGGAAGACAGAGACCTGTCTGAGTATGGACATTTATGTTGACTTGGATGGTACTGGGAGAGAATAGTGACCTTTACTGAATGAAAAGAAATCAGCTTTACTTTTCTAACGATGTATTGCTCTCTTTGCTGAACTGAAAAAAATACTGAGTTGATGATATCTTTTCTCCTCATAGCTTGAGGAATGGAAGATTGAGTTTTAATGAACACAAATCTACGATGAATAAGCATTAGTTGAACATATGTATTGTTTAGCACATCAGTGTCCTCTCTCAAAGCATTAGGAAAAGTGGCATTGTTTTAGGTAAACACTTTCACGAAAGGAATCCAAACAGTGAAGCTCATATCCTATTAAAATCATCAAGCCAGAAGTTGTCTTATCAAAACAATTAGCCAAAATAAATACTCCTAAGCAAAACCAAAAAATAGTACATTTGAGTAACCACACAAATTATTTTCCTACTCATCTTTAGTCCATTATTTAAATTAAGAAAATATTAAGTTTATGAAAAAGTGTTCCAAAAATAATATAATGACTGTTATGTATATTATGCTTTAAAAATGAGATCAAAGACACCCTGAAAAATAAAATACAAGCTATGCTGCTTTTCTCCATAGCATGTAGAAGGGGTGAAGAATCAACCATGCAACAACTGGAGAGAATACTCCTGTCCTATCCTATCCTATCCTATCCTATCCTATCCTATCCTATCCTATCCCTCCTCATCCTGTGTGCTTGTGTTTGCAGTTTTAAGCATCATAAGAGCTATGTTCTCTAAACTTAATGATTTTCCCTCAGTTCATATTATTGGTATTCATAAAGTCTCATGTGTTCATGATTTTCTATGCTCTAGGAGCACATATTATGATATATATATAACTTACATATGATATAACATTGCTTTTCAGACATTTTGGAAAACAGCTGAATCAAAATGTGAAGTTCTTAAGCAGGGCTCATAACCCAGATTCACCTATTTACTGAGAATTTTATTTACCCAGCAAATTACACTTCAGTTGAAGTTGATTACTTTAGAGCACTTTCTCCTCTGTAGAAAAATCTACCACTGTTGTTTCTCAAAACTGCACAAGCTTGGAATATATATGTTGTGTCCTACGCAGCTCTGGTCAAGGAACACATGTAGCTGAATTGCCTCCAAGTTTAGTTATGATGTGTGTTTTGACTGGAAAGCTCAAACATCATGTTTCCCAAGAGCTAGAAGTTGATTTAGTTTTCCTGATTCCTCTCTACCCTTCTTCGAGAGGGAAGAGAGACCCTCAAGAAGGAGCTGCCTGTTCCACATTTTGAACATAAATGAGAATTAGAAAATAAAAGCTGGACACCAGCTGCTGCGCTTGGGAGCAAGCATGAGCATCTTAATTAAATACCTCCAGTTTTACTGAAAACAATGGCAGCATTACCATTCCTATTGACACACTGAGCATGACCACAACCGTTTCATAAATTAGGCACATAGCAGACCCCACTGCACCGCTAATGAAGAACAAAGTGTGGGTATATGAGGATGAAAGACTTCTGAGAATGTTATTCTGCAGTTGTATCTAGTGATGCTTTTGGTCAGAATAAAAGTTTGTGTTCTTCGCAGCCTGGTTCCATGATGATTATTTGTTGGATACATACAAATGAATTCTCATTCATTTCTCAGTCAGCCATCTGACCCTGAAACCAAACACTGGCATCCCTCAGTTTTGACTCTAGAATTATCTACCCAGCAGTGAGATCTTTTCTGTTCTGCTGACTCTAATGAAAACAATTTGGAACTGGCAAGGGCAAAACTGTTGTAGTGATACAACACTGAACATGTTAGCATACATTACTGCGCTGTGTATTGTAACAGAGTAACCCAAGCATTGGTGCTTAGGCTTCCTTATCCCCTTTCCTGGCCTGAGATCTAAAGTTCCTTCTTGCCAAAGGCATTCTAGTCACACAAATCCCTGTGGTGTTTACAACACCCTATATCATGCTGAATTCAATTACATTGATGAAAATAATGCAAAAGAAGGGTTGGGATGGTCCTTGGGGGAAAAAAAAAAAAAAGAGAGAAAAAAAGAGAAATTAAAAGCCAAGCGTGTGCTTGAGCACAGAAAATAAAGCTAAGAAAACCCATCTTTGGAGGGATCTAGTGTCCTAAAGAAACCCAGATAATAGTTTATTTGACTGCATGAAAGAAAAGGGATAATATCTGGAATGAATGCCTGTAGTATTGTCAGCGTGAAATTCACGGTTTGCTGACTACCTAAATTACCTGGCACACTGCTAACCCTGATTTTAGCTTTGTCTAGGCAAGCACCTGTCATTAAAGGGGCAATTAATCTACTATTCTAATTTAAAATGAGGTGATGACAGAAAAGAAAATGAGATGTGTCATCTAAGTGCTTTCACACTCAAAACCAAGCAAATGTCATGATTCACAATAACATAAAAAGAGAAACTCATAGCAGGCAAACCTTTATACTAAGCACACATTGCCAAATAAAGGTTCTGTTTTAAACATTACTCACAGATTAGACTAGTTTCACTAATCTGTAAAATACCACACAACCTACTTACTCCTTCAAGCATTACAGCTGAGAAAATGGTGTTCAAACAGAAAATACTGACAGTTTTGGGCAGAAACACTTAGTATTCTTTACAGTACAGGAAAATAATCATTAGATGCAAAACATGCAATAGCTAACCTCAGTCTTACTGGGGAAATTCTTATTCTTAATTTACTAATTGTTTAAATGGGATACAGATATAATATATACAACAGAGAAAACTTCTTGACAGTTTTTTCTAATTTTATAAATTTTTTGTCACACTATCAGGATCTAATAGTGTTGAAATGCATTTGTGGTTTAGTAAAGATGAGGAAATCAGGACATTCATATATGCTTCTAAAGGCACTCAGCCAGAGTAATGAAATAATCTACTTTACATCAAAAAAATTTTATTGGTTAAACCAGAAATCAGATAGCAAAAGAGCATTACTCCTTTCAAAAAAGTGTTGTTTTGTCCTATAAGTACTAGAAATTTCTAATGGATGGGTATGGGAGATACAATTCAATACTATTCCTAATGAAGGAAAATAAAGGATATTGTACTTTTACTAAAAGAAAGCAAATCCTAGTCTTTCTGCAGTGATAAATTTCCAAGTGATCTTTACTGACAACAAAAAATTACAACTATAAAGCAATTTAGCCACAGCTGTGATACCCCCGTGTGACACAATGATCCAGTCCCTCTATGGGATGCTGTGGACAGCCTTAGAGCACAATGGCTGCTGAGAAACAACCTGAGATCAGCCTCAGGTTTCTCCTCTTCAGGTAGGTGATCTTTTTTGTCTTGCTTCCCAGTTCATCCACAAAACTCTCAGCATAGTCACAGAGGCTGCTTCTCAAAACTCTTACAGAGCAACTTGGTTATGTTACCTCAATGTGACACTTTCAAATTTAGAAAATAATTTTAAAAAGCATACTAAGTTTCAGCAAAACAACTCTTTTCTCTGCATTGCTTGAAATCCACATGGAAATGAAGAAAATTAATTTAAATTTTTGAAAACAGCGATGAATTTTCAAGGCATGAGGGAAGAAGATGGCTGCTTTTATCTGGATCCAGATAGGCAGGATTAGATGTTATCCATGCAAGGTTGTAAACACAAAGAACAGAGTTTTTTATTCTGTCCAGGGAAACTTCTAAAACATAGTTCTAGAACTACCTCATTCTGAGTGTTAAAAACTATTTCAACCAAATACAAATACTTTGTTTTAGAGAGAAGCTAGGTCTTTTACCAAAAACCTCAGTAACACGGGAATTACAACACCTGAGTCCTTGTAAAAGACAAACTTCACTGCCAAGACCACCAATTTAGTCATACACTGGGGTGAATTCTGATGCTGGAGTTTGCTAATGGCAATGCAGGCAAGGCTTTTGTGTGTGAGAAAGACAGTCAGAATGTGACGCTGCAAGAACACAGAAAAATTATCCACAAGATTAAAAAAAAAAAAAAGATATGGGAGAGAATTTAAAAGGAGGTTGGAAGGGTGGTGTAGTTTAGCACTTAAACCAAATGAACTGTAATGGAAAATTCAATGGGACTTCTGCCTCTAACCTTCTTGTTTCTTTAAATTTTCTGTCATGGGAAAAAAGGTTGTTATTCAAGATACCTTTAGGAATAATAATTATAAACACAAATATAGATTTGACTTCATGTCTTAAAAAAAGATATCTAGCTAAAGCAAATCCTACTTTTCAAATAGATTAACATATTGATTTCATACCCTGCTTTAAAGGGTAGACTAATCCATCTATAGAGCATTATATTGGGCAAATCCTCACTTTATGTGTATTTTGTTGCTTAAACAGAATGAGTTATGTGTGTGTAAATTACTCTCAGTTTAAGTTGTTGTTTATTCAAAAATATGGAAGTTTCTGTAACTTGTTCTTATTTAGTAAAGGATTAATTTTAATATCTAAGCAGTAGTTGATGGCATCTGGAAAGTCAGTAGGAACTGTGAGCAGTGATACACAAATGCAAATGAAGAAACTCTTCCAGACATAAAGGACTCACCACATTAACAGCTTTGTTATTGCTATTCTGCCTAAATCATAGCATATGTAAAAGTCTTTTTGGAAAAGTACTAAAAAAACATTAAGATATAACATAACTACAAAATACTGATAAATATGTCATGATTTTAATATTAAAATAGGAGTAAATTAACAAAAAGTTGGTAAAATAGTTTTACAGGAGGTGAACCTACATCAGTAACATTTCACCATAGTGTTGCAAGGCTACATACCATTGAATTATTGGCATCACAGGGGTCAAGGCAGGTGCAGTGACCCATCTGTACAAAGATAGTTATTGGGTAAATATTGGAAAGGATGACCCTTTTTGTACATATATATGTGTGTGTGTGTATACATGTATAAATAAGTGTATACATAGGTCTGTATAAGCATATAGATACATATATGTGCATATGTATGTGCATAAGTATATATGCTATGCACATATATGTATATCTATATATTTAGATATAGATGCATATATGCATACATATATGTGCAAAAAAAAATATATTTATTTCCTATCAAAAATCCTTTTGTATCATAACAGAACAGTAACTGTTTCCACTAGAATTTGTCTAGTAAGAAAGAAATATATCTCATGCATTTTCTTTTATATTATTCCAGCCTTCCATCACTACCACCTCCAATTTCTGTAGTTGAGAGGAAAAAATAATGGATATGAGGAAACCACAAATAACAAATGAAAAACCCTTATTTTCTTCTAGAAAATGGGCAAAAGTGACTGTAAATAAAAGAACAGTGTATATACGTAGATATATAACAGTACTTATTCTCAAAATGTGATCTTCCTAAATTTATTATTTCTGCAGGAAAATATGACAGCAAGAAGCCAGCTAGAAGCAGATAATGGACTATCTTCAAAGAGGATCCTTTTATTCCTCACACAGCAGTAGGTGATAAATGGTTCTAATGTCAGTGCTTACTATTTTTTTCTCATTTTATTTTTTCCTTGCAGCATATCTCAAATCAGAGACTAATAACCCCCCAAGATAAGATACCTTGACACAGCTTCTTTCCATCTCCAATGGCTGAAGCTATCAAATACCTGTCATGAACGTGAAATGGGCAAGGATGTAGATATTTTGCTCCTTGACAAGTGTTGCTATTTTTTTTTTTTATTCCCAGATTATTAAAGAGACTGTTATAATGAGATTATTCTCATTATAATCTGTGTTTGTTTTGGACTCTTGCTTACAAGAATCTTTCCTTGCTAACTCTGAAGCTGTTCTACCAAACCACAGAAGATGGGAATAGGCAAAGAGCGTAAACATGTCTTGACCAAAGATGAACAGCCAAAGTACTGTAGTGACCTATTTTTGACTAGGTCAAAAGAAAGATGCCTAGCGAACAACTGCCATCCTGAATTTTCACTTTAAATTAGTAATTAACATGTCATTTTAGGGTCATCCCACTTTTATGAGAATTTTTAAGCATCAGCAAAACCTCTTTGCAGTGAACAGAAGGAGGGCATCTACTTGAAAGACTTGATTATTGTTCACTCACTGTTCAAAGTCTGTTCAATCATCAGAGCTGCCTCTGATGATTCAGATAGATAAGAAGGATGTGCTGTTGAGAGTAAAACTTGGATTCAGTGCAGAACTCAACTGCTATGTATCTGCAGGCAAACGCATTTGCATTTTTTCCTCTGTTCTCTGTCTGTTAGATGGGAGCAGTTTTTGGACACTTTGTAGCATTTCTGTGAAGACAAGACTTACAACTTTGCTGTTCATGATGTCATATTCTGATGCTGCATTGTTTAGGGGTACCAGTACACATAGCAGGTAGGAGATTAGGTTATTTTGATGTAGGAATAAATTTTAATAAACAAATTCTATTTGAAAATGAAACAGGTGAAAATTTCCAAGTGAGCACAGAACCAGTAAAGAAAGATCAAATGGATATATTCTATTCCTCTGGGAACTGCTGAGCTGTTATTTTATACAAAAGGAAGAGAATCAGGAAACACTACAGTAAATTTGAACTCATACATTCCCCTTAGAATTCAGGCTGATTTGGTAGAAATAAATGATTCATTAGGAGTTCATTCTCACAGCTCCAGCTATGAAGATACTGCTTTAGGTTGCATATGGGACGGTTTTGGATTGGTATGTTGCATGTTAGGAAAAAGCACATAGAAAAATTAAGCACAGTCATTCTTGAACCAGAAACACTTTTTTTGTCTATCAATTGAATATTAGATCAGTTTCAATTGGAAACAGTGGTTTTTCTGCAGTTGAGACTACAGTTGCAAGGGTAACTGTGCTCCATTTCCTGAAAAAATTAAGAACTGCACCGTAAGAAAGGGTTAACAAAGGCATTTGCCATCTAACCCCTGAATAGGAGTTCACTGAACAACAAAAGACTGAAAAAAACACTTAGTTGGAAGGGACATTGAAGATCATCTTGTTCCAACTCCGAGCCGTGGGCCTGGATACCACCCACTAGACCAGGTCGCTTAAAGCCTATCCAACCTGGCATCCATAATTTCTCTGGGCAACATGTTCCTGTGTCTCACCACACTCAGAAAGGCATCCTGGGCTGCACTACCCTAAAGATCTTGAACTTCACCATCGCATGTTCGCTGCAGCCAAGGCTGCCCTTGAGCTTCACATTCCCCACCAGCCCCTCCTCATTGGTCCAACATGGCACCTCTCCTCATTGGCTCTTCTATCATTTGGAGAAGGAAGTTATCATCAATACATTCCAGGAGCCTCCTGCTTTGCTTGTGCCCTGCTGTGTTGCCCCTCCAATAGATATCAGGGTGGCTGCATACACCCATGAGGACAAGGGCTTATGAAAGTGAGGCTGCTCCTATCTTTCTATAGAGGCCCTTATCCGCTGTCTTCCTGGTCAGGCAGCCTGCAGCAGATCCCCACTGTAAGTTCATCTCTCCCTGCCCTCCTGTCCTCCCTTTAATCCTGTCTCAGAAGCCCTTGGCTGGCTCCTCATTCGCCCCCAGGCAGAGCTCCATGCACTCCAGATGGTCCTTGACATACGGCTGGGCAAATCATGTTTCCCATATTACCTGAAAGCTATGTTTTTCTTTCTGTGGGTTGCTCACCATCTTGGAAATCTGTAATTTTGCACTTTATCCTACTGAACACAGGTGGCTGCCAACTTTGAGATCAGAAGGAGATTGGATGGCCTAAACCAGTCCAACTGGCTATTTGGCAAGCTAAGGAATACTATCAGGATTCTTTGATCACCCACAACTTCCTTCTTTTAACTTTTTCTAGCTGTGACTTCTTGCCCCTCCTGGGGAGGAGTGGTTGAATTTTTTCATTATAGATAAACTGCTAGCTTAATAATGCCTTATATGTCTTAGGTTACTGACATTGGTGGTATCTCAAAACTCAAAGTGCTTTTCTCATTGCAGATTTGTAGTTATACATACAAAGTAGAGAAAGAGAAAAGAGTAATATGGTGTATGTAAGAAAACCACAATGAGCATAATAAAATGAAATTAATAGTAAGTTATAAAGTAATCTTTAAAATACATCTTAATGATGATTTTTCTATGATTTATGATTCACTCAGACACCTCGCCTATTTATGGGAGCATTTTAACTGCTACCAGAATCTTCAGAAAGACTGAAAATGGAGGGATTTCAAAGATTTCACAAGGTTACTGGTTCAAAGGATAAATTAAAACTATTCTCCTTTTTATAACAAAGCCAGAATATTTCACCAACTAGCCACAGTTATTTAGCTCTGAGGTACTTTCCAGAAGGTGACCTAAAATAAATGCCTCTATCTCTGGTTTGACAAATCATTTACACTAAATACCTCAGTCAAAGGTTTGCTGGCCATCTGTTCTTCCTGAAGTTTACATGAAATGTCCTCTAGTCATAATTTGCTGGTTATACTCTGATTGGACCAGTAAGTCATATGATAAGACATCTGTTATTTTGATCTTAGAATAAAAGATGAGATTTTTTGTAACAGCAACACTTGTGTCTGAAATCTTACAGTGAGATGGTTAGTAAGAATTTAAAATTGAATTATACTCTCTTAAGCAGATGTGATGTTTTGAATGAAAAAGAAGAATTTGCTCCCACAGATTTGATCTTCTACTGGAAACCAGTTGTCTTGATATCTGCTTTCAAGTGACTTTCTTTCCAGGAATATTTTAATGGTATTCTTTCTTATGACAAAAGTTACCTTTGCTGTTCGCTAAACCAATTAAAAAAAAATTCTCTTTGTTCAAACTGCAAGAAGTTTGTCATGTAGCTGTTGTTTTGACAGCAACTTGAAATGAAACCTGAATGAAAACTGTCCTATGTGAATAAAAGCTCTTGAAACCTGTGAAGTAAACACACAGTTTATTTTAAACTGAAAACCAATTATATGTCTATAATATGAAGCAGTCATCCCTCTCTAACTTCAACAAGATCTTAATGAAAGACAAACACCCTTTATTTTTTTGAAATAGGAACCCAGTAAAAATCTGCAATTTTCATGCTATGTGGCAGCTAAACAAATAGTTTTGTGAAAGGTAACCTTCAAAGGGTCCACAGTTACAACCAGGTCTAAATTTCTGTACACACAGATCATAATATGATTTTATCAGTGTTTTATACATCAATAACTACAAATATGTGTCAGGTCTGTTCTATGCTCTACATCACCTCTTCAAGCATATGCAGTCTTTTAACCTATTTTTTTAAGGTAAAATTACCTAGTATGTTCTACATATTCCAAAAATTTAAAAATCTGTGTTTCACAAGTTATAATGACAATGAGAAGAACTTGTTTTATTGCAATGAGTAAGAATTTCCTAGGATTATTTGCTTCTTTTTTTTCCTTGGCATCTTTACAAAGCTGTTTGAGAACAAAACATTCAATGAAATCGCAAGTAAATTTTGCTCCTGGGAAGCTTGAGCATTTTTTAAAATCAGTAAACAGCAACAAAGAAGTCTGCGAATATCTTTTTCTACAGGGAGTATCAGCTTCTGTGTTTACACATGCGCCCACGGCTTGGTGATGTGTGCTGCTCAGAATCAGACACATTGTGTTGTTTTTATTGATAGCACTTGAACACTTTTTCACTTCCATATGGACAAAACACATCACAGATTGCCAAATCCTGCTGTGTGCACTAGGTTGTAGACCTAGCTCAGATATTGCTTTCCTCATGTCTAAAGTAACTCAAGCACATTCTCCACATGAATCACACTGTCCGTGTTGCTTCACTGGTTTGAAGTGTGACAGAGTATATATATCAAATGCAATTTAGACGGTGTGTTTCGATATTTCATTGGCACAGGAGCTAAGAACAATAGAATTGCCATAACAGAACAGAACCAATGGTCCATCTAGTCCAGCATCCTGCCTGAGGCAATGGTTGAACGCTTCAGAGGAAAGCACAAAGGCCTTGGCATGCACACAAAATTTAACCATGGAAGGAAATTGCTTTTTGATTCTGTCTGTTGCCCAACTAATGCTACAAAGTATGAGCATTACTTGTCCCTGTAATTGTTATCCTAGTCAGTGGAACTGTGCATGATAGTCTAATTTATAAATGTCTGATCCTTTTTTGAAATGTGCCACACAATGTTATGAGGGCTACTGTGAACATGTATGCAGTGTTCCTGAGATTAAGATTAATTTTTTCTTTCAATTTATTATTTTTTATATGGGCAGAAGATCTACCAGTAGATGGTGCTGTTGCAGAAAGCTATGTTAGTTCTGTGCAACACAACATATGGGCAATTAATTCTTTAAAGGATGCTTTATTGTCAGGTGTAATGCAGTCCCTTTGGTTTAATGAAGGGAATACCAGAAAAGTTGACTTTCCTTCTTAAACATGGCTAATTTATACATTTTTCTTTCTTAGTTTCACCTGCAGCTCATGGTCAGTGCCCATGAGCTAGGAAACATTACCAGCAAAAATGTTATGGATAAGGCATGTGGCAGTGATTTTCCCATCTCAAACTGGATGAACAGAAATTTTGTGTTCAACAGAGTAACCAGATTATCTCAATATTTTGCTATGCCATAGCAATGAGTGATAGAACTCTAAACATAAAGATTTAGTCAGGAATATGTGTTTCTACCCCATTCCTGTGCTGGAGAAATTCAAAATCATGTAATACCAAGTATCATATATATCTAACATGTTTTTACTATTATGGTTTTCTAGGTCCCCAGGTTTCAGACCTGAGGAATTAAAGGGCAGGATAAGAAAAGGTGTCAATGGCAGGCAGCAGAGAACTCAGACAGAGAGCGCAGAAATTCACCAGAAGTTCTCAATAAGTTAAAACAGTGGTGAAGAAAGAAAATGACTACTGGATATTACTGAATATCTGGTAAATAAGTACTTTGACAGAAGATCTCTAGGTTGTAGCTATTCTCATCTGGTTGCTCTGTTACACTAGAAGGGGCTGACCCCCTCATCCTGCTGTGTCATCCTCCTTCTACAGTCAGCACAAGAAAAAGTCAACTTGTCTTCTTTGTCCTCCCCAAGTTCAGATTATAAATCACCAGTGGATTGATTTGAAAGGAGTTCCTGAAAAAACATTGTCAGTCCCTTCTGCTGATATCACCATGTAATAACTTTGGGGAGAGGTGTGGGGCAAGATAATACCTTCTGAAATCTCTTGAACTGCTGATGCGGGACGCAGCAGAACCCATGTGTCATAATCACATGTCCTGGGACTCAATATTTGATTTCAAGATGAACTCTTGCTTGAATAGTAATCTGGTGAAATGGGAGAAAAATCCAAGTATAGGGACACAACTTGAAATATAAATCCAAAATGTTTGTAATTAATCCTCTTTGTACACTCAAAGAATCATGGAGATGTTAAATTATTGCTCTGCATCAAGTAGGAAGATTAGAAAGGAAAAAAAATGTTATTTACTAACCAAAACTAGTGCCAGCAGTTATACAGACACAAATTAGCAAGATGAAAGACATGTCAAAATTATTGTAAAAATAGCAGCCAATCTGCTTTAATTCATTCAAGTCACAACTGTGAAAATAATGATTATCAAATTCCCTATACATTTAGAATTCACAGTTTTTCTAGATGATCTAGAGACAGATAGAATACAGTAGTAACAAAGTTAAAATGAATAGAAGAATTAGAGTAATTAAACTCTGAAAAAACTAAGCTTACAGAATAGACATAAAATATGTGAATTTCACAATCTGCAATAATGGATAGCAGACAGTCAGTGTTTCATTGTTTTCTGTCACTGTCACTGAATTCACTGTCACTGAATCTCGGCCAGGGCTTTCACATGACTGTTACAGTGACTGAGTTCCAGAGGGAACTGCTTTTAACAGCTTTCAGACAGTGAAATCTGACTCTTGTAGCACTGTTCAAGTAGCTGTGGAGCTTGAACAGCGGCAACTTCAGAGCTTTTGCAAAGATTAGATGAGCTTCACTGCAAACTCCCTTTGTTGACATTTCACATTCCCTCATAGCAGAAATACTGAAGCTGACCCTCACCTCTGACTTGTTCAACTGTCAAGATATTTTATTACCACAATTATTTCATTTCAATATGTGTTATCAGTTACTATCCACCTCCTTCATCTTCCTTCCTCCTCCTTCAACATTCAGAAGACAAATACTCTGACCACTGTTAGCATTCAGATTACATCTCACCAAAGCACCTTCTTCATCATCTTTTCTCCTTCTGTTTGAAAGCTTTTGAAGTTCATCACTAGTTTTCAAGAATCAAAGAAAGAAAAATGTGATTAATATGTTCCATGTATGATACTTGCTTTCAGTGATTAAACTCTCCCCATGTATTTCGGTAGCAATAATCTATAATCACAATAATTTATAGTGATTTCTTTATTTCTGTTGTGGCTAGATTCTTCCGTATAATGTTTTAAAACACAGAAAGGGAAATCCTGGCTTCTATGGCTCAGGAAATAGAGCTTTAATTCCTACTCATTTTTTAATTGGAGCCACTACATTGCCTGACATGATATACGTCTGAAATATAGCATGTAAGTAACACACAGCAACATTTAGCCATCTTTAGGATTTACTTTCATGTATCCTATTAGTTTCCAGTATCATGTTTTTCTCCAGGATAAGAGATTTCTACCCCCACCTCCCCAGTTTAGGATTGGTAAATTTATCCTCTCGTAAAAGATCCTTTACCTGTTTAAGGAAATAGTTTTGGATTCCTGTTATATTCAAATAAAAGATTTTGCCTGTTTTTAGATAGAGAGTTCTGCCATGGTTGAAACAGTAGCACCTCACTGGTCCTTTTTGATATTGTCCTTTTGTGGATTCACTCATACTTCCACATGCAGCCACATAGCTGTTCTCACTCTTAATTTTGTACATTAATGAAAATGGAAAGTTACTTTAAACTTCAAGCTTAAATAAAAATTATTTTTAGTATAAATAGTATGCACAAAATTCTTTGATCGTCCATGACATCTTTTCACAGAACATTAGCATAACAAAGAAGCATAAAAGCAGCTGGAAGAGAATAGTTAAGAATTTCTTTGATGGAGAATTTGAAATGAGGCAGCTGTAGATCCCAAGGATGTGAAAGTGTCATTTCCTTCTGTAGCTATTAAAAGGACTTTTTATAACAAGAGAGAAGAGCATCAGTAGTTCCAAAAGTAGACACTAGGCAGGATCAACATCTTTTAGTTCTGCACAGATATTTTATATTAACTACCTATTTACTATTGACTACTTTAAAGTTTGTTGTAATAGATTTTATATTTCTAAGAGGTCCACAAGAGAAAAAGATCTCTTCTTTCTGTTCTGTTGTAAATGCAGAAGTCTTCTAGGTTTCTCAGGAGCTGTGTTCAGGGTCATATAGCTTAAAAATGCTAATACAGCCACCTCAGTTGAGGACCCCTAGTGGTGGAGATGTCTTGAATACTAAATCAATAAATAAGCAGATTTGCTTTCAGACCTTTTGGACAATATTTAGAGGACATTTAAGATAATATTTTTGTTTCATATGTTTTTGTCATTTTTATTCACAGGGCATATCTGAGGTAAGTTATATGAAAGCTGCATTCACAATCAAAATGTGAATTTCCTGTTGTTTTTCTTTGTATTGAATAATTGTAAAATGCCTCTGTACTGCACAAGGTCTTAGTTGTATAACCAAATGACCTTCAGGAGACCAATATACAAAGAATGGATTTGCTGGCAAGACAGGTGTTTAAGGTACTCAATGAATATTATCCTTGAGCAATGGTTATCTTACCCAAATGATAAACTGTATATGTTTATTGGTTTATTATGCATATACAGCTATGATTACACTTTGGTGTATAGCAAGAAGTCCTATAAATATGCTAAAATGAATATGCTATTTAAATGAATAAATATATTTTTTGCAATAACAAGCTAACCTGTTACTGGAGACAGTTTATAAATACACTAAGGAGTATATGAGGTTGGATTTAAGAAGAAAGTCATACTGAAGAGTTCAAGAGAACATTGTTTTTTCTTAATTCCAGATACCTATTTCATTGTTACTGAATCATTTTCTACAATAAGTCAACTTTAGGGTCAACTGAAGGTCTAACTTTATGTCTCTAATGATCTAACTAATAAATAAAATACTGTGCAATACATTCTCCTTCCTCCTGTATTTCTGCATTGAAGCTTGACACACCATGTTAAAGAGCAGGCTTTTCAGGTCATCAATCAGATGTGAGGTAAGTGAAGCTTTATTAGATGCTTCTAATAAATTTTGAATTTCCAGAATTCCAGAACATAGCCAATTCATTGGCGTATATCCAGGCAAGCTCCTTTCAACACTAGTTTTCTAAGCAGTAGGTGGAATAAAAATAACACAATTTCTTCACCTAGAATAGCAGAATATTCACAAGGGAAGGGGGAAAGGGCTTTTCTATGGCTCCAGCATAAGCAAGAACCTGTTTGTAAGCAGAATTTTCCATTCCTCTTTAAAAGAGCTTGTGTGTATGCAGTTAGTTTAAATACCTCAGTATCTAATTTGAGAACATCTGAAGAGGGCTGATGATGCTAAGAAATCAAGTAGGAATTTGGCAGGGAGTTGGCAGGGAAATACTGTGGTTTTGATGAACTATGGCATTTCTAACAATAAGACTTCTTGTGCCAGATGTCAGCCCTTTGCTTTCTGCCATTCATAAGCATTGCTGGGTGCATAGTGCAGATAAGTTCACTTCTGTGCAGAGGGGGGAATATTGAATATAAAGAAAGTATGCTCCATGGGAGGAAGATTTCATGCTTTTTCCAATTAAGCTACTCAGTAAAACTGGCATAGAAATGGTCAAGCTTAACATTTTAAGGACTGAGTTCCAAGCTGTATAATATAGAATCTCTGCTAGCTGAGACTTGTAGGAGCTTCGTCATCCTATGGCTCTGAGTCACACACATCACAGTCTGCTGTGTTAACACAAACTGAAATCAATGGCATTTTAATTTAATGTGTCAGATTGCAACCTGTGATGGCTAAGGAATGGACAATCTGCCATTTGTGGTGCTTCTGTGAGGGGATGGCAGCCTGCGGTCTAAGTGCAGAATGGATGGGTGGAGACAATTGCTGTCATTACCCGTCACAGTGAAATCCAAGAAGGACCATCAGCTTGAAACTTTATAGTGAGTAGAAGAATATATTTGATCTAGGCTATAGTGAACATTCTTTGAATTTTGTTGAACATAGTATCACATAAGGAAAGGAAAGCATACATCCCATGATGCCCCTCCTATTTTTTTTTTTACTTTTTTTCTTCAGAGATCATTAACTTAAGTTTTCAAGCATGTGAGATTTTATATCAAGACTCTTTGTAAGGGATACAAAGGAGAGCATGAAGTGTAATATGTTACTTCCAGAGGGAGAGCGTGGTTCAATCTACTGCTCCTACAAAGTACAGTTTAAAGCTCAAAGCATCTTTTCAGGAGCTTTCAGGACTCCAGCAGACAGAAAATCAGGTGGATTTAATTTGTCATTAGCTGAGGCACCTGAGTTTTTGAAAAGAGAAAGAGAAAATGTAAGTAGAGGACACCATGTTTCCCTCTCCAATAAAACTTATCTGTCTCATCCATAATATATTTCTATCTTTTTTCTGCATAATAGGAAACACTATTTCAGAGATTAACAAACTGAATCACTGCAGACAAGGAGAAAATATTTATTTGTACAGCACTCCACCATGCAAAAATATTTTATTATGGCAGGTAAACATTACTACAGTATTGCTATGAAATAAAATAAAATCCTGATTTGTTCAGTATAGTAAAGGAAGTAAATAATGGAGCTCAGGTCATCTGATTTCCCATCCAATCTCTATACACTGAAGGTTTCAGCCATTTCTATATGCTATTAATATTCTTTATTGCTTCCTGAAATCCACCAGAGATTTGTGTCTCAGCTTTCTAGCTTCAGTAGAAACACATAAGAGGATACTCTCCAATGAGCACTAATTGATCAAAAGCAAATACTTAGCTTCTGTAGGAGTTCATAGTTTTTATTAGCTTGCAGCAATAAGACTAATCTAATTTTTGTGGGACATAGTACCATTTGTAAGGTTCTAAAAGAAAAAATGATTTAAACAATTGAAAGAACTGATACACAATGAAATCACACATATAGCAACATATTAAAAAGCATATTTTACTAGAGTTTACTGTGTAAAAACTAACTTGATTGTATCAGATTGAACTACATTCCACGATGGGTTTTTTTCCCTATTTTTGATCAAACATGAATAATATTGTTTAAGCTTGTAAAATATTTGAGAATACAGTCTCATTTTTAAAAAAGCAGCAATGCATAAATGGTGAGATCAGAAGGAGTGCTTAAAATTAAAGGCAATATCTGTAAGGCTCTTGACTTAAATGATCAAACCCAAAGTGTTTTAAAACTGAAATTGCCAAGTTTGTATTTTCAGATACTGTTGAAAGGTACAAATTAAGTCATTCTACACTGAACAGTTTTAAAACCATGCTAATACAAACTTTATACATGAATATAAATTTTTTACATAGACAAGGCTAAAGTGATCCGTATCTTGATATGTTGATTGAAAATTTCAGAGTAGAAAGAAGATTTTCAAAGGTGAAAAGTACCCATTAAAAACCAAAGCACTAATTTGAAGTTTATGGCCTTACTAATGGTGATAAAGATTTAGATTCCATTCTTCTAAACTACTGGAGAACTTATGCTATATTTTACGTTTCATGTAAATTGTCCTTTGTTCTTCTGATGAAGAGCTATTACTTTTCATTTTTACCCTTCTTTAATGGATTCATGGTTTTGACAGAGTTGGAAGGGACCTCTAGAGATCATCTAGCCCAACTCCCCTGCTAAAGCAGGATTGCCTAGAGCACATTACTCAGGATTGCATCAAGGCGGGTCTTGTAACTCTTGATATACAAACCAGAAGAGGCACTATTTGTGATAAATAATCACATATTCAGAAGTGGCCAGGACCATCATTTGACCAGGCTCCAGAACTAGATTCAGTTCTGATGTCACTGGCTGTGTTGTCCTCAGTGTTATGCTTCTGGCATTCCTTATTCTAAAGAACAGACAGTCCAAAACTTACGCAGAATTTTATGAGACACTAGTGAAACACATAGGAAACTGAAGTTATTTTTCTGCACATTCAGTGACTAACAGCTGGAATAAAGAAGCCCCCAAAACCCATAAACAAAGGAAAAAGAGGAGCATTAGAATAAAAAATACATTAAACAAGCAAATACAGTGTGTAAGTTGTATTTTAAATGGAATATATATTTAAACTGTTAGGAAGGCATAGATCTCTTGGAAGGATGGAATGCCCTTTTGACAAATAAGGGAACAAAAGCAGTGAAAATGACACCTTGTGCCCAAACTGGAAGGTTTGTCAAATGCCACCCCTTCCGTCTGTCCTTCCAGCCTGTCTTCATTTTGGCTTTTAAAATTTCTCCAGTCAGTCCTTCTGCTTTTCCTTTTTTTTTTTTTTTTTTTTTTTGCTTCCTCACCTGTTTCTTTATGGTATTTCACAATATTGAGCTATAATAGACTCTAAAAGTACAGTCACTTCTTAGTTCATTCCTTTTTTTCCACCTTGAAAAAAGGAGAAAAAACTTGGAAAAGTGAGTTAAAAGGAAACAAGGCAGAGAAAAAAAAAAAAAAAGTGTTGGTTAGGATCTGTTCTCTTCAGGGCTGTTTTTCCAGAACCAATTCTTGCACGACCCACCTTAGAAGACTTTCTTTACATAGCAAAGGTAAAAACACAAAACGTGGAAAAGATTAATGCCTACAGTGTCTCCAAAATAGCCCTGTGTTTTGAAATGTTGTTAAGAATGTGGCAGGTCTCACGTTGGGGGAATTTTTTTCATAACTGAGGCTGATCTTTTGTAGCAATAATTGTCCACACTGGCGTAAATTCAAAGCCCTGTTATAGCAAAAATATAGCAAAAAATAAATATAGCAAAAAAAAAGCAAAAAATAAATATAGCAAAAAAAGCGCAAAAATATACTTTTTGGGCTGCTTAGGGCAAACAGCTTCCTTTCACACAGATCCATTTCAGTGTGTTAAGAACAATAATCAGCCTTAAAAAGTACTCATAAACAAAGACCCATGTGCTGAGAAACAGTCAAATATTCACTAATAATTTCAGAGAGGAGAGGAGAGGAGAGGAGAGGAGAGGGAAAAAGATGAATCGGGCTGCAGCAGAAAAGTAAGTCAGGATTCAGGAGCATACACCTGAGTTACACTAATGGCATTGCAGTATATAGTCATAAGACTGATTTTGCCTTCACATCATATTTGTTGCCTCTGTGGGGGTTTTTACTAAGAAAATTTCTTAAATTCCTAAACAGTGCTCTGTATTTTAGTTTTCCACACAGTTTTGCCAAAAAATTGCTGAGGTTCTATCTCAAAAACATGCTGGGGATCCTGGACTCTCCACCACATGAACAGGTATTTCTATCTGCACATAGCTGTGCCCTGCAGAGACAAAAGTCCCAGGCCTCAAAGGCATTCTGATTGCGCCAGAATGATACCACTCCTGAGCTAATTATCTCTGCCTTTTGATAGGACCAGCCAGTTTTGACAGAATATAACATTGATCTACACATACTGTTTGTGATTCTTGAACTAACTTAGTCTTGGTTTCCAGTTATTTACCCAAAGTAGACATGTCCTGGGTGACTGAGCAGATCACATAGCTACTAAAGCAAGAATCAAAGGCCTGGGACAAACTTCTGTGAAACATCAGATAATCTTTTAGTTTACTACAGATACTATAACATCTATATGAATGCTGTATTGGATACAATGCAACCAAGTTAAAATCTTTTCATTCTTCTCTTTTCTGTTTGTCATCCTATTTATCTCTTCCTTATATGTGGTGTATGACATTAATGAACACAAAAGGAGAAAAAGTGAGTCCATGCAACTAGCACCCCTATTTCCTTCTGTGTACTGGGGACTAGAAGAAGCCTCCTTCAGGGAAAATTGTAAAGAAGAATAAACACCATGCCAGCATGGACTGTTGGTGAGGCAGATCTGAAAAAGATGGAGCCAGATTGCCTGTTGCTGAATGTCCTGCCCCACAGTAAGGACTTATTGGGGCGGTAAATGTGCATACATGCACACTGAAAACATGGCATTTATGCAGGGAGAAAAATCACTTTTCACACATGGCTTTCCTGAGGAGAAATCAAGCACTGAGCTGAGTCCTGAGTCCCTGGCACTGAATGAATTAAAGTAACAAAGTGACTCCAGCAGAACTGATTTATAATGCTTCAGTGAAGGAAACCTACCATGATGCTAAACTTTGAGTAAAGGAGACTGCAGAAGGCATCTGTTATCATTTTTGTGGCTGCCTGACACCTCCTGCCATTGTGGAGCAATCTGAGGTCACTGTTTTTGGTAGAAATACCAAGTACTGGAAACAAGACCTCAGGAGAACCTGCTGAAACTGGGCTGTAGAGTTTATCTTATGCCTGAAAGGTTGTAAAACAAGTCACAACCTCTTTGTACAGGCCAGTATGGCATTTTCTGTGTTTGTTCCCAATACCACAATGCCACAGAGATGAACCTTATTCCTCTTGTGCCCACTAGACCACTAAAGCATTAAGGCAACAAATAAGTATGAGACGCGTGTTCATAAAACACAATTTTTTACCAGACTTTTGTTGATTCCAGGCAAATACCAAAGGAGATTCTAAAGGTCTTCTTGCCCTCTAACATTTATGTACTAATACCTAAAAAAGATTTTGAGTAAATATTTAGGTAATCTTGTATACTAAGGATGTGTTTGTATGCAATTTTGTTGGAATTTGTCTATCCTGCACATTATCACCATTAGTGAAGATTTTTTAAATGGGAACATGTGTTGTTGTGAAGACAGTAAAAATCAGCTTGATTTGTACATGTGCTCTTGTAAAGTGATGTACTTAGCTATAATTTTCTTCTATATTATTTGTCATAGCAGCTAGGAATCCATCATTTACACCCAGACTATGGGTGGGTTTGTTTTTTTTTCAGACATCCCATGATATAAAATGTCAAGGCTTTGCACATAAGTGATGTTTTTTATTCAGAAGTTTTACTAACAAAATTACCAAGAAATGAGTTTGACTAAAACCAAACTTATTTTTCCCCTCATATTTTCCTCATACATAAAAAACAAAACAAAACAAAACAAAACAAAGCACAAACCTCTTCCATTTGTACAAAATGTTCTACTCTATTTATTTATTTATTTATCTGTGCATCTGTTGGTTTATATTCAGAACCGTATGGAAAAAACACATGGCAATGAATGGTTCTATTAAAAACATAGTAAATGGTTCACTCTCACTCCTTTATCCCATTGTTAGAGTACTCAGCAAGGACATAGGAGGATTCAGGCATGTGCTTGCCTTAGTCTGAAGCAATTTAAATCTACATCTTCTAATTTAATTCCCTGCAGCATACCTGGGTAGGCTTCCTTCAATCCATTTGACTGGAGATATTTCGGTTCACTGATGTATTCCTCCCATGGTTCTTTAATTTGTAAGATGGGACATTTATTTTTTAATACAGCTGTGACTTGTACTAGCAGATTGTGAAACTACCAGGACACAGACACTGTCCAATGTTTGTTTCCTGTTAAAGTGTTAACAGGAACCTTAGCACAATGTAGGCCTGTGGTAATTGGTGTCCTCCAGACCATTTCTCGGCATAGCTGGGATTAGCAGTGGAATCCTTCACAGTGACCAGACTGAATCCAGCCACCATCTTTTTGGAAGATAAGAGAATTTAGTCATATGGATACAAGCTGTAAGGTTTCTGTTGGTTGAGATCTGTTTTGACTACTAGCATACTTCTAAACTTCTAAATGTGCCAGATCACTGTGCCCAATCAAGCCAAAGGAGGGACATGATCTGTTGTAAGGTGTCACCAGTCTCTCAAATAATAGAAACCTCAATTTCGCCTAAATCTTTTGCAAAAAGGGGACAGATGACACTTTAACTCAATTTTGTGAATGGGTAAAATAAATTTAGAAGACACATAGAAGTTGTGATCATGCTCCAAACTTTTTAATTTATATGTGGGCAATATTGCCCATGAACCTTTAACAGCCTTCCCTTGGTGATTTTTTTTTTTAATCTGTTTGAGTGCAAGGGGATGGTCTATACCATATTAGATATCCTGCACATTGTGTACTTGTAAATGCAGAGTGTGAAACTACTGGTCACCAATCACTCATCAGAGTCATTAGCCCTGTGTGACAAGACCATAAATATACATGTTTGAAGATAGATATGCCCTTTCAGTTCCTAAAGCATATCAATAAAAACTGCCTGTAACATTGTAAGCCAATGTTCACATTAAAAACAGCTGAAAAGCAGAGAAATATAATGGAATAAAAATGCCAGTGAGAAACTGCGAAGCATCCACAGATACTTTTACTCTATATTGCTTTGACTTAGTTAATGGTAATAAATTGTTCCTGACAAATGCTTTTCCTCAGTCTTGTCATAGACTTCCAGATAAGGTAGAATAAATATGCCTGAAAACACTGTAACAAACAAAAGAGCCCTTTAGGAAGGACAAGCCATTGATTCTGTTATGTTTTCATTATTTTGACATTGATCAGAACAAGTGCTGTATGAAGTCTGGTGATACTCTCACATTTAGATACAAAACAGTGCATAATTCCTGCAAAGATATATATTGTTCTAGGCAGCAAGGCAGAGTATTTAAAGATAGTACTACTTGTTATAATGTAGATTTTGAATTGAAGATTCTAGATTGCTGTATTTTTGATTGCTTTAATAAAATTACCCTAATAAAATAATTATACAGAGTATTTACTCATTCTTGTTTCTTCAAGAGACTCCTACTGGAAAACTCTTGAAGACCATTTGAATAATAATTTGGAAAAAATGTTTTGTGAAATTTGAAAAGAGAATGAATAACTATTTTCAGGATCTCCAGCCAGAATTAAAATTAATTTTATAGTAAGCATTTCAGTCCTCTGAAGTATTTGTATTTTTTAACAACAGTATGTGACACTGGAGACATGCACCAAATGATTTCTAGAGGATTAATGTTTAATTTACAGAAGAGGTATGGTGCCAAAGTCCTCCTGATATCTGGACCACTCTCTTCAGTGAATGCATGCATGACATGCTTGTTCTCAGGTGTGCTTACTGGATCATGAGTCCTGGTGAAAGCAAAAAGGACGGAATTCTTTCTTTCTGTAGAGCAAAAAAAGTGGAAGGAAGAAGAGATTTGTCCCTGTCATCTTAATTTTCTAGATGCAAAGCCAAGTTGTCCATCATAAATGAACTAATGTGTTAAAGGAAATAATATGTTCCTGTAGCAATTTTTTCTGGTAACAATTGTGACATCTAATACTAAATAATAATTCTAAAAGGGGCATAGCAATGCAATTTTAATTAATTATATTTCTTTTCACATTATCTTAATAAAAAACACAAATTTATCAACCAATTTCATTATCCATTTAGTAAAAATGATTTCTAGCACTAACTCCCAAAGTCAATGATGTTAAGAGAAGTACTATGCGATAGCCATTATTAGTTAAGTACTGCTTTGAAACCAGCTTGAAATTTCACAATATTTTTGGAGTATCGTGAATAATACTTAATTTTTAATTTGTTGAAGTAATGATTTTAGTTTTCCATCTAAATTGTATCTGCAGGGTTTTAAAATCTTAAAATCTGCAGTATTTCAGTCAAATAGTTTCAGATGACTGAGCAGAAATTTCAGATTAATTTCATAGCTTCATTAGATCTGCTTTTCACGTTCCCCCCTGTTTAAGCTTTCTCCTGCATTTGGAACATGGCAAGCTCTGCTCAAGTCTGTATGACAGATATCTGAGCAACTAAAGTAACAGTGAGAAAAACCTTCATTTATTGTGACAATTATTTTCATTTACTGTTATAAAGACCTTTCTAAAAATTAACACAAACATTTTTTTTTTATTTCCATACATTTTTTTTGTCCCTTATCTTTCATTCACAAACTCCTACCAAATTTGTGGAAAGAAATCTTAAAGTCCACCAGCTGGAAAAGCAGATCTAAGACACAGATCGTTATTGAATATAACTCATTCAGTAGTTATGCTATGTGGATTCTTTCTGCATCTAATTTACTGTTATCTCACCTACTTCCATGGGCACTGAAACACCTATTTGTGTCAGCACTTTGCTTGAAGATGAACAATAAGGACTACACCCCCACTACATTTCTTTTACTTTTTCTATTTTAGTGGAATTGAATAGTGATTTGGAAATCTTTACAGAGCATTACTGTATTGTAATTAGAACTACAGGGCAAATCACAGGGCACGAGTTTCACGGTAGTCTCAAACCAGGTACCTAACTATAATCAGCCAGACAGATTCTGTCAGATCCAGGAACGCTTGCTGTGCAGAAACAATAAGAAGATTTGCATGCCAACACCCAGGACATATGTTAAGCCCTACCTGCTTCATTGCAAACCTTCTAAGCTGGTGAAAGCAGAGGTAAAAAAAATAATAATCTTTGCCATGTTAAACATGGGTAAGATCCAATTTTTTGTGTTTTCCTAGTGCTGACATTGGAAGGCTTTTCTTCAATTTAGTTTTCCTTTCTATACCAAGGTTGTGACAACTGCAGCAATAGGAAATGCTAAACCTGCTGAGTAGAAATGTCTTTTTCTAGAGTAAAAATCTTATTTCATATCCTTTTACTCAAAATGTTTTGCTGCCTTTGTGCCAAGCTGTGTAGACTTGTCACAAGGAAACAGCCATGGGAGGAGGTACTGAAATAATTGATGGTTGAGCATATTCTGTTTACTTTCTGAAACACAGAGATTTCACTGTGTCGTCTTGTTTCGGATCCTTTCAACAACAAAAATTGTTGATCCTGTCCCTTGCAATTACTGATACTAATGAACAATCTTCTTTACATCGGAAACACCTCCCTTCTTATACAGCACATAGCCGTGTGGCCAAAACACTGACATTTAAAACATGTTAATGTGGGGTGGGGGAAAGCATGGTTTAATTCTAAACCACTAATGTGCAATTTTAATCTGATTTAGAGTATTGGATGTGATTAAAACTGATTATAAATGAGAAGCTTCTACTTCATTCAATCTACTTAATGTTTTAACCTCTACTATACAGAATTTGCACTTTTCAACAATTCCTTATTTTAAGTCTTAACAAAGGGCTTCCATAAACCACCTTGCACATATTTGGTTGTGCAAACAAGCTGCCATTTGTCAAAAGAATTTTTGGTTCAGAGATTTAATTTGCTTATATTACATATAGTCCATATATAAATTTGTGTGACTTAATCTTCCTCTTTTATTTGCCCTTTGTCATAGAAGAAAATAAAAGCCGAGGATAAAAGGGATCAAACTGCCAGCCATATTTAGTGGTTCATAGATGATTTAGAATCAGGTTGTCCTTTCTGTACTCAGGGCCACAGAAAAGAGGGCTAAACATCTGGTCGTAGCTCCTTGTTCCAAGGGCTGCCCTGTGCAGAATGTGAGCTGACTACACCTTAGTGGAAGATCAGAAAAGCAGAACAGAAGTCTAGCTAGACTTTCTGGGTCATTTATTTTCTTTCATCAAGACTATTAACAGTCCAATGGCAACACACTGAATCCCTCAGCTGCAGATCACCAAAGACTTCTTAACTTCAATAAAGGAATTCTTAAGCCACTCAGACTCTTCATTTGCCTTTAGTAAATAGCAGATACAACCAATTTTGGCCCCTATGAAATACATCATCTGCTAAAAGAAAGTATCTCAAACTTCAGAAACCTAGCTTCTTTTGCTAGAAAAAGCATGACATTTCTTTTGGATTTTTTGCCATGTCCACCTTCAATAGTTAAATTTATCCCCCATGTTATGGCAGTTGCAGACTCTTACATCTCTGCTATCTACTTTCAGAATTCTTAAAGCAAAATTCAGGGTTTGATTTTACTATAGATAATACAGATAATCCATATTCTTCTGAAGATTCAGAAGCATCGGTTTCAGCTTTGAAGTTGGTAAATCCTTTCCCTAGCCTCATCATACAATCTTTGAAGTCCAAAGGGCAAAGGATCAACAAATAAATGGAGTGATCTATTTTTCTATATATGAAAATTAATGTCTGTATAGACTTAATAGTACCATTTTAATATACGTAAAAGTGTCCTAAAAACATTTCCATGTTTGAAAACACACCAGGCATGTGAGTGGGCAGGTGCCTGGTATGCCCAGAGGGCACAATTTGTAAAAATATCTCCAATAATTGCCTTAGACACCCATAAGGGGCAGATTCTTTGAATGCGTTATCCCTCAGAGAGATTCACATGCTCATACCTGCTGGAAGCTAAAGCCATCATCCATGGGTGACTACTTCCCAGGTATACTAAATATCTGTTCAGTTTTCAGTGCTTGAAAAGCAGGTGCTTCTGAAGCACATATCTGGTACATCTGTTTAGAGGCAGATGAATCAATAAGACAGTGCCTCTTGGGCAGGTAACTATTCTGACCTGCTTGAAAAGGAGGTCACTGTCAAGGGTGCCTCCAAGGCATACTCTGTTCAGTCAGCATGCACACCAGATTCAGAAGCTGGTGGCATGGCAGGTTTGTTTTAAAATATGCTACTAGGCATGTAACTGGACTAAGAACTGCAGGGTGGAAACTTGTTCAGGCAACCAGTCAAGTCAGTCTGTCTTAAAGGTCACATAGTTTCTATAATAACAAAAACCTCTTTGCAGGACTATATAATTCTTTCCCATTTTGCTCTCTTATTTATTTTGTTTGCTTTACCCTTTCTTCTCCCTGCTTCACAATCTTTTCCCCACAGTGAATCACAACCTGAGCTTTGATAGCCTAAAATAGATTCCCTGTGAGGCAATTACAGTTTTCTATAGTCTAAATCTACTCTTTGTTCAATGCACTGTGCAGAGCAGGTCCAAGCCCCAGTCCACTGGGAAAACCTCTGTGCTGATTGCTCCATGCTGGGGATCTCTGCCACCCGGGTCTCCAGCAGAGGAAAAGCACAGCACAACTCGGGGCATTTCTTTCTCTTCTCTACACAGTTAAGTGGTATGTCTGGGGTCAGCAGGTTGACAATATAAATTAGCCCTGTGACTCTGTAGGGGTCCCCTATGTCTGACTTTAAGCCTGCATTTTCTCACTGGAGTATTATAAGTAGAACTTAGGAATTTTGGTAAGATTAGTGTTACAATTTACTCTTAGCAAAGATAGGGCAAAATATAAGAGATGACATAGTTCTCCTTGCTAGATGGAAGGTGATATTTTTACATTGCAAAATCAGTAATTACACTACATTAAATTTTCCTATGAAAGAGTTATCATGTCTGCACTCAGTGAAGTGCAAAGCAGAGACCTGTGCACCCACATTCAAAAGTTTAGAATAATATAGAACTCCGTATTTTGATTACTTTATGATGTATGTGGCCTGGTGCCTTTTATTCACTCCTGACTAACAACAAGGCATGTCTGCCCCTATGTAATCCTATTCTCATTGCTTATAGACCAGACCAACAGAAGACTTGATACAGTCTAATTTTATACAAAGCCCATTGAGAAACATACTATATAGTCACTGTTTTTATAGAATCATAGAATGGTTAGAGTTAGAAGGGACATTAAAAATCCTTTAGTTCCAACCCCCTTGCTACAGGCAGAGACACCTTCCGCTAGACCAGGTTGTTCGAAGTCCCATCCAGCCTGGTCTTGAACACCTCCGGGGATGGAGCAGCCACACCTTCTCCGGGCAATCTGTTCCAGTGTCTTACCACCCTCACAGCAAAAAATTTCTTCCTTATATCTAACCTAAGTCTATGCTCTTTCAATGTAAAACCACTACCCCTTGCCCTATCACTACGCTCCCTGATAAAGAGTCCTTCCTCATCTTTCTTGTAGGAGCCTTCTAGGTACTGGAAGACTGCTATAAGGTCTCCCTGGAGCTTTCTCTTCTCCAGCCTGGACAACCCCGATTCTCTCAGCCCGTTTTCATAGGAGAGGTGCTCCAGCTCTCTGATCATCTTTGTGGCCCTTCTCTGGACTCGCTCCAACAGGACCATCTCCATCCTGTGCTGAGGGCTCCACAGTTGGACACAGTACTCCAGGTGGGGTCTCACCAGAGCAGAGTAGAGGGGCAGAATCACATCCCATTGACCTTCTGGCCGCACTTCTTTTGATGCAGCCCAGGGTGCCGATGGCAATCTTTGTGGCCCTTCTCTGGACTCGCTCCAACAGGACCATCTCCATCCTGTGCTGAGGGCTCCACAGTTGGACACAGTACTCCAGGTGGGGTCTCACCAGAGCAGAGTAGAGGGGCAGAATCACATCCCATTGACCTTCTGGCCGCACTTCTTTTGATGCAGCCCAGGGTGCCGATGGCAAGCACACATTGCCAGCTCATGGTGAGCTTCTTGTCCACCAAAACCCAAGGTGCTCACCAGAGCAGAGTAGAGGGGCAGAATCACATCCCATTGACCTTCTGGCCGCACTTCTTTTGATGCAGCCCAGGGTGCCGATGGCAAGCACACATTGCCAGCTCATGGTGAGCTTCTTGTCCACCAAAACCCAAGGTGCTTCTCCTCAGGGCTGCTCTCAGTCCATTCTCTGCCCAGTCTGTATTTGTGCCTGGGACTGCTGCGACCCAGGTGCAGGAGCTTGCACTTGGCCTTGTTGAACTGCATGAGTTCTGCACAGGCCCACCTCTCAAGCCTATCCAGGTCCCTCTGGATGGCATCCCTTCCCTTCGGTGTGTTGACCTCACCACACCGCTTGGTGTCATCAGCAAGCTTGCAGAGGGTGCCCTCAGTCCCACTGTCCATTTCAACAACAAAAATGTTGAACAGCACTGGTCCCAGTACTGACCCTTGAGGAATGTCACTCATCACTGGTCGCCACTTGGACATCAAGCTGTTGACTGAAGAGCTTGCACTTGGCCTTGTTGAACTGCATGAGTTCTGCACAGGCCCACCTCTCAAGCCTATCCAGGTCCCTCTGGATGGCATCCCTTCCCTTCGGTGTGTTGACCTCACCACACCGCTTGGTGTCATCAGCAAGCTTGCAGAGGGTGCCCTCAGTCCCACTGTCCATTTCAACAACAAAAATGTTGAACAGCACTGGTCCCAGTACTGACCCTTGAGGAATGTCACTCATCACTGGTCGCCACTTGGACATCAAGCTGTTGACTGAAGCTCTTTGAGTGTGGCCATCCAGACAGTTCCTTATCCACCCAGTGGTCCATCTGTCAAATCCATGTCTCCAATTTAGAGACATGGATGCTGTGTGTGACAGTGTCAAATGCTTTGTACAAGTCCAGCTAGGTGACATCAGTTACTCTTCCCTTCTTCACCAATGCTGCAGCACCATTGTAGAAGGCCCTCAAATTTATTCAGGCACTATTTGCCCTTAGTGAAACCCTGTTGGCTGCCACCAATCACCCCCTTATTTTCCATGTGCCATAGTATAGTTTCCAGGAGGATCTGAATACTTTTGTAATATTTGCTTATGTATTATCTTTTAAATAGAAAAAGTACCTAAAATTTAATACCTAAAATTTCAAATTATTTAATACCTTATATTTTATGTGGCAAAAATGTTTGATGTTTCTCAATTTCTGATAAATGTTCATTATGAGAAAACTGTTCTTAAAATGGAAATTGTCAAAGAAAAAGATCATTTTTACATAATAACAAAGAAAAACAAATGTTAAGGTAACTGATTTTCTGTTTGAATTACAAAGTTTTTTTCATCTAAAACTGAATGGATTTACATTTAAATAGCTATATGAAATGAATCATATTAATTTTTTTTTCTATTAAATATCTAAAATGTCTTAAACTAAAATTTTGAGTTGAATAGTTATTTGGTGGAAAGTGAAAGAAGAGAAAAGTAGAATGGCAAACTTTGAATGCTAATCAAGGACAGAAAATCCATGTTTTTTGCAGTATTTTCCAGATTTCTTCCCTGGGTTTCCATAGTTACCATTCAATGGAGGAAGTTTCTCAAGAGGCAGGTGAGCAGAGTGTTGCCCTATCTGTCCTTCATGTATTGCTACGTCTGTTCTATTGGTTTCAGGCCACCTTCAAGTTCTGGGCTCTGCTCCCAGTATGATGTCAGCTCACCTAGCTGGTTGTATCTTCGGTAGTTTCTACATGATAGGTTTACTTTGACAAACTGATGTTTCACAAATAAAATACTATTGCAATATGGTGGAATATAGGATAGACTTGCATATGTGGCATGTAGGCACCAAAGCATATCTGTCTGCTGTGTCATTGTTGGTTGTTTACAATTTTTTGATGCTTTCATTTCCTCTCCCTCCAAATATCGGCCTGAATTTAAACACACTTTTCACTTTAAATGTGTTACAGAGGTTCACAAAATCAGCAACTCAAAATTCTTGTTACATACTGACTTAAAAATGTTAAGATACTATTGTCCAACTGGAGATTATTTGGATTGATTCCTTGACAGGTATGGTTTTATCATGTTTGCTGATTTTCCAGCCAAGGCATTTGATTTAAAATGTTCACTCTTTCCATATAAGGGCTACTTATGTATTTATTTTCACCTTTATCTACCCCTAGAAGCTAGTAGACAAAAGATACATATTACACAGTCAATAGGAAGGGTATACAACCAGCTGTTCAGTAGATAATTTCCTAACAAAAATTCATTTAAATAAAATTCTGATACAATTTACATTCAGCAATCTTGTGATTTTATCCAGACACATTGTGTTATATAGCATGCCATTTGTCAGAAACAGTTTGGAATTTTAAGAGCAAAACCTTATACATGCCACTGTTTGACCTCAGCTGCAAAAACTTTGTATATAATTCTCCTACATGCTTGTATTCTGCATGACTGGATTAATGAATACAAGAATAATAGGCCTCCAAGGTGATTTACATGCATTGATTAAATGTCAGCACTGAAATGCAGTAGGTTTTATTTCTACAGACACTGAGAACAGACAGGGAGATTGTAACCATTGGTTAAACAAGTTACCTATCAATTTTTTTAGAGTATAATTACTTTTTCTTGTTTTACTGAAAGGATAGTCAAATAATAAAACATTTGGAAAGCTGTACATAAAGTTACTTAATTTTGCAGTTGCAAGACATATTATTTGTTCTTTTAGTGTACAGTACAGTAAAGCTGGGGAAAACACTAACTTTTGCAATTTAAGAAAAAATTTAAAATTTTCATGGGATAGTAGGTGAATGATATCAGAGGAAATCAAATTAAAGCCTTGTCTTGGTATAACTTAGTAGAGAGACCGTAAAAGTAGATTAGATATTTACCTCTTCAAAATATTTGAAAAAATGTGAGCATGGCATGAAGAGAGATTGTTCAATTAAATCTCTTTAAAACATTGAATTTTCTGTCATTATCAGTATACATTAAATATCCATATCCATACTCACTACCACAACAAAACATCTAACAGCAAAATCTCCCAGGAGACTAAATAAGCCATTAATGACAAAACTCCCTTCACAACAAATCAAAAAAATTATCAGTGACCCAAAATGTTAAAACTAGTGCATTCTTCAGTATGGTGCTGGGTCCCAGTTTCATCCCCAACCAAATGCACAATGAATCATGTGTTGCGTTATCCACATGTGACTTGTTGAATACAGGTTAAGTAGGCTCCCACTATTACAGTCAGATAAACCCTGCTTGCCTAGTGGTAGCAATTAAAAATTATGGGATGCTATTGTTTTCATTTGAATCATTTATGCAAATTCAAAGTGACGATCAATTGATTGATTCAAGGATATATGAAAGGATGAACTTTTAGAATTTGTGTATATATATAGTATTTGTATTTTCCACTAATTAGTACAATTTAATTTGTGTTGACTCAGCAAGGTGTTTTCTCATCTTTCCGTCCTGACTAAATCAGAGGTTGAGAAACTTTAACAGATTCTTCTTCTTACAGCTACATTATTCTGATCAAAGATAAAAAGAAAATATGTCACACCCCAAATAATAATAATAAAGAATACTGAAAAGCTAAGATATTGAGGGAATTGGGCTAGATAACTGAGTATAGAAGGTTCATATCAGACATCTGTGAACCAGCAGAGGAACAGGTGGTAAAAATCTAAGTGTGTTTTTAGGCAGGTAGATCTCAAGAGATTAATTCAACCAGGATTTAAGATTGAGACAGCAGATGTGCACATTTTTAGAAGGGAGTGTACAAAAAACACCATTAAAAAAGCAAACAAAAAGCCCCCCACTTAAGGCTGTATTGTTAAGATCTTGATAGCTGATTAATAAGGTTCTTCAACAACTTATGTGGATGTATGTATATACAACCACATTGTAACAGTACTTCAGCCATTGTATATGGGGGTTGAAAAACTTTCTCATGTATCAGTATTACACAAATTATTCCTGACTCCAGAAATCATTGGGTCCCATGTTCTTTTCCAGCTCCTGATGTTTCTGAATGATTTTTCTCTTGTTTGCTATGGTGATGAATGCCAGTAAGAACAATAGACCAGATAGTCACATCTCCTGTAATGTCTGGTCTTTTCCTTCTTCAGGATCAGGATGGGGTCATAATCCACAGTTATGAGAGACTTTTTGGATGGAGAAATAAGCATTACCAAATCAGAAGCTTATTTTTAGTGTCATAAAAATTATTTGGGGGGATGATAGGAAAAAGACAAATGGTTCATAAAGACATCAAATAGTTAATTTCCAGTTGTTCAGAAAAGAAAGAGGTTCCCTGAGGCTTATGCTGCATCTTGGTATTTATTGAACTTTAAGCTACAACCAACAGGCTGGTTAATAACAATTCATGCAGCTGTCAATCTTTTTGACCAATGCCATCAATATTTCACGCTGCCAAATAACAACAATTAAGAACCAGGACTGAAGAAGCACTCAGGGCAAAAGTGTTTCTAACACTATAATGAAATCGACAGTGTAGGACAGACATTTCCAATGGGCATTCAGAAAAAGGCTTTCCTGTTATTCTTTTTTCAAAACAGTGTGAATCAGTATTCTTTATTACACACTCAAAGCGTTCACACACTGGACAAATTTTGTAATCTTAACCCATAAAACTCAAACAAATATACTTTTTGGAATGAACATTAATTAAGATAAACTATAATTTTAACCTGAAAGCAATACCTAGATTTTTATAAAGAGAATTTTTTTTCAAGTGTTTATAGAGCATTTACATTTTGGTAAATGTTTACACTCAACATTAGCTGAGGTACCAGCCCTCCAGCCCAAATGAGTAAAAGAAAACAATTTTATAAATTATTTTTCAAAAACTTAATTTAAATATTCATATGTCACTTTAAACAGACCATACTGACGGTTCTGCTTCCAATCATAAATATAATCATAGGCATAAAACTTTTCAGTGGTAACCGGCAATGTCTGAAAAAAATATAAAAGGGACAAAAGGAGCTATGCTTCTTCCATATTAGATCACTGGATTTTTAGATTTTACTTTAATCATATTAAAATCCAGTTACTTAAAAATATTTATTTAAGTGCTTTTAAAAAAATATTTTTAAAGGATGTTTATGGGTACATATGTTCTAACTTTAGGTAGGTAAGACTATACAAGTCTATGAAGATTTTCAAGTAGTGTTAATGAACGTGTTTCTCCAATCCCACCCTTCACATCTCTTAAATGACTCCTATATCCAACACACATTTCTGTAATTCTCCTGAGCTGCAACTTGAAGTTACAAAAATTACCAGATAAGATTAGAACAGTAGCCATAATATCTCTTTTGGTATTCTTTGTTTTTGCAGAGAGTTCCAGCATAGTTTTTTGGCTCAGATACTTTTTATTTGATGCCATTGAAGAAAAATGAAGGTAAAAACTCCAATTAAATGCCAAAGTCCATACCAGCAGACAATTTAAACAAATTCACAGAATCGCAGAATATTAATGGTTGGAAGGGACCTTTGATACCATCGAGTCCAACCACACACAAAAAAAAAAGAAAAAAAAAGTCATATGTCATTTGTCCAATGTCATAGGAGTGAAAACAATTTTGCAACTTCGCTGTTCTTTTAAAGGTCTAATATAAATCCCTATGTCTTACAGGCTTATAATATATTCTGCAATAGTTTTCTTACATCACCCAAGGAATCCAAATCTTCTGGTCTACTGAAACAAATGGAAGTTTTAATAAAAAATGTTTTAATTAGAACACAGGAGAATATACACATATTATTAAGGCAAAAAGAACAATAAGAAACCAAACAAAAAACAAACAGAAGAATTATTAAGAACCCTTCAAGTACCTGGAAACACCATGTAATGTAAAGAAGTGAAAAGGGACATTTTAAAGATGTGTGCTTGCATGGCCATCACTCTTTAAACTGAAAAGATGTAGGCATCACACTATTTTAGATCAATTTTAAAATAGATTAAAGACTTATTTTACTTACAAACAAAAGAGTCATTACAAACCTACAAAAGAAAGACCTTCTAAAGAAGTCTTCTTGCCATAATAGTCATATTGATGATGTTCCTTTCCTAAATCTATACAAACACCTCATCGGGGACCTGGGATGCACTCCTTAGTCTAACAGTACAAACATAGGCAAGATATCTGTAACTGTACAGGAGAGAGAGACATTGACCACAATCTCTTTATTCCTGTTTCTCTTGTTGCGAGTCCGTATTTGTTTCATTAAACCTATTGATGTTTCTGTCCTCTACATGGTTGTTTATCTTCTTTGCTCCTCTTACATAGGTGTCTTGCCAATATAAGTACTTGTCTACTAGGCTTAACCACTTATTAAAACTCTGGAAGTTTTCAGTGGTAGGATTGAAATTCATGGGTTGGTTGGGGTTTTTTCCACATTTTTTGTTTCATTCAACATGCAGAATGAGGAATTCTGAAATTTGAAAGGGACAGTCCAAATTTGGTCACTCTTACTATTTTACCTTTTTTTAGCTGAATGATGTCCTGTGACGCTGATCTGTCTTGAGAACAGAGCCTAGATAAAGACACAGGGGTATAATGTGTAGAGGTCTTAATTCCCACTAATTATTCTTGCAGTTTCAGAAAGACCTGAAATAAAGTGGAGGTTTTGTTGGTAGGGGAGTTGGGGGAAAGCTTTTTCTTCTTGTGGAAAATTCTTTTAACTTGTGCTTTCCTGCTGAAATTTTCAATTTAAAGTAAATATACAGGAATGACTGTTTCAAGTCTTCAGGCAAAGATGAAAAATAGCAAACAATTATATGAAGTAAGAATTATTCCCACTCATTAATCTCTCCTACCTACAATTAAATCTCACTTAAAATTCAACCTGTGAATTACGTTCTCACCTATGAAGCTTTAAGGAGTTGGGCTGGCTTTTATAGACCTCTTCTGTTAAACAGAATTGCTGGAGTGGATCAGAAAGACTGAAGCAAAAGTGCTGCATTCAGAAATGCAATTCTTACTTTTTGATCTATTTCCAAGGTTTGCATATATTATTTAACACCAGTCAGCAGCTCAGCCCCACCCAGACGCTCACTCATTCTTTGCCAACAGATGGGAGAAATAATCAGAAAAGTGAGGAAAATCAAAGGTTGAGATAAAGACATTTTAACTAGTAATTCAAAGCTGCGTGCAAACAGAAAAAAAACAAGGAGTTAATTCACTATCTCTATCAGCTGACAGGTGTTGATCCATTTCCAGGAAAGCAGGGCTCCATTGTATATAAGACTGAATTGGGAAGACAAATGCTGTAACTCCAAATATTCACCCCTTCCTCCCTCTTCCCCCAGCTTTTATTGCTGAACAGGGCATCATATGGCATGGAATATCCCTTTGATCAGCTGAGGTCAGCTGTCCCAGCTGTGTCGTCTCCCAGCCTTGTGTTCACCACAGCCTCCTCGATGGTGGGGCAGAGTGAGAAGCAGAGAAGGCTTCCTCCCTCTTCCCCCAGCTTTTATTGCTGAACAGGGCATCATATGGCATGGAATATCCCTTTGATCAGCTGAGGTCAGCTGTCCCAGCTGTGTCGTCTCCCAGCCTTGTGTTCACCACAGCCTCCTCGATGGTGGGGCAGAGTGAGAAGCAGAGAAGGCATTGACTCTGTGTAAGCACTGCTCAGCAACAGCTAAAAAATCAGTCTGTTATCAACACTGTTTTGGTCAAAAATCCAAGGCAGCCCCATACAAGCTGCCTCAAAGATTAACAATTAAAATAGAAACATTTACTGCTTATGACAGTGTGGGTCCTGGCTGTTGAAAATGTTTGTCTCTGCCATCTTTCAAATTTGAAATGCAGAAAGAGGAGTTTACCTTGTTATTTCCCAACTGTCTTTGTATCACTGTATTGGATGATGCAACACTTCAAATATTATGTTAAGCATCTAGTTAATAAATACCTACTAGCTGAATTTATCTCCTAGGAAAGTGAAATACAAAAAAAAAAGGTATTAGGTATCCCAGGGTGATCCTTGAGAGTGAATCTCTGTATTCATGTTGAAATGAGTTGAGATAACTCAATGTGGCCGAGGGCAGATATGTTCTGAATTTTTAACACTGGATGTTGTAGCTTTTATTGGACAAGGAAATGGTGAAAGAGCACGAACACATGCGGTAGGCTGTATGAAGCAAAGGCTGTATGTAGGGTATGAAGCAAAGCTTTTTTTTTCACAAATAACACTATGAACATTTTGATTAGTGTGTTATTTGTGTTTCCCCTTTTTCCAAATGAAATGTCAACATTTCAGGATCTCTTTTGGACTACCTTGCATCAAGAAAAAGCACATAGCATGGTGCATTAAATTGAAATGTTGGTGCATTGGGTCAGCAAAAGATACATTTCTTCTCTGGAGCTGGAGTCCAAAATCTACCAACCAGCACTCCATAGAACACACTTCCTACTAAATATTCTGTTATTATGGAACAGAAGAAGGTTTCTTTATAGGTGCAGAATCTCTTAGAAGATTTAAGGGAATTTGTCTGCCCACACAGACCTGCAATTCAATAGAAATAACATCTTATCTTGTCATTGTGGAGGAGCCAGAGCTAGTGGAAGGGAACCCCAACAAATCAGTTTTCTGATATAGTAGAATAGAATGAGCTGAGCATCTGCAGAGAATATATTTCAAATATATATTCTTACCATATTTCAGGTTTGAAAAGGTTTGGAAAGCATTAGGTTTGAGAAGCCTTCATTAAGAAATGTGCAGGGTCTAAGCAACACATATCTTTGCAAACAGAAAATCTGCCAAAATAAAACCACTAGTTTATAATTATAAAAAGGAAATGAGAGTTTTCATCTCAGTTGCATTTTCAAACAGTGGTCTCCTAGTCTTTTATGAGAGCAATCTGGAAAATATTATTTCCTTGCTGCATGTACGGTAGAGGCTGGTTTATAGTTGCTTGGTTTGGTTCAAATTTATAAATGATGCCAATAACAAAGTCATCTATAAAAACGAAGATGACAATTCCTGGAAGAATAAGGAAAAAGAAAAACATTTAGAATTCTCCCAATCTGAGGAATCCAGTGTAGGATATTTCAGAGGAACACAACTTTTTAAACCGTTTACATTTTATCTGATTGTCTCAAACTTTTTTTTTTTTTTCTTATAGGTATGCAATCCTGTTCTCCTTGAAAAGTTTAGAAAACAAACACTGGTTATTCATATTTTCAAGGTCTCAACTCTTCTGTAATTAGGATCTGAAGTTGCCATCACTGAAATGATACTACCTTTAGTAGGAGGTTGATTATATCAGGAATGATCGAAGTTTTTTCAAGTGTCCTGTTTTTCCAGTTTGTTTGTGGAAGCATTAGGAATTATTTAACTGACAAAACGTAGTTCTCTGCATTCACAACCATATCAGGGCTGAAAAAGCGAGCAAAGTTCTTACAATTAAAAAAAAGAGACAAGGTCTTTGTGGAGTGTGCAATTTGCAAAATGATAGCCCCAGGTTACAGGAACATAGTGAGACTGGCAGACTGTACAGCGTACTATACAGTACAGTACAATGTCTCTAATTAAGCAAACAACTGAAGGGTATAAGGTCAAGTGCAGAAGAACCTCTCATCTTGTAAGCCAGACACCAGGCTCAGTCAGCTCTGAGCCATAAGCTCCATTCTGTCCTCTGTTAAGTGCATATGGCTAAGGAAGATCCTGATCCTCTGAAATCAGTGTTAATCAAAGAATCATAGAATCATAGAATGGTTAGAGTTGGAAGGGACCTTAAAGATCATCTAGTTCCAACCCCCCTGCCCTGGGCAGGGACACCTTCCACTAGAGCAGGTTGCTCAATGCCCTAACCAGCCTGGCCTTGAACACTTCCAGGGATGGGGCATCCACAACTTCCCTGGGCAACCTGTTCCAGTGCTTCACCACTGTCACAGTAAAGAATTTCTTCCTAATATCTAATCTAAATCTCCTCTCTTCCAATTTAAAACCATTACCCCTTGTCCTGTTACTACACTTCCTGACAAAGAGTCCCTCTCTGGCTCTCAATGTCCCATCAGTATCAGCGTGCCTGAGATTTCATTTGTGTATTATGAGTTGGTGTCTGGGTCTACATAATGCACCCAGGAATGATAAATTCTCTGCCCTCTCAGAGTGTTTAACTCACCTGGAACAATGCATTAACTTGAGTGGTTCAGTATTCCCAGAGAAAAGCTCTGTTAGATATTCATCTATCAAGTGAAAGATTCTACAGCATAGCGAGCACGCATCCTCTTGTGATCAAGAAGATACCTGCCTGCATGGACAAAGATATCTTTACCAACTCACTTTAGACATAACAAAGACATCAAATTGCTTGGAATAGTTGTTGCTATTTTGACAGATTTGTTGAACGACATAGATGTATTTCCTGTGCTCAGTTTTGCAGGTCTGTTGGGCTCACCTAACTTTCAAGTAACAGATTCAGATAAAAGGACTCCTCAATGTTTAGTTCTTGCACCTTCTCTGTTATTGTATTTTCTCCCATATCTTCCTATTGCTTTGTCTGAGCTACTTCCTGGATCTGGACAGCCTGTTAGAGCTGAAGAATGGCCTGAAACCTTGATAGTATGTAGAAATATTTTTTTACAAGAGTTATTTCTTATTCAGTTGATGTAAGGAATATCTTCCTCTGCCCATATACCTAACAAATGTAAAGCAAAATGGTTCTTTTCCTAGAAAGGACATTATCATAATAAACCAATTCTTGCTAATTTATATTTTTACAAAGGCGTCTCTTCTGGATGACCCTTTGGCTGCTGAATATTACAGTATAGTTGGTACATGCTGTTAAAAATATTGCTCTATTTTGCCTTTAGCAATCATGCAGCAAAATATTGCTCAGCATGAAAATTAAATGATAAAGATAAGGCAGTTAATAATTGCAAGATATGCTACTGTATCTCCTGTTATTAAAATGAGTAACATGAGAGGATTCAGAATACATATCCTTAATTATTTTTGTCTGTCTATTCAGGAAATAGACAACCAATGTCAAAAAACCCACACCAAAACCACAAAATCAGTTTTTCTGTTATCGGATTAAAACAATTTTTTTTTTTTTCCTTCGGGGCTTTTTCCCTGCACTAAGGATCTGTAATTCCAATTGATCTTTTAAAGTACTTTTATCAATTATTTAGACACAATTAACATGCCACTGCAAATATTGAGAGGTTTAATGTTATTACTACTGGATTTTTCATACATGTCCCCTGAAAAATGGCCTTTCCTAGACATAAACCATCATATTTGCAACCTGACATCAGCACTGTTGACTTCCCATGTCACAGCTTCTGTCCCCATGATATCTTGAGATAATGGTGAATAAAATACACAAGCAAGACAAAAAATGTAATCCTTTAGAAAATAAGTACTTGATCTTAAGAAAAAGATCATTTCATCCACTCACTTACCACAGGTAACCCAGTCCAGTGGCTCAGATAGAATTAGCCAGTTTTTGAAGAGTTTAAGAATAAAATTAAAAGGCCCTTCTGCATTCCTCCCATTTAGTTATCAAATGTGATCACATAATAAAATTCTATACAAAATTTACCATGCTGTTGGATAACAAATAGGAGCTTTGCCTACTGAATGCATATTGGGAGACTATTCCAGAACCTTATTCTTGTAACTCCTCCTTTTAATTATTTTTAATGAAAGACGGATAAAAACTATCTGTAAATGTATTTAGTCACAGAGCTAAAGGACTTTCATAGGTGTTGCTTGAAGGGATAAAAATAAAGCTTGGTATAGTTCTCTGTCTTCTATTTTGGTATGCACTGCATTTCAACAAAACAGTGTGTATATTTAATTATAAAACTTCTTCCAACTCCAAATGGCATGCATTAGAAAGAGCCCAGATTCAAGAAAATGAGATGGCTAAAGTGATTCTGTTATAACATTCTTCAGCCAGGATAAACCGTTTTGCCAAAATCAGACCTTCTGGAAAGAAGAACCTTTATCCTTCCAGATGTCTGTCCATCTCCTTCTTTGGGCCAGAAACTTTTTTGTAAAATTTTACTTTTAAAACTAAATCACTGAAACTGTATAAAATTACTGAGATCCTATCAGTTTACCTGACTTTTCAGCTACAGAGAAAATGCATAGAGATCTTTTCCGGCAACTCCAGTGAATCTGGGATCTCTGCCTTATGAGTTATTATGAACAACTTGGAAAGAATCGTATATTGTCCTACTCGGATTTCATGTTCTGAAGACATCTAAGCTTTCAATATCATAAAAATTCAAGTAATAGAATCATTAGAACATTTCTCAACATGAAAAAACTTGAATTAATTAGGAAAAAAAAAAGAATCCTTTCCCTTAGAGAAAAACAGATCCCTTCCTCTGAAGGCTCTACCAAACAGTAACAAGACACTGTAACTTTATGTGCCATAAATATAGTTTTAGCACATATAACTCTCTTTGCCATCTATTATCTCTTAACAGAGACATCAACAGCAGGGCCTATTGCTTAATTATGTTATCAAATTTTAGTAGCTAATTTCTTCAGTTTACAACATAGGTTGTATAGCAATATATTTCTTTTATTACTAGTGAATGAAAAACCTGCAGTAACAGCCAAACCTTTTCAGCAAACACCTTTTAATTTACTTTAAACTGATTTAGCATCCAGGATTAAACTGTAATTCAAGGTGTAAGTTTTTTTCCTCACAGAAAACAGTAACTAGTTAGTCAGTAAATCCAGACTATTAAAAAAATATTGCTGGAAGGGACTTCAAAATGCTATTTGTCTACCTCTTTGCCCTCAGGCAGGATGTCTGTTATTGCCAATAGATGTTTGCCTAATCCAATCTTAAAAAACTCCAGTTCTGCAAATTCCAAAAGCCAAAAAAATTAAGGAGATTATAAATTAGATAAAATTTTCTCTAATCTGTAAACTCAGACTCCTTTCTTGAAATGTATGACCTCTGCAACATGTATTTTAAGGTGTTTATAATTTCTCTCAGCCCTGTCTCTCAGATTTTTCAACTTTTCTAACTTTGCTAGGAGAAAGAATCAAACCCTCATCAGGTCCATATTGATAAGGAAGTGAGTAGATTTTTAGAATTACTAGAGATTGTACCATAGTCCAGTGTAAAGCTAGGAACAAAAGAAAGGTTTAAAGAAATAACTGTCTTCACAAAGGCAAGCAGATGTTCTTTCCTCCAGAGGCCTCTGCATTGGATAGTGGGCTATCCAATATATAAATCTAAATATATATTATCCAAGATAATAAAACAGAAAATTATTAAGTTCTTGTCTCCCTTTTTCCAAGTTTGTCTTTGCAATTCACAATCCATCCACAACTCAGAGTAAGTTATTGCTTTAGTTTCTGGAACTACTGGGTGGTATTTTTTCAATAAAAGGAAATATTTTCATATCTAAATGCTTTGGAATAAAATTATTTCTGGTGGCAAAGGTCTATATTGTGAGTAATCTGGAAAAATATCACTACTTTTTAAAGAAATCTTAGAAAAATGACCTGGAAGGGAGCAGGGAAAGTTAGTTTGTTCTCCCTGCTCAAGAGAGATCAGCTGTTCCTGTGTCATTTCTGACAAACATTACCACTTTATTTTAGAAAGCTCCCATGTTAGAGAGTCCACAGCCCCCCTAAGCAGGCTGCATAGGTTTTGGAGTTTGTTCTGACATCAAACCTAAATCCCCTTTTCTGCAGTTTAAGCCAATTTAAATGTGGGGGGCTGATATTCTTGCCATTAGTATGAAATAAGTGTGTCTTTGTTGTTGTGAAAACCCTCAGGCTTGTGGTGTGAGAGGGTTAAAGAGAGTATAGACCCTCTTTGGCTGCTCAAATGAAAAATCAAGGGGTTTTCTGTTCATTAACAAAGAACTATACATCTTTTACTGAAGTCTGATAATTTATACTGTACTTTTACTCTCCTTCGCTTAAAGCCATGTAAAAATATGTGAGGATTTTTTTTTGTGGATGAGTAGATTCATTAGTTCCCTGATCAACATTCTGTAGCTGCTAGATATGGTCCTTGCAAAGAAAAAAAAAAAAGCCAACCCCAAAAATGGATTCATTATAGTAATTAATTATAAGTCATTCTTAGTAATACCAGTAGGTGCATTTTTGCAAATATAACTCAGTCTTTACCAGTATCTTTTCATGTGCATGTGAAAATTTCCACCTCCTGCAGTAGACAACAGTTTTTTGGGTCTTTCTGGAATGAACACGCCTTTATATTCAGGGAGGGAGAGCATTATAGGTAACTACAGAAGAGCTGCTGAAACCTTGCTTACTCACGCAAGCATTAGATCACATAGTCTAAACCCAACCAGTCTAACAGCCACCGAATTTGTATCTGTATGCAGACAGAGCACAGTCCCATGCTATATGGTTGCTTCTATTGTGAACGATTTATTAATTTATTTAAAGTAAGTACCAGTTGCTTTGAAAAACAGTTTCAGACCCAGAACAAAAAAAATCTACATTTTTGAAACATTACGCACTACATTATAAACTTGGATAAGTTTTAACATGTTTGTATTATCTCTGGTTCTCTAGTTTAATTTTAAAATGTTTTATATAGACTTTCATTATCTGTTGTGTATTGTTGATGACTTTTATTTTGGACAACAAAAGTGTGATAATAACAGAAGTTCTGTCCAATTGTGTCTCTATGGCATGCGACAAATTATCATTTATCTTCTATTATATTTGCATATATACTTTTTGTGGTAAATGCTAATTGGAAATGTCAGAGTTTTACTTCAATTTAATTAGCCTAACTGCACATAGAAAAGAGTGGAAATCTCTTTTAATTTAAATAACATTTATTAAGAATGCCCAGAATATCGTTGCTGTTGGAGTTTCCTAGGTAACCCTAAGCATTTCGATTGTCAACTTACAGAACTGCTTGACACATGGAAATTCCTGCAAAGTTACTACCTGGAGAAGGGTTGCCATTTGTCTCCTGGATTTATTCCATTTTTATCTCTTCTACATAAAACAGATTAGAGAACATGATTTTCAGAATTTTCTTCTTTAATTCTTTCATGTTCTTGTCTTTTTTTCTGTGTGCTCTTTGGGGACTATTTGGAAAATGTGTTCTCAGATCCACTGTGCTCGCAGAGAAGAGAACCCGTCCCTGTGTGCTGACAGCAGAGATGATGCTAGGTGGATGTAGCTGCTGGGCAGATTTCTGGTTCTATCAAGTAGATCTGTCAGTGGAGTTTCTTCCCATCAAAAATGCAGAATCTGAAGAAAGCAGTTGGTACTTTCTGGCATATGTGTGAGTCAAGTGGAGAATAGGTTAAGTGTGGTTTTCAGCAATGACATGTAAGGTAGGCTGTGAAACCCTTTGCTTGGTGACATGAATTCTACAGGCTCCCTAAATGTCCCACTTAATTTTAGGTAAGCCATTTCTATTCTGTCAAATTTTCTTTCACATGGCATTCAGAAAGAAATTCACAGGAATGTACAAGAGGAAAGGATTATTTCAGGTACCATGGAGAGGGCACAAAACCTCATTTCCTGGGTAGTACTTAGGTACTAGAAATTCAGATCCACAACAAAAGATCCGAAAACCACAGCTGAACTATCAAAAGGTTTCTGTGATAATTCTGAAATCTGCACAGGCAGTTAATTTGACCCCAACCACCAGAAAATAACCATGCTAAAACTTCAAAAAGTCTCTGAAGGGGCCTTTTTCACAGATTTTTAAACTCTTGCTTCACAAAAGCACACATAGTCTCCATTCTTTTCCCCAAAGAGAATAAAATCCTTATATATGTGAGGGCAGTTATGAATGGGTGACTACATAGTCATAGGGAAGGTTGAGGGAAAAAAAGGTTAAACCACAATAAGAACTCAGTGCTCCTTTTAGAGTAGAAATATCTTTGGGCAGGGCAGTTATTACCTCATGAAAAGATACATAAATAGAAGCATATAAAGTTTACTGATGTTTCATTTTAATTTTTTTTAAAATTAACTTAATTCCATACTTCAGGTTTTTGCAGAAATTACTGAGCCATATCAAGACTGCTATCAAAGTGGGGTTTTTTTTACTATGAGAACAAATTAATTAAATATTGTAATAACTTTTCTATGTAAAATATGAAAAATAAGCTTTTACTTATTTTTAATGAAGGAAAACTGTCTTAGTAAACACTGGTTCTAAAAACACACAGTTCTTCACAAAGACTCTCCCTCCTTTTAAGAAAAAAAAAAAGAAAAAAAAAAGAGATATAACATCATATAGCTTTAATGGTACATCTCTAAGCATTTGACAAAATTAGGTCTGCTGTTGTTTGGGTCTTTGAGTACTAACAGAAGGCTACAGTCACAATTCCTAGAGCAATGGGTTATAATGTTATTCAGAGATGTCCTTTAGCCTGATATGTGAGTCAAGTCACAGTTCATCTTTCCTCTCTTTCTCCATTTGCAACATACTAATCTCCTTTAAAAGCGCTTTCAGATGAGCTTATGGAAGTTGATATAATTTCGTTCATGCTACTGTATGAACCGTAATAAAAATTATATCTCTTTAGAAAGGCCTGGAAATAGTACACTCCAGTATCTTATTAACATGAGTATTACCACAGTAACATTACAAGTGATGCTATGAAATTTCTTGAATACTAAATCCATACTAAGCACTAAATAGTATGCTGTGTAGAACAACCCTTTTAGACAGGTTAAGTAACTATCTTTGATTTTTCCTAAAGCCAACAAATTACTGTCTTGAACGGAAGTGAATTCTAAAATAATTGAATTTATTTCCATCCAAATAACACTTTGGAGCTTTACTGCAAAGACAGCCTTTTCCTCAGTGTCAGTGCTGAGATGGTCTTTGTGCAAGAAGAATTACTTCCAGGAGTAATCCATGGGTTATGCAGTTGCTGTGGTATGGTTTTCTTTTCCTCACCATTTGTAACTTGACAGCACAGATGGACCATATTTTAACTGCAATAGAAAATAAATGTTCAAATAATGTTTGAAATTTGACGTCTGTTTTCATGGGCACTAAGTAACTTGTAGAAAATACTTTTATTAAAAGTTCACACTGTGTAGTCTTTTTCCAATGTGTTACAATAATATTGGGAAATTCCTTTCAGTGGAAATGTATCCAAAGGAAAGTTGATTTACAACTCTCTCATTGGTTGCTGTAGTTGAGAAAGGCAGAGTGAATGTTTCCTACTGGTGTGACAGAGCTGGAAAAAGGAACTTAACCTTAGGCTAAAGCTTAGCAACCTCTAGGGCCTTATTTCATTTCAGCAAAATCACTGTGGCTATAGGGCTGTTATGATAAACCTTTGGGCTGTAAATGTGGCTTGGGCACACTGTATGATCCAGTCTTCCTTGTGCATTGGTAATGCCTTTGTAGCCTACACAAGTAATTTCTAGACTCTTCTGGTGCAGTAGTTGTCAAGATCAGATCACCCTTTTGCGTAACCAAGTGAAACAGACTTTGCAGCCTTGGAAAAAAGCTCAAGAAAATGTGAAAGGTGATACAGAAACTCTCTGAACACTCAGTATGCTGCAGAATAGATTAAATCTTGAGAAGTTCTGGACTGGTAGGATGTGTTTGCAGTGTTTTTTCCCCCTTTTCCACCTCAGTTGCACATGTTTTTTCAGGCTGCTATGTCTGGCTAAGCAGTTCACTATCTCTGTTCCCACACTCTGCTTATTATCAGTGATGCTGTCTCCTCGCTCATCGGGTTCAGAAACTATTACTGTTTCTGTATTCACAACTTCTCTTTCCATCGAGCCAAAAAAAATATTAGTGATAAAATAAAATATCATTGGAAAGGATGTATCTGGATTGAGGGAGTTGGTCTGAAAAGTGTCAGGACTCTGTCCCATGTGAGGAAGAGCGAGGCTCAGTTGAGCTGGGAACAGAAGTCATTTGCTGGGTAAGTGGTGATGCCCTTGGCAACAGGAGTGGGCCCAGTGAGAAAGGATAAACACTTGTCCTGTGTGGGAGGTAGTCAGCTGATCTTTCAACATCCAGTATAAATATCAATTTAACATATTCAGGAAAAATATTAGTTACAGAGACATAGCTATAATTGAATAATCTAGGTTGCAAGGGACCTCAAAGTCTGTAGTCCAACCTCCTGCTCAAAGCAGGATCATCTTTGACATTGAAAAAGAAAAGAAACAAAATGCAGACATTATGTCTATATCAACACTATACCCACCTCATTCATAAAAGTCATGCTTATTGGAATTTGCTGAAAAGTTCCAAAATTTTTTTTCTCTAAATAATCTCTCCCTGTGACACTTCCTCCAGCTTCTTTTCTTTTGGAATCATCTGAAATATCCTTCAGTGACTCCTCTCACTGAGGAAAAGGGCCTACTGTATCCACCTCCAGTTATAGCTATCCCAAAGTATTTTCACGCATGAAACATCTCATATTCCAAGTTCAGAGTAGCAGTAGGCATCCTATTTCCAATTTGACTACTGTACTATACCTACTGTGTAGGTATAAGGTAAGGTACAAGGTTCTGCGCTGCCCAATGTATTTTCACCGCCCGGGTCCATGATCATAGGGCGGGTTATTTCATGTTTTCCTTGGGAACTTACGAATGCAGAGGAGGGAAGAGTCAAACTCTGGTGCCTGTCATTTGATGCATGAGTGCTGATGGACTGGCCTTTATATTGTACAAGAAAAAACACTCAAAGGTCTTTATATAGCTGACCTTTAAGTACTACCAAATTACTCCAGTCAGTGACTTGATCTTGATACTGTACCAGTTTCTTTTTCTTGGAATGCTCTTGGAAACAAGCACTTCATTCTTTATTATTTAATCTTCCTGTCTTTGCATCAGGCTTCTATTTGGGGGTGAGAAAAAGAGTTTAATGGCACATCATATAAAAATTCATTTTTTCTTCATTTTCCATTTTCTTTAGCTTTTCCATCTTACCTGGTGATCTTGATTCATCCATCCTTTCTACTAAGACCTCTGCCATTGAAGCTTACATAAGGTAGCTCCTGCTACATTTTGGTATTAACCCAGTACTTTGGACCCCTTTACATTTCCTTTCTTACTGTAGTTACCACTGAAGGGAAATTACGGATAATAAGAATGAGCTTATGCAACCTTTTCGCTTTGAGCATTTCTCATGAACAAACCCCAGGTTTTATAACCCCTTCTGTGCAGGTTTGTAACATAGAAGGTGGCAGGAGTCAGGCTGTACCTTGGCAACTTTCTAGCAGTCCAGTGAAAAATGCATTTCAGGTGGTTGGTTGATTACACTGATTTTGTTTTGTGGGTTGCATTTTTTTTGTTGCTTACCTTAAATCTAACCATCAGCTTATTCTTGTTCTTCAAGAAAGAACTGCTATTTTGTCACTATCAACTTTAAAACTTCAATGGCTTTGACTTTACTTTAAAGTCCTACTTTACAATGAAGATTCCCCACTGGAAAAAGAAAAGGATCAGAGTCTCTCAGCATTAAACAAAATAGGAAGTGATATCTGTAACTAGGGTACAAGCAATTCTCTGACAATTCAGGCTAATGAAGTTTTCTCTGTGAATTGCCACAGAGGCTTTTATGACAGAAAAGAGACCAGTAGTTCCACCGCTAAGTCCCTGAATATAAAACGTGGTTTCTTTAGCAGTCTAAATTCAGACCTTATTTAGGTGATAAAACCAAGTCAATGATCATAAGATCTGAATGTGTCTTCATAACTTACTGACAACCAAATGAAAATCACTTCCCAAAAGCTTTGAGATTCGGTGAATAAAACATACGTCATGTACTGTCTTTTCTCAGTGCACGCTTTGGTATTGAGACATGAGCACTGACTGCTAAGTGGAGTTCAAACAAGACTTTGCATCTTATATGGCTGACTTTGAATAGCATCAACACGCAAAAGCTACCACACATTAGGCTAGAAGAAATACGCTTCTGACAGTAAAATGAATTAAGATATTTGCTTTTGGGGGTATGGTTTCAGCTTCTCAACTTCATTATGAGGCACAAAAATTCTGATACAATCGAGAACAAGGAATTCTTAATTTTTACCAATTTATCCTTTAACTTGAATAAAAATATCACTGGGGTGGAGGGGAGGGCAGAGAATCTGCTCCTCTTTGTTTCTAATTCCAAACTCAGTTATATCAGTATTAGGTTGCAGTTCCCTGGAAGTCTATGGAGATAGACCAGTTTTATAGTATTCTGGGAGAAGAACTAGACACTAATCTGCCTAAGGAAGCGTATCAGCTGCAATAAGACTGTGGGACTTGTTACAGCTGTGGAAAACTGAATATCATTAGCTTCCCCTCATTTATTTTACTGTTAGGCTTGCAGCATTTGTGTTGAAGTGGCACACAGGAAAATAAAACCAGGCTACTTCTTACGTCCTGTGACAATATTAGCTAAAAAATTAAGATGTAGATTGGTAAAAGGTAAGCTGCCATCCACATTTTTCTACGGAATACAAAAACGTTTTTTTTTTGCCAATTTATTTCTATAATATATTAATTTTAAGGTGAGAGATAATGTCTTAAGCTAAGAGGCGCTTAAGTTGTCTTATGAGTAGAGAGAATGGAAACAACATTATGAGGCCCTTTTACACAGGCTTTTAAATAGAAATTATCCTAATGTTGCTAATGGATGTGCAGCTCACCATCCTCTCTGTCTCTTTGGACCATAGGCTAGGTGTTTGTTACCCCTCACATAGGGTTCTTACTAGGATTGATGTAAATTTATTCATCATTTGGGGTAAAACAGAGCCAAATCTGTGTTCAGTAATTTTTCTTTTCAGTTAAGCCTCTTCTAACTAACTGAACTCTTTCAAATTAACAACATATTTTTCTTACAGTGTCTGCTCTCAGAGTGGTAATTGTTTATAATTTATGCCAAGGAATGGTATGCAGAGAGGCTCTTGCTTATAGTTATTGCTATAACAGCCAAGGTCAGCTGACATTGTTATTTGCCCCATTGGAGGGTCGGAAGAGGAACAGCATGGAGAGGTTGCACCTGCAGGGAGGAGAGGACAGGACAGGACAGGACAGGTATTGCCAATTTATTTCTATAATATATTAATTTTAAGGTGAGAGATAATGTCTTAAGCTAAGAGGCGCTTAAGTTGTCTTATGAGTAGAGAGAATGGAAACAACATTATGAGGCCCTTTTACACAGGCTTTTAAATAGAAATTATCCTAATGTTGCTAATGGATGTGCAGCTCACCATCCTCTCTGTCTCTTTGGACCATAGGCTAGGTGTTTGTTACCCCTCACATAGGGTTCTTACTAGGATTGATGTAAATTTATTCATCATTTGGGGTAAAACAGAGCCAAATCTGTGTTCAGTAATTTTTCTTTTCAGTTAAGCCTCTTCTAACTAACTGAACTCTTTCAAATTAACAACATATTTTTCTTACAGTGTCTGCTCTCAGAGTGGTAATTGTTTATAATTTATGCCAAGGAATGGTATGCAGAGAGGCTCTTGCTTATAGTTATTGCTATAACAGCCAAGGTCAGCTGACATTGTTATTTGCCCCATTGGAGGGTCGGAAGAGGAACAGCATGGAGAGGTTGCACCTGCAGGGAGGAGAGGACAGGACAGGACAGGACAGGTAACCCAAAACTGGCCAACAGGGTATTCCATCCCATCTGCCTCATTCTCAGTACAAAAGCTGAGGGATCAAAGGGGTCATCCTCCTTCTTCAATGGCCAACATCTGAAGAGGACTCTGTCTGTTTGTCTGCCTTTGATCCCAATCCATGCATTCTGGAATTCAGATTCAGAATCCTGTTCCTATCCATCTTTGAGTCCAGTCTGGGACTTTCCCAGTGCCTGCTGGTCATCCTCCTGAGATTTTGATAAGGTTTTGTATATATTGTATATATTTCATTATTTTCTTTTTATTATTTTATTAATATTTTAATAAAGTTATTGAATTTATTTTAAAATTATGAGTGTCTCCCTTCCTCCTCTCCTGGAAGGGAGATGCTTTCTGAAGGGAGAGAGTTCAGAGAGCATCTGTCATTCATTACAGTGGCCAGTCTGGCCGAAACCACCACAAATACTCAGCTGATACATATAGAATTTCAGAAAATAGTGTTTTATATTGGTCCAGTATCTGCCAGTTTGTATTCCCCCCATTAATTTTGTATGTAAATGACAAGTTTTTTGACATTACCTATGAATTGCTGTTGAGTGACTGCAATTGAGACTGAAACTTTGCTTATAGCACCAAGTTTGAATGTTGTACAGAAGGAGCACTGGGTACCACACAGACAGATATATTCAATCACTGGAGAGCAAATTCTCCTTTCTTAGCAATAAGAAAAGCAAACACTAGTTGTTAAGACTTCTGTAATGAACACATCAAGAGGAATTTTGAATGCTTGGTCTAACAAAAGTGGAGTTGGTTTCTCCTCTGTCTTACAACTTGCCCTGTTGTATATATTGCACAATAATAGATTGCCTTTTTCTTTCACTGAATAGCATGACAGGGCAATGTTTCACAGCACAGTATTTCTCATTAAGTTAATGGCAAGGTCTGGCATAAAAGAGTGACAAACCCCACCTTCCTTGACCTCCTGGTAAAGCAGCCATAGTGCCCAGCATTCCTTATGGGGAATTCAGGGAGAGAGCAGCAATTACCACAAATAGGAATTTATAATGTTAGTAAAGTGAGTATGATCTGAGGAACACAATTCTAACTTTTTCATACTTGTGTATAATACCTACCCTAAATTTATTATATGTTTATGCAGCAGTATATAATGCATGTCTCAGTAACAAAATTTAAGATCATGTGTTTTTAATCTTTATCTTCAGCTCATCCTCATTCTTAAAATTGCATTTGAGCAATGAGTGCGCAGGTTTTATGGAATACAATTTCTATTAAAAACAGAAGGATATTTCTTTTAATTGCACAAAAATAAGGTAGTGACATTCTGATTCTCTCCATTCAAACATGAATTTTTTTCCCCATAGAGCTCAAGTATCTATCTCCCCATCTATACTTATTGTTAATTGTAAAGATGTCCTCAGACTAACACTGCTTTTGTAGAAGACCATTTCCTGGAATCAATCACAGCACCTTTTATGAATCTGCTTTGCCGTTTATTAAGCACTAAACAAATGGTCCAAAGCAGGTAAAAGGCTGTTCCTGAGGCCAGTACAGATAATTCAAAGCAAGATAATAAATTAGCTTTGTGTCTTCTGATTATGTGCATTATAATTAAGAGAATAACTATGCGCCAAGTAACTGGGTTAGTATAAAAAATGCAGGATTATTATCAAAAATGCAAAGGCCAAAGAGAATAAAATTGTCTAACTGTGCTCTGAACATGCCAGTAGTGACTATTGAGTTATGTCCTTTTGCTTCCTTTGAAGAGGTTTCTCTAAAGGACTTTGGTCACCTTCTGGCTCACTTTGCCTTTTATACATATTGCCACAGATAAAGCTTTTGCAAAGACTAAAAGAAAAGACTGACTGACATTTCTGAAAAGCATGTAATTAGTTGTACATTACTGAGTTTTCAGATATCAGCTGGAGCAGCTCTGCTCTTTATAAGAATTCAACAGAAGCTAGCCCTTGTCATGAGTATGTTTCCTTTGCTATAGTTCATCAAATGGCTACAGGTACCACACAATTATATTTGTTTTAACAGGAAGTCTGCTATATATTCATGGTGACAGGCAGCAAGGTTCACTTTGGCAGGCTTTAAATACACACCTGTGGAGAGAAAGTTCGGGTCAGAAGCACTCACCATACAAAGTTCATTACCGTGTTGTGTATTTAAATTACCTATGGAGGAGCACACCAGCTGTGATAAGCTCTTATTGGCTTTTCTCCCCCACAACAAAATATCTGAATGTCAGGTAATTTCTGAGAGTAAAGGCACTTTGAATACCTTGGGAGAGTGATACAACTATGATAATGACATAAGAATAAAAGAAGATATTTTCAATAGTTATTATATACTGATTGTATACGCTACTGTTGTACACTACCAATGGTAGTTGTATTTATAATCAGCTGGGGGGGGTTGTGTGACACAGTTGAACAATATGATTTTGGTCTCACTTAAATGGATATAAAGTCAATACAACTTTTCAGAGGAGATTCTTGAATGATTCATATCATTCTCCCTAAGAACTGAGTCAAATCAGACCTAGGAATTTTGGTGATGCTTTCAAATATAAGTCAATTGTCTCAAGAGACATGTACAAAATGGCTCTGTGTAATTTCTGCTTTACATTTTCATGACAAAATCAAATCTTAGGCCAGTTTTTCAAGAATCCTGTTATGGTTGATGAACCTTTGGAGTGAACTGGCCAATTTATGGAACGGAATCAAAAGAATTTGTTATGAAACCTGGTGACAGTTGGCAGTTCAACTAAGTTCTGATTTGGGATGTTGGAACATGAAGTGAATTCATGGGCTGTAAATCTGTGAAACCTCAGGATGAAGAGAAATATTTTATGACTGAGAAAATTATCTCCTTTTTGATACATGACCTGTGGGGTTTTTTAACAAGTGAGAGTCTTCCAAATTGTCCATAAAATGAGCAGTGGACAGTGCATTTTATAACAGAGCCATGGGATCCATTGAATAGGAGCATATTTGCTTGGTTAAATGAGTGGCATATGCCATCATGCGGCTTAAATCCTAGCACTACCACTATAAATGTTTTCTAATTGTGTCCATAAAGCAGAATTACACAATGGTCCACAATGACCAGCAATATTTTCAAAACAGATGTAAGAAAACACTCATTTCACACATCTATAAATAGAAAAAAGAAAAAATCTATTTTTCTTTACCAGATTTTTACATATCACATCATAAAATTATTCACAGAATAAACCTGACAGTATCATCAAAGTTATCTGCCTTCCCCTAACAGGTTTCCCAGCTTTCTGTAAACAATTTCTGGCAGATGTTTGTCTAACATGTTCTCAGATACCCACAGTGAGAGACCTTGTACATCCCGACACTCATCTGTCCTTACAACTTGGAATTATTTCCCAATGTTGAACCTAAATTCAATCTCTCATCTACTTTACTTATACACTTGAAATCTCTCATTTTCTATTTCTCAGAATACTGCAACACCAAACCATTTTAGGTGGCCTGCAATATATGCAATAAATCTTGTCACTAGGACACTGAGTGAAGGATTACTGTTCTTTATGTACTGAAATGAAAATGCAAAGTTTGACATTTATGTCTGTTTCTGCTGTTTATCTGCTGTTTCTGCATGGCTTCTAGTACTGTTTCCCAGTCATGGTTATCAGTGTAAAATGTGACCATGACTAGAATAAGACTCCATGCAGCCACATACTTTAGAAGACCAGAACTTCTGTTATTTCTGATATACAGAATACCATTTAGGAAAAGGCGTAGCAGCTATATCCCACAGAAACCTGAAGTCAAACCTATACCAGTGTGATTCTTTTTCAAGGCTTGCTTGCATAATTTCTGCCTGTAACTCTCCTGTTATGTTTTCTTTGACACTTGCCTCTGAAGGTATGTGAAGTAGCAGGTGTCCCCTTTTACCTGCTATTAGCAGGAGAAAGCTATCTTTTATAATAGCTCCTAGGCACAATTTTAATACACTTAATAGTAGTTATACTTCCCCTTGTTCCTTGCCAAGTATAGTTCCTTACTTAGTATAATTAAAATTTGCACTGTTTATCTTATTTTGCATTACTCTATACAAGAAACGCTGGAGTTAGACAATTTGCCATTTGGAAGTGGTAGCAAATTAATTTAATCCAAAGCTTTGTATTGTGTATCAGTAGGAATTCCAGTTGCCACAAAGCTATTATTGCTATGTCTAGCAGCAATGATTCTGCAAGTTTCAAACATTGCCTTGCCCTGAAAGACCCCATAGAGTGATCAGCTGTTTAGGTAACTCACTGATCCTGAGAACATGCCTCTCTGAATCCATTGATCTACATTAACAACACAAAAAGGACACAAGTTTGACAGAGTCAAACATAACATCCAGGTTAAGTTTTATGTGGTCATTTAAAGCATTATAATTTTCATAATAAATTATACTTTTAAAATGGTTTAAAACATTCAAACCTGAAAACTTTGCTTCTTTGTGATCCTTAAATGTGAAACACAATAAAAAAAGAAATGCATGTGTTAATACCTGAAAGCTCATCAATGAACTACCTTGCCTAGGCCTAGGCTTTTTGCAGTCCTAAGTCTTTTCATGAGGAGGAAATTCTGCACAATGCAAAGCAAAACCAAACAGAAAATATCTTGAGATACTATTCGTGCCTCAACAGTACGGTGTTCCAGTAGACGTACTCACAGAATTAAAACACATGCTCGCGCTTCAAGAATTGCCCTGACTCTCATCAAGTATCTCATTACAATTAAGCAGGCTTTGCCTTTCAGTAGTTAGAGTAATTCCAGGAGTTAATTTCATTAACCACTCTATTTTAGTAAATTTGTGTTTTATGTACATGTAAAATAACTTCCAGTTTGTAAATCTCTACTCATAGCTTCTAAGTAGCCTATAAACAAACACAGATTCTAAGATGAGACTCTAATAACTGAGCCTAATTTGTCTTAAATCCCTGAAGTCCTGCAGTACATGTCAGATGCCTGGTAGGTGATTCACAGCTTGCTGACTAAAATGAAAAAGAACCCTTGGGTTACTGGAGCTAATAAATAACATTCCAGATTTCTGCCATTAAATGCTGTTGAAGTGCTATAAGGTAAGAATGACAGAATCAGCTTTTTTATTCTTTGATACTGAAGCACAGAGCTAATGATTTAACACTGACACCTCTCACACAAGAAGACACCTCTCTTCCTAGAGAGCCTCATAGCTGATTGATCTGATTTACCATAGATCTGTCACTAACCAGCCCTGGGCTGAATGACACCACTGTTTTAAGAATGAAAAGGACTTCAGTGCAAAAAATGAAATTAATTTTTTTCCAGCTGAAAATATGAAGAGCGAGGGAACTTGCAAAATAATACACAGGAATGGTGAGATGATATCCCAGTTGTTCCAAAAAATATGTTGGATAGGACTATTGGAAAAGAGAAAATGGATACCTCCCAGGGCGAACTCCAGGTATAGTGAAGTATAAGATTAAATCAGAAAGGCACCACCAGCAGCATTAGAAAAATACATTCCTCAACAATTATACACAGTGATTTCTTATTACAGAAAATAAATGAGCACTTATTGAAAGCATACAAGCCATTTGTATTTGGTACATTATGCAAGATAAGGAATGACAATCATTTCTAGAAATCTAATGCAAACAAATTTGCAAAAATAAATTTGTCAGATTTTCTAAATGTATGCATTTTATAATACTTGAAAATATGTAAAGAAACCCAATGGCCTTTTATTTCTTTATTGCCAATTCTTTTAAGAAAGACTTTATCTTTCATTAATTTTGGTGCTTCTGAATGTTTTTATATGAAGATGTAGATGAGAATTGTCCTAATAGCTATACCAAGATGTTTATAGGATTAGATTGTAGACTGTAGTTCTGCAATTCATTTCTTTCAACTGTCATCATCATCTCCGTCTTCTTACAGAAGCGCTTCCATTTATTTAAATATTTTCTAATCTTGTCTTTTGCTGAGACTCAGAACAGTAGCTGCCACAGCATCTCCCCTCCAGCTATCAGAGTTCTTGTATGTTTTATTGTAATGTAAGATACTGTACCTCACAGGAAAACTTTTCTAGTTGTAGAAGACAACAGGTGTACATTAGATGTGCTTCCTCTGAAAGAACCCAGGAAAACACAGCTGTGGCAGGCTACAAATTGTCTTTCCATTGCATAGAAAAGCAGAAGTCTGGATGTTTTTTATGTGACAGTACAATTTGCCACCACCACACCCCTGAGGAGTGGAGTTTCCATATCCTTAACATCTTAGACCATAGACTGTCATTAAGATCTATTTAGGCTATAAAATTATAATAAAGCAGTGAAATGAGAACTCTTTCATGTTAAACACCTTTGATGATGAAAATTAATAGCAAAAACCTCATGCCTTTCCATAGAGGGTAATATTATTCTCCGAAATCTCAACAGCCCTCCCTCCCCTTTTTTATAATATTATTTATAAACTATCTGTTTATAAATGAGGTAGCTGTGTGTGTGTAGTCGCTTATTTCAGCTGGAAGTAGAAGGCACTGGACACAACACTGTTCAATACCTGTTGAGGGCCTCAAGGCATGACTGAACCACATGAGCTCACTGGCTCACTTGAACTTGGTAAAAGGAGAGCTGAAGCATGGAGAATCCAGAAAGGGCCAAGAGGGCAACCCATGCCTTTCAAATACAACTCACTACATATAGGTCCTTCAAAGAGCAATCAACATAGCACATGGGTGCTTTGCATACTCCCTCATGGCCTTCTCTCCACAACGCTTCCTGCCTCATCCACTCTGTGCACCTACCCATGAGTTTCCCTGCCTCTCCTTACTCAAGGTATTGCCAACTACATCCTTCAACTTTATTCTTTACAGCACAGGGTGTTCTGCCATGATTTTTTATAGTCCCAAGCTTTCTAAGCAGTCCGGTCACACCATGGGTTTGATCCTCCTTGTGAAGCACATTACTGCTACTTCTGCCCCTCTTTCAAGAGCCAACAGAAGAGCTGGTTGAGACCTCCTGGACTGATTAACATAGACAACACAAATATTCCAAGCTTAGGTACAAATTGGCATGGATGGGCCCCAGCTGAGGTCCGGGATAAACTGATCCTCTGGAGATGTCTGCCACTGAAACGATTTCTTGTCAGCTGGAGAGACAATCTCAGTCTATTACTTCTCAAAAAGCTGTAAATGTCACCAAGCAAGGGAAATCAACCTGCTGCAGTATCTATTTCTACTGTTACCCCTTACAGGACTTCACAGTCCTATAGCTCATGTTGTGTCAAATATTTTTCTTGTGAACACAAAAAAATGCACTAAATCTTTAGTTATATTTAAAATAAGCTTAATTTCTTTTATTTTATCAATTCTTGTATTTTGCATAACTGAAGATTTCTTATGACAATTCAGTAGGCCAGAAAGTCAGTGGGAGAGAAAACAGTTTGATCTAACAGTGCACTGACAAGGGACTTAGATCAGCAGCAAATGTTTTGGCTGAGTACCCTCTTCCCAACAAAGCTTTAAAGAATACCACTTAACTAAAGCATACTTTCCTGTGGTATACAGGGGTTATATTCTGCTTTCAGGGCTTAATCCACCAGTGCAGATTCTGAGAGAATTTCTCAGGTGCTATGGACTAAATCTTGCTCTAAATAACATTCAAGTAAATATGAAATAGTCCCACTGTTGTCACTGTTGGAAATCTAACAGAAGCAACAAGCACAAGGCAATTTTTCTTTCCCTTGGAATAAACACTAGAAAAAGTTATGATGACTCTGGAATTAGATATTTCTAAGTGCTTGGTGGGTATATGTGGGAAATACTCCTTATTGTGGTCATCAAGAAGAGACATTACTAAAGGCACACATGGCTGTGAATTTCCTAACTCCCATTAAATTTTGAGTGATTTACCTAAATTCTGTTGAAAACAATAGTGTTGGTGGCATGCCGCAGGTCTCAGCTCCAGCATTTAACCTGGATAAAGAGAAGGGAACATAGAGGTCTGAGATCAGAGGAGCTGAGGAAGAGCAAGGGGAAGCGTACTTCATGTGTTTTGAAAGATGGCACAAGCAGAAATGGAGGACATTGTTCCTTCCAGAGGAGGTCCATGAACCCCAGGCAGAAAGCAGTCCCTTGGGTCCTGCACACAGCCCTACTACAGCCAGCCAGACCTGAAAAGCCACAGTTTGACTTTAAATCTACATCAATTCCAACTTTCCAAATGTCTCCTCTAGCTGACTACAGAGCTGAGTGATTTCCTTTGCTGCTGCTTTTCTGCATGGTTGCCTGGATACTCAGTCTCCTTGAAGATCTCGCTGATTAAAGTGCGGTTGCAATTTGGTGATTTGAAGACCCTGATCTGTCATCTAGATACACAAATCCTTAGCAAAAAAAGAGTTATTTGTCAAGTGCCTGCTTTAGGAAAGTTACTTAGAGACAGTTAATCACAAGAAAACCTAATGATTTACAGATTTTTTTAACTTATATTTATAAATATTCTAAATGTGAAATGAAGTTCGGTAGTGTTAACTCACCATTTGTATTATTGTGCAAATCAGCACATTTTTTGTCACTATCTATTCCTATACTATGTCTCACTCTTGTTTAATGTACAACTTGATGGCTGCTTCCAGAAGCAGGTATAAACCTTTCCCAGTGTGAGAACAACACAGGCTAACCAGCACGTTGCAATCCTGTTTTCTCAGGGCTGTCAGAAGTCCCACTTTTGAGATAATGCTTGGAAAGAAGCTGCAATAAACACACCAAATTGTAGCACAAGAGGACCACCATTGGGTTTGTTTCTTTCCAGATCACACAGACTTCAGAAACAGCAAAGTTTCCTTCTTTTTGGTCAGTGTTTATGGCCCACTTTGCTCTTTTCTAGATTTACAACATGTATAGCAGTAAAAATGACCAGAATTGGAATCCAATCAATTAATAGACAGCATGCCATGAACTTATGTAAAGCCTGCAGGAACTTATAATCACATAAAAATAAATAAATAAAGTTTCCATGCAGATAAGACAAAACACAATAAGCATGGGATTTAAAAGTTGTCAAGAAATAGTTTTCCACATAATTAAAAAAATTCCTCCATGCTTGGGTGGAAGTATTCAGAAAAAGAAATTCAAGACAACCTATGAACATGAGACAATTGACAAAAAATTGATTGCAGGGTATATTTCCCAAGTTTATGTTTAATTGAAATTTCTCTCTCACATCTAGCAAATCTTTGCTGATACAAATTTAGGCAAAATGATTAAATTATTGAGAAAATATTCAGTCAGGAGCTAAATGAAAATACACTTAATAAGTACTTCTAGTCAATTTACTTACAGCTTGATATGAAGAATTTAGGATGTTAATCTAAATACTGTGCTTTTTTTGGTTTTTATTTTCTTTGGAATAATAACATTAAATCCATCGCCAGAAATGGTTAAAATTCTCTCAAGTCTTTAATTATATCTCCCTTATTTTTCCAATTATCCCTGACTTTTTGAAAGCCTTTGAATTTTGTTCCCAGACTCATTCAGATATTTCTGAATTACAGCAACTCAAATAAAATGTCCTTCCAATTTCAGTAAATTTTAAGGTGTATTCTTTGCTTCCATGTAACTCAAAAATGTGGAATTGTTACAAACCAGAGCTTCCAAGCCCATCAGCTTTCTGTTCTTATTCAACAATATTTAATGTATGCACATGATTTTAGCACATTACTGAAGAAAGATAGACGAGGACAAAGAAAAAGATTTTGTTCAGCTAAGTTTTGATTTGTTAGGAACAATATAGTATGACTGTATTATTTGCATTTAGAAACTTAGAATTAGATTCAGTTGCTCACTTATTAATTTCCAATATTGTAACTTTAGTTAAATTTTATAGATATGATCTTTCCCTCCCAAATAAAAGTAATTATGCAACATATGAAGTTGTGCTGAATGCCTAGCCTTGCTTCCAACACAAGAAGTGTATGAATTGAAGAGAAGTAGCAGTTGCCCTTCAGTTGCAAAAGGTGCAGAGATTTCTTACCTCTTTTGGAAAAAGACATAGATTTTACAGTTTTCCTGTCACAATCCCCTTTATACCAACACAAGCAGCATCAATCCTTCTCCTCAGGTAGAGCAACAAGTAATGGGGATGAATAATACTGTAACAAGTCAAAACAAACTATAGAGGTCAGGTGCTGGTTTCTTTTTTTGCCTTCAGATTATGTATAATAATATCTTTTTTAATGCTAGGCACAATTATATGTTTACTTCTTTTACTGATGATATGTGGAAACCTGAATGCTGAAATTCAATCATACAAATAAGCTTGATTCCATCAGCTATAAACATATATACATCTTTTCTTTAGATACCAAACTGTCTTAGCAAGCTTTGCTGACAGACAGCTAAGTGTTGGGAAAACGTAAGCTTTGTTGCCTTTTAGGAGAGAAGGACGAGTATTGTTTTGTTTGGTTTTGTTTTGTTTTTTAATTCCAATTAACTGTATTTCTGATATTAATCTCAAGATGACAATGCCCTTAAAAGAAAATGAAAAAAACCACAAACAAATCAATGACAATATGTTGCAATCTGACAAAATCTGCTATACATACGGAGTAGTATTTCAGGTATTTCAGATTTATGGATCTTGAGGAGATTTTAACACAGGTTGTCTGATTTCAAAAAGGGGGTGGCATGCGTGCAAAATGAATAGTACAATGAACTGAGAAAACAACTTCATTCTTATGGCACTGAGTGATTGGTCTTAGCCAATCTTCAGAAAACTAAATATAGAAAGGTTCAAAGAGGATTAAATCTCCAGTAACTGAGGGTGTCTAAAGAGGTTATGAAATGAACATAAAGTTTAATTAATTCAATAGATGAGGAACTGCTTAATAGCATAATTACTTGAATTTATTGCAGATATTTCATAATATGTGTGAAATGAACGCTTTAACCCTGGAATTACTGAGCTGCAGGATTCACTCTATTCTACTGAATAGATTATTCACTTAATTGTTAACAATTATTATCCTATTATTATTATTATGTGATTTTTTATTGTTAACAATTATTATCCTATTATTATTATGTGATTTTTTTAAAAAAGTGTGCTCTGATTTACAGCTCTCAAACACACCAAACCTCCCTATTTAAGAAAATATACTAGGGTGATGCTGAGTGTAAGGATATTATTTCAGCTCTAACTTGTGAAGAATCCCTCTACTCTTATACGAAAATGAGAATAACTTTAAAATGTATTACTTCTTTTCCTGCAAGGTAGCACAATTCAATTAACATAGAAAACTAACTAAAAATATTGTCTTATTCAAAAAAAAAAAACAAAAACGTGACACAACTGTGTTCCCATGAGCTATGTTTTACTGTAAATGCAGAAATATACATGCAGCTATAAATCTCATGCACCACGTAGTTTCTGGTTGCTTTTAAATACTGAACACGGTGAACATCATAGGCTCACAGACTCTTTAAGCTATAATATACTACTTTTTATTCCTCTTATATGTGTCAGGAGATTGTCAAAGTCACTGTTGTTACTTGATTTCTGCTTGTATCCTTGTTTCAATATTACCTGCATGCCCCTGGTTCAGATCAGGTTCTCCCTCTGCAGATGACAGAATCAGAATGGTTTGCATTGGAAGGGACCATAAATATCATCTTGTTCCAATCTCCACTGTCATTGGCAGAGACACCTTCCACTAGACCACGTTACTCAAAGCCCCATCCAGCCTGGCCTTAAACACTCCCAGGGACACGGCATCCCCAACTTCTCCAGGCAACCTGCTCCAATGTCTCACCGCTCTCACAATAAAGAATTTCTTCCTAAAATATAATCTAAACACCAAGAATTATTTTGCCTTCCTTTATTCAGAGGAGTTGTCCCTCTGATGATAGGTGCAGCTCTGTCCACAGATCTAAATCAAAGATCTTCTGTGAGACTGTTCTGTGAGAATGAGACTGTCTCTATGTACTTTACTGCCCACAATCTCAAAAGCCAGATATCAACCTACACTTTTTGGTTGATGATGTCAGTATTAGATCAAAGTATTATTGTAATGAAATCAGCATGAATTTGTACATCCAACAGTGTTTTGACCTTTCCATTGTATCTTATAGCTGTTCATAAATTTTCAATATCTTTCAAGCAGATGGGCAACGGATTTTTACCATAGTAAATAAAGAGACCAGGTGGCAATGGCACAGAATAAAACTAATCAGATGTCTGTGTTCTTAATCCATAAATAAGATAACAAAGTACTTATTGCAGTATTAGTTGCTACGCATGAAAAAAACTCAAACCTTAAAAATGCAATGCATAGTGACAGTTGATGAAGTTGTTGCCAGATATGCATTTTAATGTATTATTAATTGACCTACTAGTTTACCACTGTGGATTTCCCACTTTTACTCACGAGCTTTGAATCAGGCATTGCAACTGAGAAACTATAATTTTTAAACCAGACTCTTTTCAGTGGTTCCCACCGAGAGGACGAGGGGCAACGGGCACAAGTTGGAACATAAGAGGTTCCACTCAAATACGAGGAGAAACTTCTTCACGGTGAGGGTGACGGAACCCTGGAACAGGCTGCCCAGGGAGGTTGTGGAGTCCCCTTCTTTGGAGATTTTCAAAACCCGCCTGGATGCAGTCCTGAGTAACATGCTCTAGCTCTAGGCAATCCTGCTTCAGCAGGGGAGTTGGACTAGATGATCTCTATGGTCCCTTCCAACTCTAGAAATTCAGTGAAATTCAGTGAAATTCAGTGAAATCTCACCCTACAAATATGGCTTAATACATAAATACATATTTTGTGTGGATCAAGTTTCTCAGACACTTTATGGTACCTCTCAGATCCACTGAGAGACTCAAAAATACATGAAGTAGCTGTAATGACAATTCCTCCCAGACAAGTCCTCTGAATCAGGGAAGTGGTGGTGCATCTCTCCCTCCTATTTAACACAGAACTTTGGTGCAGCATATACTCCAGCCAACTAAATAGTGTTGCTTTTTATCATTAAATGAGGAAGACATGTTTCAAGACAAAATCTATCACTTTCAGACTTAAAATATTCAATACTTTCTGGTGGAAAAAAACCTCACTCATCTATTTCACTTTTTAACAGCGCCAGCTGATAAGTACTTACCTCCTAAAAATAACATAATTACCAAATAACTCAAGGATCTTTAAAAAGATCAGTCATAACTTCTTGAATAAAATGCTTCATACACTTTGTTTTTAAACCCAGTTCTCGATCCGTTATCATCAAGATTAATCAACTAATATTCGGATATGAGGAAATACTGGGGAATCATAATTGCACAATGTTAATCAAAGACAGGAAGAGTGATGAGAAAATAAAATAAAGGGAGCAGAGTTTTATCAATTTTTTTCCAGACATTTGTGAATACCAATTTTCATTTGCCTATGTGACCTGACTAAACATGTGATGAATATTTTCAAAGTATGAGTCAGTAACATCAACATGAATAAAAGAAGCAATTGCTGAAAATAAATTGCTAAAATTGCTTTTGAATGACTTTTCCTCAAAAAAATGGACAAACATGGTCTCTCAACTCAGGTGATATTATTTCTCTGTTTCATTTTTGCCACCATATTTTAGATCAATTAATATATTTTTGTTTCTGCAGGAGGAAATGAGTTTGTCTATTTAAGTGGTGGTAAAGTTTTTAGATTTAAAAAACCCCACAAGCCTCTCAAAATTTTTGTGTCCAGTTTGTCATATTTTTTTATGCCACATGGATTCTGAGTCAAAAGTAGCTGAACTTTGGAGCCTCCTACTAAAGCAGAGCAACTGAGAAGATGTCCTTGAAGCCTTGACCCAGAAAAGCTAGGACCAAGGAAGGGAAGCTATATTGCTGCGTAAATACTCAAAATATGACAGGAGTTATTCTACATTTCTTAAATAAATCAAAATCTTGAAAACGTACAAGCCTCAAATATATTAATCTTCTGGAAAAATGAATATATACCACAACTAAAGGAATTCTAATACTTCCAATTGATAATGTATTTTGCTTGTAAAATTCCAGCATAATTTTTCATATTTTTAACTATATACTTCACCATGGCTTCTTTGCAAGAACCAATCACGCAACAGCTGTTTTTATTAACTATTCTTTTTCTCTGGCACCTACTACCCCATATCAGATCAATTGAGAATATGAGTACCTTAAAATATTGACATTAAATAAAAATATCAGGATATTTTATCAATATTGTTCCTATAGCAAGTTTCAGTAACTTTAATCATAGAATCATAGAATCATCTAGGTTGGAAGGGACCTTAATGATCATCTAGTCCAACCATCAACCTAACTCTGACAAAAAAATAAATAAGAAATAAGCAATAAAAAAATCACTAAACCATATTCCTGAGGACCATGTCAACCCGTCTTTTGAACATCTCCAGGGATGGTGCCTCAACCACTTCCCTGGGCAGCCTATTCCAATGCTGGATAACCCGTTCCGTGAAGAAATTTTTCCTAATATCCAATCTAAATGTCCTCTGGCGCAACTTGAGGCCATAATTAAAATAATGTAAATAATATATCTGAATACAAAAAGGCACCTGATTGAAGTTTCCATGTTCATAGGAAAATAAATGTACTTCAGTTCAACAGCAAATTCTGAGATGTACTTTCTAGTACACTACTTTCTTGTAATAGAAGTAAAAACACATTAGACCAAATCTGAGATTCCCACTTCAGCCAATGGTGAATATACTTAACTTTGAGCTGGTAAGTATGTTCTATGAGATGTAGATTGACTGAACAGTCTCTGAGCTTTTAAACTTATGAATTCACCTTGGTTATAGCTAAATTCTGGTGGTTTACATGACCTGGTCACCTAGATGACTAGATCAGAGACATAGTAAGGACGTACCACAGCTTACTGCCAGCTTGCTGACCAACGTTTCCCTCTGAGTGAAACTAAGTCAGCAATGAAGATGATATGTGATTGAATTTTGTCCTGTCAGGGAGTTAAGACAGGACTGCACACCCTTCAGGATTTGGGAAGATTAGGTTTATCTATTGACTGTTCTTGGAGGGATATTTTTACATGCTTAAAACCAGGTGTTTAAATATCTTGTTGATCTGGCAACTGAGGATGATCATTTTCTGGAATTATCTTCCAGGTTTTTTGAATGACAACCAGTAGAAAAATATTTTTTCTGCCACTGATTTTTACAAATCAAGATTTTATTTTTCCTTTCCACAGCTATCAGCTCAATGTTTTGCAAAAACAATGCCTAGTTTCTAAACATTCATAAATTATTCCATTCATTACTGACATTCCAAAATAAAACTCTGGAACAGAAGAGTACTGTTACATGGTTTCCATTTCCAAGTTTCTGAGCAGTTCTGCAGTATATTCTTTTGTACATTCAAAACCAGGCTATCAAAATATAATGCCAATTTAAGCCACAACCATTATTTATATTAGTACTGAAGGAGGAAAAACGTAGTGGTAAATTAATCTTTGTGTAGCAAAGAACTCCTTAAAATAGGTTTTCAGCATGCATAGTAATGAACTATTGCTATCTCTGCTCAACAGACGTCTTTAAATAACTATGTCCAAAGTTGTTTAAAATCCTTTTCCTAGAATTTCAGTTTCAGTAATGCAAAGACGACTGATTCTTCACTTATAACGCTGATCAACACAAGCCTCCTTTTTTATCTTCTGCTTAATATAGGGAACTCATGAATCAGCTATGACTTTTACATGCCTTCCCTTTGACCTTCCCACAGATAATCATAATAATGCTGGGCTGCTGAGAATCAATCAGTTTTCATAAAGGCAGCAGCCTTCAGATTAATCTCATATTATTAATTCTGCAAGTTAAAAAGACAAGCAGAAAGACAAGATGGCTTTCAGTGCTATTTACTTCCCTAAAAATATTTCCTGTAGATAATAAACAAACAAATTTCCAATCTGGTGAAGCTGTAAATTTGCAGCCTTCATGAAAATTAATTTAAATGGATGTGACTGTGAGGTTGGGATTGTAAAGATTAGGGAGACTCCTGTAGTTATAATTGCCTGTTCAGTTCATCTGCTGCTCTGTCACTCAAGAGTGGCACAGCTGCATTAACAACTCTAATCATAATCTAATTCTCAGATCAAATTCCCATCTTCAATATATCCTTTAATAAAGCTTCCATACCCCATCTTTTAGCCTTAATTATTGCTTCCTGTCTCCCCTGACAACCAAATTAAAAGGTACATGCAGCAGTTCTATAATAAAAAAATAGCACAGATACAACTACTGTACTGCAGATTCACACTAACCTTGTGAAGGTTGGATGGCTTGTGATAACTAGATTTTTTACTGATAGCATAAGCACTAGAAGATAAGAAATGCAATTTTATAATCATGTATTGATTTTTTTTTTCTGCTAATATGGGAAATTACCTGGACCAGTTTTTAGATTAGCAAAGTGAGAAAAGACAGTTTTATAGGAAAACTGTCTAGATCCCAACATGTGGACTGTTTTGTTTCTTAAAACTGGAGCTGTTGACATGGCAGTTGTTGGCAGTAGACATTGTTTTAGTTTAAGTTAAATCCCTTTGCACAAGAGCTGAGACGTCAAGTCAGCAAGATACTTATCAGGCATCTACCTTTTGGCATATTAATATTCTCCAGCCAATAAAACTGTTAACATGTTTAATGTTAGTAAATACCACCAGACTTTTTGAACGAAACCGAAACATTGAGTGTCTTGTCCATGTATTACTCTGTTTTTTCTGTTGTATTGAGCAGATGAGGATTTCAGTAAAATAGTTAAACTGTTATCTATACAAATGTAGCAAGATGGCATGTCAACATTTCTGAGCCAGATATATATTTCCATGAAACTTTAACAATGGACTAATACAATCATAGTTAAGTTGGGAAAATTATTAGAAAAATAAAATGATGGGACATATATAGGCAACAAAAGAGCATTGTCAGTGTAGGTAAGGGAGAAAAAGATTGATCAATTATCAAAATATTCCAGTTAACTTAGGTAGGTTTCAAATAGAACAGCACACTATAGTGTTGGGATTTTAAAATGTAGCCATGGATTTCAAGGGCAGTACGGAAAGTCTGTAAAGAAATGGTTTCACAGATAAGAGAGGCCTGCAAGAATGCCAAAACTTTAAACATGACAGTTTTTAATTATCCCAATACTGGTATTGATTTGGATAAGAACTGTTTCAGGGCTAAGGCGACAAATGTGTTTGGGAAAGTAGCAAAGGATTTATTTTCCAAGCAATGTGCTGACCAGTTTTAGTGGCTTGGGGCTATCTTGTGAGTGAATGGATCTTGAATAAACTGGGATATGAGGTACAATTTAGTGTAGGCAGTGAAACTGAAACAGAAAATTCAGCTTATTCTACCTAGATTTCTGTTGTTACATACCAAGCTTAAACAAGTGATCTGATACACTCTAATGTTAAAAATTCCAATGGTACTGGATCAGACATTTCTGCTGGTCTTGGAGACTCCTACCAGTTTTGCAACTGGTAAAGTTTTTAACTTCCCACTGGTAACCAAAAAATATTCATTTTTTTATGCTTCTTCCTTTTCAGTTTTTGAGACTTAAAGTATGACAATACTGTCATGGTTTGGGCCGGATTGGCCAATGACAAGACAACCAATTTTCTCCCCCATCTCTCACTGCAAGAGAAGAAGGAGTGAGATAAAGAGATTTATGATCTTAAAAGGAACTAAATAACTTTAATGAAAATAATAATAAAATAAAAAGAAAATGATGATATATACACAATATATACAAAACATATATATCACATCACAGGCAGGCATGGGGAAAGTCTCAGACTGGACTCAGAGATGAATGGGAACTGGATTCCAGATCTGGATTCAGGAATGCACAGATCAGGATCAAAGGCAGATGGACATAGTTCTCCTCAAACACTGGCCATTGAAGAAAGAGGCTGACCTCTTTGATCCCTCAGCGGATGAGAAAGAGGCTGACCTCTTTGATCCCTCAGCCTTTATACTGCGTATGATGCGGATGGGATGGAATACCCTGTTGGTCAGTTTGGGGTCACCTGTCCTGTCTGCTCCTCCCCACAGGTGCAATCCCTCTATACTCTCTTCCAACCCTGCAACAAGGCAAATAAAGTTAGCTGACCTTGGCTGTTAAGGGAATAAGTATAAGCAAGAGCCTCTCTGCATGCCATTCCTTGGCATTAACTACAAACATAGGTCTTATCGCCCTGAGAATGAACACATTCTGCACAATATGCTGTTAATTTCAGAGAGTTAGAAGAGGCTTAGCTAAACAGTAAAATTACTGAACAGAAAGTTGGTTCTGTTCTACCTCAAACCAGGATATATACAACCCAGTTATGTTTTCCTTAGAGAAGAAAACACATAAGATGGGTGTAGATGCATTACATTTTAGTCATTAAGCTGAGGTAAGGAGAAATATTTCAGTAACTCGAATACTTCCTTCTTTTGTATCTGGTGGTTATATGATTGCCCAGGTCTTGCCAGACCTGAATTTGTAATTCTGTACCAGGGTCAGTATTTGCCAAAGCTATTAAATTAAGCTTTTTAAAAGCATGAGTTGTCTCTCTGTAACATTTATTTGATGGCAGTAATTACCATATGGCTTCTCCCATCCTTGTAACACATTTATCTTTACAAGACTTCGTGGATGTAGGACTGTGTTACTATTCCCATCTTTTGTTTTGAAAACAGAAACAACAAAAAAAGATGTGATTCATCTCCACCTATAAAGTAGAAGCATAGTTTAAGAAGGGGGGATGAACTCTCTTAATAGTCAGTGGAGAAAGACAAGTTGCCTTCAGAGGGTAATTGTTATTATCATGCGAAAGTTCTTGAGGTGAATCATACCCTGACAGAGTCCGAATTTCTGCACTGACTATAGAAGGAGACTTCAGTGACGAGTCTAGACTAGACAGACAGTTATTGGATGGCTGTAGGTGAGTTGAATTCTACCTTAAAATCAGTAAGGGAGTCCCACCCTAGTACACTAAAGATCCAAGAAGAAACAAAGGGTTTGCATCTCGAGCATTTCAGTCCCTTACCTGGCAACAGCTCTAGAGTCTTGGGCATGGAAAGACTTCCTTATTTCAGTGTTGGATCCAAAGCAAGCTGAACAATAAGGAGAAAGACATCCAGACCTGCACAACAGCAACAGGTGCATGCCAGTCTGATCCCAATAGTAAGTGCTATACTAGTTTGATCCCAGGGGTAAGAGCTACACTGCCCCTTTTCACTGCTTAGAAACCTAAACAAGGGTGGGTTAGTGGACGAAGGGGCATTTCTGTACACGGCAGAATTTGGCCTTATAACTCTTACTGTAAAAACAAATCATGACCATTTTGTCCTTTGTGGTTCAGTTGTGACTCTCTGTATTCATAAAAGAAAAAAAAAAGAAGCGGGATTAACTGAAGATGACCAACGTCAGAACAGCAAGGGAACTTACTCTGGGCTCAGTATCAGATTTTACCCTTTGTCAATCAGTGTGGAATTAAAAAAAATTTACCTGAGAAACTGATATCCTAATGACAAAATATTGGCTATTCTGACTTGAAAGGCTAAACCTCATTTTTCTTTTTTTTTTATTTTTCTTTTTCTTTTTTTTTAAAGAAATGCTCTGGCTCAGAGAAATACTTAGAGCTGAAACTTTCTTTGAAATCAGCTTTACATTTTGCTGACACAGCAAAAAATGTGTCTGAATAGCTCCTTAATAGCTCTGCTCTATAAATTCAATATTAAAGCTACACTCATAACTACAGGAATTATTGGATGCTTCAAAAGTTTAGGGCAAAGCTGTTCAGTACCTAAAATGCAAAAGGCTTATCCATGCTACCTACGTTTCTTTTGTTAGCAATTTTGAAGTACAAATTCTGTGAGAAAAGTCTTTTATCAAGGTTTCTGACACTCATTGTTCTGTTGGTTTTCTTTCTTTTTTTTTTCTTTGTCTTTTTCCTTGGGAGGCAGGAATGGTACCAGGACAGACTTATTCATAAATTTATAACAGTTTGGCTCTGTTATGTGAGAAATAAAGGATGTGGGGTTTTTTATCGTTTCACCTCTCCAACCTCACAATCTTTCTACACTATGAAAGCCTGGAGGTACATCTACAGTATTATTATATTATTATACCTATTAGGACAGATGGACATCCTTCCTGGCTTCACATCCTTCCTGATCTCTCTCAGCCCTCAAAATTGCAAAGGGAATGTGCCTGTTACTCAGAAGGTAATGTCATACCAGGCAGCATGTGTTGAACAATTATACAAATATAGGTGGTTAGGGAAGCACTGTGTAAAACAGCAAATACACACGATCAATTAATTTATAACATATTGGTCACCCCCAAGGGTTATTGATCTAAGAAAAGAGGGGAAAAAATTTAGTCTCACATATTTCATTTTGACAAACTCATGCTACTTATGTATCTACCCATAAAGGCATACAAATAAAGAAAACAATAGTACATTCTTTTTTCACTGTGTATCATTTAAGAGGACTTTGGAATGAATAATGAAAAGATATCTATATAGAGCTTTATACTTTTTTGTACAAAGTATATACTTTTTAGAGCACTATACTTTGACCATATTCAAGCAGGCCTAGAGGATCTTACTGATAAACTATTAGTACATATATGTCACACAATTGTGTTTTGGGCCAGGTTGACCAATGACAGATGCTCTCCCCACCTCTTGACCCAAGGAAAAGAAGATGAAAGATAAAGAGATTTATGAGTTTAGGAAAAAATAAATTACTTTAATGAAATTGCTGGCAGATGTCACCAGCAGGTGTGGTGACCCTGGCTATAGTGGAGAATACATTTTTAATGTCCTGTCCTGTTTGGACTGGTCCAAGGGCTACTGCATGCACAATCTCGTTTAAATTGCTCAAAGCCTTTCATTTTTCTGCACCCCATGTAAAATCATTCTTCTTTCAAGTCACTTCATAGAGGGGTCTACAATCTGACTATAACCTAGAGTATGCATTCTCCAGCATCTCACAACACCTCAAAAGGCTTGTTTCCTTTTTGTTAGTAGGTGGGGACATAGCTGTTATTTTGTTCATCAAGTCCATTGGGATTTGGCCACTTAATTCCCAAGAACTGGATCTCTCATGCAGGTTCCTTCAACTTAACTCTTTTTACACCAAAACTTGCTTTCAGAAGAATCTTGAGTATTTTCTTACCTTTCTTCAAAAAACTTCTTCTGCTGTGTTACCCCACATAATGATATCATCAGAATATTGCAGGTGTTCCGGAACTCTAGGCTTCTCCAGCACAATCTGGATCAGTCCATGGCAAATAGTGGGGCTGTGTTTCCACCCTTGGTGCAATCCATTCCAGGTGTACTGGAGGCCTCTCCAGGTAAAAGCAAACTGTGGCCCGCACTCTGCTACTAAAGGAATAGAGAAAAAGGCATTAGCAATGCCAATTGTAGCATACCGTTTGGCTGCCTTTGGCCCCAGTTCATACTGCAGTTCTAGCACGTCTGACACAGCAACACTCAGTGGGGTGACTTCATGACTTCATTCAGGCCATGATAGTCTACGGTTAATCTCCAGTCTCTGTCAGACTTTCACACTGGCCATATAGGGCTGTTAAAGGGTGAGTGAGTCTCGCTGATCACTCCTTTGGTCTCCGGCTGATGAATCAGATTCTGGATGGGAATCAGGGAGTCTTGCTTGGTGCAATACTGTTGTCGATGCACTGTGGCAGTAGCAGTAGGCACGTGCTGTTCTCTAACCTTCAGCAGTCCCCCCATAGAAGGATCATCTGAAAGGCTAGGTAAGGTGGACAGCTGTGTAATACCCTCAGTCTTTACAGCTGTTATACCAAAAAGCCCACTGATATCCTTTCAGCTCTTTGAAATACCCTTTCTTGAGGTAGTCTATGCCAAGGATGCCCGTAGCAGCTGGGCCAGTCACAACTGAGTGCTGCTTCTATTTACTCCCATTTAGGCTAACCATTCATGGTGTGAAACCAAGCATTCAGGGTCTGTAAGCTTTAAAGCATCACACACACTAGTTTTAAATGACCCAAGTAAGAGCAATACCACCATTCCACTTAGGAAAATACACTGCAGTCATTCCCCAGCAGATTCCCATTGGGAATTGTTCCTTGACATCAATATACATTTTATGCTTGCTTTATTTTGGCCTGTTATTTTTTTTCTAGCCTATTGCCTTGTGCAAAAGAAAACATTAACTTCTTAGTAAGAAGTCTTAGAATTCTCTTACGTTTTTTTTTCTTTGCTTATTTTATTTTTAAAATATTTCATGCTTTCCTGTTTCATTTTTGAAGGTCATTGACAATTACTTTAATTTTTTTTTGAGTTTTCAGGTCCCTGAATATTGTGTTATTCTCTTCTTGATCTTTTCTACCTTTCATGCTGTCTTTGCAATGAGTTTTGTCCACAGGTGTATAAGCAGTTAATTGCATATTTTTATTCAATTATACTTTTTGTCTATGAAGAAGTGTTTCTCCTAGCATACACTGAATTCAAATGAAAATAAACTACTTGTCTTCTGGTACTATTATCATGGAGCACGTGTTTTTTATTGTACTAGGGTTTGTTTGCAGTTTCCTAACACACTGAATCCGCTGATGTTAGATCAATAAAAGGATGTTCTCCTGCACCTGACTATTTCTGGTTTGATAATTTTTTTTTCTCTGCACTTGAAAAAGCAATGATTTTGTTCATGTCTTGTAACTTCATCAGCTTATGGTAAAATACGATACACACTCTTCTTGAACTTAACAAAACCATGTCCTCTTTTTTCTGTCATTTTTAATAAACCACCCATAGACGCCTTGTTGCCCAGTGAAAAAAAATCTGTGGTTCAATTACAGGAGCTGATGCTCTGAAGGTTAAATCACTTCACAGCGTCTCTTGTGCTCTATGTGAGGAAAGACTTTGATGAACCAATTCTTTCACATTAACAACAATGCTCTATGTTGAGTATAGCATCTTGGAATGAAAATGAGCATTTGGATTGCCCTGTTTAATCTTTGTAGCATTATAATGTTAGGGTTTCATAATTTTTTCAAACACATTCATAGCTACAATGATTACTTTTGAGAATAATCCCAAGGCTACAGCCTTGACTCTGAGTTTACAAATGAATGTCATGCTTAAAATGGATTCCATGCTGAGATGTGAAAGGTGGCATTTTCTTATAGCAGTATTTAGTATTCTCTCTAGTAGTTTTGGAATGTGAATAAATATTATCCTTTAAAATAATTCTTTCCAGAGATCTGTTTTCTATATTTATATTAGAAAATTCAACGAAGAAAGTCCATTTAGCAATAACTAGGTCTACAATCTTCAGCTCTATTGTAACAGACTAATTCTCATTTAATGCTTCTAAATAACTTTTGATGTCTCTTTTGAGTCCCTCACTGTAAGACACAAACCCTGTAATATCTGTCACAAATACTCTGTACACATCTGTCACTTTTTCCTCAGTATTTCTTTTATATCTGTATTTTTTTATAATTGGTCAGGCTATTTCTTTTGTCTTCTCCCTTATCAAGAGCAAAATACCTATTTTGCTTCTATTTTTTCTACTTTATTGTGTTTAACGTTTGGTGTTGTTTTTTTTTTTACTATTTAATATATTGCTTACATTTTCCTTCTTCAAGTCCTTGTTAAATTTATCCGTCACCCACATGGCTCATGTTGAGACCCCCTGAAAAAACTGGTTAACTAGCTTAGTCTCTTGATTTCTTCAAGCATCAGAGAAGTCTTAATTTCTAAGGGGAATGCAACATGAATGACGGGACTCAATGCCCATAGGACATCAGAGTTAAGTGAGGGTGTTTTTCTTGGAACAATGCATGAGTCATTCAATGACCCACAATAAAAGTGGGTCTACTATGCACATGGAGACCACACTGACTTGGTCTTTCCATGTAGCTCAGAGGTGACAAAACTTCCCACAGCTGCTGTGTCATCTTCCTATCCTTTTCTCCTCCATGACCCGTGGCTGGCCAGTAAAATGTATTTGCATGGACTTCACAGCATAAACTGGCGTTCTTAGCTTATCTCCCTTTCTTACTGTTTTAAAGGGGTCTTTTGTTTTTCTGTGGCACAGCCTGAGAAGCAAGTCAAGACCCAGACTTGGAATTTCATAATTAAATTCCCAGCATAAATCAGACAAAGAAAACTGTGTTATTGCCTTACAGAAAGTGCAGTATAGGGCAAGACAAATGAAACTGAGTCTGAACAATAGATTAAATGCAGCAGATTTACTATAAATCATGTGCAAAGCTTAAGGAATTTGGCTTGTTTTCTCACTTTGGAAAAAATGAGACTTTGAGATGAACTGAAAACAATTTTGAATCTATCAGAAGGATTGATAAATCTGCTAACGACATTAATTTATGAATCCTTATAAGGGATTCAAATAAAAACTACGAGACACAACCATTTCAAAATTTTTCATAAACAGTGTAAATACTTCCATAGTATGAGAAACAAAATGACCTCATAGAAAGATCATCAAAGCCTACAATATTCCTTTTCCCTGACTTCTGCATACTTTGTATCAGGTCCTTAGCTGCCGGGAAGGCAACATCTTTGAAGAGCAGCAGTAAATTTTAAAGACATTTCTCACCCTATTCCAAACATACCATGTATTTACATTTCTCATTTTAAGATTATGTTGTAATCTTTCCTGTACCACTAGGAGAAGAACATAAAAAATGGATTAAAAATGGACTGACAGCTCCTTGGATTTTGCATTTATTTAGGACCACTGTAAAACTACCTCAGCTCTGAATTAGCACATAATATGGAAAATATCTGAAGGTAAAGAATTGCAGAATCCTATATTCTTAGATAAATCAGAGAATGGATTCTAGATTTCCAGATCATTTAATACTTCGTCCTGTAATTTAACTGACTGCAGAGGTGTTACTTGAATCAATAATCTATAACAAAAGAAAGAGAGGTACAATTCAGTAGGAGACAACACTGATATTCATATACCCTTTCCCTTCAGAAAAGAAAGACTTAAGGCTTAACAGTAAAAAACCAAACTTATATCTCATTTTCCCAATAAACAGAGGGGCACTGTGAAGGCTGATAAGGTCCAAGGACAATCCTCCTTCCCACTATTTAAACATTCTCTTTGCAGATTTTTCTTAACAAAAATTCCTTTTTTTTTTTTCCCTCTTCCACTCTTTTTTTTTCTTTTCAAGGAAAAATGGAAGAGCTAGCTATTCAAATGGCAATGGCCCAGGTTTCATGACAAACTAGTGAATTCACATACAAATTTCTGGATAAAATTAAACATAAGTGGCTTTAAGACAATACTGTTGACATTTATGGATATCCTGCAGCTCACAGAATATTACCCATTGTGATTACAATGTCACTTGTGCAAACTTACTACCCATATGAGTATATTTTTTTAGTAGTGTAAATCAATTTAAAAACTCACTGTGTATCTAAGTAAAGTCTACTCCAAACTAGAGGAATTGTAATCACTTTGTATCAGTTTCATCACAGCACAACAGCTTTGTTCTCTGGGATGCTTATTTTCCTTAGGTATTCAACATAATACTGAACAAGTGAAAATCTTGTCAGTATGTGGTTGCCTTGCCCTTTCCTGGCAGCTGTCAGATTTGTACTTCAGTGGCAGTCAAAAACACATTATTGTTTCCAAGTAAAGGAAACGTCACATCTCCTTGACACCACAAGATATGACCCACTGCTTTAATTAGCATTTTTTGCAGACTACAAGCTGAAATGACAGCAAATATTCAACAGGTACCCTGTCTCCATTTCAGTTGCAAATACAATTAAAAATCAGTTTCCAAGCTATTTGAAAATTAACTAAGCAATTTTGCCTGTATAATGTTGCAGAAATTTGTAAACTCTAATACGATCACCTTAAATTGCTCCCTGGAAGCATAAAAATTAGTTTTCTGAAGTGTATAAATTGAATGGAACAAACCCCCATAATTTTATGTTGATCTTGTTGAGATACAGCCAGAATCCAAAAATATTAAGAACTCAGGGAATCCTAAACAGCTTGCAAAATCTTCTGGTGTTTCACATTAACAAAGTTGGATTTAACATAGTCATGAGAGCTTGGATGATGTCACTAGGACAGACCATATTATGAGCTCTCTGCCCTCTTGAGGACTTCATATATAACCCATTATTATATATCCCATCATAACATGGATTTGAGAAGCTGTCAACCTGTTTGCCAGTGGCCTTTTGTTAAAATGCTCAGCTAAAATGGTCCACTTGCTGCCTTTAAACAGCCACCTGAATCGTTATTCAGCTGCAACCTCTCAGGTTATCATCTCAGGCGCCATGAGATTCTTCAAAGCAGTTTCACTGCTTTGCCTCAGCAGAGATGGTGGAGGAATTTATTTTGCTTCTTGTGTTTGTTTTTAATTTAAGCTAAAGAAAAAAAGCTGGTTAGGATCCCTTACTTTATACAATGTTTCAATGCTGTTTCAAGCTATTTCCTATTTTCCTATTTTCAGTGACATATATTGGCAAATGGATTTTAGCCTAAAACATCCCAAAGGTGCTTTTGAGAAGAAACAAAAAGCTAAAATCACAAATGTTCTGAATTTATTTGAATAATCAAAAGTCCTTTTTAAAAAGTTACAAGTTGTTTTGCTACTGCTTCTAGGAGAGTTTGAATCATTGAGATTTCCCAAGAAAATAATTAATTAACTAGGACTTCTTACATATTTTACTTTGAGGAGGTTGGTTCATTTCATTTCACTTGGCAGTAATCTGTTCAGTAACATTATACATGCCCTCCATCTCACAGATCTGTGGAATCCAAAATACACTTTAGATGTATTTTGCCAGATGTATTTGACTCAGTCAGATCTTTGCTGTAAACTAACACAGCTCCAGTGAAGCTGTGTGTGCCTTTGTGTCAGCTGGTGACCCAAACTGTGTTTATTTTAATATGCTTTAAGCCAGCTCTTGGAGCAAGGCTATAAATATTGCAAGCAGTACCACCTTCTGCATAAACATACATACGTAAAGTCCATACATTAAACTTATATGCCTCCAAAAAATAATTCCAAAATCTTTTATCTGGCTTTCTGGATGTTTCCATGAACAAATTAGCATAGTGGCCATTGCTGGCAGCCACTCTCCCCCAGAGCAAAGTGTCACCCTGTGTCACTGCCCATGCAGCAGAGCACACTCAGCATTCCTCCAGAGAGCCAGATGATGAACTGCAAATGCCATTTCAGATAAGCATCCGAAAGTCCCAGATGCAGGATTAGCCTGGGAGCAGGTGACTATACCAGTATAACCCTGGAGCAGGCAAAGGTGGCTGTAGGTAAAGGTGAGTGTCAGGGAGCTGCAAAAAGATGGAGTCCCTCAGGAAAAGGAGCTGAGCAGAGGCCCCACCAACCACAGCCCCATCCCACAGAACTAGAGGAAAGCAGGCATGGAAGCCCCATAGCCTTGTTTAGAAATGTATTTTCCTGTTAAGCCTTCACTCAGTGAGACAGTCATGGCTAAGCATTGTGATAGGGTCCTGCTTTTCACACCTAAGAAACAGGCCATACAGAGAAGCTTGCCAGCCCTGTAAAAACCTATATGGGCAAGACCTGATAAAAGGAGGCAGGGAGATATCTCATTGCTGGCATTGGTGCAAGGAAAATCAGACTGATTTGGAGGTTCTGGCTAGAGTAGGTGTTTGGAAAGCCAGTGGTCTGCCCGTGGTAGCCACATAACAGGATGTTCTGCCACTGTTTGATGCAGAAATATCCAAGAGAACAAAGGCCTGGATATCTTTCTTACCACTTGGAAAATGGGTAGTTTGTCAAGCAACATTAAAGCAGCAAAGGGTCTGGGAGTTTCAATGAACAACAGGCTGGTTACAAATGAGTGGCATAACACAGTCTCAAAAAGAGATAAAACTCACTCTCAGAAACAAAAACTTTGGGGATAATTACTTTTCTCGGCAACTGAAATATTGTGCCTGATTTTAGGAAAAATGCTTTAACAAATATTTAAAAAAAAAAAAAGATAAATTAAGAAAAGATTATTTCAAGTGCAAGAAATGGAGAATACAGGAAGAGAAACTTTTTAAATACTTCCAAGAAAGAAATTGAAATTAACATCTATTGCCATGTGTAATATTTGTCTTAAAGTTTTAGGGCATTCTGTTGATTCCCGGCTGTAATAAGGAGTAGACAGTAACCACCAAATAAGAGGCATTTTGAATATATGCTACTTTCATATTAAATTCCATAAAAGGTAGGACTTTTCAGTAAGACTCAGTCTTCAATAAAGATTGATTTTAGGCTTACATAAGTTACACAGATAGCAGACTGAAATTATAAACACAATATTTTTAATTTTTCACTTTATTTTAAAATGGAATAGGCTATCTTTTCTTCTTCTTCCTCTTCTTCTTCTTGGATTTTGTTGGGTTGTAGGTTTTGCTTTTTGTTTGGTGTTTGTTTTTTTTTCAAAATCAGCACAGTTTAGAATTTATAAATTCACCTGGAAAAGCAGGCTTGCTGCATTGACTATACAGAGAAAAATATCAGAATAAGCATTTTCAGAAAACACTATAACTTAAATATTATTAAATTGCATTGGAGAAAATTGCATTAAAATGAAAGCACTACTTGCTCTGGTAAGAGTCCCTTGATATATTACTGAAAAAAATACTATTGCTTTTGCACTAAGCAGGAGTAGGCATCAGAATGTTACAAGTGATCTTGTTGGCCAGGTATAATCTTAACATTATATGTTTAGTCACTTGCAGAGGGAAGACACGTGTGAAACTCACTGATCTGTCAGTAATTGCTTTCCACGTACCGATATCCTGTTCCCCAGAGCACATCTACCTCCAGAGTTGTTTGACTGTAAGTAAACTATATTTTTCCTTTCTTGCCTCAAAATATCAGTTGCCACCAAATTAAGACAACTCAGACTCTCCCTCAAGACTTAAAGTCTCTAAGCATCAAGGACAAAAAAATGCAACATAATAAAATATTTTCAACTGGAGACACTTCTTTGTGTTTAATTAAAGCAATCTTGGACTTTGAAGGGAGGATAACTGATTGCAGCAAGTAGGGGACCAGAGGATTCTGCATCTGTGTACATAGCTCAATTGGATCAAAGGATTTTTAGTAAGAAATACGTTGTATCAAGAGTTGGGTCATCTTTGGAAACACAGAGCCCCCCCAGATTATTGCACAGCATGGGGTACGGGAAAGGTGGCAGAAGTCACTCAGTCTAGCAAAACCTAGGAAAATATCACATATAAAGAGAGTGAGCAGGGAGCACATGGGGTTCAGATTACCAGGAACACTGTGGGATTTCCAGGTAAAAAAGTCGTGAACAAGTATAAAATCTGTTTTATATTTAATATCTGTTTATGTTTATATTTATTTTATTTTTATATATTTATATTCATTTTATTTATTAAATTTATATGTATATCTGTTTCCTGTGCTGTTCCTTAATCCCCTACTCCAGTGTTTCTTGGGAAAAATGTTTTATCAACAGTAACTGGTAAATCACTGAGCACTTCTGCTACCCACTCTCTGAAGTGACTAAACCTGCTAAAACCAAAAAGAAATTTTTCAGGGAAAACCCACCGCAAACATCTAACAATGAAGTATTCAGAAAAAAGCAGTGAAGTTTCATCATTATAAGCAACTAATTCAGGGCCTAATACTGGCAATTTTAGGCCTCCCTAATTGACATCTTTAATCTATAACTCCAGATAGAAAGAAAAAAAAGAAAAAAGAAAAAGAAGATGAGCTCTTGAGTGATCTGAAGAAAAAGAGGAGATAGAAAAAAAAGCAGAATATTTCAAAATTTCAATTAAAATATATTTTAATGACAGTTCCCCATCCTGTATCAACTGACTCTCTCGTCATTTCAGAGTAGACGTTTTGATTCACTGATAATTTTTTAATAAATAAATAAATAAATAGGCTATTATTCTTCTTCACTATAACAAACAATACAAAATCACATAAATAAATGAAAATATTTGAATTCTGAGCACAAGAGAAGTCAGCAGGAAATGCCATGAAAGCTGCATTTTAATTTGTCCCTTCTTTGTCTAGAGAGAATCTTTCAAGGTCGTTTGCAATTAAAAGAGCTTTGAACTCTTCTGTTGAGGGAGAGAAAAACAGAAAAGGATTACCTCAGCAGCAGTTTGAAAAGACTGTGTAATGCATCTGAGTTGAAGAAGGATGTATCTTGAGCCTTCACTATTTAACTGACAAAGAATGAATAGACTTGCCATTATAGCATGAGAATAGACTTTTCCTGTTCTTCAGGTGCTTTCATCCTGATCCTAAGGAAGTCATTTAGGGAGAACTTCTAAATGTGATTTATACATCTCAACACATTTGAGGGTAACAGAACCACACACAGAAAGGTATATGGATAAATTATGAAGCAGATAGGTGCTTTCTCTGAGTTTAGGGTGAAAAGTAGTCCTGAAAAGTAGAAACTTTACAAAGTTCCTTTCAGCATTGTTGGATACCAACAAATTATTATAAAATTGCATGCTACTACCAAAAGGGAATAAAATAGCTGAATCGCACAGATCTTTGGGAAATAAACATATATTGCTACTTCTCGGCCTTCTTAAATGTACTTGTCTCTTCCAGTACTTAAAATAATGAATACATACAAGTGGAGCAGATGATTAAATCCAATTGAAAATGATACTTAAAATTAGGTATATACTGAATTAATGGGGGCCTATATTGGCTCGAACTACAGCAACTGCTTAAGTCCCTGATTGCAAGCCCATCCCCAGCCTCACCATGTGTTTCACAGAGCAGCAGGCAAAGCCCTGCTCCTCAGGAGCCTGCAGCTATATCCATAGAGCTACCAGGAGTCCAGCAGCAGCTCTGCTCGCCCCATGCCACACAGTCTGGGCTGGCTCCTGGGTCAGAGCAGCCTCCTGCTTCCCCATGCATTTTGGAGAAGGCAAGCTCCAAGAGGGCTAATAAAGCGAGGTTAGGATAAGCCTTCTGCATTAAGAATAAATATGCATACATGCATATTATCACCAGAAAACCACTGGCAAGGTACAATATAATCCCTTGAGCTTCGCTTCTTCTCTCTTTTCAAAGGTGCTCTTTATAAGAATGGCATATTTTATAGGAGTCAAGTACAGCAAGTCTGATTTGCATAATGCTATTTATCATTATGTAGAGATCCTTTGCAGAAAGTTAGGGAAAACCTGGACATGTATCTTCTCAGCCATAGAAAGCACCTAAACACTGCCCAGAAGTCCATTACATGCAGAGATATCAAATGTATTTTTAACAAAGGTTCCAGTTTTTGTTACTATCACTATGGCATTCTCAAAATAGAAAAAGAAAAAAGCAATGTAGAGAAAATGTGAGGGAAACAAGTGAAGGATACAACATCAGGCCTTCCCTTGGAAGATCTGGGTGTTTAAACCAACTGATCAGAGTCCCACTTTTCCCTACTGAATGTAGAGGTGATGAGGTCACACACTAGGCTCCAAGGAGCGAGGGACACAAGGTCCTGATGTTCACACAGTGAATGACATGAATCCTGGTCAATCCTGAGAGAAGAGCATCCTGTCCCTCCTCTTTCATGAGGATTCATCTCAGCATCAAAGACATGACATCAGTAGGACAAGTCTCTCCCCAGAGACAGAAGTGATTTTTAGAGTCTGAAGCCCAGATTACACAACAAATTGATTTAAATTTAGGGTGGGAGGTAAGGGATTTTGTTTTGATAAGATTTTTTTTTTTCAGCTTAAATAAAACCAAGAAGTGAAAATGTTTGCTTAAATAACTAAAATCTGTAAAAAAAAAATCAGATGCCAAATAGTGTTCTTCCTCTTACTGTGAGCATATTTTTTCTGGGTAAATTGCTCTTTCTTTTTCTTTTTCTTTTTCTTTTTCTTTTTCTTTTTCTTTTTCTTTTTCTTTTTCTTTTTCTTTGTAGAGAAATGCATTAGTTAGGATCAATTTTGTCAATTTTAAGTGTTGTGTTGGAAGGCATGGAATCTATGTGGGGAATGCAAAATGCCATAGTAATAGGAAAAATAATAAATTGACTAAGTTAAAACAGAGTTTCACATTTCCTTATGTATTTTCTTCTTCTATTAAGAGACAGAGGAACAGAACTTCCTCAGCTGTCTTTTTCCACACTGCAGTTTCATCATAGCATCCCATAGTAAGCGCATCTAATCCATGTCTTTCAATGCAATAAACCATATGGTAATATGGTGGCTTACTCTGACACTCATCTAGTTGTGACTTGTTAGTGATTTCCAAAAGAAATAGTAGAAACTGATAATTTTCTCTGATAATTACTATCTTACTAATTACCATGCTTACTCACTAGAATACCTTCCCTCATTGTTTTCAGCATAAAGATTGGCATTTTAACTGTATGCTTCATTTCAAGCTCAAATATGAAGATTTCAGATTGTGTATTTCAGACAGAAAGATAAGTATAATAGCAAAGATCCAAAAATGAAGATGAGGTTTAAGTCTGACAAGCTTCCAGCAGTTGTAAGTGAACATGAGAAATATTCTTTCAGTATCTGAACATGTGGCTGAGTATCTGCATAAGGTTTTATGGTCAGTCTGCCTAGGGATTTCTCCAGCAAGTTTCTACAAAGGCAGAAGGTGTTTCCAGAACAACTTGCCCAACATGACCAAGTTTTACCCCACAAAAAATTCCATTTATGAATCACAGTGTTTCCACCTTTCCTAGAGGAAGATGCTGCTCGTATGCATAATTTCCTACAAAGAACCTCCAAGAGATCAGGGTCTAAGGACAGCAGCTTGTGACTCCCTTAGGTAGTGAAAATAATGTATTATTAATTCATTGACTAGCAACAAGCATGTCACTTTTTCAAATGAGCAGAACTAATAAATAAATCTGTGTACTTCTGAAGTGGTTTACATTTATTTTTGTTTTCTATCAACATTCTGAGTGCTGATTTTCTTTCAATGCCTACTTAGATAAATTTAAAATAAAAGATGGGAAACTAGATTTGATAAAAAAAAAGTACAGAAAGGGTTTGATGCAAAAAAATACTAAAAATTACAGATTGAAACAAAAGAGAGTTTTAGAACTTCCCATCATATACATTTTTAAGCACCTTATAGATCTGGTTAATTCTAGTTGTATGTCTCAACCATAGACAAAGAAAAGCATTTTGTAAAGAAATGGCTTCTTGGTAAGCACAACCTAACATATAGCCAGCCTCTAAAAATTATGCAGATATTTAGTCAACTCAATAGAAAAGCTTATGTTCTGTTACAGGTTCCCTCAAGCAACAATGTAACCCCATAAAACAGAAGCAACTGCCATGCAACAAACATCCTCATTTTCCCTGTCACTTCCATCCATCACTTTCGTTGCGCCAAATAGAAATAGTCACTTTACTCTCTTTCTTCATCAATTTGCAATTAAGAAATGACAAATAAAGGCTAAGGGGTAAGATAATACAACATGTTTATGTAGAGTATATCACCAAATACTTAATAATGCTGGAACAAGGGAAAACATGTTTAAATATATATGACTGCTAAATTTCATTAATGAAATCACTTTGAAAAGTAATAGTTGATCAATGATATAAGTATGGTCAATCCATGCCAAACACTTCTTTCGTGTAAAGATTTTATATATATATATTAGTAAAAAGTAACATATATGCATCATTTTGTGTGTTAAGAGAAATCACTATGCAAAAGCCCTAGCTATAGCCTCAAAATAATTTTTGGCACTGAAACCCAAGATTTCACAGTCATTGATGAGTTTCTAAAGTTGCTGTGCCATATTTTGACATTTCAGTACAAAATTAGCAGTATGTTAATTTTAGATAACTTTTAAATTGAAAAACAAAATAGTATTGATGGAGTTTAAAATAAATATTAGTCACAGGAGGTTCCACACAAGGCCAGACTTTTCTGATATACTAGGCTCAGAACTAAGACAGTGGTTAAAATCAGAGCCATAGAATAGCAAGTAGGATCACATTCTCTTATCTCCAGTATGCACTTGAATTCTTTTCAAGACTGTTCTGCTCTTTCTTTCTGGTGTAGCCAATCAGTTAAAGCACCCACCGACAACAAATTTAACAGATTTTCAGTCTCTTGTGTGGGGCTTTGTTACTCCTGCTACAGTAACATAGAAAAAAATATATAACATTTGAACAATCAGTGGTACTGTGATACTTATGTCATGTCATCAAAATAAAGAAATTACTTTTCTTTGAGAGAGACAATACAAGTAAATGCTTACAAAAAGTGAATGCTTTAAATCAACCCACAACAGTTTAGATGTGCACCATTTAAATCCCTGCTTTCAAGTTCTATATCCTTCTCAGGCTTCTAAAAGACCATTTATTGAATCAATTAGCTGTGGAGAAACAAGTATCCTCTAAATAATGCAAAATACCTAATGCACGGTGAATAATTCTCTTCATAAAAAGCAAGATTGATTTTGCCTTTGATTATCCTTGCTACACAGAAATACTTTTTCCAATTAAGGTTAAAAAGTTAATGTTACAGAGTCAACAACTTGACAAAATATCACATTAATCAAGAAGTATAAACTCATTGGAATTCCACATGTTATGCTGAAGGAGCTATTTCTGAAATATCAGACAAGTACAGAGATACAGAGGCATGTTCTGGAGCACTGATTAGCAAGGCCTTTTAAATAGTAACATGTTGATTGTACAACTAACATATCTTTAAACAAGGTACTAAAATATTCAGTCTCTCAGGTCTATTTTCAGGAACAATTAGCAGCTTAAACAGTTGAAGTGATTTCTAGAAAAATGTTACATTCCATAAAATATTTCCTTTAAAGGTAGCTAAATGTATCTATTGTAACAATACTACTACAATCAGCTCTTAACTATAAAGATATGCTTCCCCTCTTGGTGCCTACTGTCACAGGGCCTTTGCTATGCTAGCCACTGGGACTATCACCATTTTGTCCATAACATGGAGGCAGTATTGATAAACCCAGTTGAACCCTGCTGTAGCTGGATTTGGATTAGCTTGGGCTTTTAGCTTGTCCAAAATGAGTACAGGAGATCGCAGCATCTCCCTTTTCCTGGAAAGGCTCAGAAATGGGTAGCAAGTGGGCAAATAAGGAGGAGAGAGGAACTGATGGCATCAGTCCTTGGGGCTTCTTCACCAGTATCCTTGGTTGGTGACCAGCCCCCATTGGAGCTATTGGTGTGCTATACCTCTGAAAATCAGACCACAGATGGCTTCAAGTACTTGTAAATACTTATAATCAGAATGATCCATTAGTTGTGGTTCTTATGTTTCAGACTGGGGGCAGGATACAGTTTTCTAGGCAGCAGAAATGTATAACAGATGAGCTATTACAAAAGCAGCTGCCAAGAAAACTCACTTCATTTGAGATTCAAGTGTTGGCTCCCATCAAAGTGATGGACACTTTCAAAGGACCATGATAACTTCAGGGTGTTATGTCTTCTTTGAATTCCCACACATCAAACTCAAAATAAGATGCTGGAGTAATGTTTGAATAACATGTTGTCAAGTCTATAGGATTATGATAGCATAATTATGAGTGGGACATAAAAATATGTACAGACAGAAAAGGTTGGCTATAATGGAGGGTGTCAAAAATGAATATTAAGACAGGAAAGTTTCATAAAAATTAAACGATTGCTTGATAAATTTGTTGATGGACAAGGAATAGCATTCTGCTGTTGGTTTTATATTGATAACAGTGAAGCAAATGAAAGAAGTAATAAAGACAATAAAATAATGATCAAACTTGTTTTTCAGGTAAAGTAATAACTCAGAACACTATTAAGAATATGGTTGATATTATTTTTCTAATTTTTCTACCCAACACAATGGATACATGTTCTCCCACTGTAAAACCAGTCATAAAAAGATATAATGAAAAGAAAAATTATGGTCATTAATTTCACTTTGAAAACCTTTTTTTCTTTGTCCCAGAGAGTAGCTACACAAGGACAATTCATAATTTTGCCTCTGGCAGTGAGATTCTCAACAGGAATAAATAAAAGCATCTAGTGTTGCCTGCAGTAGTAATAGCCTGGCTAAGAATACCTCTGAGAAAGACAGTGATGAGATCAAAACTTCATTTGTGACAGCAAAACAGTATTTGAAGTGCTATCTATACTCATGTCACTCTTATTGCAGATTTCAGCATACATTGCATTCCCATATCAGCTCCTTGAAGTATATAACTAAATTCTGCTCACTTCTACCTAAGCAGTCCTTTTAAAATCAATGGGATTGTATAAGTTTAACTAAAATAATTTGGTTAGTACACCAAAGATGAAAAGAAACATTTTGCATTGTATTAATTGGGACCCTGCCTAACACAAATTTTAACTTAAAAAAAAAATAAAAAATCATATAATGGGATGGAAAGACTCTTAATTCTGAGGAAATTACCTGTGGAGAATTCAGAACAGCTGTTCACAAACTGAAGAACAAAGCCAGTAGGTGAGGAAAAAAGAAGGTAGGTTGAAGCAGGGCAAGGTGTGGCAAGGGAAGTAGTAAAGGAAAATGGAAAATAACCTGCAAAACTCTTTGAGGGAATTAGTGGAATAAATTGAAAATGCTGGTATAACTCATCCAGAATAAGGGAAGGGGAAAACACACATACAAACCATGATGAAATTTTTTTCCACTGCAATGTGCAGTGTAGACAGATCCAGAACAACTTGCCTGTGTCTTGTAAACATCAGAGGCAGAAGCTGGACACAAGCAGCCCTGGCTCCCAGCTACTATTAGATCACAGTTCTGAAGGGATTAAACTGTGTGTTAACACATTTCAACTCAGATGCTTCACTTTGAATGCTCAGCTTTTTCATTTTTTTAAAAAATATCTAATCCTGGAGTTTCTCCATGTATTCATTTAGATTTGTAAATAGTGAAGAAAAATGTAAAATCTGTACATTCCCCACTTAGCTGCAACTGACAGCTGCAAGAAGGACAAACTGTGCAGGAAGGAAAAAAAAAAAAGAAAAGAATAGCTTAAAACAATAGTTGAAGCAATTATGTCTTCCAATAACCCCCACAACCACAACCACACCTGCTTTCCATCTATCCTGATTAACAAGTCTAATGCAAGAGATTAAAAACTAGAGACTTTCAGAATCCAAATACTCATTACCAGCTGTTATGTGCAGATGTCAAAAATTAGGACTTTCAGGTGGGTTACCTGAACCAAAAATAACCTGCAAAAGCCTGGGTCAGGTTTTTTATCTCTTCATGTAAAACTCATTGAAGACGAGCCCTGTCTGTTTGGAACAAAAGTATCATTTTAACAACATGCAGTATGACCACCATGGACGAAGGGAGGAAAGAGACACTAGGAAAAAAGAGGTGGCCTCAGCAGGAAAATGTATGTATTTATTGTATATATGAACTTTCTTTTTCAAAGGTTTCCAATTCTATACCATCCCAAGGAAAGCCATTATTTAGTGGCCCATGCTGTGCACTTTCAAAATTAGCAAACAGGTGTTAAATCTAGTATTTGACAGCTATAGCAATGACATGCATTGTCTTCACAGCTGTGGTAACTGGCAGCCATTGTTACCAGAAGAAGTGCTGGCAATTGAAAGAATAATTTGCATTATTTTGCAATTGCACAGAAATTACTATTGTGCAGCCACTGCAGCCATCAGTCAGCTCTCTGGGCAGAGTATTCAATATCTTTTGTATCAGTGGAGACAGTAGTCCATTTATCTTGCAAACTGGCACTTAGCGTCAACTTGTTACTTAGTGGATTAGGTAAATGTGTGAACATAATCTCTGCAGCTTCATGAGTTATGAGATCTTCAGGCTATTGTAGTTACCAGTAGAATAAGACTGGAACATCCACTGTGACCTTTCTCTCTAACCTTGAGAGAGAACCGTCTCCTGATCGCGGCTTTTCAGTACAACATTCAAAGGCAAATTTTCACTTGAAACTGAGAATTTCCAAATCTCTGTCCTGAGATTTAGATGATACTGAAGCTCAGATCCACATCCAAACCTAAAGGGCCTGTAATGCCAGTGCGGAGGCAAACTTTTCCTATTTAGAGACACAGTTAATACAGGCACAGAATTACCACTGGGGCAAGGATCAGGAAATCCCTTTAATGCTTTCTGCTTTCTCATTAATTTTTTTCACTAATGGCTTGCAAAATGCTACTTTTGGACTGCAGTATCACCTCCCTACTTTCAAAGAGCTCTCACAACACTTTCATATGTATTTTCAGCCCTAGACTTCAATTCCAGGCCAAAATCAAAAGATTTTGCTCCCAAAACCAAAGTATTTGTTACTAACAGTACCAAAAGTATTGAAGATTCTTCTGCTCCATTGTTCCTGGAAAGACAAATATATTTTATTAATATTGTTTGTCAAATCTACAGGACCACAGAAGATGGTTTTCAGCCTTTTGGTTTTTACTAATATGGCAGACTAACGAGTAAATTTCTCATGATTTGATATAAAATCAACCATCAGAAAGTGTTACAAATAGAACTACAATTAAAAGCTAAGTGTTTAAGAAAGGAAATTTGGAAATTAAACTGTTTTCTTAACTTTATGTTTAAATATATCCTAATAAGCATAAGTATTTCCACAGCGAATCTACCATAAATCACCTCCTGGAATTATTTATATTTTTGGAATACATAGCTCCAATCCATAAATATTATGTTTAGATTGATTTATTTTAGTATTTATACACAGTCTGTTCTTCAAGCTTCTGGGCTTTTAATTAATCTGGATTTGGGGCATAAATTCTTTATGCCTTGATTAATACCAAGCAGGTTTTATTTAATTAAAGAGACAGACTGGTAAGAGACATTTTAATCAAAAAATTCATATGCATACAGTACATCTGTATTTTTTAATACAAGCTCAGGCACATTAAAACAAGATTTATTCTTTCTCAGCTGTTTTCCTTTTTGAATTATGGCATATTTCTGGTTCATGTGAGGAGTTACCTTCATGCAGTCATTCCATCCCCTACCTCTTCTTTCCTTGGAACAGCAGGGCGAGAAAATATGATGAAGTGACAAAACTAAAATAATCACATACTGAGAAGCAACTAGTTGTGCATCCCTGAAGATTCTAAAAGCAAAAAGAATGGTATGAGCCATATCTTGAGGGGCAAAATAATTCCAGGAAAATACAGGGAATTCCTTTGGTTCATAGAAAAGAGGTAGAAAACCAGGAACTTTCAAGAAAGAGTAGCATATAGTCATATCTTCATTATGCCTTAGTTTTTATATGGAAAATAATTGTCTGGCACGGCAATACACATTTGGCCAAAGTTCTGCATCTGTCTACATTGTGTGTACATGTGGTTATGAACACAGTATCCTTTTAACAGCTTTTGATTTTTCAGTATATTTATTTACCACTCTACTATATCCATGTTTAAAGTTTTTAAGTACCTGTAGTTTGACAATACAGTATCTTTTAGAATAGAAAGGATAGTCTTCACAGCTCATAGCACAGATATAGCCTTTCCTTTTTCAAAGAGCTGGAATCACAATTAAGAGTCATCAGTGCTGTGGTTACAGTGAGACTACAGTATTTTGGGAAGGATAAGATCCATTCAAATGAATAGCTAGTAAGATCTGTGAAAAAGGGGAGTGTTTGCAACAAACTAGTACAGAAAACCTATGTCATTCCCGAGCAATTTCTCTAAAATTAAAGGCTAGATTCATAATATCTTGCCTATACCTCTTTTTTTAACCTTTTTACAAAAATATTCTATGGAAGTATACAAGTATATGTAAGTACAGGTTCAATATATACTATTGTGTAAATGGATCTAGCTGACTGCAAAAGAGGAAGGGTTCCCTTCTATTGCAGAGAGAGGATGATGGTCAGGTGCAGCACCTCTAAGTGAGGAGGAGATTGTGCCTGTCCAGCAGGTAATCAGGAATGCTAGAGAAGCTTCAAGAGCAAGCTTATACTGGAAGATGCTGATATAACTATTGGAAGCTTTGAGTAGGCAGTTTACCCCCAGAGGAGAAGGTTTCACTTTTCCAAACTCGGACAGAGAGAAAAGTTGAGAGTTTACGATGGTTTATTTGCAAGCCAATTCATATTGTAGTTAATGCCTAACTTAAATATTTTAACTTTTCAGAAACTTTTTTTCCCCCTGAACTTGCCGGTTTTGAAGCAGGAAATTACCTCAGAGAAGGGTTATTTAAATCTGCACATGATATCTACACCTAAATTACTCACCCCATATTTCCTTTATAAATAAAAATATGAAACAAGCCACATATAACCGTTTTTTCTGAAAGTGCTATCTTGGTGCTCATCTATAAAGAAAGACTACAAAACCTAGCTAAGATTTTTATATCCAACTTCTTGAGACTAATGCAAGATTTGATGGAGTCCATCAGATGACTACAAGTGGAAGAACAGATAATCATGTCCAAAAATCAAGCTGATCCAGCATTAATTTGCATTGTTACCTTGCCAGTATACATTTATAGATAATTTTGTCATAGAAGCAGATAATAGTGGTATGTAACAGATAGCAAGTAACAGGTAGCATTATTGGCAGCAGGTAACTGTCACATTTTTACAATATCGAACAGAAAAACATTTCTCTAATTAAACAGCAAGACTTCAAAAATCAATGCTTACAAGACATCTCAGTTCTGAAATCCGTACATATTTGCCCCAGATGTTACCTGTCTTCAAAGTAAACATTCTAGACCAAGCATATGTTAAGAATACCCGTTTCTGGAAACATGGGAAAAATTCTGTGATGACAGTACATTCTCTGTAAGCTTTGGAGTGGAATTTAAAGAAATGAGCAAGAGCCACAAGGTTTTTGTTTGTTTGTTTGTTTTTCTGAAAAGGAAGTATCTCCATAATGCATGATTCTATGATTACAAGTAAAATGTGACCAGAAGTATCCAGCCTGCAGCCTCTTGGAGCCTGTCAGGGCACTTCTAAGAGATCCACAGAAGTTGGCTAAGAAAAGTAGTTCCCAATATGTGGTATTTCAAACAGAATGAAGAGGGAAGTCACAAATAGAAAAAAAAACATATATACTGAAAACCACTGACCTGGATAAAAAAGGTAACAAATAATACCGTCTACAAACTAACCTACCTCTTTTTAATAACAATCAACCATCATTAGTTAAATTAAAAATAAACGCAGGATTAACATATCAAGCATCATTACATTATTAAACACAGTTCACATGGGGTCTTTAGAGAAAATAGATTAGAAGAGTGGTTATGGTAAAATAAAATAGTCAGTGTATTCACATCAGTGAGATGAACCACCAGAGCCTCCCAGAAGTACAAATGCACAGAGGAGGATGGTTGCCACTGCTATTCTGTCTGCTCCGTCCCTCTCATTGTGTAAGTCTTGGTTTATCTCTACAGCCACCTCCTGCAACATCTACAGCCGTAAATCTGTTGTAAGAAAGAGCTTCATGAACATGTTTAGCTACAATGCAAAGACCAACATCGGACAAGATATAGAATCATAGAATGGGTTGAGTTGGAAGGGACCTCAAATATCACCTAGTTCCAACCCCCCTGGCATGGGAAGGGACAACTTCCACTAGACCAGTCTACTCAAAGCCCCATCCAACCTGGCCTTGAACACTTCCAGGGATGGGGCAACCTGTTCCAGTGTCTCACCACCCTTACAGTAAAGAATTTCTTCCTAATATACAATCTAAATCTACCTCCTTTCAAACTGTTTTCCCTCCTTCTATCACTACACTCCCTCATAAAGACTTCTGTCCACCTTTCCTCTAGGCCCGCTTTAAGTACTGGAAGGCCATTACAAGGTCTTCCTGGAGCCTTCTCTTCTCCACACTGAACAACCCCAACTCTCTCAGCCTGTCCTCACAGAAGAGGTTCTTCTGCTCTCTGATCATCTTTGTGGCCCTCCTCTAGACCCATTCCAACAGGTCCATGTCCGTTCTGTGCTGAGGGCTCCAGAGCTGGATGCATTACTTCAGGTGGGATCTCACCAGAGAGAAGTAGAGGAGCAGAATCACCTCCCTCGACCTGCTGGCCACACTTCTTTTGAAGCAGCCCACAGGATGGTGAGCGCACATTTACAGCTCGTGTCCAGCTTTTCATCCACCAGTATCCCCAAATCCATCTTGGCAGGGCTGCTCTCAATCCCTTCGCCCCCAGGATGGAGGTTGCCCTAACCCATGTGCAGGACCCTGCACTTGTCTTTGTTGAACCTCATGAGGTTCACACAGGCCCACTTCTCAAGCCTGTTCAGGTCCTTCTGGATGGTATCCCATCCCTTGAGCGTGTCAATCATGCCACTCATTATCTGACTCATTGTCATTGCTAGAAAAGCAAGTGGTGCCATTGAGACAGTGAGGTTCAGATCAGGTTGAGCAATGAAGATATCAAGTGTTACTTTTATCCTTAGATTCACACCACCACCATGATCCACAGATTCCCCAGAGTGTCTCAAGAAGCAGCAAAGTGTAGGGCTATCAAGCATTGCACTTCCCTCACAGCTTATGTTTCTGGGATTTCAAAGACATCTAAAGAAATATGATATACTAGTATAAGAAGTCAGAAAATGGTAAAAATGGTAGTTTTTTGTTTAGACAAGAAAAAAATGGTAATTTTTCCAATGAGTAGGGAATTGCATGCTAATCTTGCTTTGATTGCTGGAAATAGCTTTTGAGTAAGTTTTCTGATGGCTTATACCATCAGAAAACTTATCAGGTTTTGGTGTATACCAAAAAAGTAATATAACTGTTCTGAGAAGAACCACATTGTTTAACAATTCTACAAGGCTATCTTTATGCATGTATTGGTTTTCCCCCCTTTTTAGCAGATTAATATCGGGGTTTATCGATTGCATTGACAGAGAAAATGGTTGCAATGCTCCAAATAGCAGAGTCAGACTTCCTGTGTAAAATGAAATTTTGAATTTCATTAATTACTTTATTACCACAAATTGTTGGAAGAAACATGTGTTCTTGGCTGTTAATTAATAGCTCATTATTATTATACAAATTAACTTGGCAGCACTGTGTACCGTATATTTGCAGAATAATGAATTACATTAAAGGGAAGCCAAGATGGCAAACATTGAAGTGCATGCATCTATTATCTGCTCCTTTAAAATGCATAAGCCTTTCCTAGGGCGTTAAACAGAAATACTAATGAGAGGCACACCAGAGTCAAAAGAAAAAAAAGGAAAGGAGTATGGAAAAGGATAAAGAGCAATGCACGTACAGTTTGAAGTACTAAGTGTTGCACTGAGAAGCAATAGTTACTGTTTCAATCCCAGAGGCATTTGCTCTTAAATGGGTTGTCATAAAATCTGGGAAAGCTGAAAACGTGCTGCACAGAAATTGAGATTTGAGTCTGACCTGTGAAACTAACAGTACCAGTAGGCTCATCTCGGCTGCTCTGAGCAGCTGGCCTGGATAAGTAACACAGGGATTCAGGTGTTCAAAGGGGAAATTAGCAAAGCCTTACCTACCCTGGTGCAACACAAAGAAACCTTTACTTAACTTGCCTTGCAATGCTGTTTCTTTTCTTTCTCCTTTTCTTTTTCCATTAGTTTTTGCTCTCCTTTCCCTTCCCTTCCCAAGTATAAAGGAAATCAAGCTGAATTCCTGTGTATCAAAAGAAGTAAGAGTTATTCATTTGGAAAAGAATAAACAATGTTTTCATGAAATAAAAAAACTATCCAACAGTTCCTTATTTTTTTCTGTCTACTTTAATTTCAAGTCAAACAGATCTAGTAACTCAGAGACTTTCTATACGTATCTTTCCACGAGACATGCAAATTTTCTTTCTACTGAAATTACAGTGTCAAGATCTAGACCCCATAGTGTTCAGGTTCCCTGATTAAAGTGTACCAAATCATATATATTTTACCTTCAGTTTCAAAACAGTCATATTCTTTTTTGTACTCATTCCCAATAGCTTGCCCAGCCCCCGTTTTTATTATTTAAAACTAAGGAAAGGATTTGTTTGGGAGCCCTACTTAGACTATCTCCAAATTCTATTTCATCTCTGTATTGGTCTTTCTATACTTATATTCTGTTCCAATTTTTAATATCTTTTCTTTATAATTTGGCATTTCTCAGGTCATTTCTCTAAACTTTTATATATCCAGAATATTATATTCTCTGCTCTCTCCCATTACTTAAAATGTTACATAAAAATGTGTACATTCATATAGCTATAAAACTTCATTTTGAGTATTGAAAAAGGGGGTACTATCTTCTACTCAGTCAGATACTGGAGATCACTTCAAGAAATACTCTGCATTCAGAAAGAATATTTTTATGCAAAGTTTGTATTTTCTAGTGGACAGTTTAGCTTATGCTTCAGAGCACTCTGAAGTAAGGAAAAGAAACACCACAACTTTCCCAAAGTTTATTTCATAGATTAAGCATTTTAGCAGGTTTTCTGAAAATCAGCTGTGGAGATACACTCTGCAGTAACATCTCATTTTGAAAATCAAAAATGTTAGATTTTGTCTAGTTGTAGGTTACTTTTTTCTTATTCATTGGGTAGCAACTGAATTGTCTATGTATCAAATCAACAGGGCTATAAGAATATTTTAATTTTTTCATTATTTCTGCACCAAACAGTATTTCTTCAAAATTTCTTTCTCTCACATTTAGATAGCAAAGGGAGTTATGATGAGATGGGAGCCGGAGAGAGGAAAGGTACAAAAAGCCAACCTTATTACAGCTTAAGGAATGTAGTGAAGGCAGTGAAATTATCTGATAACACTAAAGTCTGGAACTAAGGCAATCCTGATATTATCAATAAAGGGGGTTGATAACAGTTTCACCCATCAAAAGAGGAGACACTTTCTTTGATGTCACCTTAACATGGACCTTTCATTTAAGTTTCTATCCTTCTAACTGAGATAAACCTACCTAGACAATTTCTATCACTTTTTCACTTTGCATTTTTAATTTTCTGTCTGCTGTAGTTTTATTAACCTAGATGCCTGAATCATTATTTTATAAAGTTCAAGGAAGAATAGTTTAACAGACATATTGGGCTGTGGAGTGGAGATAACATATAAATGACAACCTGAATTTTAAAATTAAAAAAAACAGTGAACCCAATTCTCTTCTGAGTTAACCTTGTACAATGGGGAAAAAACACTGGAATCACTCCCCTTTCTCAACAGGACAGGAGGAGAAAAATATGACAAAAAGCTTCTTGTGGGTCAAGATAAGACAGGGAGATCACTTACCAATTACCATCATGGGCAAAACAGACTTGAGTTGGGGAAATCAATTTAATTTATTGTCAGTAAGGCAAAGTAGGCTAATGAGAAATATGAACAAATCTAAACCCACTGTCCACCCCACCTATTGTTGTGGTTTAACCCCAGCCTGCAACTAAGCCCCACACAGCTACTCATTCACTCACTCCCACTGGAATGGGGGAGAGAATCGGAAGGGTAGAAGTGAGAAAAATCATGGGTTGATATAAAACAATTTAATAGGTAGAGCAAAATCTGTGTGCACAAGGAAAACAAAACATGGAATTCAGTCACAGCTTCCCATTGGCAGGAAGCTGTTCAGCCATCTCCAAGAAAGCAGGGCTCTATTATGTATAACTGTTAGTTGGTAAAATAAACTCCTTAACTCCAAACATCCTCCCCTTCCTCCTCCAGCTTCTATTGCTGAGCAGGGCATCATATGATATGGGATATCCCTCCGGTCAGCTGAGGTCCCCTCTCAACCTCTTGTGCATCTCCAGCCTCCTTGCTGGTGGGGCAGCGTGAGAAGCAGAAAAAGACCTTGACACTGTGCAAGCACTGCTCAGCAACCGCTAAAACATCCCTGTGTTATCAACACTGTTTTCAGCACAAATAGGAAACAGCCCCATACAAGCTACTATTAAGAAAATAACTCTATCCCAGCCAAAATCAGAACACCACCCTTCTTCCTGGGTTCAACTTCACTCCCAACTCTTCTACTTCCTCCCTCCAAGTGGTGCAGAGAGATGGAGAATGGGGGTTACAGTCAGTTCATCACATTGTCTCTGCCGCTTCTTCCTCCTCATGTTGCTCTAGTGTGGGGTCCCACCCATGGGAGACTGTCCTTCATGAACTTCTCCTTCCTTCTCTTGGAAGGACCAATGTAGGTCATTCCCATGGGCTGAAGTTCTTAATGAACTGCTTAAGTATAGGTCCTTTCCATGGGCTACAGTCCTTCAGGAACAGACTGCTCCAGTCTGGGTCCCCAGTGGGGTCACAGGTCCTGCTAGGAGCCTTCGCTGACATGGGGCCTCTACAGGCTCCAGGCTCCTTCAGAGTACATCCATATGTATGATGATATTCCCTAAAAGTTTAGAGACAGACACAAATCTCTTTATTTACAACATTTATATGTACCAAACGGGATATGATATATACAGATGAACTCTGTTTATGAAGATAATAGAGTACAGCATATACAATGTGTTGTTTTTCTGCAAATTTAATTAAATGAAAGAAAACCCCAGGTTGATGGGTAGGAGGTGGCACGTAAATCACTCTATGCGTGAAACAGCTAAGATAATTAAGATGTCTTACTTCATGTCCAAAGCTGTAAAATGTTAAATCCTCATGATCTGCACTAAAATTAACAATCTGATTTTACTAACTACTGAAATTCTTTAGTTGTAATTTGTATAACTTCTGAAGATTATAAATCCATATGTATGCTGGCTAAAGAGTAGAATATTATTCATATAATTAGTGTGACACAGCTCCTTTATTTTAAGTAACTATCTTTTGTTTCATGAGTAAAGGCATGCTGAATCTCTGAAACCATTGAGAAGAAATTAAGCATAGTAACCATTAATGAAAGCCTGTTTAAAGCACAAAACTCTACCTGAAGAAATCTAGTATTTTAATAAAAAAGCACAAAGCTCAAAAAAAGAGAAAATGTCATCTAAATTGGAAGCTGAAGCTTATACATGAGACTTTGCCTATACAAATATGTTACCTGAACTGGGGAAATGCCATGTGAGGAAGAACGCTTACAGAAAAGGGCATGAGTGAATGAACAAATAAATGGTTGCCATCATCTACACTTCATTTGAAGGTACAGGTTTGATGTTGTGTGTAGTATGGTGTTTTAAGATGTGGCAGGAGCTCAGGTCTGTCTGTAGATGCCCTGCCCTACTCTGGCATCTCATCAGAGCTTTGTGGACGTGTTCATCCCAATTCAGAAGGCTGTGAAAAGGGCAGGACTACACAGTAGAGTGAGGAAATGTTTTATTTCCTTTCACTGCTGAAGAAATTGGAGCAGCAGGAGGTTTTTGGTGACAGAACTGGAGAAATAGGTTTCTTTTCTAGCTAGTTCTTCTCCAAGAAGTTGAAGTGTCTTCCAATGCCTGACCTGAAACTGCTACTTGAACACTGAAGGACAGACATCACCATACCAAGGCAAAGATCAGGACTGTAATTATACCCATTTCCAGAAGTACTTTTAAAAAATTTAATAGTCTGTATTTACTGAAAGTTATTTCTTCTCACAAACCACCAGCTGACATATCTTCTGTATATGACGATACACATAGCATGTGTTTATTCCATAGCCGCAAGAATAGAAGGTCCTAAATTCCCTTTGGGAGTTTTTTAGTATTCGTGTCTTTTTTCTTTTCTTTTTTTTTTATTTTTAAATTGAAGACAATTTTTATTTTTTCCTAGAATAATTCTACTATATCTACATTGAAACTGCAATAACTTCCTTATCTATTCTTATTTTACTGTTTTTATGAAGAGTAAAAATGATTTTATCTGTGCAATTTTCATACGCTAAGAAAGGTTTTAGAGAGAATAGCATTTGGGTACTAGTGTTCGTGTATGCATGAGATGTAAAGGTAGCTCTGATGCTAGACTGAGGCATAGTCTTATATTAAAAGCTTTTAATTAGTCATATTAGTTTCTTACACACACTCACTGCAACAGGAACTACAAAAGTAAAAATCTATCAACTCAAAACAACCTCAGAAATCACGGCATTGATATTTTCTAGAATTAATGGATAAATTATATAGATGTTAAAGAGCAATATTTACTATAAACTTTATGAAAAGCACTGAAATGGAGGTGGTCATAATAACTCTAATACACCTAAGAATTTATCTGATATTCATGTTTTGAATATCGAAATGCAGAAAACAATACGGTTGCTGTTGCACAAGCATTTATACCATACTATTGTCATTCATATGAACTGCAGTACTATGACAACAAATTAAATACTATGGTTTTAAAAGATTTGCTTCTAAGTAAAAAAAATGTACCTTGGTAGGGCTAAGCCTAAGGAATATGAAAGACATTTTTCTCTGCTTATATTTCGGCTTCTTTCCAAGGAAATATTAAGAAGCTTCCACCAGTTATTCATTAAGAAATACCTGAGAAAAAAATCTGGCTATCTGATTGATTTAAAGACAACACTGGAACTGTGCTAGGAATATTTGAAATGTAGCAAGTGTATATGAAAGGATAAACTGAACTTTGATGTGCAATAATTTGCAGCTGATAAAGACAATGCTTCTTTTGACATGAGTTATTCCCTAGTTCTGGCTAACTATTCAGCACATACACTACTAAATGCATTACAATGCACTTTTTGTAAGTCATCATTTGATCTAAAAGGTTGGATAAGATACGTTTTTCAACATGTTTTCTATATCTGTCAGCAGAAATTTCAAGTTTAAAGAGTGGCACTTTTCTGACTTTAAAGACATGGAAATGTAGAGGATGGTCATCTCACATTTTTATATATCAAAACCATTTCAGCTACAAGGTATAACATTTTCCATTTATAAGTAGTAGAAAACCACTTACATTAAAGCCCTGGTAGTTCCCTAAATGTACTTTTAAATATTTTTTTTTGGTATTTCTATCCAAGAGAGATGCTCATTCTACGTTTAATGCAAATGTGAAATGTTTTATATTAACCATATGTTACAGTGTTTCAACAGAAATCCATTCCTGCTGTTTTACTGTTTACTTTTGTCCATATATTTTCAAACAGATTTTGACTTGCTATAGAACAAGTAGATGGTGCAACTGATCTATGACAGTAATTTAATGTTGCATTGTACATGACTTTCTCAGTCATTATCTAAAATGAAAGCAAAAGTAAAGAAACTAACTTGTTAATTCAAAGAATCACTGGAAAAGTCAAAACAACATCTGCTTAGTCTGCCTTACGCTGACAGAATATACTGATCCATTCCAGTTGTCCATTTTCCCTAAGAATCCTTTATGAATATAAATCTTCATTGTATCAAACTTCTGTCACCTTAGATCTCAAAAGATTTTCTGTTGTCTTGACAGAATAGTTACACAGTCCACAGGTTTTTATGTGCCATTTCTAACACATTCTTCTTCTTATATTACAATTCAATCAACCAGTTTAGACATTATTTACTGGACCTCATTTTATAGGATAAGTTGTTGGCACCACTTCCAGCTATAAGGGAAAGGATTCTTTGCCCACTTAATCAGGTATTTTCTGAAAGTTATCAAAAGAATTATTTGTAAATTCTCTGAAGCCTGTTGCAAGTATTTGTTTTCACCACTGCAAAGCAGATATCAAAGATCAAAGTAGAAGAATGCTATAGCTGCTCCATGTTTATCAAAGTGACTGGACGAGGCTAAGAGTAAAAACCTTACATCAAACTTTATTATGGGCTCAAAGGCAAATAGAGAGGTGCAATTAATCCCAGTGAAGTTGAAAGACACTTATTAGCATCACTGTGTTTTAGCTACATTTTCATCTGGAAGTGATGATTTTCACAACTCTTAAGTAGGCGAGACTATTAGGTACTGGTAAGGCAGTTCTTGCATTCTTGCATTTATTATACTGATAATTTAATTATTGCTGAGAAATATAAGACTTTATATTTAGATCCTGAAATAATACAAGTACTGAAACTAAGAATTTTTACTATCTTTGTAGCTATAGATTTACTGGTCGTATACGTATTATTGAAATAGGGACCAATAAAATAAATGGCTTGTTTTATAGCACTCAAGCACAACTCTACATGTTTAACACAGCTTCACAAGCACCATATAGCTCATACATGTTTAAGGCAAACAAGGGTCATTCAAACGTGTGTCTAAATCCACATTTAAATGACCTGATGGATTGAAATAGCATTTCGATAGGTCATGGAACAAGCAATCCTGTGCATTTTACCTACCTTGTCAGAGTGTCCCTTAAATGTGCTTTCCTGGTTTGGAGTGGAGCAAAGTCAACTTTCTGTTCAGGGAGAGGTTCTTCTTATACTTGTTGCTGTGGCAACCAGGGTCAGCTGGCTTGGTTGTCTACCCTGTGGAAGGAACACACACATGGGGAGGCCTGGACAGGTCAGGTGACCCAGACTGACCAATAAGGTATTGAATGCCATCTCCCACACTCAGTATAAAATCTGAGGGATCAAAGCAGTCAGGTTGGTTCTTCTTTAATGCCTTGCTTTTTTTGATGACTGATCCTCAAGGAGGACCCTGTCAGTTTGTCTACCTTTGATCCTGATCTGTGTGTTCCTTACGGTAGATCTGGAATCCAGTTCCCATCCATCACTGAGTCAAGTCTGGAACTTTCCCAGTGCCTGCCAGTGACATCTCCCTAGGAGCTTGATACAGTTCTGTTTATATGTATTGAATCTATTTCATTATTTCCTTTTTATCTTATTAATAATATTTCATTAAAGTAGTTTAGTTTTTTCTAAACTTGTAACTCTATTTCTCTTCTTCTCCTTGGAGTGAGAGGTGGGGAGAGCATCTGTTGCCCAAATCATGACAGATTTATCCTTCCCAGGTGAAAGCATATAGTGGCCCGCACTCTGCTCCTAAAGGAATAGAGAAAAAGGCATTAGCAATGCCAATTGTAGCATACCGTTTGGCTGCCTTTGGCCCCAGTTCATATTGCAGGTCTGGCACAGCAGCACTCAGTGGGGGCTTCACTCAGTCCATGATAGTCTACAGTTAATCTCCAGTCTCTGTCAGACTTTCACACTGGCCATATAGGGCTGTTAAAGGGTGAGTGAGTCTCGCTGATCACTCCTTTGGTCTCCAGGTGATGAATCAGATTCTGGATGGGAATCAGGGAGTCTTGCTTGGTGCAATACTGTTGTCGATGCACTGTGGCAGTAGCAATAGGCACGTGCTGTTCTCTAACCTTCAGCAGTCCCCCCATAGAAGGATCATCTGAAAGGCTAGGTAAGGTGGACAGCTGAGTAATATCCTCGTAATATCCTCAGTATCTACAGCTGCTATACCAAAAGCTCACTGATACCCTTTTTTGATCTTTGAAATACCCTTTCGGCTCTTTGAAATACCCTTTCTTGAGGTAGCCTATGCTAAGGATGCACAAAGCATCTGGGCCAGTCACAATTTGGTGCTTCTCCCAGTTAGGTTCACTTCGATCTCCAGTACAGTCAGTTCTTGAGACCCTCCTGTCACAGGAGGCAAAAAAGTGGCAAGCGTAAGAAGTATTGAAGAAGTATTCCTCTTTCTTTTCCCCCCAGACTCTTTTTTTTCCTTGTTTATCACAAGGGATGTAAAAATTTTTCATGCTGGAGCAAGGAACAAAGCAACAAGGTTGAGGCAAAGAGACTAAATTTGTTTGATGGAAGCTGTACCAGACCATCTCTAGTCTTGCTATCTGTCATACAACATTCTCAACATTCCTTATCAAGCATTTTATCTACTCTGCGGGAAGACATGCTTTATCAGAGCACAGCCGCTTCTATCAAAGCTACTAGAGCTCAAAATACCTTCTTTTTCCCATGAACACTCTCTGCTACCCACCAGATTTGCCAGCGTTCCCAGCACAAATTTATCTCTACAGAGTTGCCTTGCTCTCTCATAAAGGGACAATAGTTCTCTCTGAGTTCTGACATCCTAATGGCTACCAGTTGGCCCTTTTTTCTACATTTCACAGGAAATTTTCACACCTCTGAGTGTGCCATTTTTCAGCTGAGTTTGACTTATAGTTCACAGATGGAGAGAGACTCCTGATAAAAACTCTCTTTAGAAAGACAGTGCAAGAAAACACATTTCTGCATTGTGACAGGTTAATATTCTACACATTGATTTGTTCATGCTTTCAGGGTGTGATGCCAAAGTCTTTAGTAAATCAGAGTCAATTTCTTAGAAAGTAATATAAGGGACTATACTAAAACAAAGAGAAATAACAAAGTTGTTATAGGTATATGTTATAATATACCCGCATAGAAAGTAGCAATTAGCCTTATTACTACATTAGCAACTCAGATCTCAAAGGGTGCTATTTCACCTTTATAAATCTATTAAAAGCCATTATAAATCATGGGACATTATGGCTATCTAATTTTTTCAAAATAATTAATCAGCAAAACACATCTGCATATTCATTGATCACTACTCACACAAATGTATATTTAATAGAAAATCTCCCTGGAATTAAGTCTTTGTTTCTGACTCCTTACCTTTATAGCATCAATGGGGTCAACGACACAACTCAATCCTGTTAAGATTTAAGGCTCACTTTACAAGATGACGCTGAAAAGTTAATGCAAAGAAATACAAAATATAGAGAAGTTTCTTCAGAAAATTGGAACAGGGTCCTGAGCAGCAATATAATACGTATAAGCAAATAATGCACAAAATACCCTTCTGGGAACTTTTTCAACACTTGTAATTTCATTTGCACTCAGATCTGAGATTGTTCAAAGGGTGGTTGGTTGTATTATGTGATGCTACCCCTCTTCTTCTTCTTTTTTTTTTCTTTTTACTAGCAGCCAGCATCCCAACTGTACCCTGTCTGTCTCCAGTTCAAAACTATTTTCCTGGCCATCTCAATGTGCAGCCACTTCTACTCTACTGATCATTACAGCCAAGCAGCTCCAGAGCACTTGTGTTTCCTCAGTGTCTTTGTTCTCACTGGTCAACTTAGCAGGAAAACAAAATCTTCATCATATAATGGCTGATTCTTGTTAATTAATGTCACACATTCTCACAGGTATGGCTGCCATCACTCCTATCACACTTATCCATTGTAGATGGTATGTCACTAGAGTCCATTTCTGAAATCATACAGATGTTTTCTTTCATGTCAATATCCAAGGAAAAAGCCTGGGAAGGTCTTTTAAGTATGGACTTGTATTTTGGCAATTTAGGAGCTGAGTTTTGGCTTTGAAGCAACTTCTCAAAATCATTTGGACAGCCACTAAACCCAAAATTTTCAGATTAGGCACAATGAGGAGGACACTGTGATTAAAAGATTGTATACAAGTGGTGGGGGTTGTGGGGTACTTTAATGGAGAAATTTCCCTTTTCACCAAGAGGAGCAAATGAAAGCTGAACTTATTTGAATCATTCAGTTTGTGTGCGTGTGCACACTTCACACACTAGTGAATATAGTATAAGACAAATAAGGTGATAATTTTCTATGCCTAAATGTAAAGTCATTTTCCAGAATTAAATTTTTACACAAAGATAAAATTATTAAATTCTTTCTCAATAACGGTGCTATTTTTATTATTTCAATAATAGGTACCCAGTCATGTGGAAAATCTCTACTAGTGAACACTTTCAAAATTAATTTTTTTTTTTGGCTTTGTTATCTGGATATGATTCTGCTGTATCTTTAAGTGTAATTTTCCCATTCCATTTTGATAGTTCCTATTCAGTACTATGGCTTCATTGTTTTGGTGGGCACCAAGTTATTATGAGGCTTAAATTTAATAACATTTTCATGATAACTTGCATTACAGTAGGTTGTAAAATAATTTTTTCTGTCTTTCTGATTGTCTATGGGAAGTTGTTGCAAAGTAGCTGGGAACACCTTACTCGTTTTCTGTACTAAGTAAAACTCTTCAAGATACTTTCTGTGGAAGGCTGGATTTCAAGATTTACTAGAGAGCACCAAATTTGGAAATTCTAGTTCATCTTTTCTGCATTTCATGTACAGGGTTCTTTGGTGCAGATGGCCAACCCAAGAACAAAACACACACCTGAGCTGTAAAACTAGAAGATATTTCAGGAGATAATCTATTCCATTGTCTTATTATGATCTTTCTTTGGCCACCTATGATGGATATTTGTCCAACCTATTTCCATTGTTTCATTAGCTTCACAGTTAGACAGATCTTCCTTAAGCTTCTCTTCTTTAGCAAAATTATGTTCAACTGTTCCTCTTAGCAGGCATAGAGACCATGAAATATATTCTATATGAATACAGATGCTATTAAAGACAGTTATGCTATCACCACAAAGTACCACAAAGCCCAATCACAGCAATTCACTGTATATACACTTGTAGTTTGTCCAGCTGTGAAATAATAATTAAAATCCCTAAATTTGAAGTAATGCTTGTTTAATGCAACTGATTATTCCTCATCATTTGCAATTATCTTATGGAATCTACATCTTCCTAGTGATGCTGTGGTCGTGTTGCCTATTTTGGAAACAAAAGAATGAAATAGTGATTTAGTGAGCAGTTCAATATTGTTAGCTATGTCAGATCAAGATAAGGGAACACAAAGTCTTAACTTATATCTAAGGCAAACCAAACAGCGAAATATTACTTTTGCATCAGTTAGTCAGAATGCCTTGGGCTTTGGTGGTGATAATGAATACGTCATGTATCTATATCCCTCCCATCCCTCTCTAATGAAAGTCATATGTCCTTCCCCTCTATCGTCCTCCAGACAGCACCTAGGAGGAGGAGGGGGGTAGGCTCTTCCTGTGAGCAGTGCAATGCTGAAGGCTGCTGGCTGGTAGCATTTCTGCAATCTAATATTCGCAGGTATTCACTAGCTGTGTGTTGTTAATTGATTGCTCATCAAGAAGCTTCCCTAATAAAACCGAAAAACAGAAATAATTGTGTATTTCTTAGGCAACTAGTTGAAATACACTGTGCTTAGTTTCCATTCAAGTTTCCAGATTGCTATCCAAACTATTATATTATATTTAAAATAGAATCATGAGGGGGCCTATCAATATAAATGTCCTAAATCAGTAAGTTTGATATGCCCAATTCCAATTTGACTCACTCAGACTTAATAAAAGCGTTTAATTCCTCTATTTGAGATTAACAGCAAAATTTACATCAGTATGAAAAATAAAGCTTATTATCCTTAATTCGTTCATCATCATGCAAGACACGTCACAAAAGAAATTTTTTTTTTTTTCTAATTTTGCAGTGACAAATTTTTAGGCTTAGTGCAGAAACTTTTGCTTGACATCCAATACCTTCTGAGTCCCTAAAACTTTTACATTCACAGAGATGGAGATCTGAATTCAAATTCTATCTAAATAAACTAGAGAAAAAAGTAATAACAATATTTAAATATACTTTGAATTTTGGGGAAAATCTGTTATCCATACTCATGACTGAATCTTATTAAATAATGAAGTGACTTTTTCAAAGACTAAGTAAATATTTATACCATATGTTTAACATTTAATCAGCTTCAGTGTATTGCCACAGCAGCATCAAAGCTGTAACGATGAACTCTGAAGTTCCCTTTCAATAAGCATTGGTTGCAATTACTTATACAGTCTAAGTATTTTAGTACCCTTTGGCTGTGAAACTCTTTTTGATAAAAAAGACATATGTTCCTTTTTTCCATTGCTTTTTATCTCTTTTATATAATTTTCAGAAAGGACATTTTAATATATTTCAAAGTTAGCTTAGTGAACTAAGTACAATGCCTTTACTTAGCTGGGGTATGTGAGAATTTTCATGTGAGATATTTTTCTCCTAAAACTAACCAGCTCTTTTCATACATCTTCTTTTTCAGACATCTTTATATACACAGGATCTTTATGAGGCTTTTAGGAAATACTAGTTTGACAATTATAACCAAAATTAGTTTTCTCTTTTAATACAGTAACAAGTCACATGTTGAAAAAAGGAAAAGACCCAGAGCGCTGCTATAGGAAAAATGCTCTTCTAAAAACCCAGCCTTTAAAAATGTGTCAGATCTGGTATACTGCAGTTCTGGCAAAGCCCAGTGAACACTCCCCTGACACACAGCATCTTTGAAAATTTACTGTACTCTACACTGCTATGCTCAAAATCTTGTTATCACAGAATGGTTGAGGTTGGAAGGGACCACTGGAGATCATCTAGCCCAATCCCTCTGCTCAAGCAGGGGCACCTAGAGCTGGTCATCCATGCCCATGACCAGATATCTTTTGAATATCTCCAAGGACAGAGACTCTACAACCTCCCTGGGCACCCTGTGACAGTTTACAGTCTCCTTCACAGTGAAAAAGTGTTTCTTGACGTTCAGAGGGAACCTCCTGTGTTTCAGGTGGTACCCATTGCCTCTGATCCTGTCACTGGACCACACTGAGAAGAGCCTGGCTCCATCTTCTTTGCACCCTCCCTTCAGGTATTTATATACATTAAGATGTTCCCTCCTGAGATACCTTCTTGTCTAGGCTACACCATCCCAGCTCTCTCTCCAGTACATCTATGTTTCTTGTACTGGGGAGCCCAGAATTGGACACAGCAGCCCAGGTGTGGCCTCACCAATGCTGAGCAGGGGGAAGGATCACCTCAGACCTGATAGCAATGCTCCTTCTAATGCAGGCCAGGATACCATTAGCCTTCTTTGCAGCAAGCCTCTTAGAAAGACTATTTCCTTGACATGTCAAGTTACAAATTTAAGAGAAGGCTATAGGGTAAGTTGTTGTCCCAGTGATTGCACTGATATATGATACAATAATGTTAAATACATGACCATTATATAAGTTCCAACTACAATCCCTCCATCCCATCTAGCCCTCCCCAATTATTTTTTATATGAGTGGATTACTGTGAAAAGTAGTGAGCTTTAATTTAGGCCCTGGTTTTCAAAAATTCTTTCAAGTAACATCCTTCAGAGGATATTTGGGAAATGTGTTTCTAGTGTCTTCCCAAAAGACCTGCAGAACTATCTCTGTGCAAAGCAGTAGGGTTGTTACACTGCTTCCAGGAAACCTGCAATCTTTGTTACTATTTTTTAAATAATTTTCAGATCATTAACACATTTCTAGGAAAATTCACTGACAAACAAAAACAAGATAAAGAGTAACAGTGACTTTTTGCATCTAGTGCAATAGACGAAAGATAAAAACAACACATTCTATTATGTGTTGGACTGAGAACCGTATAATTTTGAAATATACCTCCATCTGAATTAAATCACAGAAGGATAATTGCTGTCGTATGGGTGTGAAACCCTTTGATGGCCACAGTTAGATTTCATGCCTCAATACTGGAAATCTCAAAGCATTCATCTCTCACTTTTCAGAACCCAGCCCAGCAAAGCAATCAGCTTTCAACAAGAGCTACCTATTCAGTGAAGCATTAAGGAAAATGCTCAAGTCCAACCATGTTCAACAAAGCACAGAAGCATATGTTAAACTGTCAAGGGGACGTCAGCATATGCCAGAAAAACGCCTTGCTGAATATGGATGAACTGTTGTAGATCGGGTGACAGCTGCCCAGTATTAAAAAAATCTATAAAGACCACATGTAAGTGAGCTCCTGTGAGGTGATGAGCACCTCCATATTTCAGTGGAAGATCAGGATACTCAAGGGAGTGGCAGTTCAGGTCCATGAAGCATCCTTCTCTCAGAAAGGCAGGTATGTTTGACAGGCTTGTCTACCTTCTGTAGCATTCCCAACCAGGAGACTTTACAGCTCACAGGTGTGGGATGGTTTTCTGCATTGTAATAAGAAATGTGCAAATCATAACTCAGGAACAAAGTGCTTTTTGAGCTGACATTTATTTATATTTATTTCATAATCCTTTTATGCGGAACAAAGATGCTTTGTGCTGCAGGAGTTTTGCACTTCAACTCTGTAATAAAAGCTGGGTTTTGTGTTTTGTAACATTTAGCCCTAAGAAACATGAATTCTTATAATTTCATCATTTCACCATTGATACACAATACCTTTTGGTAACCCATGGTAACAGCCTTCCTTGTTTTAAGTAGCAGGTGTCGAGGACATGGCAAATGCTGCCTATTCAGTTTAAGCCGCCTAATGGAGCTTTTAGGGCTAGTCAACATTTTCATTTAAATTACACCAGGATATTGTACATGCACTGCACACAGTGAGCTTTGCTGGAAAGCTGCAGGGATTCAATAAACCCTACATTACACAATCTGTCTCTGCAGACAATTTTAATACTGAGGGTCTAGGCTGCTTTTATGTTTGCCCTGTTTAGCTTGGGTTTTTACATACGTTAAACAAGACAGACAGCATGAGCCAAAGTCATTCCTCCTACAACCCAGTCTTGGTTAATCAATTTATTCCAGGGATGAACTGGCTCACTGTGGCCAGTTGGGTTTTTTCTACAGAAAAGTATATACCTCAATCTTGGAAAAATTTCTACGGATGAAGGGAAGTAAACAAGATTAATGAAGCAATTCACAGACCTTAGAACCTCTCTTCATACATTCTGTTTCATCCTTTAAAACTATATGACCTATATTTGCCAAAAAAAGGTTAAATATCAGTGTCACTGTTTATGATGAAGAAAGTTAAAAATTGAGAAATTCATCATGCAATACTAAGAGGTTGCAGAAGCTAGAATTGCTAAGGCCCAGACGACTCACAGCAGTTTCACTATAGAGAAGTAACTGTTCCTTCTCAGATGTATTTCTACATTTTTTAATCAAAATGTGTTGCTTCTGTCTTCGGTCATTCATTCTGTCAGAATTCATTTTTAAATCTAGGCCATCATCAAAACATGGGCCTTCTCTTGAACACATTTCAAATGATGCAGAGCTCTTCCTCCTGTTACTTTCTACTCCAGACATGAGAGTTTGAGGAGGAGGGAAGTGTTCAGCTGCAGAAGGAAGACTGAACTGCTTATCTTCAGCACAGAATGATCTTTTAGTTGCTCCCACTTTTTTACAGTGTTGTGATCCTTGTGACTCTGTTCCTGGAAAAAGAAATGCCATACAGCAAATTTGTACAGAACTCAGGTAGTGTGGGACAACTAGAGCTGTACAAGTAATTCTTTAAAGAATTAGGTGCCCTTTTCAAACCCTACTTCAAAAAATATTACAATTTTATAGGTCTTGAAAAATTATTTGGCAGCTTATGTTCAGATGGTAGCATTAATTCCTTTCCAATAGCTGCAGATCCAGGCTCAGCATAACTCCAGTAAAGGTTTACAGAGGCTTTAGGGTGGGATATAAGGAACTGTTTTATTCCAAGATGCATTTTGGGCCCATTGCAAAAGAAGACTCAGAAGAAGCCTCATGATTTGTTAAACACACGGTATTAGCTGCACAATCTGATAGCGTCTTGTATCCTTAAACAAAACTTCTGTATTGAATCAACACTACTTCATTCAGCTTCCAGTGTATTTGTTCTTTGCGTGAGTTTTTTTGGGGTTTTCTTTTTTGGTTTGGGTTTTTGTGTGTGGTTTTTTGTTTGTTTTTTAACAAGTCAACATTCAATAGTCTAGTTGGTTATTTTTAGATAATTTTAGATAATTATTTGATATCCAGCATTTGCTCTGATTATAGCAACACCCTGCTGAAATAAAATGTAAGGTCAAGTTTGCTAGAATTTATGTAACCTCGGTTCAACAGTTTCTGTATGTGCTGCACTCCACTGCGTAGTCCTACCTAGAGCGCAATGGCATTACATAGTACCCCAGCTCTGAGGAATAATACAAAAGCTCATTGATTTCCTGCTATTCTTAATAAGCTTTAGAGAATTCAAAGCATCATAATTGTTCTAAAAGAGCAGCCAAAGAATGCATTGTGTCACCAAGTCACAGGTTAACAGAGCCAGTATAACACTTTTGCATTACACACAGTGTAACAGCAAGCAGGAGAACATATTTTTGCGCCCTTCCTGGTTGATATTAAAAGGAGATTTCAGAGTCTGATGAAAAAGTAACATTTTTGATTTCGTTGTGCTGCAGAAAATAAGGACATTTTACATATAAGTATGTGGGAACTGCCTTTGAACACTTCTAGAAAGAGTTTCTCAACACTGAAATTATATCAGCAGAGCGCTGTTTCCTTCTATTTCTGGAAAACACTGGGATACCTTGTGTTGCTTCTTCACTCTTTAGCAGGACTGCTTGCTTATAACTATCCATGAAGAAAGGCATGCCAAATCCAAAATGTTTTATCATCTGCCTGTTTTTCATTAGTAGCTTAGCAGATGGAACAGTTTAGTTTTGTGATGCTAATATATACACATATACACATTTTATAGATACTTTGAAACTTTTCTTAGGTATTTATATATTCCCCATATATATGTGGAGAAAGAGAACGGCAGAAGGAATTTGCAGTGTTCCACACTTTTTTCACTGATTATTTAGATAACAGTTCTGGGCTCTGGTATGGTTTCGTAATACCACAGATTAAGAAATTATTACACATTGCCTACAGCAGGACTGAATTAGTTTTCCTTGGTTTAGTCTTAAAATTACAATTAAAGTCATGGTGCATTATCTTACTTATGCTGTGGACAATACATATATATGTATATGTTGTATTATGCACTAGCGACTCTTATAGCTCAGCTGAAACACTTGCATATGTTTCATGCAATCCATTTTCACATCCCTTGCTTCTTATCTTGCCCAATTATAGGATCAGTGTCTTAAATGAAAACTTCCCCTAACCACCTGCCAGACAGAGCAGTCATGTAACATGGCTCCCTTCACAGAGATTTAGTGAGCACCCGAGACACAACCAGAACTGGTGTGTGGACAGAGGAAGGACATCTTTCACCATTCAGTTCAGGTCACCTGCTATCCTGAAGAGCATACTCTCTAATTCAGAAACATAGAGAACTCTATTCAAAATCAGCTACCCTATTTTGCTCACTGTATTCCTAGTGGAAGGATGTTGCTGGGATTTTTTTCTAACTTCCAGTTTAAATCCATTGAAACCAGTTGTTACGCATACAGGTATTGTCAGCACTGTTTAAAAAATAATTTCCTCTATTATTCCTTGCAGGAGTTTAATCCCTTCATGTAGAATTTAATCCCTTTATGCAGCTGTAGGCAGCATATCCCCTCCATGTAGTGAGGATAAACAAGCAATAGATCTTTTAGTTTCTTCTGAAGCGTTATAGGCTCCTGGCTGGTCCCCTAGTAGCCTGTGTGCCCTGAGTGGCAACCCTGTACCAGCCACCCATCGGGAAGCTCAGGACCACCACCAGCCAGTTTCTACCTTAGACAGCCTGCTTTTCCCACTAACCTCATCAATGCTCCATAGGCTTTTCCTACATCTGCAGGGCCATTTCTTAGAGCAGCAGTTCAACCTGGAATAAAATACTCTATATACTGCCACCAAAGGTAAGCCAAGGTAATCCTTCACCGGATATTTCTAAAATATATTAACTCACAATAAAGTCTTCATATATATAGCATGAATCTGTGCTATTGCCAAAAATTGGACAGTGTATATCAAAAAAATCTTAGTCTGATTCAAACACAAATTATGGCATTCCTATTTTAAACCTTGATTTAAAGGTGTTAAAAAGTTATTAAAAGTTCAGGACCACTTTGATCAAACTTGTGCTTGCTTCATTAACATTTGTTCCACTACTGAAGGAAAGAAAGGAGCTCTTTTGAATTACTGTGTAAGTAGAGTTTTATCGAATTGTCTGCCTCAAAATGTGCTGATTTTGGGGGGAGATTTTAACTGCACTATCTATTATCCCAAAGACAGGAACCATTTAGAGTCTCATCCTCCATCTGTAAAAGAATTGTCCTCTCTTACACATTTATGATTTAACTGATGTGGTAGAGGAATTTTAATCCGTAAAATAGGCAATATACATGACTCAGTACAAATGCTAGCCTTCTTTTCAGCAAGGCAAGATAGGTTTTGCACTTATCAGAAGCATTTAAATCTGTTAAAAATGAGCTATATTCATTCTAATAGCTTTTCTTTTCCTGATCACAGTTTAGTTGTTCTTAATTTTGTTTCACCTTCCTTACAACTGTTAACGTGTATGAGAGTCTTATGAAACACATTTTCAAAATTCTTGCTCTACCTGAAATAAACATGAATGCTTTCAAACAGAAATAATGTGTTTTCAAGAGCCCTATTTGTGTTTAAAAATCAATTCTAATTTAACCTGTTTGTATTCTCATTTAGCTAAAGCTACTTTACACCATCTGATATGAAAAGCGAGCCTTCGGGCCATATAAAATAAATGCGAATTCAAGGCCATGCGTAAGTGCTTTGCTGAATCAAGCCTCAATTACTAGACCATTACTGTAATATCATCACGCTGTATTACAGCCTTTAACAAACCCATCATAGTTGCTTCCAGACATCTGTGCTTAAATTCCAAACATTACAAGGTCATATCTTTAAAAAGTGACAAGAAATTAGCTTGTGTTTTTTTCATGTTAAAATAAGTTAATAATACAGTAATTAGATTATTTAAACAAATAAAAAGCAGATAAATAAGAACATTCTTTCAAATAAAAACATTTTAGCAGATGATGTCAGATACTTGCTAGCACCTTCTGAAACTTTAAAAGAATGTAAAAGGCTGAATGGAGGCTATTAGTGTTCCACGGGTCACACAATCTTTATATTTTAAGTTTGATAAAGTTCAATATTGGAGAATGGACTCATGGAGAGATACCGATGAACCATTCAGTACTTGTGTTATGCCATGAAGTAAGGAAAAAATGTAATTTTATAATTCTACAATGTTGTGCACTATGGACCAATGTAGGAATTTCTCCTCCCACCTGGGAGGACATTTGCTGAAAAAGGAAGATCAGGAGAAAGATATATGAATGAATCACAAAGGATTTGGGGAACTAGTGCTATGCACCTGTGAAAAAGGCAAGTTGATATAGGAGACAAGGTTTTCTCCATAAAGATTAATAATGTTATGAAGGCTCTTACAGGCAAATATTATCTGCAAAACCAATAACTTCACACATTTCCTTGTGTGTGCAAAAGCTATTACACAAACTCACATCCGCATAAACACACAGAACATTACATACAAATGAAAAATAGGATATTTCTCCATTGTTTTTTTACTTTTCTTCTGAGGCTTGCAATAGAGAACAAAATGGAAAATTTAGATGAAAGCATTTCTGTGAAATATTTTCTCTTACAATAAGAACCAAGGTATTTCTATAGAATTATTTAAGGTATTTTACTTGTCTTTAATCTTAAAAAAATACATGTCTGAGAAGCATTTTGAATAAAGCTAATTAATTTAAACTGACATTTTTGAAGACATATATTTTGGAATAGGTTAATTTTTGGCCCTCAATATTATATTGTACAATTTACATTATGATGAAGGCATATAAGCACAATATGTTCATTTTGCAATTTAGCTCTCTCAAAAAGTGAGTGTATTCTATGTCTGCACAGTAATTGTACATCTGATTATTGCAGTCATGGCTCGTAAGTCAAACTTATTGCAGGAAGGCATGGGAAAGGAGGTTAGTTGTTTTTGAAAAGACAAAAAATAGCCCAAATCATGTCTGAAAACCTGAGCTTCTTTTTCGGCCCTTCTCCAGCATGGGTTCCAGTGCTATCTGGGAAAGGAATGAGGTAATAGGGGCACGAAACCCTTGTGACCAAAAAGAACCATTGGATTGTCTCAAGCCAGCTCCAGGTTGATCAAGGAGATTGTGTGTGACTAAGAGGTTTCTTTATCATGATAAATTTAAACCAGAGAAGGAGATAGGACTGTTGTTTATGAAAATGGGAGCTGTAACATTTTCTTGAAGTAAATTACACAAGGTGATGGAGTCTTATTTGGCTCATCCTACAATATCGCCAACAGATTCGCTTTAGCTAATATCTTTTTGATCAAAGATAGAGCCATTTTGATATAGTTTCTACCTTTTAGAACTAGAAAAGACTTTTGATGGTTTTTGTTTTGTATTGCTTTAAACGCCAAAGACTTCAGTTTAAGTTTCAATTTATGGAGGAAGTAAAGGGAAGGGGATATATCTGTTTTTATATTGCTGCATCAATAAAACCAGAAAATATGATTTCTCTGATTAAGGAATAGTATTCCGCATCCATCAAAATCTCTGGGAGTTTGGGAATTGGATTTCAATGGAGAAGAATCAAATTCCTAACAGACTGAAAGTAAAACATCTCTTTTCAGGAATGCTTTATTTATTGCTTGCAGAAGCCTTGTTATACAGGTAAGAGAACAGCATGCTTTTTTTCATTCCTTGCTCCATCTGCACTTCACGTTCTTGTGGGATCCTAGGAGTTAGAGCAAGAGCTCAAAGACAAAACAACAGAAGACCTGACTGGAAGTAAACATTGCATAGGGAAGAATTTCTCAATGTCAATCGTATTGAAAGAATCAGTCCCAAAATATTTGCTGAAGGAAATGTAAGATAAGAAAAGTAATGGCAAAACAAGCAAAGATGCTGTAGGGGATGTGCTGACCTATGGCATGAGGAAAGTTGAAAAACAAATGAGTACATCTTCAGCTGCTGAAAATCAATGTAAGTCCTTATAAATGAGAGAGTTCATGCAGTAATTTAAAGGAAGTGCAATCTTTTCATGCATATAACCTAAATCCCAGAGAACTCATTGCACTTTAAAAGTTCACTGCTTAAAAAAATAATTCCAGGCAATCTGCACCCTTCAATATCCTCCACAAAATGAGAAAGTGAGGCAGCAGTCTGAAGGCTGATACAGCAGAGAGGGGGGAACCCTATCAGGAGCCAAGCAACGATGGGTTGGGGAAAAAAGGACTTTGGAGAGGCATATTCTAAAATAACCTTCCCTCCATACTAGTTTCATGTCCATATACCTGCACTGTTTCACAATCCCAGGGCTTATTTGTTTTCCTGAGACGATCTTCCAGACATGACTAGAGTCCTGATTTTTCATGAGACTCAGTAGTTCAGTAGATTTCATTTGAACCATGCTCATGGTTGGAGTGACCCTCTATTTCACGCTGACCTTAGTTTGTAAAGGCAAATGAACATCTCCACCAGACTCCCCTTTCTGGCAATCATTTTATTCAAGAGAGGGGAAAAGCTGTACCAGCTCTCTTGGCTGAATAATACTAATGATAATGTGTAATTTTTGAGAAATAAATTAATCTCACCTTCAAATTGCAGCTATTTGGGAAAGTTCTACTGCTGCTGCTGCTAGACGTATTTCTTGCTTTTTGGTGGGATGGAGGGAGAAAAAGGAAAGTCATTCTTCAATGTTTAACATGTAATTTGTAAACAGGCTAAATTGCTTGTATTTTGTCTTCCTGTTTCATAATTCTTTTGCATTTGTATTCAAAGGCAACTCCTCAATGTCTTACCAGGGGTACGATTTTGTCTTAAAATATTTATAAGGGAAAAACACATATTCCAAAGGAAGGTGCTGGTAACTTTACATGACTTTTCATATAACAATCTAATGAAACCATTTGTTAATAATATTAAAATGAGAGCAATCGAACCCAATGATGACTGAAAATGGCCTCAAGCAGAGCTCAAATATTGATTCAGTGGGAAGTTATATGTTCTTCATTATTAAATCTTCCAATAGCAGCTGAAAACAGTCACTGCTTTGGTAAATTAGCCAGGGCAGGATGAGCATGACAAAAAAACCTTGGGAAAAAAAAGAGAAACAAACACAAAAGTACTGACTTGCTTCCTATAATGAATTAGAATTTAAATAAAAGATTTATTCTTTTACTCTTTTATCGCATTGAGAATGCATTCTTCTGAGTAAGAGGAAGAGAAGTCTAAATCAAAAATTCTAACCTTTAAAGGTCCTTTTCCCAAAGGCAAGCTTGGATTTCTCAGTTGATCTGTATTACAACAAGCTTGGCAGAATATCTGTTTGCACTGGCAGGAGAACTAGTGGTATTTTTTGCTAACTTTTGTTTGAGCTATGTCAGAACAACTGGTTCCTTGCTGGCATACTATTGTCAACACAAGAGTTTTGCAGAAAGGTGATCTTGCTGTTATGTTAAGAGAATTTTAAACTGAAAACCGAACTACTGCAAGGTATGTGTGCATCTTTTCACCACAAAGGAGATGTGAGTGACACTAAATGCAAGCAAACATTCAGAAGATAAGTATAATAGATTCATAAATTACTATTCTTCTTACAATTTAGATTATAACTGAGAAACAGTGCTTCTTACCCTGGTTTTTTGATTGTTTTATTTTCTTGTTTTGCTTTGTTTTTTGAATGTGCAGTCTTTTCTGAACCTTTGTAAAATCTTGGCTTGTATGAATCTCTTGGAGCAAGGAGCTACACAAGAAAAAATTGATGTGGAGTGAAATAGAATTTCTGTTTCATTAGTTTGTACTTCTCATATTTCTATTTCAATGCATGTTCTTTTCTATTGTTGGTATAAGAAAAGATCCCACTGTTTCCAACTCTAAATTACCTATACTATTGATTATTTTGTATATCTTCATCCAAGTTCCCCTTACTGGTCTTCTGTGCAAAGCACACAAGGCAGATTGGAGAATTTTTCTTACATCAGCTTTTGCAAAGCACTCATGGCAAATTATTGTTGGCCATTTCCAACTGCAGTCATTTCTTCCTAAATCTCAGGGACTCCTTTAGTCAATAACATTCACAAATTTTACAGAGACAGAAATGAAAAACCATATTTCCCAAACAGTTTCCATAGTTCTTTAATTAAAACTAAACTCTATAGTTCTTTCGGGTTATTAAAAGTATTCATGTTTTGCTATCTTCCTACAGTACATCCACTCAGTAATTTTCTTGAGAAACTGAATAGAAACATGACCATGAAGGGGCTATTTACATACTGTGCATTAAATATTGAACGCATTTTTATTTACTTTGTCAGTTTGATTAAACTGTGGCTGTCATCTGTCTGCTAGACAGAAAACTCTGGTATCCTAACTTGAAAAATACACTCATCATAAGTGGACAAATAGTGTTTCTCCCTAAATCATTTAGAGTCAGATTCTTACAGAGCCCAGAGCTGATGGAGTGAGTGTTTGCAATCATCCTCAGATGTCTGTTCTTTTTTGGGAAAGATGTTATTAAATGGAAAAAAAAACAACCACAAAGCAGTTCTATGTTCTGGTGAGGAAATAAAATTGATGGGCTCTCTGGCATGCTGCATCTAAAGAGTTGAAGAAATAGGGGCAGCAGCAGCAGACTGATTTCAAAATGTATGTTAAATACTAATTTGTGTCAGGATATTTTATCTCCTCCTTCTCCTGCTCCCCATAATCTTTTTTTCACAGCATGCTCACACAGCAGAAGATAATAATTAAGCTACTGTGCATTGTCTGTCACTGGCACACATTATAAAATTGTGAAATAAGACTGAAGAATAGCCAAAATTAACTTTTAGAAACTCAGGTTTTGCATTAGTTTTCTGTGAATTTAGGTCATTTAAAAGGTGACATTTTATTAGGTCAGGACAGAGAACAACAGTTTTTTCTTCTACAAAGGATTCAGAAGTTTTGAAATTTGTTTTTCTTTCCAACTTGAAATGGATTTTCTTTGTCCTGTGAAAAGGAAATCTGATATTAAAAATATTTTTTTTTTATTTCAGCCCATTCTGATAATTTGAAAATAAATAATTTGTGATACATTGAAAGAGAGCTAGAGATGCTCAATGAAGAAGTTTAACAGCTTGTGTCCTCAGAACTTCTCACACTACGGTATTTTTAACTCAAGTGGACTACTCCAAGAGATAGATGTTAGAAATCCTGGGATTCCCAGCTGAGCCTAGGTTTTTCTGGAAGAATATCCCAGAACAACAGATCATGGAAATCCAGGGAGGAAAATAATAAAGTCTATTTGAGAAAAAGTGAAATAGGCTATTTAGTTTCTTGATTATCTCTCAAAAAGGGTCTTGTCAACATTTTTTTTCCCTTTAAGACTGGGAGGCTGGTGGAAGCCCACATCAGTCTGAGGAAGAGCAGTGTCCTTCTTGCTAGGCTGTGGTCAAGATAAAAAGTTCAATATTACTTTTGCTGAGGGTTGAAGTGACTGTAGTGTCCTGAGTGTCCCTAGGGTGCAGCCCAGTTTTTAGAGCCCATAGGCAGAAGTCTGCAGTGATCCAACATGTTCACAACATTTGTTTCAAATCGTGGTTGAAATTCAGCAGTCTATAATGAACATATTTCAACAAATTAAAATGCCAATGACAAATGTAATCTTTTTCAGTCTCCTCTGCGAATTCAGTATTTTCTGCATCTTTTCATACATTGTATTCCACAATAATTCTGATTCCTTAAAAGTATGTTTACATATTTTTCACTGTGTACCACATAAAAATGCAGTCAGCAAAGTCTTCACTCCTGTAATAGTTAATCCAACATTTGAGCATCTCCATGTATGTATTTAAAACAGATCTGCAAGGAAGGAATCCACTTTTGGTTTCAATGACAACAAACTGAGGCACAAAAAATAACATGCACATACTCATGTAAATCTTACTGAACAATAATTCTAAGGATGAATGTTAATTTTCTGTTTCTTAACAATCTGAGCTGTAAGACATCCTCATTTTTTAGTGCTGTAGAAAATTCTAGGATTAAATTCAAGGGTGCTTAGAGCATTCAGAAACTATGAGTTAGATTATCAAATAGCTTTTGGAGTTTGGGCATGGTTTCCCAGTTCGGAAAAAAAGAAGAGAAATGGCTCTATAGTCATGTAAGGATATCATAAAGTATTCTGGTAAAGTTATTTTACAGTCCCTCAATACCAGCAGGAAATGTTGACATCTAGGATTTCAAAACGAAACGGACCTTTGAAAAGAAATGTTTGAACCATGGGAGTGACTTGACATTGTGGATGCTCTTCCTGGTTTCCAGGGTAATAGACATTTGCTTGTATTTGGTGCTTAATACTGGGGAAGATGGGGTGAAGACGGAGATTGAGTAGTTTAGGCTGTCCTGAGGAACATTATGCTTGTAGTGTTTGCTAAAGAAACAAAATGTGTTGCGCTGTGGGAACTTGAAATACAGTTTCCCCTTGAGCGTAGCAGTGAGTATTGACACCAGTTTAAGCTGTTATAAAACCATGATGTTAAAGATTTATCTGGGCCTTGATTTCAGTGTGTGAGCACAGAAGCATCTTCTTTTGTTCCTCCTTTTCTCTTTGTAGCTCATTTGTAAGTATTATAGATAATTACCAAACAAGATGCCAAACTCTCAGCTCATTGTCTGTGTTCATTGTTCCATAATTATATATGAAAGCTAAACTCATGGTTAGAGACTGCAATACTCTGTTATCAGCGCAACAAAACACAGAAGGGAGATTTATAGCATGCATGGTTTTACAAATTACCTATACATGAAAGGAAGTAGAAATAGCTTATAGTGGGACTAGTTATTAAGCATACGGCTATTCTTTCATAGCTAGATTCTTGTACAGGGCTATTCACCACAGTTCAAAACTACCATCCACCAGTGCATTAGTTACTTTCATATTTGTCATATGTTCATGCTCTTTTCTCTCTCCAGTGAAAAGTATGAGCAGTGCATGTTTTGCTTCCATATTTTAATTGCCATAGGGAAAGAATCTGCCACAGATACAAAAACATTTGAATTCATCTTTCTCCAACTGTTCTTGGAAAAGAAACTGTCATGTTTATACAATACAGGACAGACTTGGCAACTGTTACATGGATGGTGCCTTCCTACAGATCATACAGTGCCTCAATCTATTAATGACCTAAACTCCATGCAGCTAACTGCTGTTGCTAGCAAATGTTGACTCGTAAACACTCCCAAAACAAATCTAGTGTAGATTAACTTAATTATTTAAAGCTTCTAGGAGCTTGGGGATTTGCAATGAAGTATTTACAAAAGCCTAAAAAGAAGAACTAGGTAAAAAATGAACACATCTTCCAATTTGAACAATAAATAAACCTTGGTCATTCAAGTCTCATGTATGTACAGCTAGCAAGGATGTTACCATAATTACAGGCTGACATAGAGTGATCTACTTTTTACCATAGTCAATAAAAAGACCCAGGGTCAAATCCAGGTTTCCTGAAGTCAAGGAGAGTTTTTATATTTTATATTTAATTTAATGGTCATGAGCATTCTCTTCAAGTCTCCTCGTCATCGCTCATAGCCTAATGTTAATTTTCTGTTTCTTAACAATCTGAGCTGTAAGACATCCTCATTTTTTAGTGCTGTAGAAAATTCTAGGATTAAATTCAAGGGTGCTTAGAGCATTCAGAAACTATGAGTTAGATTATCAAATAGCTTTTGGAGTTTGGGCATGGTTTCCCAGTTCGGAAAAAAAGAAGAGAAATGGCTCTATAGTCATGTAAGGATATCATAAAGTATTCTGGTAAAGTTATTTTACAGTCCCTCAATACCAGCAGGAAATGTTGACATCTAGGATTTCAAAACGAAACGGACCTTTGAAAAGAAATGTTTGAACCATGGGAGTGACTTGACATTGTGGATGCTCTTCCTGGTTTCCAGGGTAATAGACATTTGCTTGTATTTGGTGCTTAATACTGGGGAAGATGGGGTGAAGACGGAGATTGAGTAGTTTAGGCTGTCCTGAGGAACATTATGCTTGTAGTGTTTGCTAAAGAAACAAAATGTGTTGCGCTGTGGGAACTTGAAATACAGTTTCCCCTTGAGCGTAGCAGTGAGTATTGACACCAGTTTAAGCTGTTATAAAACCATGATGTTAAAGATTTATCTGGGCCTTGATTTCAGTGTGTGAGCACAGAAGCATCTTCTTTTGTTCCTCCTTTTCTCTTTGTAGCTCATTTGTAAGTATTATAGATAATTACCAAACAAGATGCCAAACTCTCAGCTCATTGTCTGTGTTCATTGTTCCATAATTATATATGAAAGCTAAACTCATGGTTAGAGACTGCAATACTCTGTTATCAGCGCAACAAAACACAGAAGGGAGATTTATAGCATGCATGGTTTTACAAATTACCTATACATGAAAGGAAGTAGAAATAGCTTATAGTGGGACTAGTTATTAAGCATACGGCTATTCTTTCATAGCTAGATTCTTGTACAGGGCTATTCACCACAGTTCAAAACTACCATCCACCAGTGCATTAGTTACTTTCATATTTGTCATATGTTCATGCTCTTTTCTCTCTCCAGTGAAAAGTATGAGCAGTGCATGTTTTGCTTCCATATTTTAATTGCCATAGGGAAAGAATCTGCCACAGATACAAAAACATTTGAATTCATCTTTCTCCAACTGTTCTTGGAAAAGAAACTGTCATGTTTATACAATACAGGACAGACTTGGCAACTGTTACATGGATGGTGCCTTCCTACAGATCATACAGTGCCTCAATCTATTAATGACCTAAACTCCATGCAGCTAACTGCTGTTGCTAGCAAATGTTGACTCGTAAACACTCCCAAAACAAATCTAGTGTAGATTAACTTAATTATTTAAAGCTTCTAGGAGCTTGGGGATTTGCAATGAAGTATTTACAAAAGCCTAAAAAGAAGAACTAGGTAAAAAATGAACACATCTTCCAATTTGAACAATAAATAAACCTTGGTCATTCAAGTCTCATGTATGTACAGCTAGCAAGGATGTTACCATAATTACAGGCTGACATAGAGTGATCTACTTTTTACCATAGTCAATAAAAAGACCCAGGGTCAAATCCTGGTTTCCTGAAGTCAAGGAGAGTTTTTATATTTTATATTTAATTTAATGGTCATGAGCATTCTCTTCAAGTCTCCTCGTCATCGCTCATAGCCTTCCTTCAAGTCTCCTCGTCATCGCTCATAGCCTGTGCCACATTCAATGCCTGTGCTGTTTCCATTGAATTTAGCAAAAGGACTTCTTCTATTTTCCTAATAAACTAAAATATGTACAGAGATGAAATCACTGCCCCAGTATCTATACTGCATATTTGTGTTGTCTAAGTCTACATGTAAGCCTGGAGACCCAGCAAGCTAAAACAAGAGAAGCTTAATATGACCTAGCAATGTGTGCTTGCAGCCCAAAAGGCCAACCATATCCTGGGCTGCATCTAAAGAAGTGTAGCCAGCAGGTCAAGGGACTTGATTCTTCCCCTCTACTCTGCTCTTGTGAGACCTCACTTTGAGTATTGTGTCCAGCTCTGGGGCCCCCAACATAAGAAGGACATGGACTTTTTGGAGTGGGTCCAGAGGAGGGCTGGAGCACGTCCCGTCTGGGAACATGTCGAGAGTTAGGATGGTTCAGCCTGGAGAAGAGGAAGCTCTGGGGAGACCTTAAAACAGCCTTCCAGTACCTGAAGAGGGCCTACAGAAGAGACGGGAAGGGACTCTTTGTAAGGGAGTGTAACAATAGGATGAGGGGTAATGGTTTTAAATTGGAAGAGGGGAGATTTAGATTAGATACTAGAAAGAAATTCTTTACTGTGAGGGTGGTGAGACATTGGAACAGGTTGCCCAGAGAAGTTTTGGAGGCCCCATCCCTGGAAACGTTCAAGGCCAGGTTTGATGGGGCTTTGAGCAACCTGATCTAGTGGAAGGTTTCTCTGCCCATGGCAGGGGGATTGGAACTAGGTGATCTTTAAGGTCCCTTCAAACTCAAACCATTTTATGATTCTTAGTTGGTGCTCCATTTTATGCACAACACAGACAGACTGTGAGACATCTTACCAGCTAAAATCAGTGCCATGAATGGAGATCATAATTGGAAAAGAGAAGGTAAATAAGGAATTGTATAATGACAAACAGTATAATGAAAAAAAAAAAACAAAACAGAAGAATAATTTATGTATCCATGTGGGATGTGCAACTGAAAGAAGCATCTCTCAGTTAAGCAGGTACCCATCAGGTGTTGTCATAAAATCAGGCTGCCTTTTCTTCCCTTGTGAGAACACTACAATTGCCATTCTTTCAAATGTGTGATCTGTGTCTCAATACCTATCTTTCCTCAGAAGTATTAGTCCCTGCAAATAAGTTTAAAAAATCCTGCAAGATCAGGTTATCGTGTTGTCATAACCCCTATAAAATTCTGGGTAAATAGCTCCAAATAAAAGCAGCGGGAAAAAGGAAAGTTAAGTTATTGGATCAGAGGGAAGGAAGTTATTAAGGAGAGGTATTTGGAATAAACCTTCAATTGTAATGCTTCACTCCATAATCTACACTTAAGTAAAACCATAAGGGAGAGAGGCAGGTTAACCTACAGGAAAATAATAATGGTTTGGGGAATGTTGTATTGGGCCTTTTGGACCACTTTGAGGTTTTCTGTATTGTGGAGGGGACTAATGATGTGGTTATCTTTCTATCTGAACAATATTTCATGGAATAAAAAAGAAGGTTTTGGAATATGTGCATTTTCTGAATTGGCCTCTATCGTGCACTTTAATTCTCACTGCATTTCTCTAACAGTCATGACCTATCTTTGTGTATGACAAAGGCCATTAGTCGAACAACCGTAACAATTCATTACCATAATTAAGGAAACTATTTAATATGTCAAAGTCTACATTTTCTAATAGATCTAATTAACATAGTATTTTTCTTTCCATGAAAATTCACAGTATCCCTCCAGCATGAAGTAGCTGACCTGACCAAATGATGGAGAAGGATTTCCTGATGTTAATTTTTGTATAGTCACAAAAGTAATCTTAATAACCCATTCCATTCCTCACTGCCCATCCATTAGTACTGCTTTTGTCTCATCTGTTTTATACACCTTCTGTTGGAACAATGGGGAAGTCAGAAATCAGTATTCTACCCTGGGGAGTAGAGTACTTCTCCTTATCCACTAGGATTTGTACATTTCACGGATATCTATCACACCCTTCCTTCTCCTAAACAGCAAGTGGCACAGCCCTAACCTGATCATTATGAATTATTCATATAACATAAATTAATATAATATAAAATATCATAATGTGTCCAAGTGCAAGGTTCTGCACCTTGGTCAGCGCAACCCTGGTATCAGTAGAGGCTGGGGGATGAAGGGATTGAGAGCAGCCCTGCCGAGAAGGATTTGGGGATACTGGTGGATGAAAAGCTGGACATGAGCCAGCAATGGGTGCTTGCAGCCTTGAAAGCCAGCCTTATCCTGGGCTGTATCAAAAGAAGCGTGGCCAGCAGGTTGAAGGAGGTGACTCTGCCCCTCTACTCTGCCCTGGTGAGATCCCACCTGGAGTACTGCATCCAGCTCTGGAGCCCCAACATAAGAAGGACATGGACCTGTTGGAGCGAGTCCAGAGGAGGGCCACAAAAATGATCAGAATGCTGGAGTACCTCTCCTGTGAGGAAAGGCTGAGAGAGTAGGGGTTATTCAGCATGGAGAAAAGAAAGCTTCAGGGAGACCTTATAGCAGCTCTTCCAGTACTTAAAGGGGGCTTATAAGAAAGATGCACCATCCCTGGAAACACTCAAAGCCTGGTTGAATAGGACTCTGAGCAGTGTGATCTAGCTGAAGATGTCCCTGCTCATTGCAGGGGAGTTGGAATAGATGACGTTTAAAGGTCCCTTCCAACCCAAACTATTCTATGATTCTATGATAATGAAATATCAGTTTATTATATTCCTTTGACCCACGCACCCAGCCCTCACTTACAATGAAATGCCTGATTCTATAGTAAAGATTCAACATCTGTCTTGATACTTGTGAATATTTATACAAATAAATATATATGTATTATATTTGTGTGTTTGTGTAGTTTATGGCACAGCTGAGGTTGAAGAAAGTTTAAAAACAGACACCAGAAAAAATCCTTAGGTCTGAAAAATCTGAAGTCAAAATATGTTTATTTATTTTAAACAAATGTGGTTTTTTAAGCAATCTGCTTATTTTGACATTGCCCTACTTTAAGTGATGTATATTGAACTTTCTGAATGTGTCTGCACTGGCCTTCTTTTCGAGTGGGACCAGAACACTTACAAAATCCTTTGTACTACCAAAGAACCTGGCCAGCACCAGCCTTGCTCCTTTGTCCAAACACCTGAACTACATCTTTATTTCACAATATGAGCTGATGCTCATCCACAAATTGAAGGTGTTTAAAATAAAAAACACTTTGCATTTCTATAGTCCTGCCCATCTGGTGATCTCAAAATACAGCAAAACATTAATTAAACCTCAGGAGTTGTTGGAGGATAATGAAGCTATATATATTTCTTTAGTAATGAATGTTTCCTTTATTTCACACTCAGATGTGGATGAGTCCACTCAAGCTAATATTTTAGACAATTTTTTCCTGCATTCCATTCTTGGATAAACTCTATTTGGTCTTTTTAAATGCATCAGTTCGTATGGAACTGCATAAGAGAAACAGTAACAGCAAAGTCTGTTTTCTCTATTACAGAAAGGGGACTTCCCTATCACCTCCTTCACAAACCCAGTTTTATTGCCTCCATCTAAGTCTTTTTACCTTTTCTATATTGTTTAGAAACGTGCCTGCCCTTCATCTTTGGTATCTATTGAAAGAAAATATTTTATTCACAGCACTGAAGAAGAAACTGAGAAAGTAATAAACCTCACACAAGCCAATCCACATTTCATCCAGAAGGTTTATGACAGGAGCTGTCCATCCAAAGCGAAGTATCATGCACGTGTAAGTCTGCAATCTGTTAAAAGTCAAATTCTCTTTTCACCAAAACTGCAATTGTGACTATTTGGAAATATTACTTAGAAATGTTTATAAAATGATTCACTGACTGCAAAAGGATGATTAAGTAATATGAAGCTCCCAGCTAAAGACATAGTTCAAATGTCCAACCCAAAAGGGAGGAAACAAAACCAAAATTCCTGGTAGTTTTCAACTCTCCACCAAATGCAGACCCTGTCCAGAAAACAGGGTCTTCTGGAGTGCAGGACTTGAAAATTTGCACGCATGTGGTAGGTATCAACCACTTCCTAGTTTCATACCAATTTTGGGAAAGTTGGTTTTGTTTTGTTTTTCTTCTGTAAACTTAAGCCAAGTTTTCTAAGTTCAAGCCAAAATTTTGCCTGAAAGTCTGCACTGTCACTGTTACAAAAAGGTCTTGAAAGGACATCAGCAAAATGTTTATCAATATCAAAGAAGCTTCAGGTCACCTCTACTATGTCAATTAATGCCAATTCACCAAGAAACACTGCACACAACAGCATCTGTTTGCTCTGCTCCGAGTCAGTTAGGAGATAAGGCATTGGCTGGGATACTGAAGGTGATCCTTGGGCTGATTGATAGAGATCACACAGGCTTAGTTCAGGGACTCTAGCCAGCTTTAAGTGACAGAAATGCTCTCAAGATTATCCACTCAACACAATCCTGTAAAGGACTGTAATTGTTTTGCTCTATAGACAATAAGACAACTTAAATCTGAAACTGCATGGGTCTTCCTATTTTCTAGGATGAATACATTGGGATTTTGAACATAAGCAACAAAAATTAGTTCAGTTTTAAAAGGAGTAAATCTAAGATGCTGGATGACAATGGAATCAGATCCTGACAGAACAACAAAAGCAGCAAGCTTTGGGTCTCAATTGCTCTGTTTAAATAAGGATCACTGGTAAGGCTATATGTAAAATTTAGAACATAAAGAAATAAAAGCAGGGGTATTTTACTGGCATATTTCAGGGAACAGAACAGATTAAAACAATTGTTTGTTACTTTTCTTTTATATGCTTGAGGGACAGTTCAGGCTGAAAAAGATTGGGGAAGGAGGAAAGACAGAAAGTTGTTATGGGGAGAAGTTACTTGTTACCAGTACTAGGAGACAATGAGAAGCTGTAGTACCTTCGAAGTTATTCAGTTTAAAGGCAATCTTTTTTCAAGCCTCACCTATTTCATTTGAAAAAATCAAAGTTGATTCATTCTTTCTACTAGTCCACTCATTAGTTTGTCTTGTTTTAGAATTTCAGTTTTTTACTGTGATGGACATAAGATCATAATTTGTCTACAAGACAGAAAAACAGCAAGAAGGCCCATATTTTTGAAGCAGATAATAAACATGATCTAAAAAATGGTGACGTCGTATTTAAGGATCAATGTCACATCGGTGGAAAACTCACTGTGTAAACAGAGGGATTTGCTTCAAACCCAGGATCTCGTCAGTGCCTGTATATGCTGATACAGTGTGAATCTACAATGTGCTTCATAGCTTTGTGAGTCCCTCAGATGTGTAATGACAATTCACCCTTGAGATCTTGCCTTGGATGAGTCATTCAGCTCTTTCTCTTCATTTGCATGTACAGAACAAGGTACGTTCTTTCTTCATGTCCATTGCCCTCTGGATTTACTCTGTAAATGTGCGTCATGCACACTGACAATCTTCTTTATGTCTTTATCTAAAGACTATGATCAGCATATCAAAGCTCACTGCAGGGAATAGAGAAGTTGTTTTATTTTCATAATTCTACTAGATCAGAGATTTCCTTCTTCCTATAGGTCCTTTATTCTTCTGCCTCACACAGACCTGGTGTCTGGCCTCCTTTCCAGTAATCCATCCCCATCCACTAGGCACCACAGCTGTTCCAAACATGTCCTAGCTTGGTGGAACAGAGGTTTGCTAGGGGCCTGTTTTTCCCTCATGTTCATGGGCACACAATACAGGCAAGCTGTGATGAGGTCTGACCTGGACCTGGATGACCCTCTGATCACTCCCCCAAAATTCGGTGCACCAGCTGTGTGAGAAGCAAATTTCTACTAGCAATGTCAGAGGTGTCAGATGTGTCTGTATTTACCCAGAAAAACAAATATTTGCAAACTTTGACATCATTTTGGAGGGTTTTTTTTTTTTTTAAGGAATGAATGATATGAAAGAGGGATGAGAGACAGACTTAAAAATTACAAATGTATTACTGGATTACGCTCTAACTTAAAGCATAGTGTACGCATTGCAGAGAAGAAGCCTGATGGAGGAGAGAAAAAAACTCCTCCTTTCTTTGAACTGGTGATATCTTAACAGCAGGTTGAATTTTGAAGAAAATTTCTGTGAAGAATGGCTAGAAACTGCCCTTTCCTTGTGATGGCAGCAGATGTTCTCTAGGAGCTCAACTTTTTTTTTTTTTCTCTGCCAAATCCTCTGGAGGTCATCATTGTTCCTTCCCATCTTTGCAGCCCCACATTAAAGATCAGGGATAACTGTGACTCATGGGGAAGGTACAGGGTTCTGGAATTATCATGTGAACAATTTTAGTATACAGGAGTAATTTTACAAATACTTCGAATTTGCTTTAAAAAAACACCCTGGCAGACTATTATTTTTCTTTCAATTTCTCTATGTAAAGGCAAATGCTGAGGTGCAATATTGTCATTCCATGAGTCAGAACACAAAAAAAGGCTTAAAAAGGAAAATTATATAATCTGTTTATAAATCTCTGCCCTTGCTGCCGAATCCTCCTTGCCAAGCAAAAAAATGTGATAATCGGAAGATTGATGACTATCACCTACTAATAGCAAAGTTACTTTAGTCTACTAAAGGAGATTTCACTAGCAGATTCAACTGAGATTAGAATATGCTCATTTGCGTGAAAGGCTTTCCTTTGGTGTACAGCCCTCCCATGCATTTCTCTGCAGTCCCATACTTTTATGTTAATAAATGCTGGCTCAGGAGAGCTGTCCCAGTGAATGTTATGGTACTGTAGAGAGGTGGGGGTTGGTCTCTTTTCTCAAGTACCAAGCGAGAGGACAAGAGGAAGTGGCCTCAAGTTGTGCCAGGGAAGTTTTAGATTGGATATTGGGAAAAAAATCTTCATTGAAAGTGTTATCAAACATTGGAACAGGCTTCCCAGGGAAGTGGTGGAATCACCGTCCCCAGAAGCATTTAAAAGGCTGGTAGATGTGGTGCTGAGGGACATGGTTTAGTGATGGGTTTTGCCGTTGTTAGGTTGATGGTTGGATTTAACAATCTTGAAGATCCCTTCCAACCTAGACAATTAAATCATTGTCTTTCTGGGGCAGGAAAACCCAATCCCGAGGATTATGCATATAAAAAATTAGTTGAGATTAGGACAATACACAGTAACGAAGGGGAAAAAGACAAAAGAAAGTCAATCCCTGAAGCAATGGATGAAGGAAGGAAGAACATTTTGAGGTCCTGTCTGTTTCTGTTGCCTCTTTCTCCCATTCCTGCATGTGAAATTCCTCTGTATTTTGTGGGAATGAATAATTTGTACCTCAGAAAACCAAAAATTACAGTTTTAAGAAACATTCCAAATTTTGAACATGAACATCTCTTTTACAACTTTCTGTTTAATTCTGCTAAGTAGTAAACCATCAAGTCAAATGAATCCAATATTTATTTTAAAACCCCCTTATTCCCACATTAATCCATGGCAACTGATTTTATAGATTACATTGCTAGAGGTCAATGCTGACCAAGAAGGAATAAAATATAAAGAACCTCTGTTTTTCTGATGAAAGTTCACTGCTTGATTATTGCTGAAATATCTTAGCATTTGTAATTATTGTCCTTGTCATTTCCACCTCACAGGGAACTGCACACATTCTTTAAGTGGTTCCCTTTTGTTCTAGTATCACTTCAGAAGTGCACATGAGTTGGCATCATCATATTGTCTAATTGCTGCAACTAATTTTTCCAGTCTGTTTGTGCCTTCCTGTCAAGAAGACAAGCTGTTTTATTTCTTTCCTCTTTGAGGATATCGTAACATGAAGAGAAAAACACCAGGCATAATGAGACAGAATTATGTTATAAATCCTCAGAGGGTAATATATTTTCTCAAAATTCTTGGCACAGAACTTTGCAGAATGACCTAGTTGGTAAGTGGCAAGAGACAAAAAGTTAAGTAGCATAATATAAGCAAAATCCTACCCTGAGGAACAGTAAACTGAGAAAAAAAAAAACTTGCACTGATCACTTAGGCATTATCTCCTTCACAATATTTCTCATGTCTTTCATGCATATATCTTTAAATTATGAAATGTCTGATTTCATTTTCCAGTGTTCGGTATAAGATTACAATCCAATCTCTCTTTTTGGCTTGTTTCATGTTTGTGTACTTCCCGATACAGGAGAGTCTTGATCTAGAACCAGCCTGCCCAAAATATATTTTAAAAAAGCACATAGTAATAACAAAATGTCTCATAAAGTCTAAAAAACTTACTTTTCAGTAAGTAATTTCAATACCTTCAGTTATATAGCTGTATCCCAAATAATGATCGTGTTTTCATTATACATGTTGCCATAAATTTATTGCTGAATTGTAATTTGACTTCAATGAAACTGTGCATAAAATGATCTCCCATTATTATTGTGCAGGCTGCGCAAAATGCATTTTTAAAATGTCTTTTAAAGTAAAAGTGTATTTTGGTTAATTAATATGTAGGCAATAGAACAGTGGAGGAAATGTAGACATTTCCGATATTTCTCTTTTAAATTCCTTCTTAATATGAAAAACATCAGGGCTTTGCTCTCCAGTTTATGTAAAAGCTAGAAAAAGAAAATAATATGTAAGTGGAGGATAAAGTGAAGAAAATAAATGCTACTTACTTTTGTGAGGCACTCATAAAAAGTTCAGAGAGGCAGTATTCCTTCTGGAGGTCCCCATTCTGCTCCTAATAAATGCAGTCAGGAAATTAATGATTTGAAGAACACTAGGGCATAACCACAGCTTTAAAAAAAACCTTTGTAGCTGATACAGACAAGAAAAACAGACTTACAAAGATCCAAAAGACATTGAGGCATACATCTTCCAGTGACTTTCAGTGAGAAACGTGCACGTAACTGCACTTGGAAACTTTGGAAATCTGTGCTGTAAAAAGTATTTGATGACTGCAGACAACATTTACTGTCCTTGATGTATGTTTTACTTACACTTCTAATCATGCCAGCAGGCATACACTGAATGTACAAGATGAGTCTTCCGGACATGACTGCTCTGTCCTGTCTGAATCTGGGAGGTATTCATCATTCAGTGATCACCAGGCATTGCTTTCAGCCCCCCAACCTGATGATCCAGTAGTCTTTACAGTAATAGTAGTTCTTGGGCATAACACTAAACAAACATCAACAACAACAACAACAACAACAAACATTACACTGGAGGAGAATCTGTCTCTTAGCTTTTGTTTTAACTGGAACCTTTAAGTCTAATGTTCAAGAGCATATTTCAGTCCATACATAAGTTTAACCTTTTGTCTTTCATGTACTTGTTTCTAAATATGTGTTAAAGATATTTACTGTCAGTTATCCCGGTCCTTTCCTGCACACCTGGGCTATAGCTAAGCTAGAAAACAGTTCCTGGGAAATGCTGCGTTACTGATCATTTTTTTAAACTTTTAGCCCAGTCTCAATGCTGTTCTGGCTATTACACTCCACAAAACAGTGTCCATGCATAGTTTGGGGATTAGTGCATGCTGTCACAGTATCTTCTGGTCCTGTAAAATGTACTTTGACATGACACTAGTAAAAATTCAGCTGTTTTTAATGGCTGAAGTAATTAACAAAGAAAGTTAATATTTTATATGACTTTTTAAAAGCTTAAACCCCCCAATATTTAACCATTTATATAGAAGAAATTGATTGATATATTCTTTCCTACGGTTTTACAGTTCATCTTCTTAGATTAGATGGCTCCTGCCCTTTGATGGTGCAGTGATAACATCCCCTTCTGCTCAGTATCCAACACAGCAGATTCTAATCAATTCCTCTGGATGTTACTGCAAACATGAATTAGTTAACAGTACAAACTTATTAGATATGCACTCAAATTGTACATTCACTTTGATCCGAGGGGTAGAATACATATATTCTAAGTATAATAAAGACACCACCGAATGGATTTCTATCAAAGTTAACACTTGCTCTCTTGTCTTAAGCACAAGTCTGCACAGGTCAAAAATTAATTCTCCCTCACAGAACATATAATTCAAAATAACATTGTAAGAGGGAGGGTAATTACCGGATCCATAAAGTTGTTTAGTTTTCTGACTCATGGTTAGATAGATTTAAATCTCATGGAACTGATTTCTTTCGAACTACTGGAGATCACCAAGGAACTCTATGGCAGAAAAAAGCTTTGACTAAAGACTGAATTAATTGGCATTCACTCAGAAATCATTTGTCTTTATTCCATATTTGACATTGAGGCTGTTTCTGAGGCCTAAAAAATCATATAGAGAAATAAGGGCCAAAGGAAATCCTTCCTTTCTTCTGAAAACAGTAGAAATTCTTTATTTTGATGGGAGACCAAACATTTTAAAGCAAAAATCCAGAAGATACTTTAGAAGATATTTGACCAAAGATGATTTCATCAAGGAATATACCAAGGGACGTTATAACTATAAAAGTAAAAAATATTTCAATAATTTTTAGCATAACTTCCTTCTTCACGCATATTTATTTTCAGAAGGAAGAAGGCAAGCAGAAGTTCCTCTTTATTTAATGAAAGTTGTATTATTAATTTTAAAGTTATTTACAGTGATGAGCTAAAAGCAATTGCTTTAGCAAACAGATAGGCTGATTAGCAGTTTATTGGAGGAAACATTCACTGTGAATGTCTTTAAGTGCGACTCATTCCCATTTTTGCCACTACAATCTTGGTTTTCTTCTGAAAGTGTCTCAAATTTTCCACTATTTTGAAATAAAGACTGGTACCGTAAAGTGGCTCTGAAACCTGATTTCAGAATCTGAAACCCTATCAGAATCAGGGTAAATGGCTGAGGTACTACGTATTCTAATTCAATGTTCATAAAATGTTAGTAACTGCTATTGAATAACCATGCTCATAATAGGCATGCTCATTTCAAGATGGGGTCTGTGGCAAACAGTGTACATGGGTTTACTTTTTATTTCTTTTATAAGGGTGAAAGAGAATTGAAGTGGACTTTCTATGCTGCAGAAGTTCTTTCTCTCCTGGGAAAAGAGTTAATTGGGGCAGGGTGGCATGGAAGGTTGTGGGCAGGAACGAAATCTGCTCGGGGCAGAAACTTCCAGATATAAAGCTATGACAGGGAAACAAAGGAAAAGCAGAAAGTGTCCTCCAGAACCTGTTAGTCTATAGCTTGCCAAAAGGCTACGGGTCAAACACATAGACAGGTCTCAGAGGTCATGGGAAATGTATGGCTTAACTATTAGAAGGCACCACGTAGAACTGGCTGTGGCAATGAACGACACAAAACCTGGTAGAAGGACACCCCCTGGACACGCTGGGAGGGGGAAGATTGCTTCATAACCAACTTTAAAATTTTTATTCTTTCTTTTTTGTTCACGGAGAGTTTTAAATACTCTAGTTTATAGCCTAGTAAATCCAGATTTCTAAGTGATAATAGCCTGTCTTTATTTTCTTTAGTCAAGTCACTATAAGGAAAAGACTGTGGCAAATCTTTGCCACTTTTCACATCTATCTCATAATTATATATGGGTCCTCTGGAAGAAGCAGTTTGCTAGTCACTCATTACCTACGTTAAGCTTTAAAAGCTTTTCTTAATTTGAGAATGGTTCAGTGGAGGACAGTTACTAACTACTGTCAGTGTTAAACTACAGCATGTATCTCTCTTTTGCAAAATGGAAAATATCTGTAACTTTCCTTATGGTAAGGACAGAGAGGCAATAGAAAAGATTACCAAAGGCATTTGTAGAACCTCTGTCAGATAAGTTTTCAAAAACATGCTAGACAAGTGCCTGTTGAGAATATTTTTGGTATAAATGACCCTGCTTTGGGCAAAGAATGGACTAGATGGTATCCCAGGGTGCTGTCCCATCCCGTTTCTTCTTACCAGTCATTCTGAAAGATCAACGCACATCCGTATACAAATCCTCCTTCAGAATATTTTTCTCAGTATAAATATATAGGTAGAAAAAGCCAGTCAAAAACAGCTGATAGTTCTTTATAAGCTGTTTATCATTTAGCTTACTCCCCCCAATATTTAACCATTTATATAGAAGAAATTGATTGATATATTCTTTCCTACGGTTTTACAGTTCATCTTCTTAGATTAGATGGCTCCTGCCCTTTGATGGTGCAGTGATAACATCCCCTTCTGCTCAGTATCCAACACAGCAGATTCTAATCAATTCCTCTGGATGTTACTGCAAACATGAATTAGTTAACAGTACAAACTTATTAGATATGCACTCAAATTGTACATTCACTTTGATCCGAGGGGTAGAATACATATATTCTAAGTATAATAAAGACACCACCGAATGGATTTCTATCAAAGTTAACACTTGCTCTCTTGTCTTAAGCACAAGTCTGCACAGGTCAAAAATTAATTCTCCCTCACAGAACATATAATTCAAAATAACATTGTAAGAGGGAGGGTAATTACCGGATCCATAAAGTTGTTTAGTTTTCTGACTCATGGTTAGATAGATTTAAATCTCATGGAACTGATTTCTTTCGAACTACTGGAGATCACCAAGGAACTCTATGGCAGAAAAAAGCTTTGACTAAAGACTGAATTAATTGGCATTCACTCAGAAATCATTTGTCTTTATTCCATATTTGACATTGAGGCTGTTTCTGAGGCCTAAAAAATCATATAGAGAAATAAGGGCCAAAGGAAATCCTTCCTTTCTTCTGAAAACAGTAGAAATTCTTTATTTTGATGGGAGACCAAACATTTTAAAGCAAAAATCCAGAAGATACTTTAGAAGATATTTGACCAAAGATGATTTCATCAAGGAATATACCAAGGGACGTTATAACTATAAAAGTAAAAAATATTTCAATAATTTTTAGCATAACTTCCTTCTTCACGCATATTTATTTTCAGAAGGAAGAAGGCAAGCAGAAGTTCCTCTTTATTTAATGAAAGTTGTATTATTAATTTTAAAGTTATTTACAGTGATGAGCTAAAAGCAATTGCTTTAGCAAACAGATAGGCTGATTAGCAGTTTATTGGAGGAAACATTCACTGTGAATGTCTTTAAGTGCGACTCATTCCCATTTTTGCCACTACAATCTTGGTTTTCTTCTGAAAGTGTCTCAAATTTTCCACTATTTTGAAATAAAGACTGGTACCGTAAAGTGGCTCTGAAACCTGATTTCAGAATCTGAAACCCTATCAGAATCAGGGTAAATGGCTGAGGTACTACGTATTCTAATTCAATGTTCATAAAATGTTAGTAACTGCTATTGAATAACCATGCTCATAATAGGCATGCTCATTTCAAGATGGGGTCTGTGGCAAACAGTGTACATGGGTTTACTTTTTATTTCTTTTATAAGGGTGAAAGAGAATTGAAGTGGACTTTCTATGCTGCAGAAGTTCTTTCTCTCCTGGGAAAAGAGTTAATTGGGGCAGGGTGGCATGGAAGGTTGTGGGCAGGAACGAAATCTGCTCGGGGCAGAAACTTCCAGATATAAAGCTATGACAGGGAAACAAAGGAAAAGCAGAAAGTGTCCTCCAGAACCTGTTAGTCTATAGCTTGCCAAAAGGCTACGGGTCAAACACATAGACAGGTCTCAGAGGTCATGGGAAATGTATGGCTTAACTATTAGAAGGCACCACGTAGAACTGGCTGTGGCAATGAACGACACAAAACCTGGTAGAAGGACACCCCCTGGACACGCTGGGAGGGGGAAGATTGCTTCATAACCAACTTTAAAATTTTTATTCTTTCTTTTTTGTTCACGGAGAGTTTTAAATACTCTAGTTTATAGCCTAGTAAATCCAGATTTCTAAGTGATAATAGCCTGTCTTTATTTTCTTTAGTCAAGTCACTATAAGGAAAAGACTGTGGCAAATCTTTGCCACTTTTCACATCTATCTCATAATTATATATGGGTCCTCTGGAAGAAGCAGTTTGCTAGTCACTCATTACCTACGTTAAGCTTTAAAAGCTTTTCTTAATTTGAGAATGGTTCAGTGGAGGACAGTTACTAACTACTGTCAGTGTTAAACTACAGCATGTATCTCTCTTTTGCAAAATGGAAAATATCTGTAACTTTCCTTATGGTAAGGACAGAGAGGCAATAGAAAAGATTACCAAAGGCATTTGTAGAACCTCTGTCAGATAAGTTTTCAAAAACATGCTAGACAAGTGCCTGTTGAGAATATTTTTGGTATAAATGACCCTGCTTTGGGCAAAGAATGGACTAGATGGTATCCCAGGGTGCTGTCCCATCCCGTTTCTTCTTACCAGTCATTCTGAAAGATCAACGCACATCCGTATACAAATCCTCCTTCAGAATATTTTTCTCAGTATAAATATATAGGTAGAAAAAGCCAGTCAAAAACAGCTGATAGTTCTTTATAAGCTGTTTATCATTTAGCTTACTCAAACCTCTGAGATACAAATGGGATAAAAGATAATTAACCTTCAGGAAAGCATAAAAAAGGCCAAGGACAATATTACTGAAAATACACAGCACATAATTCCTCCAGGTCAATATGTATCATTTTACAGCTTTCCCAAGCTCCATTAAGAGGATAAAATACATGATGCAATATTTAGAGGAGTCCTGATTCTGTGAAATATCCTATTGTTTCTCTAGCTTAGTCTTATCACCTCATACTCAACTATTAAAAATTAAAAATCCTGTGGCTGAACTCCCCCCTCCCATATGCATATTGTTTTCACAAAGCTTTTCCATAATCTCTGAACTCCTTTAGTATCAGCCCCATGACAGATAACCAGCTTCCACAGAGATTTCTTCTTAGCTAAGATCATAGAGCTTAAGTTTGTCATATCCTACATAACTAAGCCTTCCAGCTAGAGTATATTTATAAAGCTTGCAGCAGACTAGATCCTTTCTTGTATTGTCAACAGACTCATTAAACATGATCTTCTATTTCTTTTGCAGGGGATGGCTGGGAAGGCACATGTGATGTACTTTGTCCTTAAAAATAATCAAACTATCTTTTTAGCATTAGTGTTGTATAAAGGAGAATCCATATGTATAGCTTTACAAAAGGACTGTGATAAAACTTCTTGATAAATAGCAATAATTAAAGGAAGAAAGTCCAGGATGAGGCTACAAAACAAAGGGCAAAATGAAAGGACAGCTTCAGGAAGAACAGAAACCAGGAATTTTTTGTATAGAAGTCTCTGGCTTGGAGGCAAGAGATTTTAGTTCTATTTCTGTCTCTATTGCTGACCAGATATGTGTTAGAAACTTCAGCTGGCTCTTTCCTGTCCTCAGCATAGATCTCAGCATCACGTCACCCACCTCCTGGGTGAATAATGGTCACTCTCTGCTAAGTGGAATATGAAATTCCCTGCTACCAAGGCATTAGCATTCACCAGGACAGAACCCAGTAGCAAAATCCAAGATTGTCTTGTCCTTCAACATCCCTGTATTAATATTTCTGCATGTCTTTGAGCTTCTGGCAATACTCAGTTCATGCTGCCCTACATGGGCTGTAAACACGGTTACTTGGCTTTTTTGATTTCTGTGTCTTAGAAAACCTGCAGCTAAGGCCCTCTATATATAGATATTTACAGTTACATGTGTTCACATTACAGTTACCAGAGAACTAGTCAGCACAGTCCAGAGAACGACTCAGTTCATTGTAAAGTTGACATCTACACTTTGTTAGTCATAATATCTGGGCGTGTTTAGTTTGGAGAAGAGGAGGCTGCTCTCTACGACTACCTGAAAGGGGGTTGTAGAGAGGTGTGTGTTGGCCTCTTCTCCCAAGGGAATAATGACAGGACCAGAGGTAATGGTCTGAAGCTGCTGCAGGGGAGGTTTAGATTAGATATTGGGAAGAATAACTTTATGGAAAGAGTGGTCAGGCATTGGAATGGCCCGTCTAGGGAGGTGGTGGAGTCACCATCCCTGAAGGTATTTAAGAAACATGTAGATGTGGCACTTCAGGGCATGCTCTAGTGGCATGCTCTAGTAGCTGAGGTAGGGGTTTTTTTGTGTGTGTATGGTTGGACTCAGTGATCTCAGAGGTCCTTGCTAACCATGATGATTCTGTGATTCTGTGATTCTGAGATCTAACCACAGATCACAGACCAGAGAAAAAAAAAAAAACTATCACTTCCACAGCCTCTGAATGAATTTTTCATCCAACGGCCTCTGAATGAGTATAATATCTGACCCGCCATCTGATCTTTGAGCTGTTTTTACAGTAGTCCATCAGGTCATATATCTCCAGAGAATTCTCCATCATATCTAAAATAAACCCTGCATGCTATATACTGTGCTTTTTTTCCACTTAAAATCCCCAACCAGTTTAAAGCATAATAATCCATTTACAATAAATGGTTGGCATTTACTTATTGTCTGTTTGGAATAATTTCTTGCCTTTATCAGGTTTACGAAGAGACAGAAAATCCAACCAGCTTTCATGTGTCTTGCACTGTACAACAGCAGGAAGATGGCATTTTTCTTATCTCTAATGTTTTTTTCGCTCAAGCACTGACTAAACCTGTTTACATATGCCCACAAATGTCCATCAATCTCTTTACAATAAAACCCTGTTAAACCTTGCAATTTTCTCCTTTGTCTGTAAGCATTTTTTCCTCTTTCAAATACAATTTCAGTATATCAAACAACATCTTGTTATAGCCTTTTTAAATAGCTAACCCAGGATTGTCTTGCTTTTTTCACATAGGGAACATAACTAATAGATTGGCTTCAGCAAATCTGTATATTTTTTTTTAAAGTAACTTTAGACAAATAATATTATATAAATTATTTTCCCTGATTCCCCTGCAGAACCTTAATAATTGGTTCCTCTTTTAACGCCTTCTACGATCTGACAAATAGACCTTCTAAAAATGGCATATTTCCCCCAGGTAAAAAATGTTCTTTTCCTCCCTCTGAGATCATAAATAAGAATGTGAAAAAACTGACTTCTTTTTTTTTTCCTAACAAATGCGAAGCTCATCTTGCTCAAATGTTGAAACAGATTGAAGCTGAGAACAGACAAAATAAAAGGTGACTATTTTGCCATATGAAAAAATTATTCTTATGGCCACAGCCTTTAGAAAAATTAGGGTAATCTGACCCACTGTCAGGTAATAACACAGTTCAAATAATTTCAGCTAACAGCCCAGGTTTCAAGCTGATTAATCTCACTTAAGCTAGAACATAACTTTTAGAAAGACATACACTGTTGCCCATTGCACAACACACCAAATCCAAGCTCTTTAAGGCAGAGACCTCCCACTGCTCAGACAGCACTTAGTTCAAGCAAATCTTGGCTAATGCCTGGCTGTCCTAGACACTAAGACATAGACTATGACTGGTTTTTATTTAGATAAAAATAAGCTTGTGTTGACCCTCAGGTTTTTTCAACTCTGATTTCTTATTCAGAATTTACTGGTGGTATATATCCAGAATAGATCAGTCTCCACTCTGAGAACCTAAAACTGCCTTTGCTTTGCTGAACATTTAGGGTAATCTGCCCTGTCAGTAGGAAGGGAAAATAGTACTGCATTAATTGTCCTAAACCATACAATTTTCCAGCTACTTTGAAATAGCCACCATACCTTAATAAAACTGGATGTTGCCATGGCACACTTCTGCCTTCTCTTTATGAATAATATCATCAGCTGGGATCTTCCTCAGAGTCCGGGATAGTACTGCTGCATAACTTCTGCAATTACTTCAAAATTCACCTAAGCTCCCTTTCATTTTCAGTAATCTCAACCTGATTTGGGAAAAAAACTGTGGCTACTTCTGGATAATATATGTTCACAGTATCTTTCAAGATAGCTACCTAAAAAAAAGAGGCTCTGTTGTTTGGCACACTGCTTCTAATAGTGACATAGAGTCTCTCTGAATAACAGAGACAACATGTCTTGTGGACACCATGAATTTTTACATTCTTGAGTCGCTTTCTTTTTATATGGGGAAAATTAAGTAAAGGGATTTCAATCTGCATCTGAATGAAAGATAAATACCACATAAGATATACTGAATCTAACTTAAAGGACAATGATTTAAAAATATGCCCTGTGTTTATAATCATGTCTGTAAGTGTGATAAACATTCATTTCACTTTTGCGACAGCAGTTAGAAAGTTTGAATAAACCAGAAAGATTCGTTTAACTTAAAATGCTATTTCAAGTTGAGGAAAACTATTACTGGCTCTGCTGAATCCAGCATACAGCTACAGTCCAAAAATGAGATAAGAAATGTAATGCACAAAATATTTTATTTAAACATATTCAGAGTTATAGTTTGCTTTCTAATTGGGAACACTTTCTTGTAAGATTTACCAGGATTTAATTTTAAAATTTATGCTGTAGATATTTTTCTAGATATTTGACCCTTAGTTGTTTCCAGGTTTTATATGGTGAGACAGGTAATTTTGGTTTTTTTGGATCAACTTGTTTTTCAGTTTGGTCAGTGAATTTAAACTTTAGAAACTTTCATAACACTACCTAAACAATGGTTGAATTTATAAATAAGGTGTATGAGTTTCTCTATGGGGCAAGAGTAATTGGGAACTGGAAACTATTCTGTAATTGACAAAATACTTTCTTCATGTAGCTCACAGGAAAATAATTCACCTTCTGCGTGGAACAGGCATCTCCCATCAAATTTTTTGGAAACTTGTCATGTAAGGATTATGTACAGTGATTTCATTTGCAGTTGTTTGTGTCATACAACAGAAGCATAAGGCCATGGGAGCTGTAAAATCCATGTCCTGCAGGACAGAATTATCTACATCGCAGGAACTTTTTGTAACTCAGAGGAATGCACTTAGCAGAGAAGAAGATTTTTTAAGTCCAGAGGTCTGTATTTGTAGGTTAGCTTTAGATAATTAGGCTCCATGATGTTTATAATTTTCATACTGAGGAAATACCTGTTTAAATCTGATGGTAACATTAAAGCACAGATTAGAATTTTCTTATACTGAAATAATATAGTCCACAAATTAAGTCTTAATATCATACAATTAAAAGCAAAGCATAATAATCTAAAATGTTCTCCTATTCAATAAGTCTTTAAAATGATTACAGGTTTCTTAGCCAACACATTGACCATGCCCACTGCATGGCTCTAACATATTAGCCAAAGAACATTTATTATAGCTTTTTACAAACCCATGCAACTTTGATTTAAAGTCATGCATTCTAATATGTTTTGACAAGTAAATTGCTTGCCTTTTTTCCTTGATAGCCAACCATATAAATAATGCATGCATAGTAATAGCTAGAGCAATAATGTAAAAGTCAAGTAAGGAGACATGCAGCATGTTAATGACAAAAGTGCTCTACCCGTTTCATAAAGGAAGAAAAATTAAACAACTGTAAAATATATAAAAAAGAAGAGCCCAATCCTTAAAAATAAGTTTGCAAATGACCATGATAACTGCCAAAAAATAACGGAAGGGTATTTATTAAATCCCATCATAAACAAAGTCATTTTTGCATCCTGAAATTCTTTCTCAAGTGATGACTGACTCAGCACACAGAAGGTGAAGCATGAGGTGTAGAAGATTTTAGGTCTGGAATGATCCTCCCTGATCACTTAGTCGGACCTTTGCACTACAACCTTAGCACTTCACTGAACATCTTTATAGGAAGCTCTGTGACTGGGCTAGGAGTGGAGTCCAACAGGAAGGCCTCCAGTTTCCACCTGAAGACCTCAAGAGAATGAGATATCAATGACTTGCCAAAACAGAGGCTTATTGGACCAAATAAGTTGGGTAGCCAAACTGTTGCTAAGACTGAGGACTAGATGAGAATAAAACTACTTTTAATATACAAAACTTTTATTTTTGTCATCTGTCATCCTTCTTTATAAGTAACCTTTCACATTTTGAACAAGGGGAATGAAATACTACAAATCTTTCAGAAGAGCTTAGACATTTTCTGACACACTCCTTTTTTCCATACCTTAGGGTCTAGCCACAGTGTCACTGCAATTTATTTAGACTTTAGTGACGGCCACAATCACGTTAGACAAGCACTGCCAATTCAGCCCTTTTCTTCTGGCTACCAATCAGTTGCAAACCTTTCCCGATTCTTTTGTAGCTGTTACTCACCAAGTAGTACGGTCAAATTCTGAAGTAGTTTCTTTGGACTGATCATGTTCATGGTTAGAAGAAGCATTACAATGTTACTTCCTGAGACTTATGGCACTCTCTGACACAGTATACAAAATAATTATATACTGTCATTGGCACTTAGAAGATTTTTGTCCTTGTGAACCCTTTCAAATTTTTCTTAACCTAATGAAACATAATTTGGTGAACATTTGCATGTTTTTTACAGAAAACTGATATGTTTCAGTAAGACCATTCCTGAAAAGTAGCCAAAACAGAGAATATCCTGGTTTAAGGTATTATATAGGCATTCAGGTGGTACCTGAGCTTTCTCTTCTTTCTGATAGAAACAGATCCCATTTTAGACAATGTTTCTCAGGGAAATGCAACTCCAATTGGAATTCCCTATCCTGAATACAGCTGGGTTATAACAGAGTAAAACCAACAGGGAGATAAAGATGCCACATTTCTCAGAAACAAAAACAGTAAAGAAATTCAGCCAATTGTTCCTAGTTTTACAGTTTGCTTTGTCTCATTTTAGCAATTTAGAATAATTCAGTTGCTATCAGACTGTATTGCAACCACGGGAATCCAATTCACTTCAAAAAGGCACATTTTCTACATACTTTTCAAAAATATTTGATATTTTTTCTTAATCTCAGGAAACACTCAGAATAAATCATACATAAAAAAATAACATTCTATCAGTCACAGTTTAGGGTGTGTTTTTATGATCTGAATTTTGGTGTCAATTATTTCCGTAATTGGTTCTTTTTAATAAAGGAATAAAAAGGAAAGTGGTTTAAAATGCAATTATTATTTAAATAACACCACAGATGCAGAGACATCATCTTTTGTTTTGTATTTTTAGTAGCTGCCAGCATTCGTTTCTGATCAGTTTATCAGCATGTAATTTAAATGCTCATATCTTCCCAGACAAACTGTATGATTAGCCACATAAATACTCTCATTTTGTTCTTTTAAACAATTGCTATAAAGAGAAACTCTTTGCTATATCAGCAAATTATTTAAACATGAATTATGCAATATGTGTGCTGCAGTTATAAATAATCAGAAAGAACTGATAGGAATGTTTAAAATATATAATTTTATTTAAATCATGTTGAAACACACATACAGCATGTTAGTCATAATAATGCTATTTTAGCAGAAAGAATCCCTGTGCATTGCAAACAGATAACTCGTCCTTCCCTCTGTCCATTCCTCCCTCCAATGGACAAGGAGCAGGGTGGAATGAAGTTCAAAAAGGCCCTAGAATAGCCATACATGTACCTAACCTATGGTACCAAAGTGAAAGACCATAAGACTATGTGATTGTTCTCAGAAGAATTAAATATCACAGTTTTATAAATATCACAATATGCTTTCCAAAATATTTTCTACCTTCTGTCAACCTTTGACCGTAAGAGGGTTTGTGCATGGTATGGTTTGTGCATGACTATGTGTGTGTTTTCATGTTTTCCTTCTCCAGATTCACCTGAAAAGTTAATTTTAACATCATCAACTCTGCAGTTATTTTCAATAAAAATTTATATTATTAGAGTATCTTGCAGGCTATGTCTACAGCAGCCTTTTTCCCACCCTAAATTTTTGGCTGTTGCTAAACTTTAGAATTGATTGAAATAATTAGAAAGTAGAATTCGTTGTTATCATGTTGCGGCCACATCAGGGGGCTGCTTCTAATCTAATCACTACATTGTCTAATGCGCAAAAAAATTTCTAGATACATTCAACAACAGACCTTATCATGCAGCTACCTCAGCTTAACAAGATTTTTATTTTGGATAATAGTGAAAGCAAGTTCTTAACACACAGACTTTTAATTACTAAGATTCTCTCTTCATCTAGCACTAAAATTTTCTATGTGTTTTTATGAGTTAAAACTTATTTTTGCAGTGCGGGCAAAATTTGCACATTGCCTATTTGCCAGAGGTATGTGTGAACAAAGGATGGAGTGATTTCAAAAGGGAATTTATTGGTCTTTTGTCAAAAACTTGTAGCTTGGCAAGTTGAAAGTATTTATTATTATTTTTTGCAGAGGCCTCTTAACGAGTGAGAGCAGAACTGAATATGGCTAGAAACTTTTTGTCTTTTCTGATTAAGTTAAAATCAAAATGACAAATGAAAGCTCAAAGATTTTGTTAATATAGTGAGGACATTTCAAAGTTGTATCCCTTGAGCTCGCAAAAACAAAAGCAAAATATTTTTAGACAAAATTCCTAAAATTAAAAGATGTGGCAGTGAGATGAGAAGCAGATGCTGAATTCTCTTCAGACTGCAGACCACAGCTGGGTCAGAGGCTACTGAGAATCACTTATTAGCATGATTGGGCTCTGAACCAGTGGAGAAGTTTGAATTTTAGATGAACCAAAATACCCACTGGCTAAACCTGCTTTCTATGTCAAATAACTAACAAAATGCCTGATTTCTTGCCACCAGTCATAGCATAGCTGAGATCAACTGAATTATATTTAAATGATGCTTCTGATAACAATTATTTAACATTCTAAAGGTCTGAGAACATATGTGAAACCAATTGGCCAGAAAATGAAAATTGCAGCATGGCCAAAAGGTTTTATTGCCATTGCAAACTAGTGACCACAAAATGGTCTTCATAAAGTGGCAAAGCCCTTAGGAAGTGTTTAAGAAGCCGCACATTATTTGGCAAAATGGGGGGAACAAGAATAAAAGAAAGAAAACAAACTGAACAGGCATGAGAGGAAGAAAATTTCCTTATCAATCTGCTGAAGGAATGGAGGGGATGAAAAACCTCAGGAGATCAAACTGTGCTTACTGTACCAGGGAAGAGAAAAACAGAGTATATTTTGGGTAAGATCTGTGGAGGAAGAAAAGTAGAAAAGCATCTTTTCTTACAGAATGCACAGAGTCCACTGAAACGTAGACATAGTCACATCGATGGTGCCTGTACTTTAACAACGTGCAGCAGCTGTGCTAGTTGTGTTAGGCAGTGCCTGTTCAGAGCTTAAAACTGTTACAGGAGTGTCATTGCATCTGAGTTGATAAATGCCGCTAGAGTACTTTATGCCCAAATTACTTTCTCAGTACAGTATTATTTTGCAGTTTTTTGGAGAATTTCTGATTACATACCACAAAAAGCTATTAACTTTATTGCATTTGAGACATTATGGTTTTCATTTCCATGAAGTCTTTCAGCATAAGGGATTGAGCAGCAGTTTAGGATTGTGGCTAAGACATAGCTCTGAAAAACAATTCACAGCTGATTGTAGGTTGCAAAGCAAGCATAAATGAAAGTAACACAAAAGATACATTTCAGAGGGGAAACAGAATTTGTGTGGACAGTTTGGCCTTGTCTTGGAAGAAAAGTAGTCAGTGAATTTGAAGTGTCTGTTTACATCAGGCAGCAAATCCTTAAAAATACTGCATCTGGGTAAGCCCATTAAGGTAGCAATAGCATGGCTTCATTAAATATTGTCCATCTTGGGGAAATTAAGGGCATGAGTCAAGACGATGAGGAACCGAGTCACTGCTGCTGAGAAATCCAGGTATTTCTGTGGCAGTGTTTAGACAACTGTGTTATTCATCTGGAGTGAACTTTGTAGTGCAACTGGCTGACAAGTCACCCTAGCATGCAATACATTTCACTAAAGAAAGCTGTTTGCCCAATGAAGAGAGCTGCTAGACGGCTTTCTTTAAAGCTGACACAAAATCCTATGGAAGCTTTAACCAAGCTTTCTCCTTATTTGCTGGTAAAACGTTAAAATTCACAGAATCACAGAATCACACATCTACATAACGTCCCTATATTAGCCCATGTTAAATATACTAAAATATTCTTTTTAAGTATTACTGTGTGTGCCATTATGAAAACCTCCCCTGTCTTATTCTCAGAAATTTGAATAGGAACTATATTACCAGAATTCCTAGAGTTACTATGAAAAGTTGGCAGCAGGTAAATTCTTTTGATTTTTTGCTAATTGTTAAACTATACCATAGCTGAAACAAACACATTACTTTGGGAATGGTAAGGTACAATTTTGTGCTACTGACACAATTTCAGTCAGTGAACTAATAGCGCTCAGACAGTACGGTCCATTGAACAGTTTCTAAAAAGTAACTCCTTCACTGAAAGAACAAGAAAACAACGAAGTCAAAATGTGACATATATTATTAATATTATTACTACTACTACTACTACTACTTAATAGACCAATCTGATCTGCAGCTTGTAAAAAAACCCAACCAACCAACCAAACAAAAAAAACCCAAATTAAAGAAAAAAAAAGAAAAAAACAAACCACAAAACCAAAACCTAGCAAAAAAACCCCAGAAAACATAGCTGGATGAAGGGGAGGAAAAGGATCATTGCTTCTCTTTTAAACCCAAAAGGGATGTTTTTAAAGAAAAAAATAACAAGCCAGGTGGCACTCTATACACTTGTATGCTTTGATTGAAGATCAGAGTCTTTGTGTTTAATTTCTTATTATTTGTCTTTCAGATGTAATATTATCTATGCTGGCATCTGTTTCATTTGACAGCTTAATGTAGTCTCCATAGACCTACTTTGACAGTGCTTTGTTGTGATTTGACAGTGTGGGTGTCATCCCCAATGACATACACAGCCATTGCTGAGTCTGCATTTTGACATTTAAGTGGGCTCAGCTGTGAATAGAGATCGAAGATGTTTATTTGCATTCACATTCTATTTTGACATCGTACCATTTTATTAGGTCCAAATTCTTCCCTAAGTAGGTTATTCCCAACCAGGGAGAAAAAGTTCTTTGCTTTTGATGTAAAATTTGATCTCTATTGGAGAAAATATAACTAACTTAATATTTCAAAAATACTGAGCTTTAGTATTTATTTTCTGGTATGAACAAGTTTCCTTTTAACATGGGCAATGTGCTACATGTTAGAATGGACACATGGGTTTTGATTCTGTTTTAACACTTGTGTATATCCAGAAAAGTCAGCTGAATTCAACGGCATTATTAGAATTAAAAATAAATTACGATGTCAGAATTGGGATGCATAATGCATAATATTGTACACTGTGGGTTCACAAAGGACTTTGTTAAGAATGATTTTAAATTCTTAATTCTTCTTACTTCTGAGAAATGAGAGAAACCATCAATACTCCACCTAGGAAGAGGCTATAGAAGCCTCATGCTACAAATATACATGCGAATAGATTAATATTGATAGTGAATCTTCCCAATATGACATCCATCAAGTTCAGAGTCTAGACTTCATAATGCACCTATGTCTGCTAATTTCCACCAGGCAGTTCCCTTTCCTTGTCTGCAGGCATAAAGTTCAAGTTTGTTTGATGTACAGAAATCGTATCATGAAAATATAGTTAGTTAATGTAAGGGAAGCTAAATACTTTGATTCAATTTTCTATGGATGAACAAAATATTTTTAACATAATGGATATTATGCACAATACATTTTTATCTATAAACATAAGTATATTTTTATGTGTGGTATGCATTTAGAAATAAAAGTTATATTTTATTAATGCCTTCATATGGTCTTTATGCTTGTCTAAAAATCTTAAGTTTATCTTATTTACTCCCCAGTGCTTTCCCAAATACTGAAACATTTGAGGTGGGAGGGGAGAAAGAAAGATAATGTAAAAATGAGAGAGTAATTACCTCAAGAAATTCTAGCACAGTCCATTATTACCAATTGCTTTTGGATTTACTCAGCAAAATTTGACAGTTCAAATCATTGAAAGAAGTGGTGAGAACTGAGGTACTAATTCTTCAACATTACGCGTACTGGCATCGGTTTCTCCTGCGAGCAATTACTTTTCAGCGCAGCAAAAGAATCACCACGTGATGTATGGTTTAGCGAAAGCCATTTGACCTCCCTTCATATTCTATCAGCTCAACGTCCATGCAGACCAGCAAGTAATCTTTCATTAATATGCTCTATGTAAATCAAAACCTATTGGATCTGTGTTTGGTATTAGCATTATAACAACAACATCTACTGTAAGTACCTAGAGAATATAATAAAGTATCCATTACTTCTGGAGGCTGAAACCAGGGGAACTTTTTATTTACTGTGCTAGTCTGTTGACAGAAAGCAGAAAGATGCCAGTAATAATCCCAATTCAACAGAGGAATTTTGCTACATGCAGAAATCATACTCCAAATGATAATAAGAAAGAGAGATCGATTTTCTCACCACCTTATGTGCTTTCTCTCCCTGATGCCTGTAGTCTACAATTGCAACTAGCAGTCTTCCATGGTTTGGAGAGTATCTCAAAAGAGAACTGAAGCAATGTCTGATCAACACCAAATATTAAGTTAGTTCTGAATACTTCATTCAGTGTGGTACCTAGCTATATGGGGAAAAAAACCCAAACAAAAAAAACCCTAAACTTTTGGTGTGGTTTCAAATATGTCTTCCAGATGGTGAAGGCCCTTAATGTAAAATACCAACAATATCAAGCCACAAAGAGAAAAAAATGGTTCTATTTACTGTCTGTTGATGTACTGACACCGATACATGATAAGCCCTATTACTTGCAAGAGTCAGATGCTAGAAAACTCATTACTACACTTTTTGTGAAGCAGAAGAATCTTTAATTTTTGTTTCGGCTGATATGGGTTCTGGAGGGACAAGTACAAATTGCTGGCAGAGGGAGGTAGTGGATCATTCCAAGAGGTTCCTATCTGGCCAATGCTGTACCACCAGCAGGTCTGTAAACCACTCTAGTCTACCTTAGTTTCACAGATGAGCCTGTGCAGGCAGTGCCTGCAACATGCAGAATAATAAGAAGAAATGAGCTTTGAAACAGACCATGCTGTTACCTGAAGCAAGGTCCTAGAGTAGAGCAAGAGGTTTCTTTTCCTTCCCATAGACTAGTAAACAAAAGGCAATGTTTCTCACTCACAGTGTATTGGATTACCTCTGGTTTGCTAAAGAACGTTTAACAGACCAGACAAAAGTGGTGGAAGAAAAAGAAAAGTACCAATCTACCTGAAACACTACATTGCCATTACTAAGAACTTTTAATATGGAGAATACCTAGAAGTTTGCACTTATCGCAGTCAAAGGCTGCATAGACAAGAAGAGGTGATTTGAAGAACTTGTTGGGAACATCTAACAGCAGCACAATACAGGTTTTCAAAAGGAGACAGGGAATGAGTTTCTCTTTAAGACAGAAGATATTCTTGATAAGCAAAGTAAATTTTTAAAAAGCAACATCAAAAACTGAGACTACTGTTTTTTTAAAGGAAACAGCACTTAACTCTAATCTCTGGAGGAAAAACCAGGAAGATATTTCCAAAGTTTTAATAACCTTGCATTCCCTGGCCTCTGTGGTTCTAACAGCCTGTTTGATGGACTGCAACCGCAAGGTGAAATTCTACCTGGGATACCTGGGCCTAAGAAATGCCAGATTGAACATAATGAAAATGAAATCCCGAGCCACAGGAAGCCAGTGAAAGTCATGTCATTAGGTCCAGGATTTCACAGGTGTTCTTATCAACCACTTTATCTACCACCTTTACAGATATGTGCACCAAATACCCACATATATTGCGTGACTACTTCTTACAGACATTTTAAGCCACCATCTGGATGTTAAAAGAAAATATCTTACAGTAGGAGTTGGTCTAGTTTGGCTATTTTGTTTTGTGTATAGGATAATAATATTGCAGCATCTCACAAATGGTGTGGAAAAACAGATAGTCCACAAATATCAAAATTTTCTTCAATACCAGTAAATATATACCTAGAAGGTCTTCCCATAGTTATCTTGTTTTGTGTGGCTCTTTAATGTGTAAAATACTCAACAAATAATTCAGAAATAGTAATATCTAAAATATTAGGATAGGTGTAATTTTCAAGAGAACTTCTGTTGCCAATCAACAGTCATTTCAGAGAAAACATGTAAAGGGGAAAATCAAAGCCATACTGTTGCTTTTTCCTGGCTTTGTTTCCCAAACGATTAAAAAAAAAATATTAAAAAGAAATTCAGTGCACAGGCATGCCCCCAAGGGCTATCTCGCTAGCAAAGGTCGATGGGTCCAGGTGTTATATATGGACAAGCTTTTTGAGTAAAAACTGATTGACCAGTTTATCTGGTGGTTCACAGACTCCTTCCTGTTTCACAAATTACTTCTATATTCTGTTAAGTTCATCTAGAAATAGAGGCAATATATATCTACTTTGCAAAGTTGTTTGATGATGCTTAAAACCTGTGATGAAACTGAAAATGGCAGTCAGTGAATTAAGCTAGGAAAAAATTGGGGTTTGTTCCTTAATTCCACTTCGATCAATACTCAGGGTTGGTTTCTCCTGGTGTCCATCTCGAACTATTATGGTTGAGGATGTCACCCAAATGTATACCAACATTTCAATGCTATCTCTTATTCTTTTGAATCACATTTTTCCATAAATGTGTTCCCACTCTCTGCTCTGTGATTCAGAGGTGATGTTCTCTCTTCTTGCCATTGTTCCTTATCTTATCATCTTTGATCCCTGTTCCTGCACTGTGGCTGTGTTTAGAGATATCTGCCTTATGGCTTCTTCCATTTTATAACAGAATGTGTCCATTTGCATCCTGTCCATCATGCACAGGAATATTGTCTTTCCAGTCAAAATATATCTTATTCAGGTATTTTATTGAGGCATTGCACACAAAGCATTTCTTCAGGTGATGCAAACAGGAAAATCCACTAGATTTAATGGGAAAATAATTATTTCAGACATGGTGGCTTATCCCAAGAAAGGCCACATCTCCTATTAAGGAACATTATTAACAGTGACAATATTCTTGAGAAAGAGGAAGAGATATTTTATTGGGAAAATGATATAATTTATTACTTACAGACTGTTACAGTATAGCAATGGAACATTATGGAAGCTTCTGATAGTTTTATGCCTTTTTTTAGGAATACAAATTTTGGTATTACTAATCAGAAAGTCATCTACGCTAAATGGAACTTGATATATTTTTGGTTTGTGTTGCCTGATATGAAGAAAGAAGAAGACATTGTTTACTGCAATACCCTTCAATGCTATATCTTATTTCCCTGAGTTAATAAATCACTTGGAATTTGAAGTGAAAATATTAACATTGTTTTACGTATATTTTGAGTAGCAACACCTTATTCCCTCAATGCACTTTGTGATAGTTCCTTTCATCAGCTCTTGCAACTCTCGGCAACTCACAGTTGTTTCTGCAAGAAATTGATGAAGGTGTGAAACACATGAAAAAAAAGGAAAGTTCTGACCTAGCATCTCCCAGAGATGAGAGGCGACATTCCTCATCTAATTAAATGCATCCTCAGCACATATGATGTAAACCAATTAATATTTTTTTCTCACTGACCACCTCCACTCTTTTTGCATGTTAAGGAGGCTTTGACATGCCCAACTAATTAATTTTTCTGTTTTTCCCCCAAAGCTCATTTTTATTTCAACTTGCTATTGACCTCCACTTCTGATCATCATGACCCTGGTGTCTTTATTCAAAATTAGTACTGAAAAAAAAAGAGGACATAGCAGGAAAAAGGGCTCATCAAGAAGACTAATTATTTAATATAATTGCACAATATCAAAACTTATTATACAAGTGTAATGCATTAATTAAATTCTCCAGCAAATGACGAACCTATCTGTTAGGTCCAGCACTTCTGTTACAGGATCTAAAGGTACAAAATATAGCCCATGTACTTTAAGCACTGATTCCACTTGAATTCGTGTGTACATAGCATTTCTAGAGATCTTGGCTTAGAAATCATGCCTAATGTAAGGCAGATCAAATTCACTTACATCAGTAAAACCATATCCAGTTGCACCATATCTGAATACACACCCAGTTTCCCCAAAATGTTTTCTTACATTAAAAACATAAATTATTTAATCTGGGAAATAAATTATCTGATTTGCTACATATTCAATTACAAAGTAGAATGTGGATTCATTCCTGTTTCTATATATATATAGGGGTAATGTGTGTCCATTTCTCCACTGGGGCTGAGAAGGATGTAATGAATAACTAGGCTTAACCTGGCTATCAGTGTCTTCACTCTGTGCTTTCCCTTTTTTGTGTGTGGTTTTTTTTAATGCTGCATGGTCTCCTGCTGGGGGGTCACACCGTCTTGCCTTCTGGTTTATTTATCACATGTGGCTGGAGTTGGCACCAGGGATTCCTTCCTTTGAGAGTCGGTAACTGGAGATATTCAGCAACAAAAGAGCATTCTTTGAACCAAAGCGTTGTTTATTTAAGCACTGAGAACAAAGTATAAGCTGGAAAAAAGGCATTTCAAAACAACCAACAGTGTAAACATATGTCTATTTTACATAAACTCCTTGAGAAGATGTTACAGTCTGCTCAGCATGCCTGTTTTGTTCGGACACCCTCAGGAGATCATTGAACATCAGTCTGGTTTCCTGCTACTCAACAACCATTACTGAACTCTTGAGACTGTGCTCTTTTTAAAACTGCTACAGCCCTGTAGATTTCTGAGTTTCCAGTTCCAGCTTGTACAAATATTTACTCTCAGCAACCCTCCAGCATTTGGAAAAAAGTTGCTTAAACTGAGTTTTGAGCCTTTCTGTTTTCTTTTTATTTTTTTATTTCTCTTCCTTGCCCTTGCTATGCACTTAGGAAATAATTAAGACACAGCTAATCATGGGCATACTAGTGATTTAGTCAGAGTTAGTACTAAACATAATCCAAGCTCTAAATCAGCCGCTCTTCTATCTATTTTATAATTGGGGTTTATTTTTTTGAATGGAAAAGGTATTTGCTGCTAATTTAAAAAAAAATAAAATTGACTGGTAATTTGTCACTGAGGGTTAGACCTGTAAGGTCTACATATTATATGCTCCCCAGCTACTCCACAGCTGCCTGAGACCAGCACCCGGGCACTGCTGAGATTCCACAAGTGATATGTAGTTGTCTAACATTTGACTGCTCAGTGCTTATGCTCCCATTACGGTAATGGAAACCAAGCCAACATTTTCCACAGGGTCTAGAGAATAATTTACTTGCTCCGTTCGTATGTGGGCTCAGCTCTCACCTTGGGTATGGTGGTGTTCAGTTCCACCAGAACTTGATAGTCCTTGGAAAAATCTTTTTGAGTCTCATCTCCCTACTGCACAGTGCAGGAATAACACATATTCTATTAGTGAGCCCAGCACCACAACACATGGGAACAGGGAACACACACCCAGATCCACAACGGGCACTGTAGCCTTTGGTGAGGATGGGTATCCCCAGCCTTGTGCAGACACATGTACAGCAATGTGGGCTGCACGTGAAAAGCAACACATAGGAGAGAACAAGAAGGCCAGGGCACCACAGCTGGCCTGTGATCTCATTCCAAGATAAGTGATGAGGATTTGCTGCATGGTGCTGTGTGGTGCAATGCTCAGTTTTGCACTGGGTATGTTTTGGGGTGCACAGCAAGTTCAGTAAATATGTGCCAGAGCTATGGTGCATTCATGCGCCTGCACAGTACCCCTGAGGGGATTTCCCTGGGTATCCCCAAACTCAGAAAGACAGGCACGTTGGCAGTCAGGGCTTAGTGGCAAAAGGAGTATGTTGCATGGCCACTTTTCTGTTTCAGACAGGTAGCAATCAATTATTATCATCTTGTTAGGTTTGATTTGATAATGAATCATCTCTCCTATTCTTGTCTCATACAATCTCTGTTACACTGTATGTGCTTGTGCACACACACACACATGCCCACAGGTCTACCCTAACATTTTATCCTGAGATTCCCAGAAGTTAAAAAATTATTATAGTCCACATAAGGCAGACATATCAGACACCTTAGGGTATTTTCAGCAACACAAAGTGCCTCTTTTGAGAAAACTGACTCTTATCTCTATTGTCAACCTGAGGAAACATTTCCTAGACCTTGCTGACTCCATTGGCTATATTCATAAGGGAGCATAGCTATCACAGAATTTCCGTGTAGGCTCCAGTACTGTAGATAAAGAAAGTTAAAATCCCACTACAGATGACCTTAGGTCCTTCTTGCGCTAATATCCTCTAGACTTACTCATTGAGTGAGCGTCTGTAAAACCACTTCCATTCTTCATTACATGTGTTGCTCTTGAAATATTTTTCAGCCACAGATTTTATCACCTATAGTTTTATTTCTTACACACTGAAGATAAAGATATTCAGTAGATCTCAGGATAAATATTTTAAAAATGAAAGTGCTTTTCTCCATGACATAATTACATGAGTAGTCTATCAGATAGCCAGTCCATTATATATAATTCATTATTGCATAATTACACGTAATTATATACATTAATATTTATTCCATTTCATACTTTTTTTTAGCTATTGTATAGAACTAATATAGATGTACCAGCTTATTATGTAAAACTTAATTAAAAGTCTTACAGCTTTAACAACTAGCTTTTTCATGTGACCTTTCTCACAAAACTATGTTGAATTATAGTAATTAAATCAACATTCTACTATTGCTTACTGAATCTTCTATAAATTTTCCACTTCTTTTTTTATGTGACATTTAGGTCAAACAAACCAGCCTCCAATCACTGAGCTCAACCCCTTTAACCTTTTTTTATATTAGTACAACATTGACATTCTTTCATTTTTCTGAAATTTCTCAGTATTTCAAGAATTATTAGCAATTATTTTGGAAGACTACAGTTCCTCTCAGTTAACTCTTTTAATGTTTTTCCTTATTGCAAATCACTATGCTGGTTGAAAAACATTTGTGTCCTTAACAGATGTTGATTTATACATTCTTTGGTTACTAATAGAGCAGAAAGTAGTTCATCATCTTCTTGTAATGTGTTCCATACCCATACAAACAGAAAATAGAAAAAACATCAAACATTTTTTCCTTTTTATATTGCTAATGGTCTTATATTTCCATCTGGAAACGGACATTCACTATTTCTTTGACATCTTTAACTCCTGAAGGACTTCTAAAATCCTTCCTTTTGGCCCAAGATACACCTAACAATGAAGATTCTTTGATTATGGTTTTGGTTGGGTGAGGTTTTTTTAATGTATTTCAACTTTCTTTGGCTTTCCCCTAGTAAAAGAGTGGCTATAGCCAGTCTTTACCATTGACCTGTGAGGCTGTTATGCCTTCTATTTGTTGTGGCCTATCATGCTCCCTCTCTAAGGCTCTGCGGCAAACTTACCATAGCTCTCACGACTCATTATGGCCATTCAGCTTCATGGCTGCAGTTAATTGGTTCAGCAAATGAAGAAACTACACCATGTTATATGTAGTATGGCCAAGAGTGGCCATACTTGAAAATGACACATGATTTGTAACCTCTGTGAGTCACCACAGGATTTCAAGCAAACTAAAACTAAGGTCAAGCAGGTACCGAATTGCTGAGATTTGCATTAATGTAATGAAAATTGTGATTTTATGCATCCAACCTGCTATAAATTATTTATTTCCAGTACAATATGAAGAGAAATGAGGAATTTTATAAAAAGTATGCTTTTCTTCCAAGTGGAAAAAAATGCAGTGGAAGACTCAGTACCTAAAACTTCATCTTGTTCAAGATATTTCATTTTCTCCTTTTAACAATCTGAAACTCTGTATGCTGCAAGTAATAGCAGAGTACTTTGCATTGCTGTCTCAGGTAAGGTGATGCATTGGTTAATTAAGACTTCTCAGTCGGGCAACAACAATAGTTGAGCTTATGAAATTCCCATATAAATGCAATTTATGTGAGTTCAGTGACTCTTTTCAGAATAATTTTCAAGCCTACCTATGACTTCTACCAGCTGCTATTCTCAGAATGTATCAATATTTAAATGTAAGATCCCTGAGAATTAGACTGGGTAGCCCAGCTTTTATGCACACCTTATTTAGCTCCTTATGACTGTTGTGTGTTCCAACATAATCCACGTGAATTGTTTTTCAGTGACCTTTGTCAGCTTGTTCTGACTGAATTTGTGCCTCCTGGGAGTAATCAACTATGCCACTGAATGCCCCCCAGTCAGTCTGATAAAAAGCTATTTGTTAAGTGCTAAAACCACTTTCCTTCCTTGTCTCTAAGGCCAAGAATGGAGGAGGAAAAAAAAAATTACCCTAATGCAAAATTAGCAACTATGTATGATTCTCATCATGACGGAGAAAGAAAGACATTGATTGAGACACGTCTCCAGTTCATTAGCATTGTTTGTCTTTGAGAAAGTTCTTGTCAGTCTGACAGATGAAGAGACATTGCTGAATGAAGAGAAAATGGAGATAACTGTGGTAAAAATAGAAAAAAATAATGAAGGGCATGCTGTTAAAACTAATTACATTAAGATTGATATCACTTAGCAGAAGAATGTTACCTCATGTCCCAAAAATGCATGATTGCTCATACACCATGAGCTTCCAGGATTTTACAGGAATTAATAAATGTTGCACAAATGTTTGATTTCGGTGTTCCACATTTTCATAATCAAAACAGATTAGCAATTTTGGGGTTGGAGAACTCATTCTGTACATGAGTGATATTACACAGCCTCTAAAACAAGATCTCCATAAGAAGATCCATTTTCAGTGAATCTGCACTCATGTTTTTGAGCTTTTACAGGACCAAGCCTAGGTAAAAAGGAGAAATGAATATTCAATCTTTAAACTTGTTGGTCTCTAGGGACTGTGGCTACATAACCAATACATAATGAATAAACAAGACCAATAGCAGTGCCCATTAAAAACCTGTCCATAGTTATAGCCTGTTTACTTTGGCTTATTGCTTATCCAAATTTCAATTTGCTAGGCTGTAATTCCACATGTGAAGTGAAATAAGGTTATCTTTGTTCGGATGTTTTTTTCTGGTCTTGGAAGCAGCCATTACATTACAATTATTTCCAAGATCAAAGCTGGGGGAAGGGCACTGTTTTGTCCTTGATAGGCAATCCTGTGGCTTCTAAAATACGTTCACTGAGTACTCCAGTTCTTGACCTGTGGCAGGCATTTATGTAAGGAATATGTAGTCTTTTGCGGTTCTGAGGTTAGCATGCCCAAATTAGGCCTTTTCACAAATGTAGATTTTAGGATCCTGCTGACCACACCACTTTGTCACAAATGTTAATTTATGGATCCTGCACAACTTTGAGGTAACAGCAATTTAAGATTTATTAACACAGGATTAGTGGTATGATTTTTTAACAATACTTAATCATCAGCCAATTATCAGTGATTTAACAAAATTTGCTATAATCAACACATCAACTTAGTTATATGATTTGAAAATGGCAAGGTTCACACAAGACTTAAAACAGAGTTTCCTAAATTAAATCACACGTAAATACACACACACGTGAGCACCCACACAGATATAGAGGTTAATCCATCTAATCAAGATTTTTCTTCTTCTGCAAATACTAGTAAATTATTGGTACCAAACAATCTTTGAACCTCACAAAATCTATTTGTAATGAATTACTTACTATTCCTCCTTGTCGGCGTTTGTCAGCAGACTATCTTTGAAGTCCTTGTGAAATGTACCCTGAGAGGCCTCCCAACTCACGGGGACATACTGGGTCACAGCCTCCTGTGACCGTGGAGAGCTCTAAAGGCCTCACTTGGGATCACTATTTATAGGACCACGAGATGATTGACTTTGGTAAGTGTTTTTCCATTTTTGGCCCCAATTTTTGTCAGGTAATTCTGGTACCTTCTAGATCAGGCTATGATCCAGGCAGCAGGAGTTTCAGGTATGGTTAGGGAATGCTTAACTGTCCCAACTCGCTGTACTTGTAACCAGGACAAGAACACAAAGTTGGCTTGCCCCAACATTGTAATGCGGCCCAGGGGTGGGAGCTGCACCACCACAGGGCTACACATAAATGTTTGAAAAAACACTGCCCTCAAGAATGAGTTTTGCTTCTGACTCTGCCGTCCCATCTACAAAGTCTTCACTTTTAAGCATGAGGGGAGTCATTCACCTTATTTCAGTCCAGTTACATACTACATAAATGTTAGCAGTGATGATAGCCTTTGGAGCTCTTGCCTGCTCTACTACATTCCCAAATGGCCATTTTTTTCCATCCATTTCTTCTTGTGGCCACACCATCAGTTGGATAAATTTGTTGTCTAAAATAATCCAAATTTAAAAAAAAATAATAAAAAAGTGAAAGAATGGAAAGAATGTAAAAAATAAGGCATAGGATCCCTACTGGAAATTAAAAATAATGGACAGTCTATCCTGTACATTGGAAAACAACAGTTTATGAGCCTATTATAATATACTGTGCATGTGCAAGATGAAAGAAGAGTAGCGGTTAAACTAACCCAGCCTAATTTCATTCTTACATGATATTTTTTTTAATCACTGTTGGATCATCATTGTGAGTACATGGTACAATATCCATCATGATTCATACTGAGGTTGTGCAAAAGTCAGGGGTTAGTAGCACTTCTCTTCTGCTGAATATTCATATACCCATAAGTGCAACAAACAAAACCTGTCCTGATAGCTATACAATGCATAATCATATAAACCAATGCATTATATGTACATGTATGTGTACTTGTAGTTGTGTCCATATGTCATGATGATTATAGTGCACTATTTGTTTGTGGTATGATAACCCATAGGGTTTTCTCATTATCTGCTATCCAGACCCCTGAATTTGTAAATCACTTTTTGGTAAGTGTAGAACTTAGGCACAAGCAATAAGTGAAATCTGCCATTTAGATACAGATTTCCAAGTCTATGCATAAAAATTACTGTTATTCTTCTGGCAATCTAAAGCATAACAAAGATAATCAATCCTTAAAACAAAAACACTCCACACAATACCTACAGCTCAAAGAATGCAAGAAGAAAATCTGAAAGTATCGTTCTCCAAGCACTTTGCCTACGCTACAAATTAGAAATGCATGCACTTCCACCAGCCAGAAAACAGTTTAATTATGAGAGCTGAACACAAAATCTCCCATTGGCACAGATTGGCTTTGAAGTGTTATCACATAAGCGAGGATTTTGAAAATACCCTTGACCAGTTTTGTTGAAAATATATCACACTTCTATTTGTGTCAGCCTTAACCATGTATCGTGTCACTCCCTTTCATAACATTAGAGAACCTGATCACAGTTCCAGAGTATTAAACTAATCATGCATATTTTATGCAAACATTAACCTTTAGTGTTAATCCAACAGCATTAAACCAAACCTATAATGAACCATAAAGGTGCTTTATAACATACTGTGGTTGCTCTTTATGAGTATTTTCATTTCTCTCACCAAAGTGTTTTAGATCTTAGAAAGAAATAGTATCCAAATTTTTACAGTGGAACTTTATGTAAATAATACTTGGCCCCTTTTCTGAAATAACTGAGTTATTATTTTACCTGTAAGCAAAGTAGATGAACTTTCAGAATAATTGATTCCAAAAACTTTAGTACCTCATAAAAATGAACGTTGTTAAATTCCTTCCTGGGAGCTTTTTACATAGGCAAATTTTTTGTTTAATTGAATGTTTAATCTGTCTTGTTGCAGTTCACTCTAATAAGAAAACAGTTGTTCCTGTACATAACCTTTCATGTTACACATCCCAAAGCACTTCACAAGATATGCACAACTCGTATCAATTATGGAAGAGATAAATTAGATACATAAAACAGAAACATGAAACTAAACTAAAAGTGTTATGAAATGTTGCAATAATAGGATGGGACTGATCAAACCATGAGAACTGTGGTTATCTAAGGAGCAAAATAATAGCGAAATTTTATGTCTGTGTCCAGCACCTAAACCATCATTTGACCTATAGATTTATATTGGAAAACAGCTAACAGAAAAACAATATTCATGTTATGATTATATTAAAAAAAGCAGAATAATTGTAAACAATTACATCAATGGAAAGGGTACAATAATATGATATTTCAACTCATTCTTCTTAGGCAGTAACATGGCTTTCAGCAGCGCAATGTTATGAAGAGCTCACGGTCATTTGTAAAAACTTCTATACTCCTGAGAACTATTCTGAACTTACAAAAGGGAAAAGGAAGAAGACGTGCAATCTTAATTTTTTTCAGGGTTAGACAGGAAGTCTATAACCTAAAAATTGCACGTAAATCTCAGAAAAGGCAAGCCTTCATTTATTCTATGAGTTTCTACTCTGAAATTAATAGGAAGTATTTGAGGAGACAATGATGAGAATGGGTAAAAGATTTTAAAACATAAAAGTCTGCATACCCTCCTCGAAAAAAAAATAGCTTGAATGAAATCTTCCTAGTAACTTCATTGTCTTCAGGGTTGCTTTTGGCTCAGTACTATTAAAATAAATAAACATATGTCTCAAAAATTTCAGTTAATGGAAGAAAAATCCATAGTCAAAGCACACTTTCTATTATTCTTTTGAAACATAAAGGAGCATAATTTGAAGAGTAGACCATATAACAGTCAGCTCAAATAATACAAGAAGACCTCCACACTTCCATACATGCCAGACTGGAAATACCCACCTCACTGTAATGATAGTCTAATTAGTATTGTGGGGAACTGGTTTTCCTCTAAACAATGGCAAAGCTGAGACATGTGATGCTTCATTTATATTCAGTAAAATGTCTCTTTTACCTGCAAGTGATGCGTTAACAAGTCTCTTCAAATGTTTTATTTTCTTATCTCATTCATAATTGCTAGCTTCCCTCAAGACTCCCTCTGGCAATTGATGGCCACATTTAATTTTGAGGTTTAGAAGTCCATTACTTTATTTAAAAACATTGAAAAAGTTCCTAGGTAAAAGAATTACTGTTGAGGTGAACTGAAGCAGCATGTCAAACAGATTAAGCATTTCTTAGCATCTTACTTCCATAGCTGACCAACGTATAAATAAATATTCTATCTCTAGGTTAAGAAAACCTCCTGGTGTAAGGAGAAATGACATTTCCAAGAAGAGGAAAAAAGCAAAACATAGCAACAACTGGATTAAGGATCTTCATGCAAAGACCAGAGGAGGTAAGTTTATTTCTGATGGGGACTTCTTTCCTTTCATTGCATGGTTTCGTACCTCATGAAGAAACTTTAAGTTGTTTCCATGCTTAACATATTGGTAAATGAAAATGGAAATACATCATTGTGTCTGGGTAATACACACTATTGCAGTGGGAGTAGAGTTAAAAAAACGCGACTGGGTAACTCAGACTAATTGTTCATTGTATACAGTTTCACCACTCAAATTTGAATAAAACAACCATTCAACTATGATCATCCCTTATCACCTCTCTTGAAGAAATTAGAAATGTGTAAGCAGTCAAGTATTTATAAGATGATTGTAGAAAAAGCAGTAACGGAATGCATGATAAGTTATTGTTAAATGGTATCAAATGAAAAATAATGTCCAATCCTCTTATAAAGGAGATTCAGGAGAAAGACATGTCTAATGTCCAGCTTCATGTATAGTTTGCACAAACGCCTGCCTACCTGGAGAATCTCAGATAGGCTGTTACTGAAGTTTAGGCAAACTATATAGCACTATTTTGTATCTTCAGAGTCTTCATGCATGCAGAGCTTTCAGGGCTGTTCAGGAATTGGGGCCAAGGACTAGCACAGGAAAGGGTTTTTTTGCTCTGCAGACTGTGGCTTGTGCTTTGGACTTCTAAGTGCTTTACTTCAACAGTGTTTGACACTGCTTTAGTCATTCTTCAACTTCTAGCTGCAGCCCTGCCCCAGTTCCTTTGGTCCTTCAGTCCACTTCAACCCTTTACTTAAATCCTCCTCTGCTCTTTGCTGTATTCGTGCATGTCAGCTGCTGTGCTATTTCAGTTTCCTCACTTCTTTGGAGATGTCCTTACCCTGCTGTAAGACGCTTTCCTGGATGTCATAATAAATCCTAAAATTATAGAAAGTTGAGTTTAGGGGTGAATTATTGGTTTGAAATAGAGCTATGTTCAGTACCAGATTGTCAAAATAAATGACCACAAGATTTTTAATAATATTAGATATTATCGGGTATCTTGCTGACACCTTAAACTAACAGTTTGGAATATCCATAATGTAAATCAGGTAAAGCATTTTGATTTATGACCAAATTTACTCAAGAACCTAATTTTGTGTTCCTTGAAAGTGAGATGAGACTGTATGAAGACTGAAACTGGAACTCTATGTCTGAACTACAGGTACTGAATTTCTTGTATCTCAAAACAGAGTTCAAAAGAGAGGATATCAAAGTAAAGTAAGCTTAAGGTAAAAATGTAATGTTTAAAATATTCTAAAATTATTAGATACTTTAGATTATTTCCTGTGAAATATAGTTATTGATTCTCAATATGGCTTAATTTGATAGTCATTAATGTTTCTTATTCATTATTTTATAAATGTAGTAACAGTTAATCTGATGGTTAGAAAGCTAGAAGCAACAATCAAGAATCAAGTGAATTTTTTTTATTAAGTTGGTGATCCTGCAGATAAACACACTTTTATGTCCATATAAATTAATACCAGACTCTATAGCTTGGCACAACATCTCTGAGCTGCTGCGCACATGACGTTTGGGCCACTGAAGGCAAAACAAATAATCATAGCAATAACATGTTCTCTGCAGGAGGTGATGAAGGTCTCAGTCAGGGCTTTCTATAGAAGCATAAACACACAGAGTCAAGGTGCGACCAGAGATTCTTGAGAACAAAAGAATTGTATAGGCTAAAAGATAATCACCTTGTGCCCCTTCACATAAAGACGTGAGTTTTGTTCATTCTGTGAATATTGGGGATATTTGATAGCTGTATACTTAGGGCATTGTAACACTTAACACGAAGTTCATAAAAGGAAAGACTTTGAACTCTGTAAAACTTGGCACAATTGTAATCAGAGGCAGCATGGAAGAAGAACTTCCTTCAAATGTAAATGTTGGGGTTTCCTCATTGAAGATTAAACGTGAGTCACTTTATCCCAAAGTTTAAAATCATTATTTTATAATTAATTGCAGTCCAGGAAATTCCTGTTTCTCTTAATTGGTTATAGGCATTTTCACTGTAAATCTCTAAAGACTAGTAAAATAAGGACCACCCATGGCTTTCTTATATACATACACATAAGAAAACTAAAGAATCTGAAATACAATAATGCTTTAAGGCCATGAGGTCAAGGCAAACATAGTCTCATTAACATTAACGTTCTATAACACTTAATAACCTGTCTTGCTCTCATTATGAATTTTGTATGTGGGTGAAATGGCAATAAACCAAGTTAAAATTTGAGAATTTGTGTATTCATTGCAAACACTGATCTCTATGAGCACAGCATGTTACATTTCAACCTGCAGCATTTGAACATTTGAAAGGCAATTACAGGCAGGAAACTGGGGATTTCAATAACAGACTAGACTACTAATCAGCTCTTTGAGACCTGAATCCTTTTCCTAGATGGTTTTATTTCATTCAGAAATCAGCTGTAAGATGTCCAAACAGGTGTATCATCACTTTTTAAATGATTTCTTGATACTGTCATCTGCTTACTGATTCACTCGATTTTCCATTTTTCAGGGGTCTACAATCCTCTTAAACTTATCTAATTGAAAAAGTAGTATCAATTATAATTTCACAATCTCCTCTTGGAAATCATAGATAATTAAATTAAATAACAGCTTGCCTTCTCTGTAAGTAAAGCTTCATTTTTTTCCCACCTGTATGACTCCAAGAATGCAGTCCTGAGCTGGGGAATCATCATGATGAACACTGTATGAATAAAGAAAAAATAGGTCACTCTTGCTCCTAGAACTTGCAGTCTTAATATAAGACAAAACAAGTGATTATTGGTAAGAGAAAAGAATGAGGATAGAATATTAATTAATTTATTGGTAGTGGTCATAACATATATGTCAAGAATGATTTTGCAGGACAATGACGACTCATTTTTGTAGGTGGTAAAGGGAATCTCCTCCCTAGATTTAAGAGAGAGCATCAATGAACAACACAAGAAGATGGAAAATATTATTTCAAAGATTTATCTTTGCTGAAGTTGCTGAAGTCAGCTGGCACTATAGTCCATCCACATGACTAAGAAATTATAGGTGGAGTAGAAACAGACCAAAAAGGACCATTACTTGGGCTTAATGAGACAGAAAGTTGAGCCAGTGCAAGGAGGAAACTGAACAGTCTACAGGAACAATGCACACAGTAAAAACCTGAATTGGTATTACTGGGCAAGTCCAACTTTGTTAATCATAAAAGAAAAAGGGTTTACAGTAACATAGCGAGGATAAAAGCCTGAAGGGATTGTTTTACCCTAAGCCTTTATTCAGATGTTATGAAGAAGAAATTGACAAGTTTAAGAAAGAACCTGAGAAACAAAACAATCTAGAGGGTGATGCAAGTGATGTGCATGTGAGCGACTATTAGGATGGTGGTGCTGTCTACAGAGATTGACAAAGTATGTGAGAGAGAAGTTTGAAGGGAATCTTTAATTAGGGACAGTAAGGCCTACACTTAATTATACTGATTGGGAAACAAGGGCAAGATACTCCCATGATTGGTCAGAGGACAGTTCAAACACAAGAAAATAGGACTGAAAGGGAGGTGTAGCTCCGTGAATCTTATCCTAGAGATGGCAGTTGAATACTAATACCTTCTGTTTTTCTATCTTTCAATCTGTCTTTAGTTCACAAGAAAATTTTACCTTTCATCTGTTCACTACTCTTGCTCTTTAAAGGTTCCAGTCTGGATTTTATTTGAATATCTAAATAAATTAATCTTCTTCATGTTTGAGGAGGTCCTTGTTATACAGGAGGAACAATCTTAAAGTATGTTGAGAAACACTTGTTCAGCTTGGTTTATGGTACAGTGTGGCTTCCATATCCCGCAATAATTAGCTGAGGAAGCCTGAATGTTTAACAGGAATTGCTATCCAACTGCTCATGAATGATATGCAGATCAGGAATTAACTGCAGAAATTATTCAGCAAATAATTTCAAATAATACTAAATGAAAGAAAAGAGTAAACTGTTTGCAGGCAATTTGCAAAAAGAAAGGCAAGCAAAATTCAAAGAATAAATTATTCATACAGTTCTGGCAGGCTAGGTCTACATTAATCCCCTTCCCCCCCTTTCTGGTTTTCATTATACAGAGTGATTTTCCAGGGTTTCAAAAAAGGAAAGGTTGATTATGTTTGTGTGATTCACACATATAAGGGAAACTTAAACCAATAAGCAGTTCATGGTTCTTCTTTGTAGCATAAAGGACCCCTCTTCCTTGTACAGAATTCACCTTCCCAGCTCAGGTAAAAATGGTTTGAGCTGTGAGGTCATTGCTGGGGTAGCATTGCCCTCCTCACCCCACAGATGAGTGGATGGATCTGTAGACAGTGGGGCAGAATGGATTTAAAAAAAATATGCAGAAATCAAGCCTCAATTTCTACTATTTCAGACTCACTTCATATAGGTAATTAGGCTTCAAAATACTTTTTTTTTTTCCAAAGGGCACAGTGTTTGGATGACTTATCTAATAAATGACACTGCTGTTATATCATAAGGGTCTTGGTATTTACTGTCCTAAAATGTGCCTTGACACTGCTTTATTTTATTGAGCATAGGGAAGGATGATGACATAGGGCATACAGGAGCTTTTGCAATACTACAGAACAATTGCCAGCTAGTCTATTTTTTGAAAGAAATATTTTGTGTCTCCCCTTTCTCCCCTTTCCCAATCAAGAAACACTTTTTAGCAACCTCATAATGAATTAAAATCTACTCTTTAGAAAGAGTTTTTGGACTGATGTGTTGATGAAATATGCAGCATTATTTACTCAGGGGTCTTAAAATGGCTAAGCTTGAAGTGAAAGCACTTTATTTTCATCGATTTTTTTCTAACCATTAACTGAAATTCAGCAGGAAGTTGCCCACTTCCTTGGTTTACGTGTTCAAATTGTATTTGAATTCTGGTTGTTCTTCCCATACAAGTAAGAAGATCAAATACTTTGCAAAGACACATTTGAGATTTAACTGACAAGCAACCTTATCCTATCAAGTCTTTCCATATAATTGAAAAAGCCATTTTTTCTTTTTCTTTTACTATAGCATGTAGAAATATTATTTCTTTACATAATGATGGGTCAAAAACATAATAAAAGGGTTTTTGGCTTTTTCCACTTTTCCTCTTTTTAAAATACAATATTCAGGAACTGAATAAATAGGAAGGCAGAAGACTACACTATTAGTGATATGAATAGATCTACCTAAAATTCTGCTCCTAAATACTCTAGTCTTACTAGATTACAATTTATTGTTCACTGTGTAAATGTAAATCAAGCCATCAGAAACATTCTTGTTTGACAGTATTTCCTATACAAGAAAGCAATTGTATTAGAATTCATACAGTTCACACTAAGGGATATAGGGTGCAAGCACGTGCAAAAGTGTGGCAAATGCAAAAGCACTGAGAAAATGAAATTTCGGTAATAATATATTATTGTATTGAAGGAAAGAAAGGGAGAGAGTTTGGGGGAACTGTTGCCCTAACACTAACCCAAGTGTCTGTGTCTTCTTGATCCAGAAAAAAACCTATGGCTGTATCTACTCAGGTACAGAAGTAAAACACCTACCTCCAAGCCAAATTACACCAGGATTTATAAAGTCTGTACCTCAGCTTAACTGAAGTGCAACATCATATAAAAGCAACTTGTATGTCTCTGAATCAGGTTTGGTGACACTTTGGATTCAGAATTGCTGTGCAAGAGGGCAGAAGGAAGTTCTCGGCATCAACAGTCCAAGTTCATCTTCAACTGAGGTAACCTTTCCACAAATAGTTGAAGGCCAACTCTGTCTGAATTTGAGGTTGCAATATAAAACAGCAACATGTTTCATATTTAAAGTCACAAATGAGACACTATATTTTACACAGCCTACTACACAAGTTCTCTGTGTTCAGGTACATATGTAGGCTAGCGGACAATCATACAGCAAAATTACTTGCCTTCACTTTTCAAAACAGGCAGAGGGACCTTTCAAACAGTGAACTATGCTGAACTGCACGGCAGAGTTGTATCTTTGCAAAACAGACAACGCGCAGTCTGAAAAAAACAGGATTCTTGTCAAAGTGATTGTGGAAACAGTTGCTCTTCTTAAATTACCTACAATCCAAAACATAGCGCTTAGCGCAGATGAATTTGTTTAGTGGGTCCTTTCTACCCCTGGTGCAACTCTCACTCAGCCCGGGAGGTGTGCCAGGGGTCCCACTGCTTCACCACAGGCGATGATTGCACGCTTGCTACAGAAGAGCTGCTTGAGTAAGCCGAAAAGTCATCCCCCCCCACAGCTGCTTTTTCCTCCCCCCCTTCCCACAACCTCTGCTCTGCGTTAGCAAAACTGAATTAGCAGCAAACTTGCTAAGCAAACCAAAAAGGGAGAATTTTCATCTGTCAGATTCCTACTATAACTCTAGACTTGTGGCCACCCAAGCGCTTGTGCCACCCCAATGGATGACGCAGTTTAAGTCTTAACAACTGTCTGAGATAACCAGGGGGAACCGGGCGTTCTCAGTACAGCAGTGACACAGAAAAGGTTACATAGTCACAGGAGGGGATTGTTTTTTACCAAGTAACTAGTCTCCACTGGATTTGTGAGTGACTGATCTTCTTTCCCTGGCAAGTAAATCCTCATAGCGCTCAAAGATTCCTCTCTATTACTGGAAAGCTAAACTGAGTATCATTAGGGATAATGCACAACAGACATCTTAAGAATCATGCCCTTCTAATTTTTGTGGTGATGTGACAGACACATTCTGAGGACACAATTAACAACATGCTCTTACCATTTGAGAACCAAAAAGTTGAAATATAAGATTTATGAAATATGTTTGTAAAGAGGAAATACTGCTGTTAAGGTCAGAATTTTCTTGACCTCAGACTTTTTTTATGAAAAAACAAACCTACAACAGAGAAACATTTCCTTGCTCATGACTGTAAACCCAATTTCCATCAGCATCCAACCTAAAATATCTCTTTCTCACAGTTGCCTTTTCTTCTCAGGTTCACACCAGAAATAATTCTCTGGATGTGGTTGGCGTCTCTTTGGTTTTCATGCATGTTTCTTCCCTTACACCATGCTCAACACACAGCAGCAACCAAAAGCCATCACTCTGCCACTCTATTTGCAGTCACACCACAGTAAAGCTGACAGAATACTCAGGGCTCCTGAGCAGGCTTGTGGTTTAAGACACTGTGTTGTATTGTTTCAGCTACTTCAAAAGAGAGGCTCAGTTAATTGCTCATTCGTTTAGTCTGAACGGACTAAAATGTTATGCCCACCACTTTTAAGGAGTTTTGTTGCAGCTCCCAGCATAACAATATTAATTGCCTACTACAACTCTTTTGTAAATGAGTAAATCACATGCTGCAAAAGCCATAATATGAAAGGATAACATCCTGTTTTGCCAGTTCATTTTAGAGCTGCCAAAGTCATGCATGCATATTTTACACTTGTGGTAAATTGTATGCACATATCCAATTATTTAAATGACTAAGTATCTAACTGTGAACATAAATCACATATTTTAGGGTCTCTACCTACCAGTGAACCTCAGACAGAGAGAGATGTGTGCAATTTCAAAAGCTATGAGTTTCATTTGTTCCTAAAGAAAGCCGGGTAAAACAGTTTCAGTGAGATTTTAGCAATTCATATTCTGTGTAATATACTATAAAACTCTATAGATCTGATCCAAACTGTGCTAATGTCATTGGCAAAACTCCCATTGATTCAAAAGACTCTGACAAAGTCATTCTGAGAGAAAAAGTAATGGGCGAAAAGCAGGAGTATTAACATAATTTGCTTTGTAAGAACTTCTCATAATAATTTAGATACCAACACAGCAGCCATGGGTTGTACAGCAGCTTTCAGCCATATCTCTGTATGTGAACTTGCTCCTCTATGGGGAGAATATTAACCTCATTTTCTAAGGAAACATCTCCCCTGACTCTCTTTACTGAAATGAATTGGTCTTGCCGTTTTAGCAGTGACCAAAAATGATAGTATCTGTCAGTCTTCATGAAAATCTCTGTGGTTTGGATCCCAGTAACAGTAAACAATTTTCTGAGAAAAGTCACTGTGGAATTCACAGCAGGGTTTGACAACCACTTGTCTTTCAAGAGATTGCCCACTATTGAAGTTAACAGTGTCAGTGCCCACAGAATCTAAACATCTATGTCCCATTAAAGAAGCCTCAAACATCTGGGTTTATTTCATCAGAAGGGCCTCCAGACTTAACTTCTCCATTTATTTCTAAGAGCATGACTGCTTTTAAAACAATATGTTGGATCTGCTCATTATTCTTTTCATGTGCCACTTTCTTCTAAATTATGCGATAATCCAAAGGGATAAAAATGCATACTTACTTTTTATTGATTTCATCTTCAAATTATTTTAAAGTGTGAATTATAACTTTATTATCTTCTAAATAACAAAGTACTAGCAAGCCATTAATTACTTACAGCAACTCAATGCATCATTAAAATGATCCATTTTAATGACATGATACAGTGCAATTATTATTATTTTGTTATTATAATTATATAAGCCTACATTAAAACCCTGGATCCAAATAAATTTTGAATGACTCCATTCCTCTTAGAGTGTTCACCCAGTTTTAAATTTCTCATCCTTCTCTTCCCATTAACACACAAAATGTTTGGTTTGTTGCAATTTTTGCAGAAAAAGGTTATATACAGGATTGAGACAGACTAGCATGCCAATTCCTGTGTTTGATGCATTTTGAGGCAATTTACAAGATGATGGGCAGTTCTCATCAGACGTACATTGGTGGGCAAAGCTCACTGGATCAGGGGCACTCTACAGACAGCAGGTTTGGGTCTGAGTCACACATGTCTAGATCAGACTCTCCTACTCTGCACCCCATCTGTCTGACTCCAACACCCAGCAACCACAGTGGAAATGGGACAGTTGCAACAGGGGAGACTGAATGAGAGAGGACACATGCCTGATCCTAGCTTTTCACATCCCTATGGAGTGAGTAGCCACTTGTAGTTTGTGGGATTGGTCCTTTCATTCATTCTTCAATTGATTTTGTGGGAGTGAAAAAAGAAAAAAAGTCAAGCCTCACCTCTGTTTTTCTTCTTAGGAATGGTTTTGTTCAGCCAACCATACTAAGAGATACTGACAGAAGCCTGAAATAGGAGTTGAACTTTCAGCAAAGACAAGTGTGTATCACATTTTTTTAAAATCTTTTTCCAAACCTTTCCTGGGTCAGGTGAATTATGTCTTAACAGCACCTTCAGTTTAATGAGATAATGCTTCCCTAACATTGTAAAAATATAAATAAAATGCAGCTCAAACACTTAATCATTGACAAAAAGAATGAAATAATGCACTTATAAAGGGTTCATTCAGTAATTTATCATCAAATATCTAGACTGTCCCCTTCCATTTGAATATACCACCATACTGGCAAAGCAGTAGGCAGGAGTCATTAGATCTTAACTGAGTTTTCCAAAGGGAAACATTTATTTTACTTGAAGCATTTGTTACTACATTTACCATAATAGGTTTGTGTCTAGTTTGTATTTTGAGCTAAGCAGCTTTGCAACATCTCATCAATTCAAACCACATTTTATCTGAGGACCCACTGAATTAGAGAACATAGTTTTTTTAGCCAGTATAAGGGAAATAAAAGATCCAGTCAAGGGACTTTACAGAGATTTAGAATGATTAGAGGGACAACTTAAATTCAAATACATGGGGAAAACAGCTCTGTGGCCTACAGATTAATTTTAAGGAAGAAAGCTCTTCATGTTTTACATTGCACTAAATGCGGTCCTACCATGCTGAAGAAAATAGAATTTCTAGATAAAGTATTATACGGGTTAATATCCCAAATAAGTTTTGCAGATAAGGACTGCCTTTTTACTATTTGTATCCCTCAAGACAAAAAAAAACCCCAAACAAACCACTAGTTCCTTTGGATCAAAATCTAGCCACAAAAACAGTATCTAAGACACTAGTTGAAAATCATCAGACATAAAATAAATAACATACATGTATCTCAGCCCTTCCAGGATTTCCCCTTAGTGAAAAGAGTGCACTAAAAATAAAATAAAAAGGGTTAGATCTACATTGCTGTAACATCCACCATATTAATTTCAGAAGGCAGAAACCACCCAAGCCTTTCTCCAGTTTGCAGATTAACAGCATAGGCAAGTTTAAGAAATACAGTTTAATTCATTTACTGATGTCAGTCGTATTTTTAATGTTTGAGAAAGTGAAATTGGCTTGACTGGTTGCCTTAAAGTAGCTGTTTCCTGAGGCTGTTACTATTTAACTGGTTTCAAAACACCATGATACTACAGCCACATACTCGTTGCCTCCTCCAAGTGACCCTTTGGAGACCACATACAGGACAGGAAAGGAAATTCAACAAGTGGGGAAGTAGCTATGGGACACACTGTTCTGCCTGCTAGCAATCCCACCCAACACAAAATATGGGGGTAGTGCAAAGCAAACAGACTACATTTTAGTCCCAGGACAAAATACAAACTAAACAGGATCTCATATGCTCTCACTGTATCCGGCCTATAGATTTCAAACCCTTTTTCTTATCTACCAGAGAGAATACTGCTTTTGTGCCTGATAGAGCTTCAGACATTAATGCACAGCAATCATCAGTCATCACCACCAATCAATCATTTAAATGGTATACAAGAGTTTGGTTAATACTTTTGTACTCGAGTGATTTTATTCATACACAAGTGCCCTTGCAATCAAATCTGAGGCATCTTTTGTGACGGCAAGTATGATACTTCTTTTCTGACAGACATTCCATATTTTGAACAGAAAAAGTGAACCTGTGTTTATCAAGATTTTCAGTGCAAAACCTGAGAGTAGACCGAGACTTCTGCACCCTTTTTCTTCACCGTTCAATCCTCCTAGGTTTTGAATTACTCCACTTCTAGCAGTGCAGGAGATAGACCACCGCATGATTTGTACCTGTCTGAAGGTTTTGTTTTCCCTCTTGGCAGGAGCCCAGACAGGACCAAGAGTAGGAGCAAGATAACGTTCCTATTTTTTGTACGTGCTACTATTCACCTGGGGAAAGGTATAATTGCAAGGAAAGCCCCTTTCCACTCTTCAGCCTTTACCTTAAAGGTTTTTGATGCAGAGATGGGCAACTTGTTTGGCTGAATAAAAAAAATACCTTCAATGAGCATATAGAAACAGTTTGTAACATCAATATCCCAATAAGAACTCTAGAAAATATCATGATAGCTGCTTACTCAACCATTTCAAATTTAGCCTCTGAGTCCAAGGTCACTACTTACTTTTCCAGCAAGGGGGCATCACAAGACACCATCACAGAGGACAGCTCCTGTAGATGCCAGGTGAATGTGAAATCTCTACCTGGAGGTTGGAGTCAAACAGAAGTAGCATGACAGCAGCTAGCTATAAATATATAGAGAGGATTTGGAACTTGCTGACTTTGAGTTTATTTCCAGGACTGTTATCCTGCTCAGAGATAAGAGTTTAGGCTGTACATTTGTACACCTCTGTCTGTGCCAAAGGAGAAGTGCTGATTTAGCCCTCTGCAAAAGGAAAGCAGCTCTCAGGCTGGTCCAAGTGATACCAAGTCTAGAGACCCAGACACTGCGACCCTCCCCATCAAAACAACAGTAATAGAATATATAGCAGGATCTTAACTATCTAATATTAATATTCTACCTTACAGCAAAATTGCTGTATGTATGCATTCATTTATGACTTTCAATTGTTCCTCAAAGCATTTAGTGTTAAAACTTGGGTTCTTTTTAACCTGCAAAGATGAAGAGGCAGAATCGATGTTAGGACTTGAAAACAAAATTAGTTTCTGGGAGGGTAGTTTGGTTGAGGATATTAGCTGTGTTGTAGGAAATGTAAAAGGGGAAGAAGTGGATGAATTAAATATATCTCAGCTGTTCAGTAAGGAGCTGGAGTTTTTCTCCCACTCCACAGTTAAAATGAGTTCTCCAGCAAGGTCCTTGTCTGGCACTATGTCCACACACACCTTACCTTAGCTGCTGTCTGAGGGTGGAGAAGGGACCATGTGCTGTATGTTCTAAAATCTCATCATTCTGAGAGCAGTCACTGATTTCTGTGGTTCAGACTTTCGACTTTTAAATACCTGAGAAGAAAAATCCAAAACCCCATTGTTTGAGAAAACCTACATCAAGTGAAATAACTCATTCTGCTGAGCTAGATTAGGTGGAGATTACAAATAAACAAATACATGAATTAATCCAAGACTGTGCCACCATGGGATGTTTTCAGCACTAAAATTTAAAGACTGACAAAGCCATTAGCCATCAAAACAGTAGGTTACTGGACCAGCAGCTTTGCTATTGTAATATTAGATTATAAATATATACATACACTTACACATTCACATACACATGGGTGTGTAAGTATAGCTACATATATGGATATGGATATAGATAATGCAGCCAACAAACACTTCAAAAACCAACTAACAAGAATTCTATAGAACTGATACTGTCAACTTCACAGGTAAGTACACTTAATTGCAAGGGATAAAAATCTGAGTGATGAGGGATGTCCTCAATAAATAAATAAATAAAGACAGAGAAAACTTTAATTTTTTAAGTGTCACCTGCAGAATTTCTGAGACAAAGAATGGCAAAATGCATAATATGTCCCCAGTAAGCAGGGCAATTAGAAAAGTCTGAGAATTTGTCTAAGTAACATGCAATTTGAAAAGCTTGATTTTACATCACCAAGTGAAGCTAGATTTTTGGTATTGTCAACCTTGTGCAGAAAGGTGTGGGAGGCATTCTAGCTTTTGAAATAGCTCAAAAGATGTAACTGGAATGCATAACAACACATTTATTGAACATAAAGATTTATGTACAGAATCTATTATTCTACCCTTACACAACAATATATTCTATATATACAGCATACATACCTATCCATCCATTTACCATTCTTACCCATCATACTAGATATTTAATTTTACAGAACTGTCATAAAGCAGCAAGTAATTCATATCCTGCAATTTACATTTTCTGGCCAAGTAGAAACAGATACTGGAACAAGAGGCATTTAAAAAATGTTTTTATGTTATCTATCTATCTATCTATCTGCTATTTGTGCAAATACTGTTGAGCAGTAAGTTTTGCCCACAGCCATGATTGCATCTTCTCCATATAATTAAGTAGAGATTTGATATAATTTTGAGACTAAAGCTAAACTTACTATTTATTACTATTATTCACACCATAGTTGTATTCATTTTCTAAGTTTGCCAAGTTAAAGGGCATCCTCATTTGAGAACAATAAGTGAAGATTTGAATATCAGATAATACAAATTGATTTTTGTTTATCTCTAAAAATGACAATAAAATCTACCATAATAAATGACATAGGTAGACTTGATATTTTAAACTTCAGATGGTTGCATGATCTTAATCACCAGCAAGATAACTTCAGAATATTTTACAGTAATTAGAATGACTGTTACAAGTTAAAAGAAGATAAAAACTAGTTATTTTTCAAAATAACCCTCCAGCAACACAAGAAGGGTACAGCAGGTTCCAAAGATTTCTGCAGCAAAGAATTTATGCAATAAAATATTTTATATATTATACTTTCTCAAATAATGACTGATTATATTTAAGGACTCTTCTTTACACCTGGAAACTAGTAAGCAAAAAACAGCTGGAAATGCACAGAAAATGACTTAGGAAGAAATAACTCCCCAGAGATGATTCATGTTCCACTTCTCCTGCAGCATCAGAGGAAGCGTGCTCACTCCTTTTCTTTTTTTTTTCAGAGTCAAGAAGCAGCCCCCAAACAAACTGTGTAGAAGAAAGGAGGAGAGATTTCAGGACCCAAATGTCATCTGATTATATGGGCAGAGTTTTAGTGTTTTAAGAAAGATAAAGAACAACTTTACTCCATTTATGATAATTCTATTTAATTTTAATCTCATGCACTGAATTTAAAAAGCAAGTGAGCCAAAATACTTGGTGCAATTTATTTTGACTTTGGCCAGATCCTGCTAGTGTGGAGCTATTATAAGTAACAAAGCTGAAAATCCATAACTTCTGTGTGCAAGCACGGCACAGTGAACAGGCAGTCATTCTGGGGAAAGAAAATATGATTTCTCATTAGAGAAGTGTTGAGATCAATTCATAGCTTGCACAACAAGCTCCATCCCATATGAATCAGCAGGAGGCATACGATGAGCAATGTGGAGTGACTTCTTGGGGTCAAACAGTACATCAAGTTCTTAGCTCTCTTAATAGCCTGAATTCTTGAGTAAACTAGACTTGTGTTGTACATACATCTGTCCACCTACCCTCTAATAGCTTTGAAGTTATTAGTTAATATCATCTAAACTTCATAAAAGCAGATGTCTCAATCTCTCATTCAAAATAAATTATTTTAAGCTTTATGCACATAGCCAAAATAAAACTGGGTTAATATTCTACTACAGAAAGTCTCCAGCAAAAAAAACCAGAAAGGTCAAACTCAGAATTAGCCACTGGAGAATCCACATTTGTGAGAGCCACAGGAAGTCAAGTTTCCTCAGTTCTGCTGCTCACAGTTTGCTTGCTTATCTCTTTTCATCTAGGTTTCTGTTGCAGTTACTGCTTTAAATACTGGCCTTTTGTTGTGTTTGTCTCAGACTTAATCATTAGATAACTTATTTTCTAAAATATATTTCCAACATTAACACAATCCAAAGTTCCCCTGTTTGTAGGCTTTGTTTGAGGTAGCTAAAATATTTCAAACTAGAGGTGGAGATCTCTTCAGCAGAGGTCAATTCTGTTTCCAGCTACGCTCACAGCACATCATCCTGCCTGGTTCATGAAACTTTGCTTTTCCTACTTGGACAGAAGCAGCCCACAAAGACCTACCCTACATGTAGCTGCTGAGGAGCACGTATTTCTGTGTGTTAATGTGGTATCCATTGCAACAGGCTAAGGCATGCATCAGGGCTGTTGTAACCCACTACACTATACAGAGGTAAAATAGGCTATTTCTTGCCCCAGCACATCCACCATCCCAGCAGAAGACCAAGCACAGTAGGCTAGGACTGGTCAGCTTTCCTTACACTACAGTACACTACACTGCCTACACTACAGAGCAGCATACCATATGTTTCATACTGCAAAAAGCCATGAGGCACAAATTGTTTGTGAGGAGAGAGAGCTAGGAGTATTGCAAAGAGGACAACTCTTACAGGGGGCTATCACTCCATTGCAGGAGGCTCTGGGAAGGTGTACCTTTAGGTAGCAGTGTCAGCCTCAGCAAAAGGCTCACCTACTCACCTAGAGTACAAGTCCTGCAGTCACTCTTATGATATGACAGTTATATTTGGACAGACTAATAGCCACAAATTAACCAACCTTGCTGTGCAGAATTTAAAGGACAATAGAGTTACTGTTTCTGTCCAGAGAAAGGTCAATGTCTTCCAGTCCCCTGCACCAAGAGTGTCCACAAATGAATGCTGAATGAGGAATATAAAAATAAGACAAGCAGATGGTGATATTTCACCAGGATGTTAATGTATTTTCCATTGATCTCTACTTCTGGGATTTCCTAAGTGGGTACTCTGTAGGGTAAGATTAGCCTCATCGCTCTGCAGAGGTCTGTACCTGAGGTATCCACCCTAGGTTGTCTTTGCACCCTGAGGTTCTCCTGACCCATTTCAGACATTTATTTTAGGATAAGATTAATTGAGCCCTAACTGGCCTATTTGTCTACATCAGTTGTGAAGGGTATTCAGATGATTGGCTCAGATTTCATTTTATAAGATGCCACAATCCATTATGGTTAATAACCCTACGGTTACAGTGTTATGTCTTGCTCAATACAGGCAGAACTATAGTTTCCACAATTTCCACAGCAAAGAATTTCACAGTTTAATGAAAGACTGTGCACTAAGAGACTTCCTTTTACTTGTTTATCAGTTTGCCTCAGGTAGAGGAGCACAGGAGGAAAATGAGATAATATTAAATGATAATGATTTCAGCATACCAATAATCAGCTCATCAAGAGCTGTAGTCATCCTAGAAAAAAAAGTTTGAAGTTTCTTGGAACAAGACAGTGACAGAAACTGAAGAGCCATAGGAGAGATGAAACTGAAAGATAAATGCTAATTGAATGCTAATTTTCAATTCTAATTTTACTCTATACATTACTAATTATTATCATGCAGCAATATTTTTTTATCCATTCCAACCCAAGCAGAAAGGCTGCTTCAAGGAGTTTCATCCTTAAATACAAAATAGTAATTTTTAAAATTTTACTCAATGGGTTTCTTGTTTCCTGTCTTTCCTTTACTCATTTATGGAAGGAAAAACATTTTCTAGTACCTTTACCAACCCATAAACAAATCTGTTCTCATGAAGTACCAGCTTGAGAAGGGGAAAACAGACAAACGGTATTGTCAGGGAAATAGCAAATTAGCTGCAAATTCTCCCCCCCTGCCGGAGGCATAGAGCCGGTCAGTGGGTATAAAGAAAGAGTAGCAGGGAAAGAGAAGAAATATTTCCATAATGCTTCCAGGTCATCTTTATAGGTAAAAAGACCACATATTTGAATGGTTGTATAAAAAAGACTGAAATATGGGCAGAGTTTAAGTATTGTAAATGTCTATGGGCAGCTTGTACCATGATTAGAGAGCCATTTAAAAGCTAGCATGTGAGGAGCTGAAATCAAGACTGAGAAGAATTAAGCCCCTCGTGTTTTGTGCTCCTTTTTCCCTCTGGATGGAAGAGGGAGATGTTGTTGCACTGTTTTATTTCTTTTCACATATCCTATTCTGAATGATATATTTAGTTTGAATGCGGTAGTTGTCATATCGACCTACACCATTTCACAGCTGTTTGAGACATGGGCTGTTGCTGTATGAGTTCATATTGATATAGATTCAGGCCTGTGGCACAGCTGATTTTGCCAATAAAAATTTCATTTAAAATTTAACAAAGATCTGTTTTGTTCTACTTTGCACTGAAAATATGAATCAGGTTTTATTATAGCTACATAGTTTTTACCCATTTGGGTCACAGTAGACTAATTTGTTTACTAGGTAAGCAAAATGTAGCGTGATAATACCCTCATTTTGCAACATACTGCCAAACTTGTCATATATGTTAAATGTTACCTGCAAAAAAGCCCATTTTCTTTTGCTCTTTGGAGTAGTTTTCACATCTCATGCTTTAATATGTGTCTTCTTTAACCATCTCGCCAACTTTCCAATCTGTCACAAGTGCTCACGCACTTCACCGTAGCACTACAATCAGCTGGGATAAGTCACAATTTTGGGGGGACAAAAGCCTGTATGGTTTGTTCTGTGGTTTATTCTGTGGTGTCTTTGTATCAGATGGTAAGCACCTGGGCCTGTTGCTAATACTCCTGGAAGGAAATGCCTGCGCACAAAGCTTTTAAGGGGGTGGGTCTAGATTCTTTGGATATGGGATTGCTGAGCTCAGAGAATGTCTTCCTTAATATATCAAATCTCACTTTAAATCTTACTTATGTTCCCAACATTTCAATTAGGCTTTTCCAAGCCCTCGTTACTTGGCAATAACACAGTTTCTCATCTTCAATAATATTAAAAACAACCAGGTAACACCCACTTGTTCTTCTGCTCTGCTTTCTGTTACTTTAAATCTCCTCCTGGAAGAATTCTGATTTTTTTTGCTTTTTGTTCTACTTTTCTGTGAAATTTATGTGCCTTCTGATTAAGAGGACTGTCCCTGATAAATACACTGAACTCATTTTCTCTGAGTACAAAATATATCTGAAAATCATTAAATGTACTGGACAGGTGCTTCTGCGATGGTGATACACAGAACACAGTGATGGGTCCCACTACTGACTAAAAGTACACACTCAGGTTGCAATTAAGACACAGATTTAACTATGCAGCATCTCAATTCCTTGATTAGTTTGCTGACTAGACATAAATGTTTTGTGGCATCTGAGATGCCCTGGGGAGATGGGGATGGGAGGTACCATTCCAAATTTCTGCAGTGTGACATCTAATGAAAAACATAAGGGCATCTCACATGACATCAGGCAGCTCCAAGATCCTAGTCAGTACAAACAGAGTCTAGAGAGTTATTCAGTAAGCAGATAAAAGCATATATTTTAGGAAAAACTAATTGCTTTCTAAGCTGTGTGGCTTGATCACCATATATAAGCTTACAGCCAGATGCCTAATCATAAGCTTAAAGCTTCTTTTAATACTTCTAATTCAATGTGACTCTATGTGACTTGGATCAGCCTCTATGTGCTACCAAAAGTCAAGTAGGTGATAAATTTCCGAAGCTTAGTCCTATTTTCTTAATCACTTATCTACATGGAATTTTACTAATTGCACATCAGTTTTATGATTATAAGCTTAATTATATTGTCTTTTTAGAGAGGGTACTTTCCCTGTTTGAAGAACTTGTAAAGGCCATGGTGATACACACAAGCATCCTAAGGGATGAAAGCAAGATAGGAAGCTTCATTCTTTCTGCAATACATTACCTCCAACCCAAGAGGCCATGTATCTGTTTTCTTCTGCAGGTCCCAATTTCTGAAGAGCTGGCAGGGCATAGGTATATATGAAATGGGAGAGGATCAAGTGGTTCTGTAACCAAATAGGTTTATATCATGCCTGGAGCCATGTGGAAAACAGAGCAGAAGTTTGACAGGTAGGAGGAACACATCTGGCAAATAGAGGGTGCGGGGCGGAAAGGGTTTTAAGAGCTTGGGTGAGAAGGGTATCAGCATACTATGGATAGCTTGGGTATGTAATTTAAAAGAGAATGGTTTTTCAACCTTTTTTCTAGCCTATTTTCAGTAATAATTTTAAGTCAAGATTAACCACCATCATCTGGGTTACATAATCAAGGTAAAACTGTATCAAAGAAATAGCACTTTTAGTTTCTCACATGACTTCAAGGGCATGGTTAGTTTTATAGAAGTTTTAGTTAAATAGCGTTAAGAATAGACATTTATTTTTCTTGCTGCTTTGATGAATTTAAAGACTGAAAACTTAGTCTCTCACTGATTGCAACCAACCAGCATCACTCTCCTCCTTCAGGAGACATATTCCCCATACCCCGTGTACTCTTCAACTTCTTCCTGCTCTGTGAACTGCTCTCCAACCAGCAGAAGCATTTCTGTTCATATATGACCTGCTTAAACTCATAAATGTAATGTTCAGAATCCAGTAAGTTTTTGGTTAGTGCTATGTTAGTGCTTAGACATTTATCTGATGTCCAAATCAGCAGGCTGTTTCACATCTGATTACCAGCCTCCACATTCTTCTCTCAACAGCTATTCATCCACTTCTTCTAATGCATAGTCATGTAAGTCTGTAATAAACCCTGAGATGCTGCATATTTATTCTTATTTTTCATGGTTTATTATCCTGACATTTCAAATTGCTCTGCTTAAACTTTGATAAGTGTTGTATGATAGAGAAGTCAAACTTTTACATAAGAAATTGCTTCAATTAAATGTCAAAAGAGACATAAAAAATAATTTTAAAGCCATCTATGCTTCTTTCTAAATACTCTGTGCAGGGGCTGACTCAGGAGGGAAAGTCCTGCTCAGCATCTCCTTCTTGCATTTGAACCTTATTTTCTAACACCGATCTTCACGGTAGTATTTCAATATTTACTATGTGTTTAATTTGATTTATAAGACTTACAAATCACTGTTGCCTTTTTTCTAGTGTCAAAGGTCATTTAAATACATAACAGAGTGTGTAAAACCAAGTCTTGCAGGGTGTCATCTGTAAACATAAGTTATTAATCTGTTCTTGTTTTCTTTCCTCTTTTATAACTTCATTCTTTTTCCATTACATTTCCTGGGTTGTGTTCGCATATAAACCATCTCCCTCCCAGGATAACCATCCTGAATATTTATTACCTGTGTAATATTTTTCACTTTGTGTCTTTGTTTTATTCTGCATATTTGAACTATTCATGTAATTATTACTGCTATTTGTATAGGTCTACTTTTACCATATTTCTCTTGCCTATCAAATTTCTTTGATCTTCTTTCTTTTCATACATCTTTTTCCTGAGCTTGCCTCCTCTGGCTAATGGCCCCTTCCCTCATAACACATTACTCCTCTGGCTGGTTTTTTCCCCCCAAATGTCATTCCCGGGATTTTTCTCCTTTTCAAACTCTTTTGTTCCTTTTCCCTACTAATGCCTTGATCCCCTGCTTGCACTCACCACCATATATTCTTCAGTCCCTTGCTGTTTTACCACATCCCCTTCAGCAGACCAATAATGCAATTTTAAGTGCAACTAAGAAACTTTGATATCACTCTGATCCTTCTTCTGTTTAGGCTTGTGGATAGAGCCAGAAGCAACATGGGAAGGGGAGGGAAGGGAGGAAAAGGAGGAAAACAGCTGAGCAGAGACAGAAATGCAATCTTGATAGCACATCACAGTCTGTTTATTTCCCAAAGAGTGTCCGCTCAGCTGGGTAGCAGAGCAATCTGAGCCACCAGATGTGCAATTGTAACACTGGTGTCAGCAAGAGCTGCTAATGCAGGTTTTGGCCAGCACATGATGTGGGAAGTCATTGCCTTTCTGTGCAGCCAAGATGCACCCCAGCAACTTAACAATGCAAGAAAAACAGGGCAGGATATCTAAACAAATAATAGAATTATCTTTTATGAGGACAAGACCATCAAGGAAATGCCCACCAAAATCAATATCAAAGTACCAGAAAAGTAGTTGTCTAGCTTGCTTAAGGGAAGCCACATATTTATTGACAAGTAAAGGCAGCTCCAAACTGCAAAAGGTTGATCCTTGCTGCCAGAGAGATCTTAACTGGAAATTCCAATACTACATGGCCCTACTCTGCAGTGCCCTAGCTGTGCTCACAGCACTGAAGGCAAAAAGCCAGGCAGCTCAGGGCCAGCATCCCAATCTTCTGCCCTTCTAGTCTTGGATTTACCATGAATGGAGTGTCACCTCAGGTATTCCTTAATCACTTTGTGAAACAAGCATGGCATTGATTTGCAGTTTTAAATTTCTAGATCTTGTGGTATGGACATTTTCAAGAATCCATAAGATGAAAAATAAGTTTGTTGTATAAAATGCTATTCAGTACTGGTGGGAAAATTAGTCTCCCTTAACATAAAATGCATAGCAAGAAAGGAAGGATATATCCATTTCATTTATGCTTATGAGGAAAACAGATGAGAATGTGACCTAGAAAGGGGCTTAACCCCATGCAAGCACTACTAAGGTTTGGTATTACATTTATTTAGCAAAATTCAGACAGGAAGATTTTTCATCTGTTATTCCTTTCAAAAATTTGGCCTGCTGTGTTCTATGTGACATAATTAACAAAACATTACTGCATGTTTCAATGAAGCCAGATATGTGCAATTTTCTCCAAAGTGTGATTAAAGAAATGATTGGAGGGCAAATGGAACAGCTTTTACTGAGACAGCTAACAATGAGACATATTGGATTCTTATTATCTGCTATTAGCTTTGGCTTTCAGGTAGGAGAAAAATACATTTTAGGAATCATTCAGTGTCCTATTTTAATAGTTCCTCAAACATGCCAGTTAGTGAGAAAGTTGACTGTTTTATTTTACTTAATATTTTCACAAAAATAAGGACCCTGTGGAAAGCTACTCAAAAAGATTTAAACAAAAGGTCAGCTCAGAAGAAATCTCTGGATATTCCACAAAGGAGCAGAAACATTAGCAATACATGGCGCTGGAGTTAAAGCTCTAATTTAGGGCTTGAAAGCTGGGTTTTGTTCTTGGAATTAGAGTGGGACACTTGTAAAACCTTTGGCAAGTCTTACACAGCTTTCAGAATCCCTGGCAGCTAGGCACCTACTTACTTAGTAGTTCTGGGCCTTTGTGTCTTTCTGCCTAAGTTTCCAGCATCCATTTTGAACAAAGTGTGACTTTATCATTGTTCTGAGAGTGTCTGATGACCCAGCTGACATTGCCCACTGTGGAATAGGTGCCTTGGTAAGGCATCCAGTCCAATCTCCCCTGTGGAAGTTTGCCTTGTACTTTAAGGCAACCAGCAAAGGATTACAATTTCCATGTGGCATGCAACTTTGTCTTTTTCTTTATAGAATAAGAACCTGAGCCTGTTGGGAAGACCTCCTTGAAAGCAAGGTGATGCTGCCTCTTAAAGGGGCAAGCTTCTATTGAGCAGCCACCCCTAACTTCTGCCAAACTTGAACTATGAGGAGGGAACCTCTGTCTCCCTGGTCTTCCACAAGAGCTCATGCCCCCCAGCTCACAGTGCTGGGCTGACCCAGCCTCATACCTTTCAAAATGCACCAGTCTGTGGCACTACACACCAGAGATCATCTATTCCAGCTCTAGATAGTATCATAACACAAATAATGATAAATGTGCCGTGTAAGCTGTGGTGTGATCCCTCCCTGGAGTGCTAAAAGCCTTTTGCTTCTCCCCATTATTCTTGGAGGTGAGGATGCCCAAAGTACTGTTCTAGACAATTGACTCTCAATTGTGCTCCTCTTTTGTGAGGACACTTACTTGTTCCTTTCTGCTTTCAAATTTCATCTTTCCATTTTTCCTTCCACTTACTGACTGTAAAGTGCTTTCTGCTTAACTGAAAGCTTTGTAGCTAACTGAGTAAGGCTCTGTATCTGTGATAGACCTGTAGGGTTAAGATCGTTTTCCTGAAGGAAGAATTGAATATTATTTCCTACAGCAAAAGAACTTGAAATTTTCTTTAGGAAATCAAAACAATTTCATATGTGGCACTGCAAAATGCACAGTGACACGAAATGCAAAACACGTCATGTAAGGACAGTCAGGAGTCACAAAAAGAACCACTTGCCTCTGTCAAACATCTCAGCCCTTCTCCTGGAAAACAACTCTATCCCCTCATTCCTCTGACCCGTTAAGGCGCCTAGTCTCATTGAGAACCCTGCATGCAAGATTAGGCCCAAGAGTGGTTTTTTTGGTCTCTATTGGTTTCTTCTGAGCTTCTGCTTAGCCACTGTTTGGTTTTCTATGGCGGGTTTCAGTATAAGAAATAGTGCACGGATTGACCACAGAAATCCGGAGTGTTTTAGCAAAGTGCTGCAGCAAAAATGAGACAGCTGTAGGTGTGTCGACTTCCATGGAGTGTTTCAGCTTTCACCTGCTCATTCTAACAGCTATTGATGGTCGTTAAGTACTTGCTTAGAAAGAAGAGTCTGCAGCAGATCATGTGTGACTTCAGACAGGATTAGGGAAAGATTACTGATGCATGGGTTTACAAGGGAGGCTGGGTTTGGTTTCACAGCAGCTAATTTCACCACTCTGCACCTGTGTGCCAAGTCCACACCCACCTGTATTTAAGATTTTAATTTTATTCGCATTATCCTCAGTACTTGTCCACAGTTGGAGATCCCCAAGAAAAACACAGGAAAAATGAAGACTGGAAAAAAAACTCTCCCATACAGGTCAAACCCATCACCCAACTTCTGAGCCATAAATGACATCTTCTATGTAGATGGTTCACTACCACTTATCCTACCATTTCAATGCCTACTGATCGTTTTAAAAACTGGCTGCTTTTTGTTGAAATAGCCAGCAGTGGTGGAGCCACTGAGCTTTGATTCCCTCTTGCAGGGAAGGCTCAGGTCTCAGTTTCTACCTTTGATGTTTCCTGTACTACTAATGACTACCGTGGAGCTCCTCTCTGTGGGAGCCATGACACAGAGAACCATTTCACTACTGCTGTGAGACACATTTAGTTGAGTTCCTTGAGTATATGTATCACTAAAAGAGAAGGCTTAGATAAAGCAGGGCACACAATTCTATACAGATTTCAGGAAACATTTTCTACTAACCTGAGTAAAAAATGCATCAGAGAAGAAAAATACTGGTTCAAGGAAGGAAAATAGCAAGAGTCATTTAATGTTCTAAGAGAGACAGTAAGTACTGCAGAACTACTAAGACATGCATAAATTGAAACAAATGTAGACACTTGTTATAGCATCTAATCTAGATTCATGTTCTAAAGAATCAGTTATGAAGGTATTTCTGAAAAACTCCCTTTTTGTATATGTAATCTCAATAGCTATCAACTTTTTGTCACCTCCCATTGATAAGAAAAATTTACAACAGTACTATGAAAAAACAGCTAGTGATGCCAAGCAGGAGCATATATATTTTAATGCATGACAAGGCTAAATGTTCTGACACAACCTTCACTATCACTGGAATCCTTTTTCAATATCAGGATGGCGTTAGAGCAGGTGCTGAGTAGTCACAAATCAGCAAGAACAAGACATCCCTTTCACAAGCTTTTGGAGCTGGATTTAGGTGCCCAACTGTAGACACATGTGACAACTTTAACCACCACTTCTTCAGACCAGTTATTTCAGACCTATCATCTCTCTTGGATACTGTAGACCATGTGGTTCTGCTGACACATCGTGAGAATGTTCTTGCAATATATAGATACACTCTTAAATCATTATTTTCCTTTCATTCCATATGGTCTAGGTGCCCTTGACATAATTTAAAAATACAGTGCAGCAGCACAATTTAAGATAAACCACTACCAATAAGCCAAGCAATTTAAAATCTCATATCCCCTTCACCTTCGAACAAATCCCCCCAACTTACAATTTCTCACAACCTCCTGGGAGAAAAAAAAAAAAAAGAAAAAAAAAGATACGAGCTCAGCAATGTGCCTTGAAAAATCATTTGACATTATATTGCCATTCAGTAGTAAAACAGTTGCCTGAGGTATTTGATCTGTAACATCACTGTATCATAGAAAACAAGTTGCAGAGACCACGATCATTCGAATGCAGACAATGAATTAAAGATATAATTTTGGATATATATATACAGTGATGCCATTCAGGAGGGCTCTGTTCCTTCTGCCTCACAGTCTCCCTCTTCAATTTCCTCTGCAATGGACCTATATATAGCATTTCTTAAATCCCAGAATTTTCCCCACGTGAAGTTCTCTAGGAGGCTACTTTGTCCTTTTTTTTTTTTTTTTTTTAAATCTTCAGCTTTACGTGAATTGTGTCCTTATCAAAAGTCACTGGAGCGGTTAAGAGTCTGTTCACACGAAGGGCTCAAATCAAGCCCTTCATGGAAAGTTACACACTACAGTGCCTGTTTCCTCCCAACAGTGGTTTTATATCACTGTTTCAAATGATACAGCCATAGCAGTCAATCTGTTAACATTTTACACTTACTTTTCCTAGGTGCAAACAGTTAAGAATTGGGCCTTCCATCACTTCCAGCTTTTATAAGGCTTCAACAAACTGGGCAACATTTTGCCCGTTGTTTCACCCCTGAAACTGCATCCCTGCACAGGTTCACAGCAGCGTAACTGAGCACAGCATCTGGCAGAAAGCCCAGAATTTGACCCGGCAGGTTTATGGTGTATGGAGATGATATTAACACACATCATGAGCCAGATCTGCACTCTGGCTGCCTAATAAAAACGCTACCACCTCCATCGTTACATTTAACCTCCTATATTAACAATAAAGCAGGCCAAACTGTTAGCCCATGAAATTTACTATTTATCAGCTACAAGCAATTTACATTTTGTAACTTTTTCTTACTATTAATAACTTTTTCAGTAACTGAACAGTAACAGGTGGATCAGCAGCATTTCACAGCATATTTAGAGTATTTATTAATTTTATCCTAAGGCTGCAGATGCAGTAGAAAAATTATTCAGAATGAAATTTTCACCTAGAGTTAGTACAAGCAAGTTTACTCAAGTATAGACATCATAGTAAAGAACTGGTTATCAGTGTCATGATTAACCCACATTTTTCACAGATAGATCTTTGTGAATTGATCTTTTTTCCTCACCTAAGAGGTGAAACAAAGTATTTATGTTTTTTTAAAAGTCAACCAGAGCATTCCATTTGGATTGAAAACAATATATTTCATTTTTGCTTGGGACTTCTTTGCTTTTCTGTCATAAGTCTAAGCATTTTAATAAGGAACATCAAGATATATTGAGACACTGAATGATTTCAGGCAATGTAAAAGATGAAAAATATCATTCATTAGATGCATGGTCAGCATGCAGTGGCAGAATGGTCACAATTTATTTTCTTGCTGTTATTCAGCTAATTCTAATTACCTAGAAGGTATAATAATATCTGAAGTGAAACAAACATGTCCCATACATTGAATTGCTCCCTGGCTTAAGTTAAACTATCCTCCCAAGCCCTGTACTGCTATCCCTTCCGCCAGGTTACTGTATTTGACTAACAGCTGAACACAACAGCGCTAGTGCTGGGCTGAATTAACATCAATTAGCATTTAAATTGCACGTTTAAATGAGTGCATTAATGGGTACATGCAATTTATAACTCTCTCCCCTCCACTTCTAGCCTTATCTAGTGCTAGAGATTTGTCAGACAGGCGGTATCAATCTGCCTAATCTCAGACTTAGAATGACTGCTTGCCTGCATACATTTAACTGGCATGCACTGAATAAAGGAAAATTCTTATAGGTTGGCTTTAAATTTACAATGCAGTTTGACATCCACGTTATCAACTGCATCTGATTTTACAGCTACCTTCCAGAGGCCAGATATTACCTGATTTACAAGCACTTCCCAGTGACTTCAGTTGTGCTGCACTTCATGCTAGGCCGGAGCAAATTTGGGCCTGTGTTTCACTGTCTGTCCATATGGACCGCAATAAAATATGGCCTGTGCCATGACGTCTCTCCCTTCCTCTGAGGGGAAGTTCTGAATATCAAAACACGGTTCTTGAAGGGTGGTAAGACTAAAGTACAAGTGAAAATTGCCTGTCACTAATTGCTAGTGCCATGAATGAATTCATTCTAATCTGTATACCAAAAATTTCAGTGAGGGAGATTCTGGAGTTATAAATTATATAGAGTTTATGTTCCCTGAAAAGAATTTGTACTATCACTGTATTATGAGAAATAGCTAGTGTTATTCATGGCATTATTACTGTTATTATTATTATTATTATTATTTTATGGAAAGAAGGAATCTGTATGGCCTCAGGTAATGAGATAGAATAGGTGCTGATGTAAAACAAAACAAAAAAACCCAACATCATCAGTCTTACCACAAAGGCTATGAGCTTGGGAGCCCGACTGGAGATGCACCTTCAGTGCATAAACACCCCATATATCCACACACGGCTCAGGTAGCACACCAAGCCCACTATCAGTGTGCTCAGGATGCCCAGGGACATACTAGAGGGTGTCTGTAGGAATTCTGCAAGGCAAGTGTGGCAATAGGAGGCTACATAGACATAAACAGGACTACTTCCAAATTATGCTGTCAATACCATACATAAGGGTCAATTGCACTGAGACCTGGATCCATCTTTAGACTACACCAATACTAAAAATATAACACCTATACAAATACTGTATCAGAATAAAATTTTGAAAGCAACTTTATATATCCATGTTGAAATATAAGGCATCAGAGACAATAAAAGCTATTTCAGACAGATTTGATGGGAATCCTCTAAACTACAATTAGGTGAGAAATACCACTTATTAAAAGAAAATTACGTTAGGCAGAGACTTGCAGATGAAGTGCAGCAGCAGTTGCAATTGTGAGATAACTTCTTTTTATTCAGATATCTGGCCTCAAAGATGTTATGCTGTTCTTTAAATATTCCATGTCCATGAACTGTCCTGAGGTTTATTATTTGTACAATAGAAGAAATAGCCTAAGTTTTTTCTTGAATAACATGCTACTATGGCAAACCGACTCATCAAGGTTAACCATTCTTTTTGCCTACCACCTTCAAAAATTATGTCCTCAAGAGGAATTGCACAACTAAGTCAGATAGTGTGGGCAAATTTAATTAACTAAATGTCAGAGTCCACAGTTGTTACAGATGACATAAAGAGAAAAAGAGGTAGGGCATAACCTTGAGGTACTTGTTATTGCTGCCAACTGCTTTAAAGGATTGTTCACCTGGACATGAAGCTTTCAGTCTGTGGCACAATTAATATATGAGTGTATCACAGCATGTCCCTCAAAATAGGATTTCAATGTGATGTTTCTTACTCTCATTGAAGAAAGCCCAGGGTATAGGAATAAAATGCAAAGTGCTCTGCTCAAGCAGCTCTGACACCCATGCACTCATCAGACAGGAGAGATGTGCACCCAGTGCTGTTCTTTAATTGCAACCACGGCAGGGAAGCCCAAGCTTTGCTCAGCTCAGGCTTACGGTGGCAAACAGCCAGGGAACTTGGGCTGGCCACATGTTTGCATGAAATGGTGCATCTGCAGCTGTCCTCTGCCTTACTGTGCAAGCAGGGATGCTGGAAGCTAGGCACTGGGCTGCTAGGATCTAGCTGCCCCAGCCGAGAGGAGCTGGGCAGCAGGACTCCAGGAATTGTTCTGAAGCTCTTTTTTGATATCACAGCTTATGCTACCTTTGCAAAAACAGCTGTGTGCTCTAAATTCTGAGCAACTTTATCATTTCCTGTTCCTTCTATACTGTTTTTGGTGGATAGAATACAGTATTTGTCCAGATTTTTGTAAATCCCAACAGAGTGATTAAAAATACACCACTGATTGAGCTCCAATATGCTGCTGTTCTGGGCCAGTGAAAGCTCAAAGGTGTGAACATCAAGTTTAGCCCCTTTTGGGAAAATAAAGGAGTCAACTAACTTCAGGATTTCCTAATTTCATCAAGAGGGGACCCTTCTGGTTCCTCGTGGGAGCCCTTGGTGCCCGTCTACGGCCATCCCATGGAAAGGGATAACACAAATCTAGCACTTGCTACCCCTCAGCTCTTCATACCAGGCAATGCAAAGCCTGGTCTCCGGCACAGGACTGCCGGAGAAAAGACCTACTCTCCCCCATGGTATCATTAAAAGGTGCTTAGCTGGAATGACCAAATGAATTGACATTTTTAAGAGCAGCTTAAAAGAAACATTTATACATTTCCCAACAAACTTGTTAGTGTACCCATAGTCACTTAAAAATAACTTGGGAGTGGTAGAAGGAAGTAGCAGGAGGATTAAAGAGTTAATTAAGTTTCAGAAACAGAATGAGAGTGAATGAGGACTCACTAAGAGAATTAAACCTTAAACAGGACCTCTCAAAAGATCTGAAATAACTTAACCAGCTCACAATAAAGCCAAGAATAAGATGGAGAAAAGAGACGGGAAATTGAATGCAATGTCTTATAGGAATAATTCTGCACTAGTAGAATTCTTTTTAATCCTTATAAATATAAGCCCAAATATATAAATTCTCTAGTTTGAACTATCATAAATGAATAGGAAAACTATTAGTTTTTAGAAACGCAGCACAAAATGGTTTGAGTTTTTAAAGGGAATACTGGATATTTATAGCAGAATATGATTGGTGGCAACAAGACAATAATTATTAAGGTTTAGGAGACAATACTCTACATTTGATATTTCTGTAAGATTCAGTGAGGTGGAGATATTTTAGTATTATTTACTGGGAAGTCCATAGAGCCATCTCTAAGGATTTACGGGGAATATAATTGTTATTCCTAGGCAGAAACAACCTTCAGAATTTTCCAGGCAGCCTTACAATGAGAGAAATTTACTCATAATGTAAACACTGTTGGGAAATTGCCCTTTCTAGACATCCTTTCTTAGGCTCAGTTCCGATCAGAAGGAGCTAAAATAAAACCATAAGAAGTGAATACTCACAAAGAGCGTTTGTTGTATGATTCTCGTTCCCCAAAGTACGCTAATGTCTTCAGAGATGTCAAATCAACATAAAGGATATACTGCATAGAAGTACTGTGTGAAAGAAGAAATGAACATTATTATAATTTAGAAATAATGAAATAACATGGTTGACTGATACAAGTGACACTGATTTACACCAGCTAAGGGTCTCTCTTTGCTGATGCTTTTGATACTATCTTGGAACGCACTCTGGTTATGCAACCTTTTAAAACAATTGCTATTTATGCATATGGTGCTAAAAGTACTGAGTTTTCATATGTTTGACCTATGGGTTATCCAAAAAACTTCTGTTGAAGAGCCTTGTGGGCTATATATTAATGAGGGGGAATCAAGGAGAGGTTTACTGCAGAGCTTGCTCTCTGCTAATAGGCCCTGCCTCTTCTCCCTGGTAATGTGTTTCTTCTCCCCAGCAGCCTTACTGCTTCCCTGATGTCTGCTATTCCCTTCCCCCTCAACCCCGAAAGACATAAATGAAGAAGAGAGGGAAGATCGTTACCCCCTGTCTGCCTCACGTGTGCGTAAAGCACCCCGCAGCACAGAGGAAGGCTATGAGAAGCAGCAGGCTCTGCAAGCCTGGCTATATGAGTACTACTACACAAAAATACAGCAATTTCCTAGTGTCACTTTCCTTTTGTGAAGTATTCCTAAAGCTAATTATAAAGGATTAGAAGATTGTGCCTGTTCCTGCTCAGAAATCCTGTTGTTTGCCATCAGGCAGAGGTGTTGGTCATTATACAATGAGAGCTGCAGGACTGGTGTGCAGGGAAATGCCTTCTGTCAGCTCCCGGAGTGGTTGTGAGCAGGGGCACAACCCAACCCAAGAGCACAGCAGAGAGGATGAGTGTGCAGACGAGGCCAGGAAGGTTCCACATGCCCCAACAAGGACATGTACCCAGGAGTGACCCCCAGCACCCTGACTAGCTGGCCCAGAGGGCCTCGGTCTGTGATATTAAACGGGGAGGACACATCCAGATTGACCACTGGAAACAGTCCCAAGCCCATGCCAGCTCCCAAACCTGAACCAGAATTAGTCTAGCAGAAGGGTCATTAGCTCAGACAAAAATCACACCAGCACCATGCTAAAATCTAGCATAGACAGTGAGTCCCAGGTGTCCAGGAGCATCAATAGCACTTTTTAATCTACTACAGCTCCGAGGCCAGGATCCTGCTCCCTGTGGAACCCATGTGAGTGATACTACCACCCTTATGTACACATCATCATTTTACCACTGATACTGCGTCCAAGTACCAACGTTTTCAGGGGTTTTATCTCATCACCAGCCAGCCAGACCAGCTACAGCTGGGTTCACAGCATGGCAGGGTTACCCCACACTCATATTGCCAGGAGTGCAGGTAAGAAGAAGGCACACTCAGTGTCATACACCCCATCAGACTGGGGTAAGCAAGGAGAGGCAACCAGTTAAACGTGGCTGCGGACCTTGCTCAGTAAACCTAGGCACAGCTAATGCTTGATGAACATTCCCAGCGAGGTGTGCCACAGGACTCTTCATCCTAACCATGCTGGGTTAGGGGCTAAAACTGGTGAACAGCTTTGCCGATGGATTTTAAGACTACGTGCTGAATGCAACTAAAAATCAATTAGGATAGAACCTCAAGTCTGAAAGGGCTGAGCACTAAGGACCTTCATTACCCACAAGATAATATAAAATAGAATAGTCAATTAACCTGCCGTCACTGATAGGCCCTGACAATCACTTTAGTGCTCTCACAAACACTGTCCATCCTCTTTTCAAGGCAAATAACAAGAAGTAAACCATTAAAAAAAGATGAACATTTTGCATTTAACATGGAAAATCAGCCTTCATTCAACTTGAATATGGCAATCCCATTTCCTATAATGGTGCTCTGTACAAAGGTAGAATCATTTGCTACTGAATCATGAATCTCCAAAGTATATATAGTATTAATAAAAAAAACTGGAAAAGCTTCTTATTACTGTATATTGGAAAAGAGAATATTTCTAAAAGGTAGTGAAAAAAAGAGAGGAGAGGAGAGGAGAGGAGAGGAGAGGAGAGGGGACAGAGAGAAAGAGTCCAGAAAAGGCAGGGTTTTTTTCTTGGTAGCTCAAACAGTAATCTCTAATTAGAATTCTTTTATTCATTCAGAGAGTTTTTATTTTCATTGATATTTTTCTATGAATTCAAGTACCTGAAAGAGAATGTACTATTTCATTTTTCATGCATCTCTGCTGTTGGAATTAACCCTTCAAGGAGCAAAGATGCTAATGGGGATTCCTGCATGCACTCAGAGCCAATTGTGCTACCTACTCCTTTAGATCAGCTTCAAATCAAATTGTAACAGGCAGGCAATTGCTCACTCCTAAGTGCTTATGTGGTTCTGTTCTTGTTTAGATCTTATGAGACTGCTAAAGCCATCACTTCAGGCTCACTGGTAAGAGCTATGTCAAATTATTTCGTAACAATTTGAGTTCTTGTATATCTATTATTTACCACTTCAGTGATTTAAAACACAGTGGAAATTTCAGTGTTTTTGCTGTTGAACTGAGTGAGATTGGCTGGAGAGGGAGGGATAAAGAAGAGTGTGAGCAAACAGTGCCACTATACTAGTTAAATGAGGCTGCTGGTTATTTTTGTGTTTGGACAAGTGTGCCACAACAGGTAGTATTCTTAGTGTGGTTTGCAGTCACTTCAATTATTTGTTCCTATTAATCCTTCTCGTATATATTAATCCTTTTCCTATGTATTCCTTCTCTTTTTGTGATTGCCTGTTCTGTAATACTTTCAAAGGACAAGTAATACATTTACAAGAGTGAAAACTTGAGCTCTTTACTGGTTTCCACATTTATGAAAGGACGACATGAGATGTCTATAGCTGTGCAAGTTAGAGAGGGAATTAGATCATGCAGTCCTCTCAGCCACTGCCCAGTACAAGACTTTCCTTCACTATAACCCTGTTCATTGTTAGATGTCTTAAAAGATGGAGCTTCTCCCTTCACTTCTACCATAGCCTCATCTTCTGTACTGAATGGATGTTGTCTCGAAAAGCCGCTCAGAGCCATAACCTGACGTTTTATGGAAGATATCTACCTTTCCATTACAGCTGTGCATAGCCTCAGGGTAGTGTTAGAGCAATCAGTGACTATTACACATAAATACCACTTTGTTAGAAGTGGTGCATGTGCTGTTAAAGTAGATAATTGGTGCCCTGCAATGCCCTTCCCTTGCACCTAGGTATATTCCTGGATATGCTGTAATAAGGCACTTCAGGAGGTATTCACACCATCTAACATCAGCTGGCCTATATAGGCAATGGCAAAAGGTAGGCGCCTAACTTAAGTGCTTCAGATTGCTCTCTGGAGAAGATGACTTTTTTCCATTAACTATGTAGGGTGTTTAGGTGGCTCATTTCAGTGCTTCAATTAGATACCTAAAGTCTGAAGATGTGAATACGCTACTTCGTCACTTTACTACCTTAGATCTCCTCTGGCTGTGCTATATATCATATTACTTGACAAATTTGGGCTTACAAGATGGTAATTACCAAGCTCTCTTCCTTTCTTTTCACCTAAATTGTACTTTTATAGCGGAGAGCTGGCACTTATTTCTCGTGAACTAAGTTGCCCTTCCCTATTGCTTCATTTCTGTTCTTCATACTCCTTCTGGATTTCTCAGCCTATAGTAATTGTTTCTATTTCCACTCAGACTGAGGTTTGTGCAATTTGCATAATAACTTCTCTTCGCTCCCAACCTCAAACCAACAGTGTTATGATCTATGAGATTTGAGGAAAGTCAAAAAGACAAATAATTCTTTACCTGCCAGAATATTAATATTGTGTCTCAAGAAGACTATTGTATATCATAAAACACTTTTTTTCTCCAGATCATGTAATTGTCATAAGAAGGCAATATTCTATGCTTAAACACATTTATCGCCTCTGTTACTTTCTCTTCACTATTAAATATTTTTATTATGTTGGCTAACTGAAAACTTATGATTTGTTACAGATCTTCCAGAGCTGCTGACAGAGCTAATTGTTAAATTGCCACTGATCTGTGCTCTGGGTAACTTTATTATCTGTCTTGATGTCACCTCCAATCCTTTTGCACAGAAGCTTTATAAGGCTTTAACATTCATTGAATTTGACCAAACAAATTGACCATCCTGTTACATGTGAGAACAAGATTTAGTAATTTGACTGTATCTTTTACCTGGGAAATTTCAAGCCAGCACATCAATTTTCAAAGGTCACTCACTTGCTCTATTTCATTTCACTTTCCTTTCCTCAATCTGTTTGCTTTCCAGTAAGTCATTCGTGTTGCTTTTCAGTCCACTCTGGGGTGACAGAGCTCATTACCTCTCCAGGACTCACGAGAAGAATACACTACATGATAGGTGTCGTGTAGTGAGCCAGAGCTGCTAATGATATTCATCTGCATTTGCACGTGCAATAAGGGATCTTGACAAAACAAAGCATTTCTGAAGGCCACCTACATTCTTCAGTCCTCAATAAATGCAGTCAGAAATAATGCTTCTCATGCAGACACAGGTAGAAACTTGACTGAGAAAAAGATGAGGATCCAAATAAATAATTATTTAGATGCAGCTGAAAGAATAAACCAAGAATTAATATGGCTGTGTTCCCCTAAAACACTTTTAAAGAGTGGGTTATACACTCTTTCTTTTCTTCAGTAAAGTTGCTGTTGTCTGGCTTCTTCCCCCACCTTCTGCTTTCTCCTAAACTCTTCAACAGATATTAAGTTTGTTATGTCAGCATGTTAGTCAATCCTATTGCAGCTTTTATCAAACTGGCAGACTGGCTCTGTGGTGTTTTTATGACATGGTTGCTCTGACAGATTGCTCCCACATGACACTGGAAAATACAGTGACTCAGAGGAGCAGGTGGGAGCATGCACTTCCAACCAGCGGATTTGATGGATGAAAAAATCTCACAGAAGCCTATGATAGTGAGAGGTTATAATGCTGTCTTCCAAACCCATTCACTTTCATCACACCTGTACTGAGAGACTGTGCAGACTCTCTCAAAACAAATTTGTCATACCAATTTCAGAGATAATTAGGAAAAGCAGAAAGCCTAGGTTTTTCTCTTATTTCATGTCTCATATATATGCACATATGCTCATATAGGAAGTTTCTTGATTAGAGTAATACTTCTTACAGTCCATTACCCCATCTTCTTCTGATAACGGCCACTATTAGATGTTTCAGAAGACATGCACAAAATGTGACAAAAAAATAGGTCTTTAAAGCTACTAGAGTAAGTTTATTGCAGCCTGCACTGTCTAAAGGCAGGTTTATGCCTTGAGGTCTGTGAGAATGCAATCAATGAAAAACTCTGTAAAAGTTTCCTGTTCTTGTTATTGTAGTTCTTGGTCATTTGCTAGCTATTGAAAAGTCATATTTAAGAGTCCTGCTAAAATCCAAAGTGCCAGCAGTAGCATACAGCAATTATCAATAGACTGATTGCTGTTTGTGTGAAAAAAAATGTTTTTGTCCAGCCACTTTATGCTTCTAGGCTTGTTGTCTGCTTTTCTGTCCTTGGGTTACTACCTCAGGTGAAAATAAACTCACCTCCTCTAAACTTCTTGTTATTGGTATATATATTTTTATATGAAGTTTCTAATTTCCTCCCTAAATAAAACAGCATCCAGCCTTCTTACTCCCTTTTGTTGTCACTATGTCTATATAGTTTCCCATCTCTTGTATTGACATTCCTTGTTTGCTGACAATGATTTTTGCAGCCTTTGGTCACAAATCATACTCATATGTACAGGTCGTAAATCTCCATATATACATATATAACACATGTTTATATAGTCACCATACTCAAACAGGAACCATTTCTATTGTTTCTGAGAAAAGGATGTGGCAGAATGGGAAGGAGCAAGTAAAAGGGAAGAGGATGAAACTAAGTGAACTTCTGTGGTGATCAGGGATAAAATGAGCAACAGAGGTGTTTCCAGCCTCCCTAGAGGCTGCAGAAAGCCCTGGAACCTCCTTACAGGTTACATCCACTTTGTTACCTGTGTGTTATTAGGAATCCCAAAGGCTGGAGCTGGTTTGCATTGCCATTACGTTCCACTTCAGTGAAATTTGGTATTAAATGTAGAAGGAATCCTGACCAAAAAAAAAAGTTATGTTCTTCCACAGTTGCCTTCCTTATTACTTTCACATCCATGCTATTTTTTATGTAGGAGTTTGGTACCTCAGAATTTAACATAAACATTTGGTTTGTGTGAAAATTATGTCTTTGCATTTCAGGTAGCTATAACATCAATAGTGGGTTTGTATATGTTACTGTTTAATCAGCTTTAGCATACAAGAATTCTAAGGTCATTCACATTACCTTCACTTCAGACCTCATATCTTTTGTAGTCATGAACTCAGAGTAATACAAAGCATATTGCATATTTCAGTTGAAAAAAACTATCCATTAGCAAATTCTCCTATTAATAGTTAAAGATTAGTTAGTATATCTTACACTTAGCTGCGTTTAGTTGTTAGAATTTAAACAAACTATATCAATATTATCAAGATCTTATGCTCTTTTATATTCTTGTATGTATACATACCACCTATTATCAGTTTTCCATCACATTTGGGCATCACAATTCTATCACAATTTGGGCAATTGAAAGGTTTGGCATGATCCCTGGGCCAAAATTTTCTGGACTAAACTTTCTGAAATCAGTTTGGTTACACTGAAGGGATTTCTACCCCTAATACAGAAATTTCTGCTGTTAAATGCACACGAGAAAATGTCAAATGTGTTTATTTCTAAATATTTGCACAAAGCACTGTATTAACTCTTTCAAAGGGAGAATTACACAAATGTCGGTGACCACTTTAAAATATTTAGACTTCTCTAATTGTAACCTGATAATGTGGTTCAGGTTTTGGTTTTTTTTGTTGTTTCCTTCTTCTCCTTCCCTCTTCAATGTCTGTCCTGGCAAATGCTAGAAAAAGAGATAAAAAAGCAGGTTTCCCATTACAGGACTTATGGCTTTGGGACTGCAAGGTGCACCAAGAGATAAGAATTCAGAATTAAAAAAGAGCATGATAAGACTCTCTAAGACCATTTCACTCTCTGAAACTAACTGTTATAGGAGACCTTTTCTAGGTGTGCATTTTATTTATCAGAGAGCTGTGGTCAGTGAAACAGTAGCAATTGGCTAGTGCAACTAGACTGGAACCAGCAAATAATACGTCTGCAAAGAGCTGCTCATTCCGAGTCAAACTCTAGTGAACAAACTGTTATAAGTACTCCTAAAATATGTGGACTGTGAGGGGAAGGAGAGAAGCAGAGCTTTTTAAATAGCAATGCTTTTTTAGAATTAGGAATACATTATGAAAGTTCAGCCGTACACAAAATTACATGTATGCGAAGTGTAGGCTAGTGTTATTACAATGCACCATTTTGTAAAATGTTTAAATATGGATCAGAATATGAATGTAAAAACCATGTACAATCTAGTCTGTTTCCTACACATATTCCAGAGCAAATAATGATGTGATTTGAGAGGCATAATGACAATATTGTGCCTATAATGCATTTGCCCAAAGGTACACTTGTGCATATGTTTTCTATTCATTTTTGTTCTCTATTGCACATTTCCCTCAACTTAATTATTCCATTGATTGTAATTAAGCTCCCTCTAAGCCTGTGAGTGTGGAGTGCATTTTCAAAATAAATATGAGCAAGCTGACTTGCATCTGAAGCTTTTCTAAACTCTCACAGCTCTATAAAATGCCTAACAGGCACTTTATCTGAGAACACAAACACATTTATTTTAGAGGCGTTCTATGACTATCCATTTTAAAAAGAGAGAGGGAAAATCTGCTGATTTTCAAACTGTGGAAATAAAACTATGGCAATTTTTTTTAATCCATTATTTTTATTATTTGTATTACATTAACACCTATTACAATGTGGTCATCCCTACAGAGATGAATATTCCTTTACTATATTTGCTGAACAAACATACATTAAGAAACACTCCCTGCACAGAAACAAGTCTTATACACAGATACGTTGGATGAACTGAAGAGAAAAGCAGAAAACATGACACTAACTAGATAGTAACAGAACTAACTCTGTAACTAGATATATTTTTTGCATAAAACAGTAGTCTCAGTTTGCCACCTGTCTAACCATCTCAACATTGCAACCTATTTCCGTAACTGGAAGAAATTATTTGGATTCTCAAATGTTCATATAACATTGATCTGCCTCAACTGCAATGTAGCACCTGATGGCTGTTTTTTTCTCACTCTGCCTCTTCCACTTCCCCAAAACCGCAAGCTGTCCCATAAGAACAAATGGTGGTGCAGTAGCATTATAATATAAACAATAAATGATACATCATGTACATATGCTTCTGAGATGAAGGTGCTGTGAGAAGCTTACATGAAGTCTATTTTCATCTCGTTTAATTACTGACCAATGAGATTGCATAATACCTCAGCATTACCATGACTATCAATAGTGCACTAATAATATGAGACTGTAACATGTTCAAAAACAGGATAATTTGAAATCCATAGGTATCTAAAGATTTCTGGTAACAACTGATGCCAGATTTGAGCCAAAACAAAGTAGAAAATATTTAAATAGAAACAGCTAGCAAAATCTCATGTATGCAGTAGGATATAGATTTGTATCCAGTACATAATCAGACGAAACATACAAATACAATATCAGATTGGAGCAGGATGAGGTCATTTGTTTACATTAAGACTTTTTGCATCTTCTTAATACATCCAAAATAGAATGGTTTTTAATTTATTTTTTTTTTTACAAATGAGTGATATTGGATGACTCTTAATAGATAGTTGTTGAAAACAGTAACCAAATATTTACAACACTGTATAAAATTTGAGCTAGAACATACCGGTGGGGGTTGACTTAGTCACTCTAAGTTCCCGCTGTATTGGGAAATACAGATTTTTTGATGGAAATTAAATCATCATGGTCACTGAATTTTTACAGAGATCCGTGTGTTGGGAGAACTAGAAAACTTATTCATGATAACTGTGTTGCTGCATGGGGATAAACTTGTGGATAGGAATAGGGGTGCTTCTGTGTCATGGTAAATCTAAGGTGTTTTATTTCTACACAGGCTTTGGTTAAGATGGAGCTAGCTTTCTTCTTAGCAGCCTGTACAGTGCTGTGGTTCAGATTTTGTTGCTAAACCAGTGCTGATAACGCACCAATGTTTTAGCTATTGAACAGTGCTTGTACATTGCTGATGCATTGTCTTTTTCCTGCTCTGCATCCCAACAAGTAGACTGGTGGTGGGCAAGAAGTTGAGAGGGTACAGAGCTGGGACAGCTGACCCAGACTGGGCAGAGGGATATTCCATATTATATGATATCGTGCTCAGAAATAAAAAGCTCAGGTAGATGAAGAAGGGCCTGGAAATGTGGGGCCAGAAGGTTGAGGGAGGTGATTCTGCCCCTCTGCTCCACTCTGGTGGAATACTCTGTCCAGCTCTGGAGCTGCCAACATAAGAACACGGACCTGTTAGAACAAGTCCAGAGAAGGACCATTAAGATGATTAGAGGGCTAGAACATCTCTCCTATGAAGACAGGCTGAGAGAGATGAGGTTGTTCAACCTGGAGAAGAGAAGCCTCTGGGAAGATATCATAGTGGCCTTTCAGTACTTAAAGGGGGCCTGCAGGTGAGATGGGGAGGGACTCTTCATCAGAGGGTGTAGTGATAGAACAAGGGGTAATGGTTTTAAAATTAAAGAGGGTCGATTTAAATTAGATAGATATTAGAAAGAAATTCTTTAGTGTGAGGGTGGTGAGACACTGAAACAGGTTGCCTAGAGAAGTTGTAGAAGTGTTCAAGGCCCGGTTGGACGGGACTTTGAGCAACATGGTCTAATAGAAGGTGTCCCTGCCCGTGACAGTGGGGGCTCGAACTAGATGATCTTCAAGGTCCTTTCCAACTTCTATGATTCTATGTCTTTCAGGACGGCCACTTCTCAGAGACTGGCTGGACATTGGTCTTGTGGGAGCTGGTGAATGACTTCTTTGCATCACCTTGGTTTTTTGCTCTTTCCTTTACCCATGGAAGTGCTTTTATCTTAAACCACAAGCTTTCTCACTTTTGTTCTACCTGTCCTTTCCCCTGTCCCCTTGCACCTGCTATGGATGTGCCATGCTTTCTAACTTTTATTTGGACAATTACTTCAACAATCTCAACTGGTCCACCTTGGCAACTACTGTTATGATACCATGGTAGCCAGGAGCGATAAGACTCTCTTCAAGGATATTCACAGCAGTAGGGCAAGATACTGTTCCAAATAACACCAGTGTTGAAGTTCCTGTTTGCTTCAGTTCTCAACAGGTTTCAGTCACAAGATAGAAGTGGATCATGTCATGAACTCTGAGAAACATTGGAGAGAGCCAAGAGTGAATAGTAAGAAGGTAGACTATGAAATCTGTGTCTTTGTGCAAATCTATCTGCAATTATTTTACAGTTTTTGTCCAGAGAACTGATTAAAATGTTGAATAGGATTCAACCACAAACAGGATCTCTGCAGACTTTTTAATAGACTGTCCTCTGACTATGCAGGATTTATCATTTTACCGCTGTTTAATCTCTTCAACGTGGACAACACTGATTTTGTACAGTAGTAATTTTCATTATATTTAATTAAATCAAATATTTTACAACAGCAAGTTTTTTATGTCAGTACAGTTACTTTCATCAAAATGAGCTCATCAAAATCAATACCAAGTTTTCTTTAAAAGACCTAATTTCATTAAAATAATGTTCCCTGGTGTTAAATAGATTAACCTCCTTTAATTCTTTATTGATCATATCAACATCAACTCTTTTATGATTTTTCCAGTGGCAATTGTATGTTGACCATTTTAACACTTCCCAGGGAATGCCATTTTCCATGGTTTTCAATTATTGATGAGTAATTATTTGTGTCCTGGAACATTTTGTCTTCCAATATTTGTCCCAAATCAATATTGGGACTTTAAGAACTCTGCTAACTTTTTCAAATAAATTCAGACACAAGTTGTCTGAATTCCTGAGAATATGATCTTTAAATATGATAGCTGTGGCCTGATGTTATTCTTAACCATGGGCAGAAGAAAAAAATATTTCATTATCATCATTTCTCAGATACAAGCATAAAATGGATAAGTCTGTTAAATATAAGACATATAAATCTATTTTCTAAGGATATTTCTAAGTTTTTCCAGTAGATTTCCTACCTTGCTTCCTCAAAAAAACTGTAGAGAAGTAGCTGGTGAATATTTCAGACTTTCTTCCATTGTGACATAAAATTTAACATCTTTTTCCTGGACTCAAACCTCTATAAGAGATTTCATGCTGTCCTGATACATTTAAACATTCCTTCTCACTGTATTTGTGAAGAACCAGTGAGAAGGGTACAAGGGTAGGAAACCCTTCAAATTTTTAAAGATAAATGCCTGAAGGCCAACTGATGGCATCTTGTTATTATGAGCCCTGTCCATGTCACTGCTCCTTCCTCTGCTTCTTCATCAGATCCCATCCTCACCATTTACATCCTCGCCATTGCATCATAAGGCTTTGATGTTGACCTTTTCTCATCCGTTGTCTGCATTGTAACCTACTGATTTATTCCCATTGTCTTCAAAATTTCACTGCCTTCCTTTTAAAAACAATTCAATTATTTCTTTCACCTTTTTTGTTAAGCTTGATTATTTTTAGTCAAAGATGGCTCTTTGTGATTGCCGAATTGTGCTCTGGGGCAAAGGTTCATCATTTACTGCTTCTGCATGTAATGTCCAATTAGCATTCATATGAGCATATCTAATTTTTTTTCTTCCCTGATTTTGCTTATTCTTTTCAGTTTGTAAAATTGACAATTCAAAAGAATATGAGTATTATTTGTGAGAACTAATATTCTATATAGCTATAGCAAAAAAAGGTGGATCTTGACTGTTCATATGTGCTATCAGATTTTAGTGTAAAGATTAAGTCTTCCTTATAGATCTACTATAGTATTAGTCTAGGCTTGTTTCAACAGTTTGTCCATGAGAAATTTATTGATTTCAGTCCTTAGAAATTCAATTTTTTTTCTAATAAATGCAAAATGAAACCTATAGGTAAAGCTTTTTTTGGATCAAATTCTCCTCTCCCACATCAAACTCTCCTATGATCAAGCAACTTTTCTCCACAGATGTCATAAAAATTGCTGAAAATTCTTTTTATTCCCTCTAACATATTAATTTGTTATTCCCTTTAAAATATTAATTTGTTCTCTAAAGCTAATTTTAATCAATATGCCCTTCTGTGTTTTACCAGTTTTAACACTAATCCGTACATTTTCTGCTTTCTGTCCTTTTAAACTTTCAGTTACTTTGACATAGAGAATATCTTTACTTCAGAGTTTCTCCTGCCCACATTTTCATTCTTTTCCAAGATGTCTCCTGTGATGTTAACATGCAAGTAATGTGAAACATCCTTTCACATTTCAGTAATAGAAGCAGATATTGTTTCATAAATGAATACGTCTTATTTCTCTTGTTTATTATCAGGACTCCTAGCTAGTACTGCTACAGAGACCACTGAGAAACACCTTCTTTCTCCATATCCTGGTACCTACATCCTTTATATTAACTTATTTTATAGACCTGTGAGCAAAGGATGCATGTTATTTCACAGTTCTTTGAAAGTCACAGCAAGCTGTCTTAAAATGAATTTTGTTTTGATGGGAATTGTATTAGATTAAAACCTTCAATATTGTCAGATACCTTAAAAAAAAAGAAGTGAAAATGACCACATTCATTTATTTTTTTGCAACAAAAAGTCATGATGGTCATAATATTAATCACTTAAGTTACTATAATTCATTACAGTTACAGCGATCCAATTGCTAATCTGGAATAGCTATTACATTTTCAACATTCATGAACAATGATGTAGATGTTGATTCCATAATTATTAACCCTGCAGAAAAACTAAACCCTCTCAGGAATTGGGAATGTTTCTTTCAGTTGCAAATTAAGGGAGAAACAGTATAGCAACAACAGTTTTTACAATTCAGAAGTTAAATACTTGAATACTCTAGAAGGAAGAAGTGATCAAATCAGAATGTAAGTGAGCTGTGACAAGTCTTCCAGATTCAGTGTATGTCTCCCAGTGAATCACTAACATCTTTTTTTCAACTGCATTAAAAATTATTTTTTAAGATATTTTAAAGGTTTTGCATGGTAGGTCTTCACAAGATTGAGAACCTGGACAGGTCCAAGTGATATTAATCTATTTGAATATAGGCTCGTGAATTATTTAAATGCACAGCTTTAATAGTATGTGTTTAAGTTGTTTATCTCCTTCTGAACTAGAGAAACAAATCCTATAATCTGACAGTGTATTATTTTTAGAAGTATTTTGTTTTATCAGTTTCAATCTTGCTGCCCGTCAGCTTTCCCTGTTTATTTATAAAGGGGAGGGCATAGAAAATGCTGACCTAAATGCTAAAAAACCACATACAAAAAATAAAGAAAGACCTGAGGAGGAGGTGGATATTTAGGGTAAGTCTTCCCTTACTTGAACCCTTCCTGTCATCATAAAAGACAACCTAACAGGTCTGTCAACAATGTATATTTCATAGCAAAATAAAATGAAGAAGAAGGAATTAAGAAAAACACATCCTACCTACCTTTAGGATCAATCAAAATATCAAGGAGATTCACCTGGAATACTGAATATGTTTCCAAAGTCAATTATCTCTGATAGTGTCTAAAATATTGTTATAAGTATGGGTTTCTAAGAAGTAGAATGTTATGGTCTGCACTTAGCACTGAATTTCCAGAGGATATTTGGCTTATATTCACCCAACTTGCAGTATAGCCAGAGAATTTCATACCTGTCCACATCCATCTACTTGTACATCTTCCCTTTATAGATAGGAACACAAAGGAAACTCTCCGAGTTTATGAAGACTCAGAAATTGTAAACAGAAAATAGTCCTGGACAGGCTCTGGCATTTCCTCTATGTATCATCCTAAATAAACACTTCTTTATTAACTTGGGGTGATTTCCAATACCTCAGACTCAAACACTGCTTAGAGATGGAGAGTTGAGGGAAAAAAAAAAAGGAGGAAAAATAAAAAAGGTGCTTGGAAAAAAAAAATATGGTTGGATTGCCACGAAGTCAAGGTTTGATAACCAAATTGCCTTTCAGTCTTCCATTGACATATCTCTCAATTCTAATAATGTAGGATATAAATTTCTACAAAATTAAGCACAGGACATCTCCTACAGGGCTTTGCAAAATGTTCTTATGATGTGTGGGAGGCAAAACGTTGCTTTGTCTTTTCAGAACACTCTTCAGTGCACTTGTAATAACATTGATTTAAGGACTGTTGTTGTGTACAAGTTCTCACAGGTGACCCAAGGCAGCCAAGAATGGTTCACTTCCAGGAAGAGAAACCACCTTCTGTGGAGCTGAGCAACCCACAGAGGGTTATGAACAAGTAATTCATCAAGAAGTTCTTCCACTTCTAGGCAGAAGAGGAGATGGGAACAAAATGTGAAAGATGATGATATTGTGGTTAATTTAATATTTGGAAATGATTGAGAGCTGCACTCTTGAATTCATTTGCCCTACTGAACTCCTAGCAAACTCAATGGAAACACGGGGAGGAAGAGTTTTCACAAATTGCATTTCAAGCGTTAGAAAGTTTAATCTAAATGAACAGGGACTGTTATTCCCTTTCCTTTTACGCTTAACTCTTCAGTGATGTCCTTAATAATGAGGGTAGAAACCATTCACACCCATTCACAAAGGTATATTTATTTTCATCCTGTTTAAATGTAGACCTCCAACAAATATTCATACAGCTCTAAAGATGCATCCTTCTGTCATTTAGACACTTTTATACAAGTGTAACTCAGCTTACTACACAGGAGTTATTACCTATTTATATATGTATAAATGAGATAAAAGTCAGGGCCATATTTTTCTACAATGGCATGCAATGTTCTGTGTTTGTGAACAGGAGACTGAAAAAATGAGAGCAAACATTTCTCATTTTAAAGTATGCTGAATCCTATGCTTCTTAGATGTTAAAGCATATTTACATGGACAAATATACATTCAGGTAACATACTATATGAGTCAGAAAACAGCTGTAAAAATAGCATCTTGTATTGAATTCTGTCTCTTATATAGAGAGAGGAGGTTTAATCTTACTGGAAGAATTTCTATTATTTTAAAACCTTGCAAAATTAGTGTCATGCTTCTCTTATACCAGATATGAGTGAAGTTGAACACGAAACGTACTGCTTTAGAGGAAACAAGCATCAATATCCACTAGTTATAAATTCAAATTAATTACTATAATGAGCTGGTTAATATCCAGGTTTAGAAGCAGAGCAGTTTACATAAAGGCTCTCTTTTCAGTTCTTTGTTCTCAAAAGCATATGACAAAAAAAGATAAAAGTCTAGTTTTCTGGAGAAGTTTTGTGGTCTAACAGATTCATAGTAAAGAAGCAGGGTTTTCATTGCTAGCTCAGCTGCTATCCTCCTAATATTGGGCAATTCAACATCCTGTTTTTTTTTTTTTTTTCCAGCTAAAAACCTTCACTGTTATATCTATATAAATTTTAAATTTAACATAGTAGGGCTTGTCATTTGCTGGCCCATCAATGGTCTCAGCTCAGCTGCTGTAGTAACAGTAGTAACTGTAATAGCAATTGGAGTCACTCAAATATAATTCCAGTGTTACAATCTACTTCAGTGCAGTCAATATCATTTGTCCAAATAAATGAATCTTCAGGTTTGAAGCATTTCTAATTTTTCATGCACACTGCCATTAATTTGTTATGCAGGAGAATCAGAATGAGGGAATGAGCTGTGTTGCTGGCTTTTATATGATTTGGCTTTTATTACAGCAACAGTGACTGATAGAATTATTCCCTTATCTACAAAAACATGAGCAGATTTAAGCAATTTTAATATCTACAGCTAAATCCAGGCAGATAGTTCAAGAGTCGAGTTCAAACTTTCTCACACAACTCTAGTAATGCAAAGGTTTAGAACACCCCTTCACTGTCAACAGCAACCATTAAGGCAAAATATAATGTTTAAATTGCATTTAAATATTACACATGAGAAGAACAAGCTTTCCTGACCAATGTATGTCACCCAAGGTAATACATTACTGGAAATTTGAGCTAGTCTTTTGTTTCTGCTCTTGCTGCTTTGTATTATCCTGCCACTGTAAACCAGTTTACCTGTTTACTCCAGCCCATACTCTATCTTGACCCCCTTCACACACCCCTGGAGATTGCACCAAGTCTCACGAGTCCTTGGAAAGAGGAATCACCTGTAATTGTGCTCTCCATAGAGTGGCAACATTACAGTACTTTTCCAGTGGTGTAAGAAAAACTCCATAAAGCCCTCTAAGAACCTTCCTGAGTTCACCTACATTTGAGTTCTCATCTTTCCTTAGTTAGTGTTAAATTTGTCTTCCTTAAAAAACTTCCTTCCTTCTTTCCTTCTATAATCCCATTACTTCATATTCTGTAGCATAAAATCAGCTTTCTAACTGCTTACATGATGTCTGCAATAGCTCCATTTATCGTTACTCACAGCTCCAGACAACACCATGAACATAGCAGCATTTACATAATCGTAGCTTACACATTGCAGAAACAAATATTAAATAAACTATGTTTTAAATAATTCTGGGGAAGATTAATTGGATCAGAAAAAAAAGGCCAAAATTCAGATTAGACATTTGAGAGAAGTGGAAAAGAGTCATTTTTTTATCAGTTTCGGATGTAATGCTCAAGAATTCTACAGAAAGTAATAAAATACATTTATCAACTTGCCAGTCTGGATGCTCCCAACATTTTCAGATATTTTTTCCATCTGTGGTCTGAAGACTTTTATTGTACTTTGGAAACAATTTTGCAGTATGAAATCTAACTATGAAATATAAGACAGAACTTTTTAATGCATATATTAGCTATACAAGGTAATTGCAATTTTTTCTGTTTTTTTCAGATAATAATTAAATGCCTTTGTTAGTATTATCCTAATAACTAATAACCTATATTGCTGTTGTTATATACATTGTGGTTCTCTTAAGCTTCTTTTGTGCTATTTGTATGCAAACTCAAACACAAATTTATACAAAACTGTATAAATTACAATTGTTTTTAATTGAGAACCCTATCAGCTAAAGACATTATAGTTTCAGCTGTGTCTAGCAAGAGGTGAGAGCTATCTTAACTCATTTTAGGTATTCAGTAGGTACATACTCAGTAGCTGTCTAGATCAAACCTTGTGTAGCTGCATCTCTAATTAATAGTGAGAGAGAAATAAATAAATCTTGGCTTATATTCTCTAAGAAATCTCTACTAGTGCTTATTATAAGTATGACTGATAACTTTGCTGGAATATATATGTATATATCCTACTAACTAAAGTTTTCTCCTCCCCACTCTTTCACAGATATATAAATAGTTCTTTTTGATTAAATCAAAGGGTGAATATTTCATACTAAATTAGTATTTTTTTATATATATCACTTCTTGGTGATCTATATCTTCCCTTTATTGATATTTCTAGATAAAAAAATCCTCTAATCTCAGTATAGTTACTAAACATCAGTGCTTTCAATAATTTTACATATTTTTGTTAACCGAGTAAGATTTCAAATCTCCCTCATTATTATATCTCTTTATGTCTTATATATCCTTCATCATACATAGCTGCCTGACAGTCATATTTAAGAAAAAATAGTCAAAGCATTAGTAGAAATTTTAAGATAAATATTCTTATATTTTACTTCACTGCTTCTGTGGCAACAATAGCGTCTGGTTTACAAGTTTGGGTTTTTTCAGGTCACCTATATGAACATTAGCTAGCATATTGTTTGAGTATTCTTTAGCTTTTTCATCAATGCCTTTTATCTAGTCCTTTGCCAAAGAACAAGGAAAGAGGCAGACAGTGTGTTTAAAACTTGAGAAAGGGAAAATATCCCTTCAAAGTCATTGTCTCTTAGTAGAGATACGTTGCACTACAAAGTAGATCTATTTTCTAAATGAAGGGACTGTCACTTTTATCAGAAAAGGCACTGTTACAAGACAAAGTTTGCATGAGACATTATTTGAAGTTGGGAGAAATAATACTTTTGCAGGTCCTAGTGAAGCTTTAGCTATTGGTCAGTGTTGATTTTGTCACTGAATATTGTTCATTAAAAAATAATCAAAAAAGAAGTGCAAAATTTTCCTTTTAATACATTGCATAATTGCACACATTAATGTAACTTCTGCTTTGAGGGAGAACATCTAGCCACTCTGCATTCATAGACTGTCAAAATGCACAGTAATACCCTACATTTTCTCCATTCACTTACTAATGGACATCTGCTTTGTTGGAACTGAAGGTTATTAAAATAAGCGAATCAATGCTCCCGGTAGCTTGGCATTTAGCATCAAGACACTTCTATCTTAAAACAAGAAGAGGGTTAGATTATGCCACATTTTGGAATGGGGAGGGGGAGCGGGGGGAAGAGAGAAGGGGGATTAAAAAAAAACAAACAAAAAAAACCCCAACAAAACCCACATAAAATCAACTCTTATTCTGTCTCAAGCCAAGGAAATGATCAGAAATTATCTGAAAAGCAAGTAGACATTTAAAAAACCCATTGCCTGAACACTGCCTGACTGATATTTTAAAATACTTTCTGAAAACATATGAGATTCAGTGCTGTTCATATATATTACTAAATTTTATTATTTGGTCTTCCTAATGTAGTGAGACATCAGTAAACTGCACCTGTGGATGTTTCAGAGCATTGTGACTGTCATGCTATCTTATGCAGAAAGCATAAAACAGAGATACTTCTCTGTTGGCCCTGACACAAATAGGAAAGCGGTCTTCATAACTAAAGTATGCCAATATATAAAATGATAGCAAAATTCTATCAATTGACAGGAACAGGATTTTTTGAAGTATAATCTGCACATCTGCTAGCATCCTTTAAAATAAATGCTGGCTTTTATTAGTAAGAGAAAGAAAGTGCTCACATAAAAGGATGAAGAGAGTGTGAGGGGGGAATCAGTAAAAATTAGCTTTCAGTTTTCTGACTGCAGTTGGTAATACCTATATTTCTTCTTGGGTAGGATCTAGGAACACTAATAAGAATTATATCCTAATATGGACAAGTCACTGTACAAATACTGAGGTATAGTCCTGAGGTAAATTCCTCATGGTTATGTCATAGGTGTGAGAAGATCAAGGAGAGAGGTGGATACAAAATTGGCCCCTTTGATATGCAATGAAGATTTCTTATAGTTGTAATTAATGGTAATTATATTCTTACTGTGATTTAATTAAAGCTGAATGGAATTTTAGTCATGAGAAATTTCACCATCATCATGTTTTACCCCTACACATCCACTGAACAGACAGGAAGCTTAACTTTGCCATTGAAAGTCTCCTATAAACTACACAGAAAAGATTCAAAATGTTATTTTTAAATATAGTCCGTCTAAGAACACTCAAAGAAACTGGACATGTTTGTAGAGGATCCTTTTGGGATGGGATGACACAGAGACAACTTCTGGGAGTGTTGCTCCAAAACTGCAAAAGACCACTCAATACTTACTCAGTTTTGCACATTCTTTCCCCGACTCTGTCAGTGCTGGAGAAAGGATACTGACATTTTTTCTGATGTGAAATAGCTGTTTTCATCTTCTCATGTGATAGTTGTTCTTTAGCAGAAAAACGTGAATTATAATATCTTTTCCGAAGAGCTCAATATTAAAGGACAGATAAATTTTCTAAAAGTGTGTAAGTACTCTTGAGTAGGTTCAAAAATAAATGTATAGATCATTTCACTTCTGGATATAACATGCAAAAAAGTAATTCACCAGTATATTAATGGACCTTTCCTCTGAGAATTAAAATTCTTTACAATTTCTCCTTAATTAGTCCTCACATCTAACCTAAATCTGATTCATAGTTTTTTTGTGGTTCATATGGAAACTTGAATATAAACAGAAAATTTCTCATGAAGATTTCTTTGTATCAAAAAGACATTTCCATCAACATAGATTTAATGTTGGTCTACACCCATCAATCACAAACAGCTGTATTGAACCCATTCAAAATAAACTCTGCAAGCAAATGGTTTAGTAAGATCTTACATTCCTCAATTTAGTAACAAAATTCAAGGGGAAAATTACAATGAAATTCTGGACCTTGAGTGTGTGCTTCATCACCATCTATAGTCATTAGAAGTCACAATTTTGTCCTTTAAAGTCATAGAAAATTTGACCTTAAAGAAAAATAACCTAAGGGAGAAATGTGAATCAGAAGGATCCTCTCAAAGGCATTCTGAATGTGTAATAGAAAAGACATAACCCAAAAACAGTCACAGAAGACAAAGGAGAACATAATTTTAGACTAAGATCATAGTGAACTTTTTTGAGCATAATTGATTTTTCAGGAATGTTAGGCAGGAGGAAGAAGACTTTAAAAAGAGGTTTTCATTACACAGAAGACTAATTCATGAGAGAAATTCAAGGCAGTTAGTCTAAATACCTTCAGTGGCAGGCAGTAAAAAGTGTGAATGAGACATCATCAGTTGTGATACATTGTAAACCACATAAATATGGAATGAGAAATTTATCTCACCTAATTTTGGTATCTTAAAATTAGTTACCAAGTCTAAGTCACCTGGCTTCAAGAGAGTGACTCTCTCTAGGTGGGTGTTTCCAAAGACTGCAGTGATTTATGCTCTTGAAGGGGTCCAGCACTCTTCACAGAGCCTAAACTCAGCATTTTACTTTTAATAGAGTTATATTTAAGTGAGGAGCTAAAGAGCAATGCAGTAAAAGAAGACACAATAATCAGATAAGGAACAAAGTATTGTTGGTTACTTCAAGGCCAGCTACTGTTGGTCTCTCCTACTGTGAAAAGTGACATTTCAAAGACCATTCAGCTTTTTCAGGCCTATCCAGCCTACCAACCAGGCAGACTGCTCTAGAGCCTGCTTCTCCCATCAAGAAAGAACCCCAAATATCTCAGTCCTTTTTAAACACTGGCTTATCTCAAGATTCTGTTTGCAATCTAAATGTCCTTTATTCAAGTCCTCAGGAAGGATCAAGCAAAAAAAGTCTTCAGAGAACTCTCAGTTGCAAATCTGTTCAGTAGCCCAATTCCAGAGATCCCAAAAGATGAGAACTTTCAATCTTAACACAGTTCTGGCTTTAGTTATCATCTGTCTTTTAGTTATCATCAATCTGCTGTGCATTTAATTAACTATATGCTAAAAAAGTTTGAATCAAATCATTGCTATGTACCAGTTCACCGATAAGGCATGTAAAGTGTGCACATTTACATCCTAAAGCGACACTACCCCAGTTGCAGACTTTCACTAGCTTCATGGTGTATTGCAGACATCCTGCTTATTAGGCTGTTGTCCAGCTGTTTAGCAGTCGTATTTTAAGCAATCCAGCCCTGCATTTGAACAGCCACAGTAAGGCAGTTTTCTGCTTTTCAAGTACATGTACTGTTGTTTCAGCAACTATTTATAACAAAGATATCTGAGTACATTACTGTGTACAGTAAAAAACACACCAAGTGAACAGTTCTTTGAGCAAATAGTGAAGATGAACCAATAAATCAAGTCAAAAGAATTCAGAAAATGAAATACACGATTTTTAGTCTGTACAAGTCATCAGCTTTGGTGCAGAAGTCAACACATAGAAAAGGAACCTGAAATGTGGACTTCAAAATCAGAGAAGGGATATACAGAAAGAAAATACTCCTGGAAGAGCACAACTATAGCAGAATTGAAGAGACGTGTCAAATGTAAATCAATGCACAAATCATGAGAAATAATAAGTAGGAAGAGAAGAGAGGTTCTGAAATAGACTAGGGAGATTTGATCCTAATAGTCAATGTCAATATGTGATTGTGGGTCTAAAAATTATTTTAAAGACCAATGAAAAGACATACTTTTATATGATTGTTTCCAGGGCATTAAATCGGAAATATATTTTATTTACTATAGGTTTGGAGAATTACTATATTAGTTCTTTAAGCTTCGTGTCATAACAGAAGCCCTCAATATACCTTTTCCTTTATGCATATCACATATGGAAGAAGTGATTTCAATTACGATACCTGTTCAGTGTGAGTACTTAAGCCAAAATAAGGCTTGTTCTAGCCAACAGCTGAGCTAAGATTTATGCAATATAAGCAATTGACAAGGTCTCTGGAATATCCTTTATAAATTAGAAGTAATCAATACAATCTATTGTACAGCATTAAAAAACCCCAACTTTTCAGCAAAAGCACAGAAGGATGGTAGTGAGTCTAACAATATCAAGCAAGAAAAATTAGTGTATCACAAAGCTACCTGTTTTTCTCATTCCTTAATATTTCTAATTTCAGGTGTTACTAACATAAAAGAAGGGGAACAATCTCTTTAAACAATTTCCTATGCTTTTATCAGTTTTCCTGCAGCTGAAACAGCTTTGGAGGGAGCAGCTGGGTCTGCCAGGACTTATTTTAAACAAGGGATGAAGAAGTAATTGTTTGTTTTGGTCTGCTCACCTGGGTCTTTTGAACTGGAAAAGACTGAGGGAAATTTTGCGGGAAAGGAAGAAGAACTAGTGTGACTATTCTATCCAAAAAAAAAAAAAAAAGCCCAAACCAAAAGGAATTTTGTTGATGAGCTGGATAGGCTTTCCTCCTCATTGCAGTATAGAAAAGAGAAGTCAATAGTTGGTTACAAAAAGGCAATAAAATGGGAACAGAGGAGAAAAAAAATCCCTTTTTATGGAAAAAAGATTTTTTTCCCAATCATTTGGTTTTAAATTAGGTTGTAAATTATTTGCTCTTATTATGTGTTTATATAATGTTTTCTTCTTTAAATGTACTAGAATACTAGGTTTTACCTAGAAAAAACTTGACATATTCATCTCAAAAAAGGCTTTTCATATACTTATGTTTCTTTTTGTGAGATTTTAAGATGGCTAATTGCCAAAAGCTGTCAGAGATCAAAGGTGAAAAAAATGCCCACTATTTGAGAATGTGGTCAATAATTTTCTGAAGGAACAATTTTAAATTATTGGTTTAGTGGAATCCAAAAAACCCAAAGAAATATTATTATTCTAGCAAAAGAATCACAGAGAAAAATATGAACCATTTAAAATAGCTGAGTCACTGAATTTGAAATATTTCATTTAGAACTTCTTTTAGTTTTTCTTTTCTTTCTAAATTAGAAAAGAACAAACTATAATAAAAGCCAAAATCAAACCACTTATATTTTATTAAAATAATCCTCTTATATTGACCCAGGCTGAATTATCTGAGAATATTTGGTTTCATAAGAAACTTCGGGTAAAGTTATTTCTTATGATGTAAAAGTAAAAGGAATACCAGAGTGAAAATTAGCTGTGTGCTGGGAACTCAGTTACAATCAGTTCTGCTGCTTACCTTGTTTCTTCTCCATCTGGCTGTGCCCTTGATTAGCCCCAAATTAAAAGCTGTCTCTCACTGTAACCTACTAGACAATCCTTCTAATATTCCAGCTCTGGATAAAGGATTAACACTTTCTGGAAGTAGGCCTTCAAGGTTCTCTTCTACAGTCCATGGACTACCATTTCTTATTCTGCCAGAAGAGAGAAGTATTTATGTCTTACTTCAATTCTCTGAGAAGACAATAATGGCAAGTGTTCTTTTCTGACAAAAATACCAATATCCAAATGTTTTGGCTAGTCATTTCCTTCATGAAAATGTGATTTGATTCAGGTCCCAGCACAGAAACACTTCTGGGAAGTGTCTGGTTTAGTTAAACAAAATAGGAGGTGGATGATGTTCTTGCTGAGTGTTTGTATAGAGATTGAGAAGCAGAAAAGAGATAAATGATCCTATTGTTAGTCATCCTTTGTCCCTAAAGGCATTCACTATATGGATGCATTCAAAATATCTTGAGGTCCACTGGTAGTATATGGATGAGAGTTAGTGGTAGTTGCTCTCTGGCATATTTACAACACATCTTTGTTTTAGCAAAGCTGTGTTTGTTCCTTTTTGTAGCTATTGTTATGAATAGCTTGAATACTGTAGTCGCTGCAAATAGTATAAGGTGATGCTCCCACTGTCTTGTGTGTACTGGATTTGCTTGGGTCCATGTTCTTAACTGACCTGTTGTGCACCTAGCTGTTGTTTGGTTGATTAACTATGCTTATTATGCAAATGAGAAGCAAGGTTGAGAGAAGTCTAGAAAATCAGAAAACAGCAATGTACAAAATACCATAGAAAAAAACCAGCACAGAAATAAAATAAGGCTCCAGAATCTGGCAATTCCAAAACAAGAAGCTGACTGCAAAGAGAAGCTAAAATACCAGGACCTGGATGGTCCTGGTGGACACCAAGTTGAACACGAGCCAGCAATGTGCCCAAAGAAAACTAATGGTACTGCCAGCAGGCAGAGAGAGGTGATCTTTCCCCTCTACTCAGCACTGGTGAGGCCACACCAAAAATGTACTGGAAAATTCTTAAAAGAAAGAAGTATAAAATGAAATTTGAAACAATTTTCAAAAATAATATCTTTCCTTCCCAACTTTTTTGGTAAGCTGTTAATTATTCTTTGCAGCCCAGAAGCCACATACATTTTAAGCATTTAAGCATGAAATGGTACAGATGCCTCTTTGCTTTTCTAATAATATAAATAACTTTAAAAACCCATCTATGTATCCCAGGGACCTTCTCAATTTTTTGAACATTCAGAACAAATCAGTTTTGACGTATGTTTGAAGAATGGGCAAAGGTTAGGGCTTGTTCCTATTTCATCTGAGTTAGTTTGACCATGATGATTTGGAAGAAACTCATTCGTTCCCATGGCAATGCAGTGAATTCGGTAAAACTGTGCTTCTGTCATTGCAAATGAAGCATTTTTTTTAATGAAAATATACAAGCTGAAGGAAAATATCAGGTAACAGACAAACCTAAGGTCCTTGAAGATAAATAATTAATTTCAAAGGGATTTGCAAGTAATTCATAATCCAAAAATAGGTCAATAGAAATTTGAGAGCAGTCCAGTATGAAAAAGTGCAGAGGAACTCAAGGCAGGAATTCTAAATAAAATAAATTTGGGACAGATTCTGCTATGTGGCCTCCTTCTAGGTATCACAAAAGGTTCTTAAAGCCAACCCGAAATAGGTACTGAAGAAATAGTAAGTAACTTCCTTGCATCTCAAACTCCACAAGGGAGAAGAGCATTCCCCAAAGATCACCTTGGTAGGGCTTTAGAGACAGAAGGAATTAATGTAACCTTAATCCAACCCTGAAAGGATGTTTTCAGAAAAGCTCAAGCTGTTCCTTACAAAATTCCTTTTCATTTCAGCTACAGTTGCCATGAATCTTCAAACTTACTATTCATTACTGTTACAACAGTAATGAGTCTAGTTCTCTATTGTTTCCTTATTCATCACCCCCCAGAAAAAAAGATAAATAAACAAATTCTAAATTGTCACAAATCACACGCAACTAATAAGTTCAAAACTTAATTATGAAGATTAACAACTACTTTGCTCTCAAGAGGCTCCGCCTGGAGCACTGTGTGCAGCTCTGGAGCTCCCAACATAAGAAGGACATGGGCCTGTTGGGAGTGAGTCCAAAGGAGAGCCACAAAGATGATCAGAGGGATAGAACACCTCTTCTATAAATACAGGCTGAGAGAGTTGGGGTTGTTCAGTCTGGAGAAGTGAATACTCCAGGAAAACCTTACAGCAGCCTTCCAGTACCTGAAGGAAGCCTATATGAAAGCTGGAGAGAGACTTTTTTCAAGGGCACATAGTGATAGGATGCGGGTTAATGGCTTCAAACTGGAAGAAGGTTGATTTAGATCATATATTAGGAAAAAACTTTTTACTGCAAGGTTGATGAAACACTGGAACGGGTTGCCCAGAGAAGTTGTGGATACCCAATCCCTGGAAGTGCTTAAGGCCAGGTTGGATTGGGCTTTGAGCAACCTGGTCTAGTTGGAAGAGGGGGTTGGAATGAGATGATATTTAAAGTCCCTCCCAACCTAAACCATTCTATGGTTCTGTGATTCTATGACACGTGCTGTAATGGTATTCTAGTCTGCCTCTGCAACATAAGTAGTCTATTTTGCATGATCTCTTTGTCTTTAATATCATCCTTAAAAGAAAATTTCTGCCGTTTTCAGTCCATATGCATTGCCTCAAATTGTTCTCTGAAAATTAGGAAACAAAACTGTTAAATAGAAATGCTGTTGCCATTTCTCAGTTCTATTTTGGACCTTAATTGAATCATCGTTCTAATTTCAACTTTCATTAGTACTATTTATTTGTGTTCTAGTCAGTCATCAGGGTCATTATTAGACCATCAGGATTTTAGTATGCTAAACATAGGCACACGATGGGAAGACAGCCTTCAAGTCAAATAAATTATGATCTAGATGATTCCTGCTCTCAGAGTCACACTCTGATTTTAATTTTAGTGGTGAAAAAGAGGTAAAAATGGGAAAATCATTAGTTTTATTTTTGGGTTGGGATGTGAGATGTAGGTGAGTTCTCTGTTGTTCAAATCAGAAGTAAGATAATCTATATAATCCTCTTGAACCTTGAACGGTACTCCTGTTCATTCATAATATGCACGTATGTGACTTGGACAAAATGATCCTCAATTACACGGGTAACTTCCTTCTCCACCTATATAGTCAGTGGATTGATATAATGGAGACCTTATTTCACACAAACTTATATATTGTGTTTAAAATAATACAGGGGAAATGTACTTGCTTGTATTGCCCTCAGCGTCTTCATACTCCTGGCGCACTGCAATAAGGTTTGAGTTTTTTACTTTTGCAAGGTGGGGAATCTTTTATCACATTGAGTAGATAAAAATGATAACAAACATCCCTGAGGATGCTGTGACTCAGTTTCTGGACCACCTTGTCATGAGGGCCTTTCCAGCCCCAGGACTCCCTTTCTGTCGAAGGTTGTCACACCTTTTGGAAAGCAGCAGACTAATTTTGCTCCAGTAGCTCATCTGCCTCAACTCAACTTCTAGTGTATTACATCCAACTGTTGAAGAAAATGGATTTCTCCTGTTGCTAGACTGACTTCTGATCTCTGCAGAGCCACAAATTATTTTTGTCGTCCCTCTTTTGGGGGCTGTAGCTTTGGGCAAAGAGATGGCCATGCGCCTGGTGGCAGTCAACACCTGAACCACCTCAATAGGCTAGGTGAACTCTCCAAAAATTGAGTTCTTTCATTATTAAACCACCTTAGCAAGTACTTCAAAAAGTGCTTTGATAGTAAATCTAGTGATAACCATTTGGAGGTTATTTGTGTTGTTTTTTCATCATTAGATTAGCTGAAGTAGTGGGCTTTTAACATGCAGGTAAGCTTTATATTATTTCTTCAAATAACTGGTATGAAGAAAAGGTCAACACATTTTACAATGGTTTTGCAAAGTTGATATTTAGTTTTACTTCAGTTTGGAGCAACATCTCCTTGCCTCTACCTAAATTTGTAATGAGAAAGAAAATCTGGCAGACCACAGTTGCAGGCTGTCTCAGAGCTTACAGGTTCAGGGAAAGCAGCTGAACTCCAAGCATGGAAATTTAGAAGTGACTACATCCATGATTTCTGACTCTATATGCCAGGAAAGTGGTAGCCCAAAGCCCTGACATTTTTTTCAGGTGAACTGCAGAAGACCTGAGCCTAATAACTTGAGAGCTGCATTTTAGCTATCTATCAGGAAGATTTCTAAAAATGGGTTATACAGTTTGCAAAAAACAAACATTACAAATGGATACTCACAAGTAAAGTTCAGCTAGAACAATGCCCAATGACACCCAGATCTTCAATGACATCAAAACATCACCATGTAATATTTCATATATCACAAATTAACATTCTTCAGTGAAGACATCAGTGAATTCCTCAACAGCTCTATTTCCAAGTCATTAATGTCCTTTTAAAAAAAAGAGGAAAAAAGAGAGAGAGAGAAAGTGGCAGTTGGGAGTGTTTATTGATTTCAACTGAGATCTGAACCAAAAGTAAAAACATTCCAAAGTCAGGTTGCTGGTAGGAAGGTAATGATTCATACTGCTTCTATTCTAGCTAGGGAAAAATGAGCTCATCTGGATATGAACCAGGAATAAAACTTATCAGGAGATGCTGGCTGTACCAGTGATCTACTAAACTACACTGAAATTAAAAAAGTTGGCAACACAGTAAATGAAAATCTGAGATTTTTAGATCTGGAGTCTGATTTTGAAATCAAATCATTTTGGCCTAAAAGAAAACAGGGGAAAAAAAATGAAAGGGGAAAAAAAAAAAAGGCGGGGGGGGGGGGGGATCTGGGAGGGGAGAGAGAGAGAGAGACATTTTATCTGAACCAGCTTCAAATCCATCTACATTTATCCAGATGGAACCTCAATACTTTTTGAGGTCCATTAATGGTTACCCTGCCTGCTCAAGTTTCCCTGTGTCATCCAGTAGAGATTTTTAACGTTAAAAAGCATAGGATAATGAGTGCTTATATGACACAAAGGAGCTACAGTGCACACAAAAAAATAATGATTCTGTCAGTTACAAAAAAAGTATTTAGTACCATAGAGTGATTTTTCCAGTGTTGCAGTCGACTGCCTTCAATGTCTGTTGTCTCCAAGGCTGAGTGAATCACCTTTTAAATATATATAAAGATCTCCTGCGAAATCACTTTGTCAGTAGCTCAGCTGCACAAGGTAGAGATAATCTATATCAAAAATTCCTGACAGGGACTGTGCTTCCTTAGCAGGTCTTTGAAACCTTCCTACTCGGTGACCTCAGGCTTCAATGAGTCACTGTAAAAAAGTCAAGCTGCTGTATGTAGGTAATGAATGCACAGATTCATACTGCCGCTACTGCAGCCATGAGAAAAAATGAACTTTTCTGGAAATGAAAATCTGTGAGGTTTATATTTGGAAAAAGAAATTTAACAAAATCTCGCTGATTTCATTGTGTGCATCTATACTGTCAGATGGGTTCAGTGTCTCTTTCCCTCCATGACACTTATCTCCAAGTCATTTGCACTGCATATATGTTGCAAAGCCAGTTCTTTCCTTAGCAAAAAGAGACAGGAGGCAGTTTTGCTCAGGAGATTGCACTGTTCAAGCAATACGGATGTGGGTAGCCTACTGCATAAAGCTCTACACTTGAGCGGTATAGACATGAGCTTGCTTGTCTAGACCAGGACATAGTAAGTATGCTCATGATGGTATAGAGCATTAAGATGAGAGTTTTTAATCTTCCCACTCCAATCACTCTTTATGGCACTGTTGCATTGGTACTGATATGTGGAATAGGTCTTTTTACTAAGGCCCAGTATGTAGCTTTGTCAAGACACATTGCAACAAGCTAAAGGAAGGGGGGAAATGAGGTAGCCCCCTAACACCACCTTTTTTTTTTCTTTTTTTTTTTTTCACAATATAAAATCTTACCAGCTTAAACTGTAGGCTAAGTGTAGTCTTAAGTGCCAGATAGCACTTAGCATACCTTGCAGTGAATATGACAATATACCAATTCAGTTCACTATAGTCTTTCATTGCAAAAATCACTAGAACCAATAGAAAATTGTATTATAAAGTATCTCTCACTCCAGTGAAAACACTGGTTTACATAAGCAGGAAAAATGGCAGATATATTTATTTAAATCCAGCTAGTGAGCAAATTGCATGAGAGCTGGATGAGTTCTCCATCTTACTAAATTAATTTGAGCCCATACTCATCTCACCCAATATTATCTACCGAAAGACCTAAACAAAAGTTAGGAGCATAGTCCCCCTAAATTTTCCCTTTAGTCAGTTCCGAAAAAGAGACAACACCAGGGAGTGATTCACCCCCTATAATTCCCTATAACTGACCACTTTGGGCATCACCTGTCTGAACTCAGCAGCTGTGTACAAAGAACACGGCCCATGAAGCAGCAGCATGGCTGCCTGGAGGTGGTTTCCGTAACTGACAAGTGTTTTCGTTTGCTGCTTCTCCTAGGAGTAGGGTTGAGGCCACACATCCATGTTGCTCCCTCACTCTACTGTGGAGCAGATGCTCTCATCCAGGTCCAGCTGTGCTGAAAGCCATTGCTGTTCCCCCTGCCTGTCAGTGGCTCCCACAAATACACGTCTCACTGAGAGCTGTGCAAATTCACCCCAGAAGCAGGTGAAACAAAACCCATGTTCCTTGTGTATCACTTATTTTGTTTAATAAATACTCCACATGGTCTCCCAAGGAGGGAACAAGAAATGCTTTATGAAAGAGACGTTTTTTTATAAAAGTTCCGTGGAACTTCAAAAATCACCCCCCGCCTTTTAATAAAAGCCATTACTGTTTGTATACATTTAGATAGGTACGTGCACATACACTTATATGTGTTTCAGCAATCACACCTTGGAAATGCATGAAAACAAACATTTCAATTAATTACAGGTCCATCTGGTCTCTGTGGGTCGTTAGCAGGGTAGTTAGTTTTATAGTTACAAACTCAGGAGCTCAAATTCAAATCCAGCTTGTAAACTGTGGATTGCACTCCAGTCTGCAGTCATTAAGTGCTCTCCGCCTGAGGACCATACTCTACCTCCAGGGCTGTTTTTGAAGTCTTGGGGTGCAGTTTTCCAAATTTTTGTTTTTCAGATGCTTTCACATCTGTTTAATACAGAAACTGGATATGACACACAAGGACATATAGTTTACATATCAACATATATTTATGACAGAATTTGTATTCAATCAGCTTAAGGATATGAAAAAGCTTATTCTGAAGTTATACATCTATTTTTATATATATATATATAGGGTATATATGGCACACATCATTATTATGAGAACTGGCCAAGTAGCACAAAGAAAGCTTTTGCCATCTATAACTTTTGACAACCTGGAAATTTTTACTTAAAATGCATAATAATTGTATCGATAACCTAAGATTTTTTCCTAATAGATTAGACTGTGTGGTCATATACTTTGAAACATCAGTTACCTTCCAGTATAAAAAAGCTGAGAATCTTTCCCGCAAAATGCAGTTAAAACCACTGTAAGCACCTTGAGAAGACAATGAAGCTACATCCTATTGTTCCCCATAGCAACAGGTCCTCTGTGCAGTCTGGATGACATGTTCTCTAAAACCTGAACATTATATCAAAATCATTTCTGCCAGAGGTTTTAATGGTATCCCAATCACTACAACAAACAAAGAAACAAGCAGGTCAATTTGAGGAAGTGTATACCTTTGAGATTCACTATTTCCTGTGACTTTTAGGAGCTGGGAAATTGTTTGAAAGAAGAAAAGGGTTCCTTGGGAAGTGCCAGGACAGAGCTCCTGTGCAGAAGCAAAAGGGAATGCCCATTCCTTCTCCTTTATTCAGTTTCTGATTTTTGCTCTTCCTCTTATTAATACATAGGAATCCCATTTACTCTACCAATTTCTATCATGAGTTTCTAATACTGGAGGCTTTTGTTGTTTTTCTGATGTGCAGAAAACTCAGCAGGGAACTACCCATACTTCCCTCCTGCTGCTTTGTAAATTGACAGAGCAGAGTGTGACCTAACTGCTTTTTAACAAGAAGTTAAAGTTATTTCAACACTGTTCTGTACTGGCCTCTAGGGTTCTGGACAACGAAGACAATTGGTGAAATCTCTAAACCCATAATTTCCTTGCAAACTGCTTAGGCTCATGTTCATAATCCCACTGGCATTGCTATGCTAGATTATCATGTGTGTTGAAGAATATTGATATGCATGAACACAGCAGTTTAATTTCCAGAAAGACAGTCCTGGAAAAGTGAGAGTAGCAGGCAAGGGCTTTCTTGTTTACTTGTTTGCTCTTGTGCAATGTAAGCAGTTCTGCTTATTTTGAGACCATTTATATATGAGACCATTTTTTTTTCTATTTTTCTACTCTTGTATTTTTGTTTAATTTTACCAATGTGTTTTGTCAAACAAAACAGCTTAACATGATTTTCAGTGATTCTATTCACTATGCTTCCTCTGTTGGCACTTACAAACTCTTACATACTGACATAACTCACCAAAGTATTTTTTTCAGGTTTCCATCTCCTGTGAACCACCATTGTGCTCTTAATTGTGAACTGCTCCACATGTCTTCATGCCTCAGGTATCCATCTTTGCAGCACTTCAGATCTTTCATCACCTCTAACATGTGCAAACACTTAACACAGCTCAAGGGCTTCAGCAGACAATTTCTTTGGCCTGGAAGGAATTACTTTGAGTTCTGAATCTTTCAGCAGCTTCTTTTGGAGTAGATGGTCTAATAATTTAGTCAAATATTAAGGAGTGAGTGTCATTGTTTCCTCAAACCAGGACATTGAGTCAACTCCAAAACTGAAAAATATCCTTGTAAAACTTAAAATTGTACAAATTCCTCCACAAATCCTTGCAAACCTTTTTTCTGAGTCTGTCTAAAAGTCATTCTCATGCTTCATTTTTATGTGAAGTGTGAAGTACTCCTTGAATTTCGTACTGCTTTTTCAGAGTTACCCTCTCTGCTTGAGCTACTGAAAACCATTAAAACATCAAGTAGTTCAAAACCACCCACTGTCAGAAACAAGGCTTCCTTCTGTCTTCCTTTCTGCTGCTGTCCATTGCTTGTAGTTCCTTTTAAACTTCCTCCAGTTGTCCTCCACATTTCCCAAGGGGTTTAACTCTGCTGGGGCCTTGAACAACTCCTTTCTTCTATTCAGGGTGCAGCTCAGTTGATTTTATTCCTGTTCCAGTGTTTGGATCAGCAGCCACAGAGAACAGGGAGATTGCAGAGACCAGCTCTACTTCATGAAGACGTTCTTAAAGTGCAGAAAAATTTAAGTCATCCTTTTTCGCAACAGGTCATTTTCTTCCAATTATCACAGGCAAAGACATCCTAAAAGGGGAGTTTCCCACTAAGTGAGGGATAGCAAGAGAAAGGATGTAAAGAAGACAGGATGAGAATGTCTTTGGACTACCCAGAACTAGCTGTGGCCTACTGAAAAATAACTTATTAAAAAGAGAATCAAACATTGCAGCTAATGAGCCTAAATAACAAACACTGTCTTTTCTCTTCTTATGATCTCCTTCTTTGTGTCTTCCCAGCTGCCTGTGCAACAAATATCCTTCGGGGCAGAAGAAAGCAATTGTATCTCAAGGAAAATGGCAACCTAGGCTGGAGATATTACTCTGTTGAGGTTTGTTTGGCTACCCTATGAGGTAATCATCAGAGGAAATGGACATATCTCAAAAAAAAAAAAGTATAATTTTTAGAAAAGCATACAAAAAGTCTGTAATACTGTTCTCAGCTTCCCCTTTTCATTCTATTGAGAGTTCAGAAATAGCTTCATTATCTATAGAAAAACAACTCCACTCAACTGAAACATTTTCTGGTTTTGACATTCAATTTTGTACACTATTGGCATAGAACCAAAGTATTTTTAAGTTTTTCAATGAGAAAAAAAAAGCATGTGGCAAATATAGATGGAAATACAGCCAATGGCCTAGCTAACTTGGTCACTTAGTAGGGGTATGAACCCTTCTTGCATTTGTTTCTCTTAGTACAAATAATTAAATATTCACTGCATTAGAAAGGTGGATATTAGCTATTTATGGGCTGATGATAAAGGGTCTTGGCTAGGCTGCAAGACATATATGGAAAAGCTCCTTTTCTTAATTATGCAAATCAAGAGACTTGATCTATCCATAAGACCCAACGGAATTTTATAGTTACCAGCATACAGTTGTCCTGTGATGAAGGTCACCCTTTTTATCTTCCCAAAAATCCTTCCCTAATGCCAAAAGACTTTATATGCATTGACTAGACGATGCTACATTTCAAACCCCCTATTTTCTTCTGAAAGTTTTAATGACAAGACTCTTTATTGAAAAATGTATAACCAGTTGTGGAAAAAGCTGAGCTTTATGTAAAGTTATCTGATGAAAATGGATAAGTATTTAATGAGAAAAACTTTTTTGTGATACTTATATTTTCTTCAGATGTAACTATTCTCTTTCATAAGAAATAGAAAACTAAAAAATATTTTAGTAAAATAGATTTATTTTTTTAAATTGAGATTTATTTAAAAAATTATTTGTAATTTTTCACTCAGAATTCTTTCTTCCGCTTTCTTAACGAGCTTTACATCCATTACTCCATTTACAAAGTATTGAGGGCAATTCTTCATTCCAGATTTGTATGTGAAAGGTTACTAGTTTTTCTCGTTGATGGCAATGATTTAATTCACCACTACAGTATTTCATTTGTGTGCAGTTGTGATAGGATGGTAATACCACTATTTATGCTATGGTAAAAATGAAGTTATGTAGGAATAATCAGCATCCCATGAATGAAGGGAACTTGTTCGCATTTTTAAAATTTTTAAAAGGCCATGTTTCTAAAAGGCCAAGTTTTCAAAGGAGGTTAGATTTGCTTGCAAGGAACCAGGACATAAAATCACCATGGAGGGTCCAGTGCTTGCTCTTCATTACAGTGCAGGGCTGAGTTCCTACGCGAATGCCTGACCAGTGCGCTTTGGATTCCAGGACATCACAGTAGCCTGCTGTTGTTTTGATGGGAAAGAAGGAGTGATGAAACAAACTGGGCATTTCAGTCTCTGCTCTACCTCAACTTAAAACATAAGATGCTGTGAGTGTTGTTCTGTTGTACACTGATCAATGTGATTGTAGCTTTGAAGGTGGCTGTACATCATGCAGCAAAGATATCTTTGATTAATCCCCTCCTGGTTAGTTTAAGTGATAGAAAGCCCCCTGAGGACTTAGGCTTGCTCTCCTTCTTTGCAGAGATCAGAGACAAATAGTTTCTTCCTGTGTTATTCTTGTCTTGTGTAAAGAGGATTTGTACAAGGAAGTCCCTGGTGTAAACAGTATTGAAAAATTGTTCTAAAGGATTAAAGCTTCTCTAACGATCTGACTCAGGGAGTGTGTCTTCTAGCAGCCCGCGCTGATGTACAGAGGTTTGGGCTTCAAGTAATGAGGCAATGCACGAGAAAAAATGTTTTGAGAAGATGTGAAAGACAGAAGCCTCACTCAATGGTATATTTATTAGAATAAATATTAGTGACAGTCCTTCCTGGCTAAAGGGAGGTAATTTTGCCCAATAAATTATAAACACAAGAGCACACTAGTGTAGCATCTACTTTTTTGCCTCTTTATATGCTTTGAAAATAAAAGCAGGTGAGTACTGGGGAAGTAGGGTAAGGATGAAATGCTTTAGCTCTACTGAATTCTCAGACTGTTCTGTAATGTTACTTTAAGGCTGAAAGGGATATGCTTTTTTCCTATATCAGAATGTTGTCCAATGTCACTTTTAATTCAATAAACAGAAACGTCTGTATGACTGTCAAAAAAATCTCTGCAGCTCACTGACCTTTCAACGACTTTATCCAATATGAATTTGTTTTCTTTTTAGACACTGCCAAAAAGACCAACTTTTGCACCTCAAGTAGAACTTCAGCAAGGAGTTCATGTTGGGAGCATCTTTCAAATTCATTGCCTGTCTCTTACCAAATGTGTATTTATTAGTTTTTCTGTTAACCAAGAGCCTAAGGAAAAGGTAGAACAATTCCATTTACTGGGCAGAATTCTTGTATAAACATCCTGCCTATTATTTATTTTTGGAAATACAGAAGCAAATGGGGCTGTTGAACTATAAGGTCACATTTGCTTAGGGCAAAATCTCCGTGTCAAGATTTCAGCCTGCCTACAGTTCTTTACTTGCAGAAGGGAGACTACAGAGGAAAGAGAGATGTAGACTGAACACCAAAACAACACTTGAAAGAATTCTTGTTCTTCCACAGAACAACTCAGGAAGGAGACATAAAAGGAGAAGTAAAACAGTTGATGCTTTTCTGTATAAATTGTGACTCTGGAAAAAACTACTGTTCGCATGCATATATATGCACACTGAGATCAAATTAAGATGGCCTGGACAAACTCAAATCTGTTTTTTCAGAGCTTCCTACATCTTTACTGGGTAATTTGAAATTTTTTATTTGTCCTTATTTGTTGTTTTGTGAATAGGAGGATTATTCTTACTTATCATGGAAAAAAAAATAATCTACCTCTGAAATATTGATAATTATATGAACCAAAAGTGATGTAGTTTTTAAATTTACCACCAACATCTGTCATATAGATCAGTGGAGGAATAGATAACATTAGTTATTTTCTTAGAAGACTACCTTTTTAGACTGGGTTAGTCTGAGAGTTACAGCAACAAATACAGATACTTGGGTACTTATCTGCCCCAGCTCCTGGGAGCATGGCTTCTGGGTCATAGCTCCCCTGTGCCTCTCCTGGCATCATTCACTTCCCACCTCCATGATACTGGACCTGAGCTACCCTCACTCCTTCCAACGTTTCTTCGTTCTTGCACTGTCTCACCTCTCTGCTGCCCTCAGCCTCAGTTCATTCATGGATGACACCAGCTCTCACATGGATGTCCTGTTTGAATGCAGTGTAATAAGCAGACAAATTCTTAAAGCTGACATTGAAAGAACTGATTCCACCATTCTACCCTCCCTATTAAGCTTATTCCAGTTTAATGTCTTGCTAGACTTATAGCCTGAATATGTCTCAAAACTCTCCTATTCCCAGTTTGCCTGTGGATCCTTTGAGAGTCTCCAGCACTCTCACTCCTTGCCCAGGTTTTGTACCACTGTTTCATCAGTGTCCTTTCATGGACCAGCTGTTGTTTCCCAACTCTTTCCCCAGCCCCTCCGGATCTCATGTTCTCCTTGCTGACCACATTGTCTCCATTTGCTTCCTCTGCCCTTCTTTCAGTGTTTTCTGGGTACCAGAGTAAATGACTGGCCTGCTGCTGCTTTCACACCTGGGTCTCCCAGGTTCCTACACAGGCATGAGCAACAAGATTAGTCCACCACAGTGAATCAGAGGTGTCTGCAGTATATTTAAATGAAGAATTAAAAAAAAAATCCAAACTCCTTGGCAGATGCAGGGGTGAAACCAACCAAACTAGACAGGATCTTCAGTTAATAAAAAATTAGCATAGTTCCATTATTTTGTATTTCCAAACTTCCCATCCTTGTGTATGAAATAATAACATTGCCAACACATTTCATCAAGGCACTTAAGCATATATTAATCATCTATATTTATTCAGCAAAGTATTCAGCAGATGTTTTACTTTAATTCTCACAGAGGTCAGCATATAAGAGCATATTTAAATGCCTACGATAACAGAATTATGATGAAGCATCTGGGCCTAAGAAGAAAAGCAGTCTGCTGAGCAAAAAGTAAAATAAGATAAGAGGTAAAAGAGATAAAAGTATCAAATTCATTCTTTAACAAAACACCTTGTCATATCTGAATACCAGAATATTAGACACATCTAATTTCAGTGTACTTTTGTAAATTTGGTGTTTTCTGCAAATTTATTTTCTTGGATACATTTCTTGGTCAGCTGAAATGTTTTGTATATAGATTTCAGTTACCTTCTCCTATCTGTACCTTCCCTATTTTGCCACATTTAGTATATGATCAAGGAAGAGAAAACCAAGAACACAGAAATACTCAGGAAAGCAACCACAGATTCTCCAGTTACTGCTGCAATAACTCCCTGAAGATGATGTGTTATGCTTCCTTTCCATTTTTACTTGGCAATCCTCAAAAGCACGTCAGACGGGTGACCTCTCTTGTCCTATCTTTGTCCTCAAACATTAATTAGTTTATGCTTTGTAACTGACTCCTGCTGACTAGTATCTCTGAAGCTAATCATGTCACTAGGGACATTTGTGTAAGCTTAGGTTCTATGTAATAGCACTAATTATAAAAGAAGATGTAAGGTTATTTGGCTACAGAAGTGTGTTGTTTCATGAGGTTACAGAAAAACAAGATGAGTTTTCAGATGTCACTGTTTAGAGGAACAAGTCAAATGTGAACTGGCTTTGTGCTGTACACCAATTCATTAATGTCTCCATTTGTCTTTCTTCACTCTCCTTTCCCTTACCCATGTCAATGTCCCATGGAAATGGTACTTGTCCTTGTTGGGGAGAGAAGTGGGGAGAGAAGGGAGCAAGAAGTAAGGCTTTAGTGCAAATTTCTACAGAAAATCTAAGTGCAAGGAAGAAGGAATCCAGGAGGACAGGTTGCTTGAAACTATTTTTATTGCAATAAAGGAATGTATCTCTCTTTTTTGCATTTATCCTTTGATAGTGCCATCATCTAACTATTGGGGTGAAGTGAAATCACACCCTGAACAGCTTTCTGAAGATAACTTTTTGTACATGGAGCTTGCCTCAGAGCAGAGAATTTTTTCCATTGCCCTGACCCTGCAAAGCAGTGTGAGGTCAACATTTGGCCAAAAGCTACAGCTTGGGCCAGTGAAAACAATGGGAGTTCTTATAAAGTTATCACTGGTTGTTCAAGCAGTAAAGCATGGTGTTTGTCCCTTCTATATGGCTCTGAAGTGATCTTCAGTTAGGACAGTGGCACAAATACAGATGAAGTGAGAAGCAGTTTGAAACTTTACCTATGACATTCATTGCATCCTTTCACTTTGTGGCTACACCAGGAAGTTGAAAAAAAACAACACTAGAAAGCAAATGTATAAACCATTGATTTGAAAAGAGGAATGACATGAGATTTTACCAAGTGCCCAGTAAATTTTAAATTAGAAAGGATGATGTTTCTAGTTAAGTAACAGAAAAAAAAATGTAGGAGCTGAAATTATGTCTAAAATTATTGGATGACTCTCTCTATTTCAGATAGGATAGGATAGGATAGGATAGGATAGGATAGGATAGGATATCTACATATTATAATTTATAAGATATGATACTGGAAGCATGTAAGTGCCAGAAAGTATACCCTGACCATGAAACTGACTGCCAAGATGGATAAAAAGTATGTTCTGGAACCAGAATAATTCTGACCCTGGTAGCACACCTCCTGCAGTACGTGTGGATAACAGAACAGCTGTTTCAATAGCTAACACTCCCCATGAATGACAGCATGAAGTCTTATGCCAGTGTCAATCATTTCTTCTGATGCTAAAGCATTCCTCCTGATGCTAGATCTTAAGCGCACAAGAGATAACCTCACTTATGCTGCCCTAACAAGTGCAGGAAACCAAAATGTCTTCATTTGCAAAATGCTGGTGGCGCAATCCAAGTCCTCCAGAGTCCCACTCCCAGCAGTGCAGCCAGCAGCAGGCTGCGAGACAGAAATGTTCTTCAAAGTTTCAATCACCTAATGTGTGAAATTACAGCATTTCATCCATATGTTCTCATTGCACACATTTTAAAGGGGCAGTTAAGCAATTCAAATCAGGGACAGTACTGATCACATAATTATACCTAAATATTTTCTGAATATGTGCAGTGAAAATGTGATTTCCGTCTAGGAGACTGGTTGGCTTAGCACTTCCTCCAGCAAGCTTGTTTGAATTCAGAGCAGACTGAATTTCTTGGAAACTGTCATGCTCCAATATGCTGTTATTTAGTCTAAGTAAAATACATCAAAAGCTTAATTCCAGTGTGGTCCAAAGCTATCAACAAAATTAGGGGTTGTACATGCACTTTTTTCAGTGTTAATGGGGAGAGAAAGGATCTCCCAACCTTCCCATGGTACAAAGGCCGTGCTGATTATGTTCGTTAATGCAGGGTGCTTTCAGAAACCCAACACTGTGACTATTCTTCTGCATGAATTTGATAGATAGAATATTCATGATAAGATGGGAGCTAGTCTGCTAGCCACCACTAAAGTAATTATTTGGTTTTCTATCTATTTAAAAAAAAAATTCATTTAAGTTAGTAATTTTGTCAATATCTATATAGAATCAAATGAAATGATGGGTTTAACAACTGGGATAATACATGAGGTTTTTTTCTTTGCATCAGCTAGAAGCTACATACTCTTTTCCAGGATCTACCTAAGTACAGTTAGTAAAATAAAGAATTATTTTTTTATCTGCTTAAAAGGATTCTCTAGTATTATACACATTTGTGCCTTAATTTGATTCATAAAATTTTCTTTGTAGAAAATTTTTATTTTATGCATTTGACTTTCCTGTTGCTTTGCTTTTTTGTTTTGTTTATTTTGCTGTCAGTGATGGAAACCCATTCCTTCCACTTCCATTCTCTTTAGAGTATGTAACCTCTATGTGCAGGTGTCTGAAGAAGGTCTCTGGTTGGAGATGGTCAAAGATTAACAGGGAAGTACCATAAAGGTAAGTTTCTTTGACTCTAAATTTCTAGGTCTAAAGATCAGAAACAACAAAGGATTATCTGGAACAATCAGGAATGTACACTGGATGTAAGAAATGAAACCAGTTCAGATACCTTTGAAACAAAAAAGTTTAAGTCTTTCCCTCCTTCTTCCCTCCAGTCTGATTTCTAAGTATCTTACTCATGTGGACAAGTAAACAATGTATTGGAAGAGGTCTGTTTAATACAGTCCTCTTTACATGAAACATAAGACCATGAGAATGACTCCAATAGGGAGCTCAAAGCCCCACATGGGCCTATACATTGTATTTAGGTTTTAAGTTGTTTCCATCATAAATATCTGAGGATTCAGTACCCTGAATAATTTTTAGGTGAACACAGATAGCCATTAAACTTTCTGTAAACACCTAAAACTGAGATACTGAAGATGTTTTCAGAGAAAATACACTCATGATTTCTGTCTCTGCTGCACGTTGCTTATTTGATTGTTTTGCTCAGCTATTTTACATTGCAAAACTCTATTTTGTAATTCATGTCCAATTCTGGACTTGGATTTTCCTGTTATATTATATAGTTATTAAAACCCATGCAAAGAGAAAAACGAAGAGTAGCCACGCAGACTTACATTCCACAGGCAAGGTAGTGCAGAGTCCAGTCCCAAATGATGGCTGGTGTTTCAGTGAGATTATCATCATAAAAGACAAAAAGGAGTCCTTTTGAAGTATCTTGTTTGATTTATTCTTTGTTAACACTAACTTTGTTTTCCTGCGTATTTAATCAACTCTCATTAAATGCAAGAATGATAACTGAAATTCTTATACTAACACATAGTCCGTAAACCAGATCTGGCCCAGAAACTATTTTTTCTAGTCTCAGGAAAAGCTCTACAGTCAGTTATTCCGAATACACTGATGCTAAGGATATTTAAAGTGTTGCATGGGAGTGCAGATTGCCTATAGGCAGACCCAAGCCAGGCCTGGTTGAATTTATTAGACCACATGCAACACAGTGCAAGTTATGGATCTACCTGATCCTGCTGAGAATGGCTGACTCAGTAAAAAAGCACAGTAAGATTAGCACTGGACAAGTGGAAGCTGAGATCTTTAATTCCTGTTTGCTCATTCCTCTTCTATTTCCTTATTAAAATAGTACTCTATTAAGTATATATGGGTACTGCAAAACAATTATGTTATTCCTACTGTGGGTAATAACATGTAGAAACTGTGCAAAGTCAAAACATTTGTTTAACAAATTTTAGCAAACTTTTTGAACATGATAATTTGAATTTAAACTGGAACATTAGGTTTATAGCTGTGAACCCACTAATAAATGAAAGAAAGAAACCTTGGAAGTTTGAAATTCATTGCCAGAATGTAATTGCTTGTGCCATTAACTAGGAAATATCTGGGGTGGGATGTGATGTTGGTTATGGTTATTTTCAGCAGTGTTGTCCTGACACCATCCTGCTACCTTTATCAAAAGCTGCACATCCTTACTGGGCTTGGCCAAACGCACCTGCATACAACAGAATGAAGATGAGCTGGGCAAGCAGCACCATATTTGATCTTCATACTTGACCCCCCTACTTGATCCTAGCCCAATTTTCAACATCAAAGTTACATCAGCTTCCTCCTATATGGACATATGCTTCTAGTCATCAACATCGTATTAGAAGGAGCAGTGTGTATAAACTTAGGAGCTACATAAATGGCAAAACGTAGGAGACAAACTTTACTGGTGCAGTCTTTATACTGTAGTCCAGGAAGTGCTGCGCATAAGTTTCCAAGTAATGATGACTGCATCTATGTAAATACCTGTTAACTTCCTTGGTACCTGTGGAAATACAAACCTTCCTAATCCTGCTCTGATAGAGCTCACTGAAGAGTGGACTCGGTTTTCCTATGAGTCCACAAACTTGATTCTGACATGGGTCATGGGATGGTAAGGTATATTCTTACTCTATTCATTTACTCTTCTTGGTCAGTGTATTTAGTCTGTCCTTGATCTTTTTTTTTTCACTCAGGTGAAATCCACACTTTAGATCCACTTAATCCTCCAGAACCTCAACTCGGTAAATTTTCACCAAACTGTGTGTGAGAAGGAACAGCTAATGGGTGGATCTCTGATGTCCTGGAAATAGAAAGTAGTCAGGCAGAAATAGGACTTTGAGGTGAGTTTTATCTTATTCAACTTTAGCTGTGTAAAGGCTAAGATTCTCCATTATCTGTGGTGAGAACTGGCAATGGACAACCATCTTAAGACAAATATCCATGAAGGTTTCTGTCTCTCTCTCTATTGGCTATTGGGGAAGTCTGTGAATAGCCTTGGCCCAGACACCTAATTTTTTTATATCTAAAGCTTGGAGAAATAATTCTGTCCATACTCACCATAATAACTGTCACAGTAATCTTTAGTTATTACAATAAGTCCTTCAGCACAGGAAAGATCATAGTGGATCAATTTTGCTGCATTTGACTAATCATCCTTTCTTCAGTGTTGTGCTCTATCTACAGCACTGAGTAGTCTCTAGAAATGTAAATCAATGTAAAGCTTCAAATGTTCCTCTGCATTAAAAGAAACTTTAGTATTTCAAAGTCCTTATGCTTTATATGAGATAAGATACTCATCCCTTTGAAAAGCAAACTGCTTCTGCAAGGGCACTGTACTGACTCAAACAGAAATGTCCAGGAAAAGAGTGGCACGGATGACTGAAAGGGTTAAATAGAAAATTAGACTTAAAATATTTGTGCTACTAGTAGCAACTAATAACGTGTGTTCTCTATTTGCAAGCAAGCCTGATCTACAAATACCTTTCATAAAACATCATTCATAGTAGTGTAATAACAAAGTAATTCCTGCCTTAAGCTGGGAGAGTAACACTCCCTAGGGGCATTAGGGCTGTTTTGTCTGCATGTTTTCTGGGCTTTGAATTTGAACGAAAAATTGCATTTACTCTTCCTTTTGGAATAAGGAAAGCAGGAAGGGTCTGTGACTTCTTGAGTAAATACTTGCTCCTGATAAACAAAGAAGTGTGTGTTAGAGATCAACAAACTTGAACAGCAATGCTGGCTCTTCTAAATATTTGTGTTAGACACATGAAAACCTTTGGAAGAATTACTGTGTAGAAACCTGTGGATTTGCCATAGAACAGCTTAGCTACCAGCAGCATCCTTTTTACAGCTCCCCATGCATTTATTGCTATGTCAATAAGGCAGAGGTCAGGAAAGACAATATGAATTGTACTGCTAACAGTCTACTCTCAGAAAACAGTGACACGCTGGAGGCCAAATCTTATTTCCTTCATACACATTGGTTCTGAATCAACAATGTACTTCAGCAAATTCCTAGCTTTAAGCACTTAATATCTGCCCTAGGATATGTGCATCCCCAGACTGAGTCCTGAGACACATGTCCTGTCATGATCGTATTGACGTACAAGATCTAACCACATCCTCTAGTGTCTTTAGGAAACAGGGGGCCGCTCCACACTCCAATAACATCTGTAATTTAAATGATCAGAGGACCTGCACAGTAGAACATACTGACCATACCCGTCACACAGGACAGAGACACCCACTTTGAGCTGGGAGGCTGCAAATGGGGTTACAGTTAGACGTAAGCTAAAACAACTTGCAAAACTGTGGCCACTTGATCCTGTCCCTAACAAAAAGCATCAACTTCTGAGGGATTATACTTATGAAAAAGCTGATGGGACTCACACTTTTTACGTATAATATAGCTTAATCTAAATTGAAGAGATTCTAAAGGAACTATCCTATTTCCTACTGACTCCAGTAGAATCAGTCCATGTGTTGTGACAGCAAAAAAAGTCTTTAAAAAGACAAGCACCTTGAGGCAAATGTTACTACTAAGCCTCCATTCCCATTTAGAGGATTTATTAAAATAATATAAAAAGGAAATAATAGGAACCATAATTTTCACAAGGTGACCTTCAGAAAGGACATTTCAAAAGTGAAACTGCAATTCTTTACATATAATACATAAAGCGTACAGTCCGCATCCATGTTACTCTGAACAGACTGCACTTAGAGCTTTCAGCATGTTGCTGAAAAGAGTGGGTATGTTAATTGCATAATTGCAGCTTTATATAATGGTATTTATGTTAGCTGAATTTATAATTTACTATTACAGTATGCTGTAACGGATTAATATCCACTTATCAGTCTATGAACAGCCCTGTATCCATTACACTGAAACTCACTTAAAGGTACAATAATGACACTAATAGAATAAATGTACTGTTCACAGGGCAGTCTTTTTATTTAAAAGAACATGTGAGGCATCAGCAAGGACAGAAAGTCCTTGAAAGGGGCATCTGCCCAGTATTAGACTGCAAGATGTAACTGGAGATGTTCTAGTCTTCTACTGAAAGTAAAATTTAGCATAACCTTCATCAATAAGTTAAAAACAGATAATATAATAACTTGGTTCTTTGCATTGTTGAGCATCAGGGGTGACTCCTTCCAGTTTCATAGTCCATCTGAATAATAAATAGCGTAAATGGTCAATTAAATTGATAAAGATACAGGGCACCAGTACATTTACACCAATATATATAAAAGCACTGCCTAATGAATACCTGATAAGAATACACTGTACTTAATTACCTCTTACGTGACCCTGTTCATGGCAGCATGCCATGGTTTGGGCCACCACTCTGTGTCAATGGCACACTGGTACAGGCACCTGAACATGTTGGTATCATGTAACAGGGAGATATACATGTTACACAGGTTTTTTTGTGGTTCATTTATAACAGACGAGCTCACTACTTTGCATATCCCAGCTGATAAATCCACAACTTTTGTCTCAGTCTGGTCTCTCCATATAGGCTCATAATATCAGGCAGACACTGTGTAGGACTAATGGTTGAGATCTGTGTCTGAGGAAGTTTTGCCTTTCTTGTAGTGAATGGGTAGAAATTAGCACCGCTAGGGTGCAATTCATCTTATCCTAAAATAAACATCTAAAATAGTTCATCTGTATAACACCCCAGAAGTGCCTATTTATCACCACTGACAATAAAGATCGCCTAAGGTTAGGTTTAGAACATACACTGCAGGCATTTTTATTTTTTATTGAAATTAATTGGAACTTTGATGGGGGTTAGATTGACAAACAGAGTTGATGTTTCATGTGTTGCTCTCTTTTTGATTCCACCTACAATTTTTTAGTCAAGACAACAAAACCCAGCAATCTACAGCTCACAGCTATACTGCTAAAGTTTAGGGGCTATTGGAAGTACAGGTCACACCTATAATGTGTGGACATCACAGAAAACATCAACAGGATAATCAGGAGAACATCAACAGTGTAACTAGGATCTAGTCCCCAGCCCATTTCTGGTCGGTGCATGGGGTTTACTACTGATATGACTATTTGATTTGCATAAGAGCAGAGCCCAGATAAGAACATGGGTTATATATCTATATTCATTTCTGTATAGAATATATTTCTGTATCTTAGAAAACAAGGGTTTGAACATACTTCAGTGAAATATTGGCAGCAAATTGTAGGCACTATAAACAATAACACCGTCACTATCTAAAGGCGCTCTAAGCAAGATAGAGACTTGTCATATATCAGTGGTACTGACTGCTGATGTGGCTTTTGCTTTCCACAAGAGGTAAAATCTTCTGCATCCAGCTGTGTAGAGACAGGGGCTTATTGATCACTATATGCCTTTCTGTTTTATGAACATGAATTGTGAAAGTCTGTGTGTGTGACATGTCCTGATATATATATATATATGACAGGCACCATCTAATAATTTTCATTATACACACATAGTTTTATGAACATCACTTCTTAGTTACAGCAGTGAATTAGAGACCACATCTCCAGCAAATTTGTGCATAGAAATGGAGAGATTTTTTTAATTTACCTTAGATTTACTTCTGTTCCAATGCGCAGTCCAGGAATGCAGCACTTTAAAAAAACTCAATCCTGTTAACATAAGGCATCACATTCTGATATCTGTTGGGTCATTATTTTTTCCACTGAAAATGATGCACCAAGAGGTATCATCTGTGTGGAATGCAAAGTTGTTAAGAGTAACTTGAATAGACCAGATACTAGACTTAGTCACAAAGAGTTATTTCTATGTCTGATTTCTATTATTAAGTAAAATTGTAGTTGCAGTACAGAGTTCAGACATATCCAGGTAGGAAGCTAAGATGAAGAAATAATAATGAAAAGGAAATACCCTTGCAAAGTGCAAAAGACACAAAACACTGATCAGGAAAATAGTGACTGAATCAGAGTTGTGGCTGAAAGCCCTCTGCCAGAGCACCTAATGACAATTTATACAGGCAAATAAAATTACTGTAGGAACACAAAGATGTCAAATGCAAATGTAAATGTGAAGAAATTATTCAAACAGTGCAATGTGACCACAAGCAAAACATTTCTGTATCTGGTCACTGTTTTTTAAAAGTAAGATGACATAAATAAGGACTGAGGAACGGAGAAACAGAACAACATAGAGATTCAAAAATTCTTTTGGCAGCTCAAAAAGGTTAGAGAAATCACTAGGTAGGCTTTTAAGAGAGGCAAAACTGCACTGAAAGTAAGAAAAAAACCAACTCTGCAACAAATCAGAGTGTTTGAGTGAATACTGAAGTCATACCAGCAGTGAAATAAAACCTACAGTAATAAACCGGTGTGAAGTTTTCTTTTTTTTTTCTTTTTTAAGTAGAGAGAACTTAACTCCTTCCACAACTGCCTTCTACTTCACCTCCTCCATAAAAAGAACTCTTCTTCTTAGCAAAGACCAGAACCCAAAGCCTTTGTCCATATAATTCAAAGTTAGGCTAGGCCACTGAAGTCAAGACATTCCTATTTACATGACTTGCAGCTCCAAAGAGAGCAGTAAACTGTACTTAACAGCCATGGGGAAGCATGCTTGTAGAATATGTCCCCAGTACATGTCTGTAGCACATGCTCTCAACAAGGCTGAAACTTGCACCTCAGACTGATATCAAGAATCTACCAGCATATGCCTTCAGTAGAGCAAAGTGTGCTAATAATCTACCAAAAGGCAAAAGTATATGAATGTGCAACTTTGATGACAGGCAGGCAATGCCTGGACATAGGTAGCCTCCACAAAGAGGCCCAGACAGGAGCCTATGTGAAGTGATAACTCATGAGTTGAGACCAAGTGACTTCTTACAGTGGTCTTTAATACCTATTTTGTGCTTAAAAATAAATTACCTTTGTACTAAAGTTTTCTCTCATTTTAGTCATACATCAGATGAATTTATTCTTTCTAAAACATCACATATCTGAACAGCGGTAAATGGATAAATTTACCCAAACAGGTGTAAATTAAACGGGTAAGTGCTTCTTGCGAGTTATTACCAAGGAAAGTTAGGATTTACAAAGTAGAAGTTACTTCAGAGGTGATGGTAGGTTGATAATAGGGGACAAATTCCATCTTCCTTAGGTTCAAGGACTGAAAGATTAAGTCATTTCCTTTGGATTTGCATCCAAAGACTTTGAAAACCCAAAGATTAGAGATACACGTCAGGGGAGGAAACAGGGGAAAAAAAAGCCCAAAAGAACAGATGGAAATAATATCTGACTAACCACTGTAAACATTTATTTCTTAAAAATCAAAACATTGCAATATTTCCCTAACTTACGAATTCTTTTTGAAAAAAAGTGTACATCCCCATTCTTTATTTTAAAGCCAAGTTTGCAAAGTTTGTCTCACTGTAACTTTATTGTGTTGTGTGAAGAAGCATGTTCATGACTAGGCCAATCTCAGGTCTTTAAAACTTGGAGAATGAAAATCAAAAATGTAAACAGTGTTTAGAAAACATTAAAAAAATCTGTCAAGGATCATGTATTCTCACAAACTCACGCACCGTTCCCCAGCTGCATTTCCTTAATAGACATGAAGAGAAGGCAGGACGTTAACTAACCCAGAATGCATCCTACTACTTTTCCCACTAGCTAGTTTCTCTGAATTCACACAGACAGACATCTCCAAAGGACAATATATCCCACCTGAAGATAGGCATGTTTAAGATTTTGGAGATTAATTGCTCTCTTGAGTTACTTCTGCCTCTCATAGAGAAAGTTGGGCAATTAGTTGGGACTAGACAATGAACTTTAAGATGACTAAGTGACATGATCGTGTCTGTGGTACACGCATTCTCACAACAGGACAGCGAATAGGGGCAGTTAGTGATTACAGGACCAACTCATAATTTGTTAATGAAGGTGTAGGAAAAGATGCAAAGCCTTCATTTTTCCTGTTACTACCGAGCAATAAAAAATTACAGTAAGTTTAAGGACTAAAATATAATGAAATTATAGCGGGTGAGTGAGTTCTTGGCTTACTGGTAAATACCAAGTAAACACTAAACAAAGAGGGTGTAGGTCCTAGAGGGAGTCTAGCACAGGCAGAATTATGCCTAAACCTTCATATTGTGCTGAAATCCGTAGTGCACTCTGATTCTTACCTTGTAAATTGAAACCCAAGCAGATGAAAAGCAACTATTTTAATGTGTTCTTCAAACTTGGGGTTATAATGCAAGACCTTCCAGAATAGTTAGGCAAATAAATTTAGAAATCAGGACACATTTTTTATGGGTTTACTCAGCATTTAGTTATGTAGATTGAGGGAAAGAAAAATATGTGGAAGTAATGCGAAGAACATATTGTTTCTTTCAGATAAGAAATGTTTTATGAATTCCTATGAAGTGTAGGAAAATGTATAATGAAAATTTATGCCATCAATAATGTAAAATGGAAGAAGAGTAATAGAACAAGTTAGGCCTGCAGCATTTTATTTATGTAAAAGAGGTCTTCTATAACCTTGTCCTGATAAACAAAGAAAGAAATGTTTAAAACAATTTTTTATAAATCTTTATGGTTTCACTCTACTGGTGAAATAAGATAAACCATAATTAGAAAAAGATACTGAGTACAGCATTGTATCTTTGAAAGCAGCATATAGGAAAGGCTTACTTCAACCATGTTTAAGTCTGGGATGCAGAAAGCAAAAAACCCCACAACTTATTGATCATTCCATTATAATGCTTGCTATCAGTACAAACTTACCCTTACTTATTTCTGAAGATAATGCTGTTTGCACAGGTGACATAACAATATTTATGCTCAAAGACACATTCATCAGTGATATAAAAAATTGTCTTAGTACTATGTATGAACTTGCCTGTAAAAATTGTACTCCATAAATGTGTAGGAGAAAAGAAAGGGATAGAGTAAAAATACAATATGGTCAACTTTTCCAGAGTGAATATATTCTGTTGTAGTTATTAGGAAATTCAGTCTTAGCCTTCTCCCTGCCAGAGTATGTCACATTCACCTATGAGATGGGAGGCAGTCCCCCTACGTCAGAGCTGTTATCCCCAGAACGAGATCAGTCGAAAGGAAGAACACAACCTGATCCAATGTTGTCAGTACAGAAGGGAAGAACAGAGCTTTGCCAGCTTGTAATAACAGAGGATCAAATTATAGGGAACCCCAATTATCTGCCGTGGCTCTGCTTATGAAATAACAAGCTACAATGAAAGCAATATAAAGAAAAACAGACAGAAGTGTTCAGAGGAGACAAGAGATTTTACCAGGCTAAAAAAAAAAAAGTGTTAGTCTTTACCATTTTTGGGGACTTCTCTGTTTTAAGAGGACTATAGGCTAAAGGACATATTGAAGTTATTCATAATATAGTAAAACTAACAGTAAATGTAGGATCTGGCAGCAAAGATTGGATCTTTCTTGACTTTTCTTGAAGAGTCAAGAAAATGTCAATAGATCAGATCTCTGTAGTTATTTATATATCACATTGTGAATGTTACTTTTTGTCTTCAGGAGCAGGGAATGAGGCAGCCCATGCTCTAGGTAGGCCTCCAGAGATCAGTGGAAGTAGTCAGAAGCTGTAGAAGGGTGTAAAATGTGTTTTGTGTCTGTTTTTTTGCTTCCTGTATAACATGAAAGTGTTCACTGTGAGATTAGGAAGATATCTTGTGTACTTCAGCATTGCTAGGCTAAGGTCAGGGGTTGTGTCTAATGGTGCTAATGAGTTCCCTGAGTTGGACCCCCTTGTGGGGGTCAAAAGGCATTTTTAAGTTCAGTGGAGCACAAATTTATGAATGCAACCTCTTTAGAAATAAGTCGGCCAGACTTAAGGTATTGCCTAAAAAAAGATAGATGAATGGGAAAGTGCCTTGTATTAACGGGAATGCTATGAGTTTAGACAAAGGAAGAAAACGTGGCTTGGAACTGTGATGGCGTTATTAAAAATGCTTGGTCTGGGTGCAATCTCCAGCTAAGTGCCCGAGGACAAAAAAAACTACATCACCATTCCGATGCTAGTGTTTAATGTGAAATTATATCTTTGGCTGGAAAAGAGCTCTTTGTCTGTCACAGAGCATGGAGCTTTTTATATGATGTTTATTAGGGCTTACCAGGAAAGGTGGCTAATGTAGGGTGATAAGAGCATTACTAATTTTCTTTGACAAATGGCCCTCAGATGTTTTCCATTGTGAATTGTACATTAAACTGCAATTTCTTTCATGAATTTCCTTTCTTACAGCTATGCGATACTGATTCCACAGCTATCATATGGCAATTCTAATACTCACACATAATGAAGTAGTATAAAGAGTGTTAAGAAAACAAGATTATAATAAATAAACATAAGGCTAAATATTTTGCAGTCATGCTTCTTCAAACAAGCCATAGCAATATGAAGCCTGAAGTAATTCAAAAACACATACCTAATCCAGATATGTTAAAAGAAATTATTGATTTCTCTTACTAGTATAATTTTTGGTTTCTCAGGATTCAAAGAGCTACAAGCATTACAAATATTGTTTTCAGCTAAAGTTGAAGGACCTGCTTTTCTGCATAAGAGGTGAGACCAGTGTAGGCTTCTGTCCTTTTACTTCTGGCAGGAATTTCGTGAATAGTATGAAAGACAGATAAGTACTGAGATGAGATACTTAGGTTAGAGAAATTATTCCCTGTCATTCTCAGCAAGAACATCAGAAATTGTTTAGTTGAAAATAGCTATAATAGAATATCAAATACATAAGCATTTCTAGTCGAGATAATTAGTTTAACGGGAAATCTCTAAAACCCAAAAAATCTCTCTAGTTTTCATCAATTGAAACAAAAATATTTGAGCTGAACACAGCTGAATCCTGGAACTCTTATAGGCAAAATAAATGAAAACGAAAAGCCTTGGGAATATGGGGTAACAGTTCTTTTTCCATTCTCATAAGAAAAGAAACATTGAAATAAATTATTTCTTTACTGGGACAGATGGAAAGTATTTGAACTTGGAGCCGTGAGATCTTTCACAGTGATCCCTTTCACCCAAACAGGCTCTAGGCAGCTTTTAAAACCTTGAGGAGATCATATCACTGGATATCAAGTTCTATGTCTGTACCATGTTCTCCCTGAAGACCAGCAGCTTTCACGTATAAGTGCCATTTTTAGTCACCGTTTTCATTACTTTGAACAGAGAGGCTGAGTGTAAAGCAGCAGCGCCATGTACCCATCAGCATCCAGACCTTTTCCCCAGACCAACACTCTCCATGACTAGGTTTCATTTAACAGTAAAAGTTCTTTGAGATGAAGGTGTGGTGTCCAGTTTATTGTGGTGCCTAGTGCAGCAGAATACTTTAAGAAAAGCAAGTCCATTCAACTGCTTATGAGTATAAGTTATTCTAAGTCATGCTTAATAGTAACTGCAGTAACTTTGCCCTGTAGTAGGAAACAGTACATGTGGATGACACTTAAGAGAGCCTTTGAGGGAGGTATTACTTTTGTTGTAAGGCTAGGCAATGAAAATGCCCTACTTTATTACGTGACATGCAGGTATAGGTCTTTTCCACAACTCCAGAAAGCTGAGGCACTGAAATGGTCCCAGGGCCTGGCAAAGCTGTGCCTTTTCTCTTTGAAGGCAAAGGGACCTCCTCTTTCTCTTATTAGCCCTGCCACTATCACTGGGCAAGAGACTCCCAGCACTTTCTGCTGCTTGACAGAAAAACTGTCTTGGGCTCATGCTTCCTGGGAATAACACCAAGTCCAGATCTGAATCCTTTTCGCACCAGCACAGTAAAGGAAGTGAGCTTCCAAGGATCCAGGTCAGTGTAAGGGAGTCTTTGCATTGGGAAATGGGCTGCGGTAGAGTAATTCCTGGTAAAAGCAGAGAAAGTGCCACCAAAGGAAAGAAATGGGAATTATCTACATGTAGCCTCCCTTTCCCACAAAATGTTGATCTTTCAAGGCCCCTTCCAAACATGCTGATTCTAGGATATTCTATGGCAATGATTCAATGATTTGATTATGCACTATGAAAAAGTACTTCTTTCTGTTTGCTTTATGCTTGCTACCTGATCATTTCAGTTGGACCCCCTTTAAATCTTTCATGAAACAATGAAGAAATGTTTCCTCTTCACATACCTTATGAATAATTCATGATTTTATAGATCTCTGTCTTAATCATCTTTTTTTCCTATACAGAGAGCTCTAATCAACATAAGCCATTCCTTACCTTTGATCTCACTAGTTGCCTTTCCTTCTACTCTTTATAGTTCCCTATGTTTTTAGTGATAAGGAACACTAGGACTCAAAGAGTGGGCAAACCAGTGAGCTGCATTGTGTCATAATGTTTTCTGGTCTGTTTGGTGGACATGATTGTTTGTTGCTTCTTAATAATTCCTAACATTTGTTTTGCTCTTTTGACTGCTGTTCAGTATGGAGCTGTTATTTTCATAAAACTGTCAACTATAACCCTGACATCTTTTTCCCACATCGCAATCTGTAACACAAAGACTATCTGTGTTTATTTATAATGTTTGTTTTTTTCCCAGATGTACTACTTTGTATTAATGAACACAGAATTTCATCCGCCATTTTGTTACTTTTTATGTGTTTACTCATAACATAAACAGTCAAATTCCTTTCAATCAATCTGTTCTCATAAAACCCACATTTTGATAACTTTAAAAAAGCTGTTTCTGCCCTCTGCACCCACTACATCCTATGACAGTGAGATAAGAGAAAGCTGAGAAGAATGTAGGGAAAAAAATCTTGAGAGAGAAATATGATGTCTAGGTTTTCCAGCGTTTCTCTTCATAGAAAATCTATTTGCAGATAGTAATCTGTAAGTCTCCCTTGTGGCTGTGAAGCTGGAACTACTGAAAAATACAGATTCCTTCTATTAAGACCATCTTGTATGATGTTTGAAAGGTGTTTTTTGATAGAATTTGAGATATAATCAAAGTATTAGAAATCATGCATGTATGCTTAAGACTTTAGATCACACAATTTTAAAACAGCTATTGTATCATTATCTTGAAGGTCTCTGAAAACCTAGATTTAATAGCTGAATTGTATATCTGTAGTGAGATTACCTGAATTGGTTATCAGCATAAGGAAATTCATAAAGAAAGTGCTAAATTTACATTTTGAGAAAAATTCCTCATCTGTGTTGAAATACATAACTCATACTAAGACATACATTTTCTGGATTAAAGCACAGTGGAAATGGGTTAACCTAACACATCCAGAGTGGCCTAAAACAGTAGAGTTCCTATCACCTAATTTTAGATTATTACATTAAAGACACTTAGAAACTTTACAAATCACCATCCAATGTTACTGTCATAAGAGAGACACACTTTTAAAAGTGTGAGTCATCTGACCTGTTTTATTAAAGGGTGAGTCTCACTTACTTACCTTTAACTATAGTGACCAGATCTTCAGTGATCATAAAGGGATCTGGGGTGATTGGCTCAATTGGTGTCCATCCCAGATTGAAATTAAGCCAATACTCTGCAGCAGCTATGCTAGGCTGTAAGGCATACTAAATTGCATTCAAAAGCATGATATTTTCCAATCAAAATAAATGAGACACTTCAGTAAGAAAGAAGGTAAAGGCTACTGAAGCAAGAATCAAAGACGTCAAATAATTAAGTACTCTAAGAATACCACTCCTTTTTGCACTCAGGCAGAAATCTGAAATACTGGCAGTCATGGGCTTGAGTTTAAGATCTATTCTTGATAGTTTTAACATGCTTGTATTCATACTCAGCAGGAAAGGTAATAGCAAAAAAATGTTGGATGTAGTCTCACTGGAGAATTAGTCAAATTAATTTATACTAAGATCCAATAATTGTGAGGGAATAACAATAGCAAAAACACTATTGGAATAAAATTCTCTTTGCCTGGCTGAGTAAACTAGTGGAATGATCTTTATTTTCACTGCATGGATTCTGAAACCTTAATTTTGGGTTGGAATTTTGTCTCTGAATTTTCTGTTTGGCTGATTTTGGCTTTAGCCTGGCTTCTGGAGGAATCAAAAACTACTTGATTATGTTGACAGATTTTCTGCTCTTTCCTCTCATATTTTTTAATATAACAAAAATTTCAGTGAAGCTAGGCTCCTAAATGCCTCTGGAATTAGGGAGAAAAGAGACACAAAGCCTGCAGTAAGAATACAATTCTTATTAGACACTAGAGAATTGATATAAATAAAACAAGTATGACAAAGTGGCATAAGTCTTCTGCTTGCATAATCACTCATATGCATTTTAATTATTTTGTTAGATACATTGCTAATGTGTTTATCATAACCAATATGAAATGTCTGTGAATTTTCTGTATCAAAAGTCAAATTTAAAAAAATAAAAATGCTTGGTGTCACGGGTATTTTTCATCTTGTAACATAATACCTAGTTCTGTTTGGAACATTTTACCAGAAAATAAATGCACCCAAAAGCAGTCTAAGACACCAATCACAATGATGGGAATCATGAGTTGACTCTCCTTACACTTTCTTGAGAAATAAATTATGCACATATGTGCATACAAAAAATAAATTTCTTGGCCATTCTAATAAGACCAATGTGTATGTTACTGTTAATCTCCGAAAGCTGAAAGTAGTAGACTAGAAAAAACAATTAGAGAAAAATTAGAGCAGTGAGAATTCCACACATTCCTCCATAGTAAATTTGCTAATTTTTTTATATATATGCTGTTGAATTTCTGCCAAAAAGTGAAGTGACAGATTAAATTTCTCTGGATTTGCAAAAAATCTCTTCTAACTCTTTGGATGTGCTTCAGTGTCTCTTGTCAGATTAAAAATCTTATGTTCTTAAAGCATGAAAACCATGAAATAAAACTGAATGATTCTGTCACCCCGAGGACTTACTACAGTCAGTAATACCAGTCTTGATCTGACAAAAACTCAGACAAGCAAGAACACTGAAATATTCCCAGATGTTAGTTTCTAGTCATTAAAAAAAGGTTTAAATTTTTAATTTTTTTTAATTATAACATGGCAAAGCTCATCCAGAAATACGAAAGAGCCTCTTGAATTTTAATATATATTTTGAGTAAGGAGAAAGACTACTGAAACCAGCTCAACCAGAAGTACTTTTGCAGAATGAAGAATATCTATTCACATCCCCCAACACATTGGGAAATGTGCAGGACCACATCAGTGCATGGTGTCATCAAGTGCAAGTCAAATTATCTGAAGCTATCCTAACTGCACCAGCATCCTCTAAAGAAAAGAGATTTGGATGGACTAAGATGAAGAAATGGAATTGCAAGATTTTGTGATAAAGACTTAGTAATTTTCCACTGCGTGTTTGATCACAGTGTACCTGCAGGCTAGCAAAATCTTAAGATACCATCACATGGTCACTGCATGGTTGTATTTCACTGAAATCTTCAGTGAAAGGATTTAAAAAGTGTAAATGATTCATATATTTATATTTTTTTTCTTTCCAGCTGAGGACAGCAACCAAAATTATAATCTGTAGTTCAATAGAATTTGATGAAGTCACCCCATTAACGTCATGGGAGATGGAGCAACTTTTACAAACTGAAGATGTGGCCTTATGTTGGATGACATAAGGAGAGTAACAGAGAAGTGGAAGGCAATTGAGTCTGACACAAGCCCTGTTACCACACAAGATCTGTGTGTCATATAGGTTCTATTCCTATGTGAGGGAAACCCCACCAGGTGCTTTAGCATTAGACTTTGTGCCAGCCTGAGCTAACACGCTTGCTTAGCTTTAATCTTGCCTCCTCATTTAGTATTTTACAAGATTTCAGCCAAAGTACCTGCAGGATTGATCCTTTTTTCTGCTGGAAATGCAAAATTCTTGTTAAGAACAAAATCAAACAGTACATGGAAGTTGACAGAAAGGCAAAACCACAAGCTGTATAAAAATGACTGGCAGGATATTTGTGGTCTTGTCACATCACCAAAAGGCTCACAAAGCTTTCAGGCTTTCACAGTGACCACCACCATCTCACACCAGCCAGATTCCTGGGATTGCTCTTCCTTTTTCTGGTGTAATTCAGAGACAAGTTAGGCACTGCTCAAAAGACTCCAGTTTGGTCTCTTATGAATTGCTTTTCTCCAGTCAGCTTCAATTCATGGAAGACAAGAGCCTCTTAACAAAGTTGCATATTTTATCCTCTCTGATTGTCTGGCAAATCCCTTATTCCCTAAATTTTTCATTTCCCCCCTGACATTTCACCCACTATATTATGGGCATCATCTGAGGATTTAAATCCAAAAGCTGCTACTGTGCTTCAAATCAAAATTGAAAGTTGTAATTCGGCTGTTCTTCTATAAATATGCAGCAATTATAAAGAAATAAGGGTCAATATAGAATCCCAGAGAGCTTTGCAATAACCTGCACTCACTATATTTAACTAGAGACATGAAAGCTACTTAGTTTCAAGGAAGCATTTAAGTATTACAAATGATGAATTTACAAATTCATGAATTATTGATGAAATAAAAACCTCTCTGGAATTTGAGCAACTTTTATTTGAACATATTCCCCATATTTATGTACAGGCATCTTAACTGCGTTTTTCAATTTCGGTTTTGGATTTTGAATATACAGCAGGAGTCTCTCATTTTGTAAGCATCTGGTGAATTTGCATTACAAGTATGGTTTGCACCAAAGGTTATCCGTTTATTGTCACCACAGTCTAAAATCCTCCAGCTCACAACCACATCCAGTTTTCCTCTATCCTTCGTGCTCTGCTCAAAAGGGTGGCATTTGATGTACAGATGTGTCCCAGGGGTGCACCGGTGCAGGGCTCAGGCAGGTGGGATAGGTATCATTTGAGAAGCATGTGGTTTATTGTCAGTTTGACTCACAGCCCTCTCCGTCACTCCAGAACAGATTTCTGTTACAATTCCCACCTACAGGGTTCAGACTGAAGCAGTTCGTGCAGTTCAGAAATTGCTGGTGCGATTGACAAAGTAGCAGCCCAAATTAGCAAATATCAACAACCACTGAAAACTTTCCAAATGAAAAATTAGCCACTTTGCAGTACTTATTAAAATGCATAGTGTATCCAACTCTCTCAGAAAAGGAAGACAAATTTTGTGTCTGAGGTTCTCATGTGAGTGGAATTTGGACACAGAAAAAAATTCCCTTCAATTATGAAAAATATTTTGGTTTTGGTATTCTCCTGCCAGAATATCTCAGATTGAGATGTCGAATGCCATATTCAGGGGGGTTTGGGGCCAAGATATCCCCTACTGGTTTAGCTTCATGTAGACATAATTTCATGCAGATTCAAGATGAAGTCACTTCTGCATCAGAGACATTGATTTTTGCAGCTCGGTGACAGGGCCATGAAGCCTGAACTAAAGCAAGTGGTCAATGGGGAAGTTGTAGTTCCTGGAAACCAGTTGGGTTGAGGACCAACACACACTGATAGGTGCTGGTCCTTAGTCATCCTTCTTGCTGGATTTTGGTGAAAGAGCTCATTATGGAGAACATATGAACCCTTCTTCTAATGGGAAAGTGACTAGTGAAGGAAAAGTTCTTAAACCCTGCTTTAAACATAAGGAAATGGATCTTTGATAGGGAAAAATAAAATACCATAGAAGTTGGAAAGCCTTTCATTTTCTTCAGTTGTCCGGAAATTGACTCTGAAAATAACAAAAACCTTTGAGCTACCCATTAGCTTTGTTACTGTTACTATTGCAAGAAGCCCATCAGGACAACTTGCAGAAAAAACCATAATCCTGAGTGTTGCCTCATCCCCAACATGGCAGTCATTGTCCCAAGGTCCTCAGTTTTTACTCTTATAGGACATAAGCAGTTAAATCAAAATTGGCAAGAGGAGTCAGCGATCTCCCATCCTGTATTTAAACTAATCATGGTTTCAACTAAATGACTCAGAAAATTTTCTCCACTCTGACTTTCAACCCTCTCTCTTCATCCCAGGTCATGTAGTAATGCTTGCTTTTCTAAATTTAATTTGGAGCTGTAGCCTTTAGAATGTAAGACTTAAAAGTCCATAATAATTTGCATGTGTCAGTTAGACCAGAGCAGCATGTTTCTCCAGTCAGGCCATAGAAAACCAGATTCTGTGTGATTTGGTGTTAGTTACTGTTAGTTACTCTCCAAAGCTATCACGATTACCAATATATGGACATCATATGGAGAGAAATCAGATGGTTTTCCCAACTTTTCCTCTTAGTTTTCAACACCATTGCAGACTTCTGTACAGCCTCCAAATGAATCTTTGAGTGAGTCCTGAAGACTGTATCTGTCTCTTGCCATTTCTCCATTTTGACATTGTGCTATGGAGATTGTTTTCCATTATTTCTCTTCATATAAGAAACATATGGGTTTTTTCTGTTCAACTTCACTACAGGCTATTACTCCAGACTGGTGTTGCTTTCTAGTATTTTCACTGCTGACTTTCCAGAGTGTATTCCTTCCCCAAGAGAGAAAGAAGTCCAGGTCTACCAGCCCAGGCAACACTGGTTTGGCACACTGTCACACTTACAATTATTATCATTATTATTACCTTAGGCTCTGCTATCCAGAAGGAACTTGACTGCCCAAAGACACAAGGACCCAAGACTACAAATGAGTCATGAACCCATTCCTTCCATCCCAGTCCTGATGGCACTGAGACATTTTTACTAAAAAGCAGTGCTGTGTTAGGCTGTAAAATCCAGTCTTAACATGTCTATCCAGTACAAAAGGTGTCTGCTCACAAGTCCTGCCTGTCATTTACATCCCTTTTACCCCTCCTGAAATGGGGCATACGGAGAATGTCCTTTGTATCCAGAAAAAAGCTGTAATGATACAACCTCACTGACTGTGGCAAGGGACTTCTTGTGTTGTAAAATAAAGACAAAAAGGAAGGAGCTATTTTTGTGGCTGGATTCACATTATAGTTTTAACTTGAGGCTTAGTAGGAGTTTCAGTGAATGCTTGCTGTAAAATGTGAACAACTTCTGTATTAAATCTGAAAGAACTCTCTCCCTTGGGTCTTTTCATCCTCACTGGTGAATGGCCTGGTGAAATTTCTCAATTTTCTCTTGCATTACATGTTTCAGCTAGCATGTGATATATTTCTGTCCCACTAGGGCAGCATGAGAATTTGACAGATTCCTAAGCCATGAAGGAAGACCAAGGTTTTTCACCATTCCTTTTGTAGCCCCTCAGTCCATCCTTGCCGGACACTGAGAGTGAAAATGATGCCATTCTTTTGGTGAGTGGTTTAATATATATGATGATAATTGAGCCAAAGACACAAACAATAGTTCTTTTGGAGCATGACAGGAGAGTTTCCATTACAAGACAGGATGAAGAAAACAGGAGATGAGAGAAAAGGTAAATCCTGTAAGGAGAAGAGCAAAACGTTCATTTGGTGTCACATTTCTGTGGCCCAAGAACTAGAACAGGTGTTTACCATCTCCATCCCATGACTACCTGACCAACTACAGACTTCAGTGGCCTCAGGATTGGCTCAAACTGTTTGAAGAGCTGTGACAGGCATTCTGTACAGCTGACCACAAGCTGCAGAGCATACACAGGACAGCAGAGGCAGGCACAGCTGCTGCAGACTACATGACTTAAAATTTGAGCCCCTTCAACTGTCCTTGTTCTGTTCCATGTTTTTGGATTCTTTACTCTGCTTTTAACAGCATAAGAACTAAACCACACAGGATAACGAGCTATTTTCAGGTAGGTATGAATCAATGAAGGGAGGCAATGGAGGAAGGAAACAAGGTGCATAATAGGGGTTACTTTCTAAGCAAAACTGTGGTGGCTGCTGGCCTCCTTCATTCTTTGATCTAATGCAGTATAATTTATCCTTTTGTCCTTCATCCCTTTGAAAGATGATTCCCATGCTGTGTTTCTAGAGGGAAACAAAATTGCATGGCATCACTCAGTCTAAAATGACAAATTTCCAGGCATTCAACTTTAAAACCCTTCTTATTAAAAGAAAATCTTGCACTGAGAAACTACTATTTATTCCATAATGTTTGCCTAATTTCTGTTTTTATCATATGAAGAGGAATTCTGTAGTTCTGTTTATGGTATCAAATGCTCTGATTTTTCATAATTAAGAGCTTTGTTTGTCAAATTGTTGATGTTTGCACATCACAGCAACGGAGAGAACAGTGCTGTGTACACATGGAGGATGTTCACAGAGAATGCAACTGCAGGCTGTTGATGTTTGCACAAGCTGTAGCTCTCAGCAAAATCCAGGATTGTGTACTGGGACATTGTTTTATAACATAAATTTGTCCCAAACTTTCTTCTCGCATTAGGGAAATCTTTCATTCGAACAACGACCTCAGAACTATAAACCCATTTCCTGCTTGACTTAACACTGTGGTTTTGTTAATCTGGTGCCTAGGATTATCCAATTTGCATGTGAAGCAGGAGTATTTTCATTCTGGGACCTGGATGAAAAGTTTGCCCATGGAGTGAAAATGACCTTTCCAAAAAAAGAAACAAACAACAGAAGAAAAAGTTTTTAGTCTGTTACCACCCCACAATCAGGAGAAAGACTTAGATAACTTTGTATGATTCCTAGTTCTTTAAAAGAATAGGCTACTTGATGCCGTTCTGCTCTGTGCTGTTAGAGGGAGAATATGCTCACCTTGAAGCTTTTGTTTTAGCTTGTGCAGGCAGAACTCCTGAATTAACTCTATTCTCTTATTGCTTTCTGTTATATACAGTGATGGCTTTATATATATGTAAAGACTGGTTGAAAAGCACAGGGCCTTCCTGCTGCTTTTCTTGAACTATGGAAAAAGTCTGCCTAAATCTTTGTCTAATTAAAGTAAATTAGCTTTCCCTTCTGTATCTACAGAGGAGATGTGCTGAAAAGTACAGTCAGTGACAATCTCCCACGCACAAGTGGCTGTCTTCAGAACTGTCCATAACAAAATTCTGACTTCTTGTGAAAGTTTTGAAGAATGCCTCATCTCTTCTAGATTCTTTTCTGGTAACCACCCTTTCACAAAATTTAACAGCTTTGATCGTTTTCTTTATTCTCTGATGTCTCTTTGTGATTCTTGTCAATGCTTATTGTGAAGACAGCATTCTGAAAACAGAAGTCAAAGCTGAACAATCTCATCTACTCCATATTTTTAATGCTAACAAAAAAATTCCTTTTTTTCCCATCTATTATTTCATGGGGTTTTGAAACATATAGGTGCACAGAGCTTTCATAGGAGACATCTCTGTTGTCTAATAGGCCTCATCACTAAGCATTTTCTTAGTGAAAGTCAAAAATTTACTTAATTTCTATTTTTATAGTTACAACTCAGTGAACAAGCTTTAAAGTTCTTCATCTTTCTGTACTTTGCCTGATTCAAACATTTTGTAAAATAATAATAAGGAGATAGAATGAGTTAAGCCCATTTTTTCGTAACATGTTTATCTGAGTGGCCTATCCTTCTTACTTTGTGCTGTGTGTAATTTCTTACACTATTAAATGTATGTGTTTCAGAGTGCTGATACGTAGTGCTATTCATTTTTACAGCTCAGAACTGAGAGGTCCACATCAGGGAGAAACATTACTTGTCCCTAGCATGAAACACAAAGTTTTTGCAGAAGTAGTAGTCAAAACTGTCTTAACAGTTTTCAGATTAGTATTGGAAATATTGCAGTATTTTAGTTTAGCCTATAAATTCACTTTGCATTTCTGCAATAGAGGTTTTTCATTAAAAATCATTATCTGAAATCATGGATAGTAGTTTGTTAGTGATTTTGGCAGCAATGGCTGTCTTTGTCCAGATGGTTATCCATGGGAAATTATGGAAGGCATTCTGACAGGAGTATGACACCTTGCCTCCTGACACCCTGTCCCTTGACCAATATCAGCAGCATAGACAGACTGCCACCACCCAGACCTTGACCAACATCGGCATAATCATGTAGGATATGATTCTTTCAAATCACACTACCATGGGTGGAGCCAAGGGACACCATGACTCTTACCTGTATTCAAAAGGCATTTGCACTACTGGAAGTTGCTGCCAGATGACCCGGACACCAAGTGTCCCTGGCAGTCCACCAGCACCATGGCATTGCTTATGATCTTGTGTTTGCTATCGGCATTTGGGTGAGTCATTGTATGGGCATGTTGTTGCTCATCTTCTCGACTGCCTCAAGAAAGTTTTGCTTTATAAAATGTTGTCTGGCTCCACTACTGTTCAGACCACAAAGTGTCTCCAGAATAACTATACTGAATATATGTCTTTATGCTGGAGACACTGGAGATTCTCACTCTCCAGTGAGAAGCTGTTGTGTCCCTGGCTGACTACGCCAAATATTCACCCACGACTGCTTACACAAGAGTTCAATTCAGACATAATATTTTAGCTTTATTAGCTTTTTAAATATAGCATATGAGTAAATAATCCAATGGCAAAGTTCTAAAGAAAAGGTTCTCTGGGAAAATTGCATCAATATAGATATGATTATGTTTTTTTAATAAAAACTATAATGTAGTTTTGGATCAGTGTAGGTCTCAGATTTCAGAGCACAAACTAGCATATACAGCATTTTAAAATGTGCTTTTCTTATAAACATGCTTGAAATTCGTTCTATTGTAACTTCATGTTTCCACAGTGCATGAACTTTTTTTAAGATCCTTTAAGAACATTAAGTTGCTGGTCATTCTGTACAGAATCACCAGTTTTACAAAATAATGCAAAACTCTTTTTTGAACTATGTTGAAACCTGTGCACTTTCATTGGGATTTCATTAATTTCCATGTAAGTCAGGGAAACTTATCTATTTCTGATCCTGAGCGCTGACAATGACAATGTTATGATGAGAACACTGAAGAGCTAATTAATGGCTGGTGTGGTCTTATGACTTTAATTGTTTACAGACATTATCCTTTCTCAATTCTGGAATAACTTTCTGAGTTAATAATTCTTTAGTTAGTTCTTAAGTTTGCAATATGGTGTTGTCTTCTTTTCAGCAGTAGAACATCAAACCAACCTTTCTTTGTGCACTAGTAGCTAATCTGTAGGTCATGTTAACTTTTGGTGTCAAACTGAGTTGAATACACCTTGATTTTCATGAACAATATGTGTCCCAGTTCTTAGAAAGTTTCTGATTCTGTTGTCTGTTGTGATACTTCCTGAAAACTTATGCGCAGTCATAAGCTAGAGCTAAATCACAGCAGTAAAGATGCCAGTGGGGGACTGATTCATTCTCACATTCTTCTATTTTCTCCTTTAACATCAATTTATGCAACTATTCTTCAATAATTTCCATTCAGAGCTTGACTTGTATTGCATTTTGGAGATTATGATCATCTTTGAGGTAGCCTAATAACTTCTTTTTTTGTCATTTTAGTGAACATTTAATACTTCTTAAAATTTTGCAGGCAGAACACAGTAGATCCAGCAAATATTTTTGTTATGCTAAACTACTACAGAAGTTTTGTTTCCTGGAGATGTCATTCTGAACTGAAAGTGTGAGTAGGTGGTACCGCAGATATGTTTAATTTGCAGTAAAGATTTTCTGGTACAATTATGCTGTTATTTGGTTCATACCATCATTTTCTAATAAAATACCTTTTCATAGACAAATCTCAAAAAATACCTTTCTTTCATTCCTTTTTTCTTATTTAACGTTCTCCATTCTAAGGTTAATCTGTGAGATATTAGGATAAATTTTATAATAAAAATTTGAAACAATTCCATAATTATAATTACAAAACTGTTTTATTTTGCACAATTATGCAATTATAAAATATGCATTAATGTATTAAAAATGTCAGCATAGCTGTCCTGGAAAACACTTTGACTTTTTCTTTTTCACTTCAATTCCTACCCCTTTGTCTTCTGTTTCTGTAATCAGCTGTTAGAACAATGCTTTAAGAGCTGTTTTTATCTTTGATGATCCATAAAGCATCACACTTCACCAAATTATTGTTTAATAAGCTTGTCACAAGGACCTAAGTGCCAGGAAGTTTCATTAGTCATTATATAATGGATTGACACTCACTGGTGCAGAAATCACAGTTCAGAATTTTGCCTTCATATATCAGAATTTAAGGTTGATGGTTTTGAAAAGTATGATGCAGTGCTGTTCTGCTTTAAATGGGAAAGAAAATTTTTATAAGAAAGTTCTTCATTAAATTTCGTTTTTGATAAACTAATTCTTTACTTCATCACTCTTCCCTTCTCTCATTATTTGTTACACAATTGAGTACTTGACTGAAACCTGAGTTGTTTGAGCTACTTCTGAAGTGGTTGGCACAGTTGTCCTACTTTGTGTATCGTGAATGATCAGTGACTCTAACAGAGAATGGGTTGTTCTGTCTCAGGGGAGGATTTTGCTTAGTCAATGCTGGTTCTCTGGGTATATTACAACAACTGCTTGCTTTCACATTCCCATGTAAAGTGAACCCTAATTAATCCAGCAGTGAAAGACATGCTTCATCTCCTGAAACTAGCTCATTATGAAAAATGTAAACAACTTTGTGCAAGCAGTCTGCCTGCATACTAACTTCTGCCCTAATGATGCTTATTGTCTAATTGACTTAGCTTTGTCTTCTTTTTTTCTATAAATACATGATTTCTAATTTTTGTTCCCTCTCCACCTTTAGCATTCAGACTCGTGTTTCATAGTATCCTGCCTTAAAGTAAACCTTCATTTTAGTGCTTTTAACCAACTGGCGTCTATGTAGCCCTCTCCAAAATGACTACTTTGTTACTAGCCTGCAGTGGTTCTCCTATGGGCATGCAGTATGGAGAGGAGGTGGCAGCTCCTAGGGATGGGAAACAATAGCCCCAGGGAAGACCCAAAGAAAAAATTATTTTTCCTCAGGGAAGACCCCCCAAAAAAGTTATTTTTTTCATTATTATATATCCTTAGGTATTAAGGTAGCTTTCTACTAGAAACCATGACTAGGAAGCAAATTTAATAGAATCAGTACTAACTTGTCCTTAGTGCTTCCAAACTCCCTGAGGACACAGAAGCCATGCCCTTATGAAGTGGGTTTTTTCCCCTTTTGTATGTAAAACATGCAAGCTATTTGCTAGTGGAAGTCAGCTCACCCCATACTTTGATATATATTTGCTGGATCCCCTTTCAATCCCCAGAAATAATCCATCCAGCACATGGCACAGCCATGTAGAAAAATATTTATGAATGGAAAGCATGGGAACAGATACAACCTCTCTTTGCAGAAGAATAGAGCCCATGCTTTGGCTCTTTCCTTGATTCCACGGCTACTCATGGATAAGAAAGAAAATTAAGAGAAAGAAAGAGGACATCAGAGAAAAGAAAATTCAGATGAGGAAGAGAATTCAGAATTCAACAGAGGAAGCACAAGTGAAAGCAGTCTTCATTTCTAGCATTAGTGCTTGCCAAGGCTTTCCTCTAAAGCCTGGCCATTTCCCTTTTCCACCCTCCAGGATGGGAACCATTTTCATCTTTCTTCTCCCTTGTCCACCTCTTTTGGAGCTTGTTTGTCCCCAGAATATGAAATAGCTTGATTCGGAGTGTTGCCAGTTAGATGCCATATTATAGATCATTTTGATCTCCGTTTAGCTGTACCTCATTAGAGGAGCATGTTTTGTTTAAGCAGAGATGAGGTTATTCATAAGTAATTCAGTGCCACTGAGAGAAAAATCAATTGTAGGAACATTAAATTTTCATTAAACATGTTAAATGTAACCTGACAGTCAAATGGTCTCCAGTTGTATGGGTTTTACTGCAATATTACTTTAAGTAAGAGATGAAAGTGGGATTAAGTGGTAAAGAATACTCTGCATGGCTTAAGATAAAGGATAAAAGTGGGGTATTTTTCCATTAACATTCACTCTGCAGGGATCCTCAATTACTTACAGGGCCATCTGCACTTCTGGAGATATTGTGAGTTTGAAGTGAGTAGTACGTGCAAGACAAGAGCAGATTGGAGCTGTCTGGGCCAAGAAAAATCAGACACACTTGTTTTTGTGGAATATGACACATTTTGTAGCTCCTGTAGGCCTGAGAACATCACACACCACAACTTCTTGCTCTCCATTCTTGCAAGGATTTCCTCACCTTTCTTTTGATGATTTTGACATGATTTCCATGTCTTCCTGTCCCATAACATCGATCTCATCCCACTCCTAACACAAAAATTTCTAGCTACTGTCCTCCCCAACCTCATTCTCATTTTCACCCCACCTCCCCTCTCCCTATTCTCCATGACTCTAGCTCTCTGCTAACACACCCAATCACTTAGTTCATGGTCCTACTTCCCTCATGCCCATTACATAGTCCTGGGAGAGTGCCAACCACAGCCCAACTCCTACAAGCGGCTTGTGCCCCAGCTTGATCTCATCCCAGCCCCTTCCTCCCTCCCATGCAACTGCCCTTTCTTCCCCGTTCCTGCCTGACTCATTCGTGCCTGCATCCCAAGCTAATGCTCTTCCATTTCACTCTCCCAGTCCTTTCCTTCCCTATTCTCGGTCACCATCTTACCTAAGCCTTTTATTTTTGCCAGAGAGCAAGCTGCAGGTGATTGCTTCCTTGTGCTGCTGGTGGTTATACATCCCTAGCCTGTAGCACGGGCTGGTAGAACTTCTTCCCAAATTGTAGTGTGGAGTGTTGTGACTGCCTTCCAAATAGAGCTTTCAGATGGAGCACTACCATCATTAAGCATGTGCTGACTGATATTTATGACATTCCCAGAATCTCACAGCTTGGTCTTTCCAAGTTTAGCATTTAACAAAGGCATAGCATGATCCTATTAATTTGAGTATAAGGTTTCACTCAGCTCTTGTCTGTGATGTTTCATTTCTGTTTATCTATCACAACTAACTGACTGCTTTTCAGAATGGGATGTATATATGTGACATATCTTTCTCTGGTTCCCCTGATAAGTCAGTGTGTAGCAGTCAATCAGGCACAAGTGTAAGAATAAGCTGAATTTTATTTTACCGTTGCTGTCTGTCTCTTTTGTTCTGATACATCTGCCTAAGCATAGAAAATGATGTTGTAGAAGTACAGAAAATCTGATTACATATATTACTGATTTTTCTGCCATCACAGATAACTACAGTAATGCAGTTATATCATACGATAGTGTCTTACAGTTTACGTGTTCCAGCCTTTGGAAGACCTCAGCAACTGCTCATCAGAACAAGTCCATGTTGAAGACTGCCATTGAATTCTATAGAAAAGAAAAGAAATGCACATATCCTGCAGTTAGTAACTTGACAGGCTTTTCTGTCTGGATAGTTTCTGGCAAAAAAATATTTGACCTTGATTCACCAAAATTAAACAGAAATTGTTAGTGTCTTACAAACGACATCCACTGGTTTATACAGAGCTGGGCTGTAGTAAACACATCCCTTTCCTCCAGAAGTCTGTCTTTTTAACATCACTATCTCTTTAAAATAGAGATGGCAAAATGACAAAACAGGTTGGATTCACATGCAAACCATCTTGAATTAATTTGAAAATATAAAAAGGTGCATTTCAAATACAACAATGTAATAAAAGATGCACATCAACATGTTGTCCAAGGTTCCACCTTTAAAAAAACTGAAAGCAATTCAAAAAAAGAAAAGGTCTCTTGCACTCTTTTTTAAAACTTTTATGGAAACAAAACCTTCTATTCGCATGTGAAAATCATACTGAGAGATGAACTATTATCAAGTCAAGGGTTCTGAGGAATTCAAAGCAGATCACTGTCCTTAGGAAGTCCTTCTACATATATCTACCAAGCCACTTCTCTCTGAGAAATTCAGAGTCTTGGTGAACACTAGATATTTTTCCATGTATTCTTATGAATTAACTGTTTCCATTGAGTAGCAAACCTCTACGTTTCACAGGATCACTAAGAGTTTGCTAGCAGCTGAGCCCTGAGGGCCACACATTGCCCTGCAAACTCTTCCCCTGGTGACTGTGAGGAAGACTGTGAACTCATATGCTTTGTCTACTAAACACACTTTCATATGGCCAACTGAATAATACTACTAATCCAATATTTCTAAGAATAATTCCTTTTATACACTGAAATAAGGATTTTATGCATATGCTGGTTTGAACAGATTTTTCAATTCAAGAATATGCTGCTTTGACTCCTTACAGCCTGTTTTAATGCTGACCTCCCTGGAGAGTTTCTAAATAGTTATATGATTGTCAGTTTGGGAAAGCAGCAGAATTTCTGGCACCCTAGAGGCAACGAAGATGTCACAGCAGGTTCAATCATTACTGCTTCGAAAAATGTTACAAACTTTTGATGGATGACATTTCAGAGCACGGGGTCATGTAGTTTAATTTGTTTTTAAGGACAAAGAAAGGTGGGCTTGTTTTTTGTCCTTTTTTTGTTGTTGTTTAAGAAACAAGCATCAAGTCACGTGTTCTAGCTTTCAGCATATTTGTCTTTGCATTGGTTAAGTGATGCATAGACAAAAGATGATTTCTGGTTTGTGTCTACAAAAATTACTTGGTACGTGCTGTCCCCAACAGAGAAGAACATCTCATGAGAGAGGAAAGGACTATCCAGCAGTGCTCTTCAGCACCCTCCAATCAGCTGAGCATTTGTACAGGCATCACTTTGCCTGCCACAATTTAGACTTGTAGATTAGTTTAATATAAGCTGAGGCTACTTGTTTCTGTGTGAATAGAGCATGCAAGGAACAGAAAGGTGTGCATTGCATCCATCTTCTGTTAACAGCATAGGACTGTAAATAGTCAAGTCTTCTGAATATTTTCTTTTCAATGTAGTTGACAAGTTCTTACAAAATTCCTAATTCAGAAAACAATTTTCCAGCATTTTTATGGGCAGTGATTAAAAACTGAATAAAGGTTATCAGGATCTGGCCTGATTTGAATTGTGAACAATTTGCTATTCCACTTTCAAAGAAACATGTAAACTTGTTTATTTTGGAATGCTAGAGGTTATTTTGATTATGAGAATATTGGTATTTTTATGCTAAACCTATATACACAGGCATGAAGAGGGCAATTTTAGGCGGTTTGAAATAACTACATTACAGATGAGTAAGGCAAACAAGAGAACAGCTGAATCCAGGACATGATTTCAGAATATACAAAATATGCTGGAGTAAATACATCCATGTTAGTATGACAACAAATAGAAATATAGTCATATTCTTTCAGGTTTATTTATAATTGGAGTATATCCCAATCTATACCAAATCATACATGGTACCTAGATCTTTTGAACTATGGCTATTGGTAATACCTCTAACTCAAGTACAATTGAAATGTAATTTAATTTGCTGCTCGCTAAGTTCTGAACCATTTCAAACTTTAGAATGAGAAATATTTTCAAATGAATATCAATGGTATAATTTCTATAATACCATTCGTTTATATTTACCACATAATGCTTATGACAAACTCACAAATCCTTGGAAATGCATAGCTGAGGCCAATCCATGAGGAGCATGAGGCCAATCTTAAACTCACAAATCCTTGGAAATGCATAGCTGTAGGAGCATGAGGCCAATCTCTCACGTCAAAGAGCACTCTCATGGAAAGTAAATTATTACCACCTCATATTTATACAGCGAAGCTGAGGATGTTTAGCAGCCTGTGGGCTGTGAAGCCTGTTGTGGGATACTGCTTCATACTTAAACTGCGCAGGCACAATGGAGCCCCATTTGAACATTATTGCTAAGTAACTGATGCTAGCAGAGGATTTGGATTTAGTCTATGACTTTATATTTCCCTGCCTTACGGGTTTATAGTTTGTTCTTACTGTATGCTTCAGTCAGATTCATTGCAAACATTTAGTTTTAATTTTTGTACTAAATAGCTATCAATTCTTATGGAAAAAATTAAACTAAGCTTCAGAGAGGTGATTTGTATTTAAGAGTTCAAAAATTCTTACAACAGTCATTTTAAAAAGTTGATAACCTAAACTAAAAGATTCATTGTAGAAGTTAAACTTCAGACTTACTCTAATATGGGAAATTGTAGGCATGCCTTGTCCTGAGCCTTATTATCGTGTGCAGTTATGAATATATCTAGTATCTCAGATCTCACACTGGCACCACTTTACATTTCATAGTACAGTTTTATGATATTTTTTGTGTGTGAAACCCTATGTGATTTGGGATCTAAGCTCCAGAAGTGTCCTTGTCATGTTCAGAGATTCCCAAATTGAAATAATGCCCATGAGAAGGATGGATGGTGGAATAAAGAGTGGTATCCTGGTCTTCTGGTTCCACTTGCTTTCCTTCCATTATGCTGTCCTGCTTGAGTTTCACAATTCATTTTTCCTTTGAAGATATCTGAGAATGAGGTTGACTTATTGAAAGAACTTAACAGGGTATTTTTATGATTGCTGTTACGCTAACCATAAAAGGTGGAGTGCTAGGATCTGGACCCTGAGGGTTCCAAATCCATGTCATTCACTGCCCAGGAAACTGCTTAATCTGACCTGTCCTATTGAAACTGCAGCCCAACAGATAACAGATAGTGCTGAGGGAGTTCTGGGCTCAATTCTCTGTTTCTAGCACTATTTACTCTTTAGTAAAAATCTCTGTCCATGAGGGAGACATGTCACTGTGTACCTTAGTCCTTAGAGGCCTGTGTATCTCCTATCTTTTGGTGAAGACTCTAGTAGGTCTATATTTTTGTCTTCCAGCTGTCTTTTCAAGAGCAGTTATCATGTCTAACTCTGCTTCCATGCACCAGACCCGAAAGCATTTAGGTCCCTTCACACTTTCCTTCTGCATCCTAATGGGGTACAGAGGCATCCAGAGGCCGTAGCTTCTTGAGTTACACTAAGCTTGTAGGTCCCAAAAAAACATGTAGGCATTGGGGGAACTTCAAGATCAAGACAGACATGGAGTGAATACCATCTGATCAGTGGTTTTATGTCACACTGTTCCTGAATCTTCTGGGTGTTGTAGAGATGCTGTTTAGTTTTTTCTTACAAGTCAATTCCTGTTTAGTAGCTCAAACAAAAGCAGAAACTGGATAGCCAGAAGAAAATATTTTTGAGGAGTGAAACATTGTGAAAACAATCTTTCCTAATCGAAATAGATTTAAAAGTGTAATTACTGGAAATTTCACAGCTTACCTTATTTCCCCATCCTTTTTCTTTGCACTGGACAGACTTATTTTGAAATTACAGATGGGCTTCAATACACAAAAACTTCCTAATAAATTTCAGTCTTGTTTTAGATATTGCCACTGTGCTGGAACTGCTCTTGTGAGGGTATGTAATGAGAATCTGTTGCTTCAAGCTAACTGAGAAGCTCCTTCTTTCATTGTCTTGATTTATCAGCAGCCTTTGATACTGTTGACCATCGGGTCCTATTACATTGCCTTCAGCACCTCCTGGATTTTTCAGGCTCCACACCGTCCTGTTTCACATCTTATTTAATGGAGCGCTGTCTCTACGGTTATATACTGCAGTTCTCTCGTCATACTGATGCCTAAAGCTGTGTTGTGCAATTGGATTTTGATGGTGCAATTTGCCATGACAGCATTGCAGTATAGTAAAATTCTCACTTTTGTTTGTTAATTTTTTATATCTAACATACACACCAGGTGTACAGGGGTGATAATTGTTTGAGAAATTATGCAGCTGTTTGTTTATGGATCTGTATGATAATGTGATCCCTAACAATAATTGACACTTGTATGTAACTGATTTTGGTTCTAAGAACATATGGTGTTAAACTAACAAGCTTTGTGTTGAGAAAGTTATTTTAAAACAGTTTAAAAAGGTGGATTATATTACTAAATGTATTTTTTCCTTCTCATTACCATTCATTGATGGAAAGGTGTTCTTCCTGTTAACAAGCAGTGCCTGTTATATACAGCCTTTTTACTATTTCCATTATTCATTGATATTAATGTGAAGCTTGGACATCGGAAATGTAAGTGTGGAAAATGTCCCAAGGTGAAAGTTTACTCTCCGGCTCTGCTCCTTACATCCCTAGGCCAGAGACACCCCTCTTTCTATTCTGGGTCTCCTGCCACTCATCCATTTCATAGCATCTTCTGTTGCAGATCTTTAGCAGATGTGGTGTCAGCATCCTTTCAGACCTGACTGAAAGTAGCTCCCTGCATGTGTGTGTGCATTGGACCGGCTTTAAAGCTATCTGAAAGTTATGAATATGATTTGATGTATTTGCTGGGAAACTGCCTGAGTATTGTTACCAAGAAAGAACACAGAATGCTTTTACTGTTTCGTATCACTTGAGCTTCTAAGTAAAGTATTCCCCATTCTGGTAATTCTAGACCCTCACAGTGTTAGGAATGTGAATCTGATATTTGTATCCAAAAATTCAAAATTACATCAGTCTGCACGAGGTGCACTAGTGCTTACAGCAGAAAGCAGTTGCGGTTTAACCCCAGCTGGCATCTAGGACCACACAGCCACTTGTTCACTCCCACTAGTTGCGACTGGGGAGAGAATCAGAAGAGTAAAAGTGAGTAAAAACTCGTTTAATAGGTAGAGCAAAAGCCGTGCATGTAAGCAAAGCCCAACACAAAATTAATCCATTGCTTCCCACCAGCAGACAGGTGTTCAGCTGTCTCCAGGAAAGCAGGGTTCCGTCAGGAGTAACAGTTACTTGGGAAGACAAGCACCTAACTCTGAACATCCCCCCTTCCTTCTTCCCCCACCTTTATATGTGGAGCATAACACCACATCCTGGAATATCCCTTTGGTCAGTTGGGGTCAGCTGCCCAGCTGTGTCCCCTTCCAACCTCTTGCACCCCCCCCCCCAGCCAACTTGCTGATGGGGTGGTGTGAGGAGCAGAAATGTTCTTGATTCCTTAGTAACAATCAAAAGCATCAGTGAACTATCACACCGTTCCCAAACCAAACCCAAAACATAGCACTACACCAGCTGCTAATAAGAAAGTTAACTCTATCTGAACTGAAACCACAAAAATAGTAATGAGATTAAAAGGTTATGGGTTTTTTTCTTTGTTAGAACAAGACCAGTCAAAATATTTCCAATGAAAAACCTGCAGTCCATTTCTTACTTCCACCTTAAGTCCACAGAGCAGGAAACAGAGCTTCCATTCTGGTTGCTCAGATTCAGCTAGGTTAACCCAGCAGCTGCAATGTTTGCTTGTTGCATTAGATGAGATTTCTGCTTTTGTGGGATCCTTCTGATAGCAGCCTGACCTTCAGCACTCTAGGACATTATCTGCATCAGATTTTTTTCCATATTAGAGATGGGCTTATAGGATGAAACTCAGTGAGATTTGTTAAGGTATTTAGCTCCAGTGTTTTGGTTCAGCCTCATTTCTGCTGCATTATACTTCGCACTTTCCATTAGGCGAAGTGTAATTTAAAAATGCGGGAAGAAGACCCCTTTTGAAAGTACATGCTATCATCTGTGCATGGCCCTCACTTCAAAATGTAGCAAAGTAAAGCAATGTGGAATCCATTCATTAAATGACACATTAAGCAGCCAGAGCCTTTTTTTCTATATTGCCTGCAATAAAATATATTCAAAGCACTTCATATTTCATTAAAATTATCAGTGAAATGATTTTCATCTAATGTTATTTCTGCTTTTAATAAAAAGGCCCTGCAAAACGAATAACTGAACATTTTTCCTTCCTTTCTTTCTCTTTCTACAATTATGATATTGAAAATCTCCCACAAGTGAGGGAATGACCCATAAATTGAGTTATGAAGGTCATGTTCTATGAAGAGCAGATATTTTCCATATATCTTTAAGGGCACAATTGGGCATAAACTATTTTAGTTCACAGTGAATCTTCAAACTATGCTTTGAACGTGATATAAGACTGTTTACAATAGCCCAGATCAATTTTGAAGTGTATATTTCAAATACCTCTACATGCTTGACCGTTGTTCTTTTTGTAGGCACTATCACCATATTAACATGGTAACAATAGGTTTTGCCTAAATTATCAAGTTTAAAGCAGTTTTGAAAGCTTTATTTGGAAGTCAGAGCTGTGACAATTAGATTATTTCACTGTGATGCTGCTCATTGTTTACTGATTAGAGAGACACTTTGAAATCAGAGAAATTATAAAATCTGAAATGGTCATTTAGAAAAAGAAGACTTCATAGACGGAATAATTTTGTTTCTTTTGATCTTAAGTTTATTGTGAACATAGATAAATATAAGCTTTGCTGCAGGTATCTCAGATGGGTGCCAGATACCCTGGAAAGCATGAAAATAGGAGTGCAGCTCACCCAGAAGTTACAAAGAAGAGCACGTTCTTTAGTGTGTGGAAATAATCTGTGTTTATAGAAGTAACGATAATTTATAGAACCGTGTTTAAAATAATTATACAATTGATAAAAATAATGGTTTCCATTTAAGCAGTTAGGAAATGTTAAAAGAGAGGTACACTGGAAGTTCCTTAGCTTTCAATAAGGTAGTTAGTAAAAATTTTCTCTTAATTTGGAATGTTAATGTAATAGGAACAGGTCATGTCACCGAAAGGAAGTTATGAGAAACTGTTTGCCCTGAAGCAGAGCAATGGGGATTAATATAAAGCACATCAGGTTTATCACATAATAATGTGCTATTTTTTAGCAGCTTTAATATGAGCTGTAATTATAAGTATCCCATTTGCAGAATTAGGAAAGAATACTGAGATAAAGGGAGAAAAAAAAATTAAATTTGGGTCAAGAAATTAAAAAATAAGAAGCAAAGAACAGGCAATTATTTCTTGGCACCATGATTTGGAAAGTCACAGTCATATTCCATTTCAGAATCCTGTGAAGACAGACAGACAGTGAAGTACAAAGCTGAAGCAGCACAGAGAAATTCATCTTCAGAAGGAAATAATACTATCAGATAAGTTATTTTGTTGGATACTTCTTTTGATGACCAGAAACTAAATGTTAGGTCTTTAATGGCCTTCCTGATTTAAAAGGTGATCCTCTCCATGTGTTAGGATTTAGAGCAGCAGCGCTTCAGGGGTTGTGAGGCTGTTGAGCCTCCCACTTTAGCTACCTGGCTTGTTCTGTTTGAATGCTGTTTATCAGATTTCTGACATACCACCTTAATTCCTTTCTCTTAGATCAGCCTGCTTAGCTTCTGCACCTCACATGCTGCAGGTGTCCCCTTAGAGATACCAAGGCTCTGGCCTCATCAGTACCCTGCCGAGACCTTTATCAGTTGCAGGCAGAGAGTTTTCTGATTGGATTAAAGATTGATTATACACTAATCACACCATCTAGACAGGCAGACAGGCAGCTTGTGGTCAATGGGATCTTGTAATCAGCGCTGGGATAATAACATGCATGCAGCTGGGATTGTTGAACAGCAGGTTTCAACGCACAACCTCCGTACTCTGAAAAAGACCATTTACATCTTAGACATCTTTGAGAAGAAATGGATAGTCAATTTGCCAGCGGGAACATTAGTTGAAAGTATTTCCCAAAGCATTAAGGCTGCTATTCTAATGGTGGTAAATGCCTTCATTTCCAAAAGCTATCTGCAAAGGTCTCTGCAAAAGGCCCACAAAAATAGCTGCAGCCCACTGACTGCACTTTTGTAACAGCCTTGGAGATATTAAAAATTTTCCAGTTTCCACCTATATCAGCTAAACACTACAATGAAGTTTTACTTAGCTTGGATCAATTCAATCTTCACTTTTCAAAACAGCAAATCTCCTTCAGGTGAATTTGCCCCCGATGCCTCAGCATATTGTGGAATGCAGCCCTTGCGTATGTGTACAGGTGAGATAAACAGAAGAGTAGAATATATCACCTCAGCACTTTATTTAAATACATGTATGGTCATATGCCTCTGAAAAAGAAATCACCACACACACAAACACTTCTCTCCATAGAACAGATGGTTCTACAGCTGAGAAAGTGTCTTAGCAGCTTCCTGTTTGAGTAGTTGTGGGGAACAATGATGGATGGGTAGTCCTTGGAATTGCCACTTTACAGCATTAAAATGAGAGGTCTAAATGTGTTTTGACATTATTGATTGTTATTTTTTGCTCAGTTCTGTTTTGGAGGATCAAGACTTCCTTACTTTTTAGGGGTCTGGATGGGAAAGAATCACCTAATTTTCTCTCTGTGCCTGTCGGGATTTTTCACAGGACAGATATTCAACGAGTACGAGAATTACAAGCTACTTTTGGAGGAGACTGCTCTGCTCACATATTATTTTGCAAATACATTGGTTAAAAAAAAACCACAACACTTCTGGAAAACCTTTTCTTGTTGTGGGGGTATTTTTTTTTGTTGTTTCAAAGGTTATGAAAAATGTACCTTCTTTTAGGATTCTGGCAGCTGCAATCAATGCATAGGCTCAAACTTAAAAGTGTTTTAGGATTTTTGGTCAGTAAACCATGATAGGGCACATGGGCAACTACTTGGCATTTCTTGAGATTTTTTTCTTTCAACTAATGTGTGTTAAACAGAACCTTGCTTCAAATTACATGTATTATTTGAAAACGCTGGCTAGAGCTGCTAGGATTTGCCTCTGCTTCAATGCCAAATACAACTGCATGTAGAAAAAGCTATAACAACCTATAGCATGGCTTTTTGTTACCTACATATGTACAAACATCATCTGATTTTTGAAGAAATGGCACAAAAATAAGTTTGGATAGGAGGCTGTGCAGCAACACCACATACCACTATAATATAATGGGATACCAAATGTGTGAGAACGTTCACACTTTCAGCGTGGAGCAATAAAATATATTTCAGCATTTCTTTTAACTTGTAAACATGTGCAGATAATGATTATCTTGTGCTCTCAGTTTGCAAGCTATAATTACAATACCTGCAAAAAGGCAACAGTGAATAGAATCCTAATCACGAAGGGTGGCTGCTACCTAGCAGAGATTCAAGCAATATTTATTTCATTTTTAAAATTGAGCACTTCCTTAAAAACTTAAAGTACAAGTAAAATTCAGAGCTAAGGGATACTGTTTTGAATTTCTCATTATGGAATATAAAGTGTTTTTACATTTGTCATAAAGCTTTAACATTTCAGCAAATTCTCTTAATTTCCTTGATTTTGTTTTTTCTAGTCAGTAAATTGTGAAGATTTTACTAAAGTTTAAAAAAACAAACAAACAAACAAACAAAAAAAAACCCACCACCAAAACCCACACCAAAAAAAACCCCTGTTGACTTAGGTGATTCTTTTGAGTAAAAAGTGTGGATCTCAGGCTCTGACAACAGATTTTGCCACAGTTAAGTTTTGTTTACTACGGGAAGATTGCATGCAGTACCATCATAACTATTATTTCATGTAAAGACTTAGGATTTTACTTTCTCTAGGTAATGATGGGCTAATCATCCCAGGGTTTGGAAATCTTAAAAAAAAAAAAAAAAAAAAAAAAAACAAACAACTCAAAACCTAATAACCCTAACTGTTAATATCTACATGTGAACACTGACTGCAAAATTTTCCATTTTCTATTAATCAGATTGGTTCATGTTCCTTCCCAAAATGGGAGGGAAGGCTGACCTTATGAAATGTAAAATTAGCTTTGCCGAGCTGTCTGTAAGGAATGTACAGGGGCTCTGCAAAGGAGAATACGACTTCCATTGGGACCAAAGGCAAGTGACCAAGGATGGCAGCAAAAACCAGAAGTTGAGCACATGCTCCTCTTTCAGGAATGATGGCATAACAGAAGAATAATGAGAAACTGGGACATTAAAACTATGCTGAAGTATTTAACATCATACTTAGTTATCACATGGGAGTGAAAGCATCTAAGAAGAACATCTGAAAATGCAAAAGCTTGTGATTCCATTTATTATTTTTATTTTTGCTTATGGAAAGAAAGAATTCCTTCACAGTGGTTTCAAATCTTGAAGTAACCTGCAAAATTAAAAGAGGTGTTGGTTTTAAAAATTAAAATAAAAGAATCGATTTCTCCATTGGTACCTTGAAAAGCCTGCATAGGTTTGTACGTATTCCAATTACCCTAGTTTATCAGCCTGTACCTCCCTTGAATGAACTTTTTCCCTTTTTAATTTTGTTCCAGTCTCTTAAAACTCAAAACAAGCCTGAAATGAAGGACCATTCTCCCCATGATTCAAAACTATTCTAAACTTTATTGAAGATCAACGAAAATCAAACCTGTTGTTCACCTCACCTTCTGCCTGAAGGTCACAAATGCAGATCTCCTTCCAAATATCTCTAAATGAGGACAGGTTCACTCTAAATGGTGTAACAGGGAAACCGGGCTTGAGTCCTAGAGTCACCCGCTCTGTAATTTTTAATACATACTATACATGACACACCAATCCTAGCAAGTTTCTGGTTTTTGTACTGAGCAGAAGCATTTGTGATAGCATTAGCAAAAGGAATTTATTTATTTACAAATAAAACATATCTGATTAATGTGGATAACTGAAGAATCTGTAGGTGGAGGTGTTCTATTCAGTGCAATATGTTTGGCAATGACTGAAGCAGAGGAAAAAAACTTGGTTACTAGCTGTACTTGAACAGCAGTCATAGGTCAGTGTAGTTTTCAGTAGATAAAAGAGGAAGAAATATGAAAAATTCTATTAAAATACACATTCCTTATGGTGATATCTTTTATTTTAATTAATTAAAATTTCCATAAGGAAAAGATTCCAGGGACGCATACATACATGCCCATGTTTGCCCAGGTCGCTCATAATAATATTAAGTTTTAATCAATCCCATTGGGCAATTTCAACATATCTAATGAAAGTCTATATAGAACATTTCCATTAAAATCTCATCTCCAGAACAGAAACATCTCTGATGGAAATCTACATAAAATTCCTTTACACAGGCAAGGTACTGATTTAAAACATGAACTGTCTATTTACCCTCATTTAGTTACAGGCTGCCATAAAGTAATTCATATTTAGCACTTTAACTCAAGTTAAGGGGAAAAGAGAAAGTTGGAAGTCAGCATAAGATATGAATATATGTGATAAAAATTCTGTAGCAATGATCATTGTCTTCTAATAGAGTCGTTGAAGGTTAAGGTAAAGGTTGTCAAAAAGAGAAAAGTTCCCCATCATTTAACGTTCTTCTGATGAAATGACAAAGTAATAATTTCACTCAGGGTTGCGAAATTGGTACAAAGTTGGAGAATGAAATGATATGGGAGACATTGTTGAAAAGAATAAAATACCCGTTTCACTGCTAAAGATGGAAGAGCAGAGACTTTCAACTCGATGGATGATAAGAGTGACGTAGGCTCTAAGCATAAACCCAGCAAGGAATAAAGTTGAAGCCAAGAAGGCTGTATGCTAACAAGTGCTGAAAAATCACGTGAAATGCTTCAAGTGATGCTGGAAGCTGGACAGGACAAGTGAGTGAGCAAAGAGCTCCATCAAATTTAAGTGGGAAAAGTCTGGGTAGGGAAAGGCAGTATCTGCAAAAGGAAAAAAAAGGGGAGTTTCAAGGCCGCAGTGAGGTTTGCGTCTACAGTGATATCCTACAAAGCAAAGCCACATTATCTGCAGATTTCAATTTGAAGTGGACTAGCTGAATAAAACTCTGGATGTGCTTCTGTTAAAAATGTAGATCACACTCTGCTCTCAGATTAATATCTCTATATAGCATGGTATTCTGAGTAAAATTAAAGTTCCTAAGTAAATACAAGGGTAAATAATTTATAGTTCCATTTGGTTTTTTAATATTTGAATGCAGTTTCCCTAAGCAAATCACCAATGGACTTGGCTTGTTTAATCAAAGAAATTGCTAGCTTGTACATCTTGTGAGGAGTTTATAAATGGTTTTGTTCCTTGGGAAAAAAAAAAAGCGAGTCCAGTTGCAGGGCCATTGTACATCTTATTTCAGACAGTTAATGTTTGATACCTCCCCACAGACCTCTCACCAGAATAGTGTTTGCTCCAAGGGATGCTAAGCCCAAGTGGGACAAGGTCTCTTATTACTCTTAAGGAGAACTTTCACTGGAAACAGAGTGCTTGTGGTAGCTAGTACAGAAAAAGAAATAGCAAGATGCTGTTTTAAAACAAAATCAAAACGTATTGTACAGTAAAGAAACAGTAATGCCGTAGGGATTTTTTGCTCAGTAGAACTGCTGGGAGTGTTGCAGACAAGAGGATCTAGTATATGGATTTGCTGCTTAGTATATTTGTTTGTTGGTTTGTTTTTAAGCTGAAAAATCTATTTACATCCCTTAAGTCTTCAAAGAAAACCTTTCTTCCAGAATTGTTTTAGAGGATGCCAGAAACGGAGCGCTATAGCATAGTATAGGGATTACAGAAGTCAAATAAATTTCTTTCCAGTCTCTAAACATAAATTACATTAACTTTCTATGCTTCCATTTTTCTCCTGTTTTTATTAAATGTAGCTGTTTCATGTGGTAATCCCAGCTGTTGTGTAATGAAGGCATCTGAGGTACTAGCTCTCTAGTGAGGATGGTCTCGGTGGTGGTGAGCTGCTAGATTATGAAAGACTTCTCTGGACTATAATACCAAACCTAACAGGTCTTTGTGGGATAAAGTCCATTCCTACACTAGATAAACAACTGTGAGGAAAAGGTAGTTTATTTTTACAGTTTAGTGATAAAATGGAGACAAGTTCATTTTGTTTACATAAACAAAAGACTGTTTACTTCAGAAGTGTTCAATATTATCATTTTCAAGATTATCATACTGCATTTTGAAATGGGAATAGGAGTAAAGCTAGATAATGAGGTTTCGTTTAAAGACTAAGAAGGTAGCTCCCTAATACAGCCTGGTATGATTATAACATGAGAATCCACAATGGCCACCAATAAAGACGTGGGACAACTAAATGCAATAAAAAAATTTCATTATAGAGACCCAGAAAATGACGTACATAGTGCTTATTGGTATTGAATCATTATGCTTACACAGCAAACGTAGCTGACAAATTAATCTAGGCTTTTTGGGGTTTTTGGTTTGGTTTTTTTTCTTTTTTTTTGAAAAGCAGTTATGACACTTAATTATGCACTGTTTCCTCACTTCAGCACTGTCATAAATATTGCTACTTGTCCTCCAGGATGGCATGGTTGTGCTTTGCTAAGCAATTTCTTGACATTAATGGAAAGAATCTAAATAAATATATAGGTTGCATGGAAATACATGCATATGCAATCATGCAGCCAATGACAGTCCTTCTTATCAATGGTATCTTCAGATCGTTGCTCTGTGTGTTATTGAAAGACCCAGCTTCTGCTAATTTAGCATCCCATGCCACAGTTACTCACATTTCCTAGTACAGTTTTCTACAAAGGAACCACACTGAAGTCAGAAAGGTTTCATTGAGTAAACATTAAAGCACTGTGATCTTGCAGAACTATTGTATCTGTTTCTGTGGAAGAAAATGCTTTAGCCTTTGTAATTTAAGAACAAGTATTCCTGCAAAGGCATATGATTGTGGGTATATGCAGATAATGTTATTCATGTCTGTTGCCAAGTGCGACTCAGGTGATGATCCTATATAACATGCAATAAGTTTTTGCCTGTTCAGTCCATGTTAGGTTCAGGTAACGGTTCAATCCCCATCAGTTCCTGACAAAGCCTGGTCCCTTCATGTGCCTTTTGAGTGCTCAGAAGCAGGGACGGGATGAAACTCTGACTCCACTTCTGTGCACAGGGTACATATGGGAGAGCCACAGGGCTTAAATTGAGTACCTGTATAAATTCCCATGTCTGCTGCAGGAATTCCCCTTTCTGTTTCCCTTAAGATATGAGGAGTAGCTCAGCAGTAAACAGTGCTGCACATATGACCCTAATCTAATCAAATGCTTGGGGAAATAAATGGCCTTCAGTAGACTTTGACTCAGGATGGTGCTTTTGTTGTATATGAGCTACCTTGGGCTCCAGAACTGATTTTGCTTAAAAATCTCAAAATATTAAGTCTCTCATCTAGCTCCTTCCTCTCTGACACAGACCTGTAACGTTGAGGTATTAGCTTGCAGAAAAGGCACACTGACTGCTTTTCCTCCAATGAAAGTTTTGAAATATAAATGGTTACATTTTATACTTTATATCATATCATAGGATTTGGACCTGACGTGTGATGCTTCGTAGCCCCTTCCCTGTATTGAATCACTGCTAATACTTCATTCTTTCTTGTTGTGGTTTAGGCTGTGTTGGCCAATGACAACAGATGCTCTCCCCCACCTCCCACTCCAAGGAGAGGAAAAAGAGAAAGGGATTTAAGAGTTTAATGAGCTATTAATAATAAAAGAAAAAGGAAATAATGGAATAGATACAATATATACAAATATAAACACAAAACTGTATCAAGATCCCAGGAAGATGCTACTTGCAGGCATTGGGAAAGTTCCAGACCGGTCTCAGTGATAAACAGGAACTGGATTCCAGATCAAAGGTAGCCAAACTGACAAGGTCCTCTTCAGACATCAGTTTTTGAAGAAAGAGAATCGCTGAAGAAGCCAAGCTATTGAAGAAGAGTCCTTGAAGAGGAGCCAAGCAGACCCCTTTGATCCCTCAGATTTTATATTGAGTATGGCAGATGAGATGGAATACCCTAGTTGTTGGTTTGGGTCACTTGACTGTCCACACCTCCTCACAGGTACAACCCCTCCATAGGGTAAACAGCCATTTTCAGTTGACCCTGTTTGCCACAGCAACAACTATAGGCAAGAGCCTCTCTCACTGAACAGAAAGTTGGCTCTGCTCCACCCCAAACCAGGACATTTCTATATCAGAAAACATAAATTTTTCACTATAGAGCTACATGATCCCATCTCCAAATAGTGAGCTGACTACAGAAGTCTTAAAACCACACACTAAGAAGCCCTTAGAGTTGTGCATCTCTGAAAAACACAGAAAACTCGTGGGGGGCTGTGAGTGGAATTAACAAAGAAAGTGATTCCCTAAGTTATGGTGTTCTTTGACCACTGAATTAATTCATTCTTTTCAAATGGGTGAATTTCCTCTTTAGTGGAAAATTGCATGGCCTGGAAATAAGAACGATTTCTACTAAAATGATGGACATCTGTATGTCAGAACAAACACAAGTCAGTCTGTAATCTTGAAGACTGGCAAGGTCACTTAAATGCATTTAATTTGATTTTAGCTATCTCAGACTCCAATGAACTGTTCCCTAATAGGAATAGATTTTATAAACAATCCAGTACATAGGGTCTGTAATGTTACCTTAAAAAGCAAGACAATCTGAACCAACCCTTTCCTTAGAAAAACTTGGATATGGTTCTTTAAAATCAGAATCTAGCCCTTATCTTTGCTGTCATACTGTATATTGTCCCTACTTAAAATGGGTTGGAAAGGCACATACAGAAATAAGACTGTAAGCACCAGAACAAATTATATTGGATTGGTTGCTTTAATGAAAAGGTATTTCAAAAACAAACATTCAATAATATCATCTTCAATTGAATGTATGAATAGGCATTTAACAAGATAATCAGATTTTTATTAAAGAACAAAAGTAGTTTTATAATACAGACATCTAACTTTTTCTTCTATGTGATAATTGTAAATGAAGAATCTATAATAATCACCAATAAAGACTCAAAAAAATGAAACGCAGTGGTGGAATTTCAATACAGGAGCCCACCGTGTGACACAGGTAATCCTTATTGGTTTTGAAGCATTGTGCAAACACATCAAACATAGTAAAAATTTGATTTCCTGTGGGTCTGTGACTCATGGTCACAAATACACTCTGCTGTGTAATAAAGGGCTCATATTGCTGCCTTTCCCTTGTGAGCACAGTAGTAAGGTCTTTGATCTGTAGTGGTCACCTTTTTCCATGAAATATGTAGGAATAGAATATCATAGAAAGTTCTGCCCATTAGCTTTGGCTGAAGTTGGCCAAAGAATCCCAGAAGCTTTAAAGGTGGCAGTTAGAGGAGTAAATACCTACATAAGTCTCAGGAAACTGGTTGGAAGAAATGACTGCCCGAAATAGACTGGGTCACACATGAACGAGATGAAGCGTGTGGCAGTGTCAATTACTACATAAATTTAGTGATATGATTCACACTGACACATTTTATATTTGTACTGGTGATTTTCACTGACATTTAACTCAAATGTGTAGCTCCATAGAGGCAAAAAAAAACTTGCGCGTGAAGAATAGTGAAATCCAGATTATTTTTTAATACTTGGTGATAAGTCTGAACTACTTATTTTACCGTTAAGGATTTGGCATGATCAAATTCTATGTGATAAATCTGTCTCCCAGACAAAATCCTCACTGGGCCAAATGCCTCTTTGCTTTGAACTCATAGTTTTATTTATGGCTATAATTTGATCAATGTTTTGAATAGGAGGCTTTATACAGTACGTTTGTTATGCCAAAAAATAGAACATGATTTTCACTGTGTGATGCATGTGAGGAGCTAACATCAAATGCTGTCATCTATTATACAAATGCAGCTCCGCTCACTGAAATGTGTATGTGTAAATTTAGTGTGTAGTTTCATTTTACATCTGAGGTATTCTGCTGCCAAAAGGGGCTGCTCCACTCCCTACTAATCACACAGTTTTCTTGTCCTTGCATTGGATACAGTAATTAGAAAACTGCAGGATGGAAATGAAATATATGCATTATGGGTTACTTTTCTGTCACATAAGCCAGTCAGCCTACATCGTACTAAATGTTGTTTTCTGGCTTTCTGGCAGTCTTCTCAGTACTTAGATGAAAGTACCATGTAACTGGCAGGTAGAAATTGAGAATTTATTCTTTCTGTTCTTGTTTTGGGGAGATAAAAGAAAGGGGAGGATGAAATAGGGCACACATCTTCATAAACTTCCCAAACATAAGATAATTACAGTTCCTATGGCTGAACTGTAAGGTATTTTCAGCTTGTCCTATCAGATCTTTATGGCTTTGTAGAATGTATCTATCTTGTTGTGCCTCTGTTCATCATGGGAAAAAACCCATCATGGCAGGTCTGGAGATGTGGCTGGATTGATACATAAGTAAAGTGAGCAAATGTTTAGGGCAGCAAAGTTGGGACAAAGTGATAAACTATAGCTTCAAAGACAGAATTTCCCAGAGACCTTTTTAAGGTATTCTGACCTCCACAAGTTTTAATGAGAATCAGAAATTATAATCCAAAACAATCATGTGTTGTTGAGTTTTAAATAAGTGTAGAAGAACCTGCATGATGATACATCAAAACACATAAAATTCTCTATCCAGTTTTTTTGTCTTTTCTTTCTCCTAGAATTCAAAGGCACTTTGTATATTATTCACCTCTGTAACTGAGATGGAAGCAGTGATTAAATATTGTCTCAGGATCCATCCAAGACTCAGGCCGGTGGGAGCCAGACTGAGAACAAGCTGCTGTGCATCTGCCCATTTCTGATATTCTTCTTCTAAGCATCTTTATTGATGAATATATAGAAAGATTTGGAGCGAATCCATAACAAAGAGCCCCTGAAAAGGGGATGGTGCTGGGAACTAAGGGTTGATATGAATATGCACAACAACAAATGAGGTAAAAGGCAGAAGGGAAGTTCAGAAGGAACCAGCAGGGACATTATACCCCTGGCTACACAGTGCTCCCTGGGAGCATCTAAGGATCCTGTGGTGCCACCCAACAGAGCTATACAAAGAGGTATGATATTATTGAGGACCAGAATTAGACTGAATCTTCTCCATTAAGTTCCCTCCTCATGGCTACTGTCAGAAGGAAATAAAAGAGAGTAGTCCTTTGATTTTCTGGGAGACTCGGTAAGCAGAAAGATGCAGAAAAATTTAAGTCAGAATATCAGAATATCCAGAGGAGATGGAAGAGATCTGCAGTCCAATGCAGAGAACATAAGCAAGCAGATTTTCCTCTACTACAAAATGGACCAGAAAAGTACAACGAGTTACCACTGATCCACGCAAAAATTTTCCAGTGGAAGCCTGTGAAATTAAAGTGGAATAAAATCTACCTAATGAGGACTTTGGGGGGCTTTTTGGTGATAAGATGCCTTGCTTTTTGGTGTTCAGATGGATCACAAAGCTGTGCAAATCAAGAGTGTTGACAATGCATTCAAAATGCAGTCTGGAGGTATCTGGCTGGATGATGTTTCTTTCTCCAATGATTGCTGATGTGACCTTATGAAATCACTTGAGAGTGATCTCTGCTGGACTAGGAACCAGGAGCAGATGAAGGTTTCTCTTCCTCAGAAGAGAATCACCTGCCAGTCATTGTCAGAAACAGGATGTAGAGATGTATTTTGCAGGTGACATGCTATGACAGATCCACTGTTAAGCAAGAGAAAAACTCACAATGTATCTGACTACTTGCCTCCTGGGCTACTTGTATCACAGCACAAATCATGGGAACATCCAAAGTGCATTGCAGCTTTCTAAATACAGGTTAAGTAAAACAGTCACAGTGTTGCTACATCTCCTACTAAAAGTAAGCCTTGGGTTAAAACTTTTGTTCCTGGCAAGTTCTCATTTTCTGACATTTGATAGAAAGTGCAGTATGTGATGATGCTTATTTCTTTTTTAAGACAGCTCTGTTACAGAGACTCGAGTGGTTGAAGTTGCAAATCCCCAAGGAAATAAGTCGGGAGAATGTCAAGTGAACAGAGGCAAAGCCACGTGTGTAGGCTGCCACTAGTTCAGGCTTGACTCACAGATGAAACTTACCAGAAGTAACCTGTTTATAGACATAGAAATATTTACATCTCCAACGAAGCACAATTACACTGGACAGTAAAAGCAGATTTTCACTCTTTGAGACATTTGAATGTAGCAAACAATTTCTTTAACTTCAAACAAAACTATTCTATGATTCTATGATTCTATTTGTAAATAGACTGATGATAAAAAACTAGCATTGCTTTACTGTTATAACATTCCTCATTGCTTACTTAGCAATAATTTCCATAGACGTTTCAACTGTTGAACCCTAAAGCAGATGACCTTGAAGTGCAAACTGTCAATGATATCAAGTAAAACTTTAGTTTTCTTACAATTGTGAATTACTGTAATGATTTGAGAATAAGAACAAACCTTTTGAAATTCACTGATATTGCAATAAGGAGGATCTGTACTCTTCATCTTGCATGTGAAATAAACATGCTATTCTAGTTTTTTGTCCCATTTTAAAAGCAACTTTCTATGCAAAGGCATTTTCTGTGGCCTTTTTCATTTCCCTTTCAGCATTTCACCTGTAATTTCTAAAGGAAGATTACTTATAAAATGAATCTCCTTTAAATAAAGCGACACCTTTTGTTTGCCATGCAGTGAATTTAGACCCTATGTGCATACACATCGCTAAGCATGTGTTGTGAAAAGAGCCCTCAGCAGTGTACCAGTTTCCCAGGATTTGTCAGCTGTGTGATACACCATCACACTCTACGAAAAACAGTTGTATAATTTTGTTCTGAAAAAGTCTTCAGGGATATTTCACATAAAGGGATTTTATTCACTGACTATGATATGAGTCAAAATCTCTTAGACTTGTTACCATAGCTATTCTTGACTGCTACTGCTGGTATTTTCTATACATATAAAATGTACTTTCCTTCAGAATTCAGGGATGAATTCTTGTAAAAAGCTTCAATAAATGATAGAAATACATTTCCTGCCTTTACATATAATTATGTAAAATAAGGATCTTCAATTTTAAACTAATCATGCTCTTCATTCTATCACAGAAAATATGCTTAAGAAAGGGTAGATGATATCATCAGTTGGAGTACTGCCATATAACTAAGGATAAAAATTGGGGTTTCAAAAGATGTCTATCATTTATTGAAAAAGCAGGGATGTACAGAGACTCAGTCTATTAAAAATTTCTGTAGATAGTGTTATTCTATGCTTGTAGAAAACTCAAGTTTTTGCTGCCACTCCCACACCCATAAACCACAGGCGAGCAGGGATATGGAGAGATTTCACTGATGAGCTGGTAAAAGGAAGCAGCACTGCCCAGAGAGCTTACAGCTTCCCAGACAGTTTGCAATGGAAGTTGTTCCATCGAATATTGCTTATTGAGGGCTTAAAATGAGTAGATAGCAGGGTAAAATACCTGCAGTATGAACAAGAGAGAAAACTTAAACATTAAAAGAGAGTTTGAATTTAATTTGTGCAAGAGTGTAAGTGGGTTAGAAAAGCATGCATGTTACAGCAAATGCAAGAATCCATTAAGACAGTTAATATTGTCCCTAAGGTTCCTACTGCAGAGATTCAACCTGAAAGGTTATGGTGCTTATTGTTCAACAAATCTCTGAAGGAGCTTCCCCAGGTACTAAGTATAAGCAAACATTAGTGTAAATGCATGTTTGAGAATGAGTGCTAATGACTCTCTCCTGATCTCTACCAATGTCTTCACTGAAACACAAAAATCATCCATTATGTAAATGAGATAGCCAACAGTTAGGCAAGAAGATTTGTTTTTCATTTAATGCTATAGAAACATTTCCTGTGGCTAAAATCATAGCAGTTCTCTCTCTTTAAATAAAAAAATGTGGAGAGGAAAAAAGAAAAAGTCCTTGATGGAAAATGTGCTAGTGCAACTGTTAAAAGGCAAGTAGGGGCAAGTGTTTAATGAAGCTTCAGGAAAAGCTGATATTGTATGGCTAAAGAAGAAATTTTGTCTTTGGTGGAGCTGCTGCTTTGACTGCTCTGCCCATGTAACAGAAATTTGTTCATTGTGTGAGCCTCTGGCAGCTGAGATTTTTGTAACCCAGCCAGGTGTGCTGCCTTCTGCACTGTTTTGAGCGTTAAAATGAGCTCTCCAACATTAAACTCATTCCTTTGCCCATCTTCCCCTGTATTCCTGACCTATCCAATAATTTTTTAGCCCTCTGGCCAATTTTAACCAACTTGGAGATAGTGGTTGGAGAAAATTAAGTTCCTACAAGTACTGTGAAAAGCAGTGACAATATGACACTTCTATGAAATTGCTGCCACACACTTCTGAGAATATCCTGCTTTCTAGAAAGCTTTATCTGATTTTGCACTAGACAAAATAATAAAAAAAACCTCAACCCTGTTTCAGACTCAGATTTGTAAATTGCTGAAGAAGATATCTGTACAGATCTCTGTGCTGCTGCACTGTCTGCTCCTCCTCATATTCTCATGTTAGAGATTGTAATCTCCTTGGCTGGAGCAATGCTGTTAACATAAACAGAACTGGGACCCCAATTTGCTTTGATACAGAATGAAAAACTCCATTACATGAAGGCAGGAAGCGACTCAGAGGAAGCAGCACAAAACCATCAGCTCTCACGCTCAGTGTAAATAACTCTTTAAAACAAAATATGATGAGCATCCAGCAGTCTGCTTAGTAATGCGACCATTTATTTCCAACTTCATAAAGCAAAAGAAAGCCTGTTAATATCAGCAGCTAATTACAGCGCCTCCTTCTCTCTCCAGACACATAAAAGAAGCTGTGAAGTGCGGAAGGGAGAGACTGCAGCAGTGGCAGATTGAGGCTCTTCTTGTTAAATTAAATCTGGCTGAAGATTGAATGTGTTAGAGTGGACAGCAGTGATAATGGGTACTGCTTCTTTAGTGTGTTTGCGTATAAATTAACTACCTTTAAGTGCTATTTGGACAATAAAGCTTCAGCAGTTTTGCTTCTAGTTCCACATATGGTGCAATAATTACAAGCATAAGTTTATTTACTTCTGGCAGTAAAAGTATGAATAAATGATGTCTCATTGCCGTGTTCATGTTCTCTCTTTGGCCTCTTCTCTCATTCTGCTCTGTCTTGAATCATGTCCTCTGCTCTGGTAGTGCTATGAAACACAAAGTGGGCAGATGCCTTGCTGCGTGACATATTTCCCTTGCACTCAGGTCTTTAAACATTCAGTATACCTATTTTCTGAAAGAAATGTGAAGCTGTGATAGAAAAATAGAATACCTGTAGTGCTCATGCAATGCAGTGGCGTTGTGTCATGGCCCAGGTTATTTCCAGACGATTTAAAACATTGCTGACTATTACCTCTTTCTTACTTTATCAGGCTTCCCTTTCAAATCATAGTACCTTGCCATCAGTACCGAAACTAATTTGGCTGTGACCCTTATGCTGGGTGGCTAAATTGATTTTCTCTTCCTAATTCCTGTTTTCCCTTCCATTACAAAGTACAGCCAGGATTCCCACATGGGTAATGCATCAAAGTTTTTAGACAACCGCTTAAAAAATCCTGTATTCTCATGACTTGCAAAAAAGTAGTCTAAAAATAACACTATCAAACAGAAGAAAAAGCAACCTAGGAGTAAAATGTAAATAGATTGTGTCTTGTTATTTTTCATAGGAAATTTGGAGAGCTAGTTGCTTTTCTGTTTTGGTCTTTTAATGCCTGCAATTATGGTTTCAGTTTGCTTATAAGATTCTCACTATTTAAGAAGCATGTTAGGCCAGTGTTTGCAAATAAATGAATTTTGACTTGAATAGACACAATATAGGAAAAAAGATACTGTAATACCAGTAAAGTTGTAAAGCCATCTTTATCTGGAATACTCAGGTGATATAAAAATCAGGTGAAGGTATTTCAATTACAGGCAGGGGTTTGGGTTTTGAATTTTCTCTGTGTGTGTATTGCATTTGCTGTTTTTAATTCGGATTTCCTAAGCTCATGGTTTAAAGAAAGGCATGGATATATTTTGACAGCAGCAAAGGCTTGGTTTTCAGACAGCCTTCATATCCACAGCTTTCGTTAAATTTGTTTCCTCTAAAAATCAAATTAAGGTTCCTAAAAATGAGGATTTGCTCCTAATTTTAAGTGTCCAAGCAGTAGATAATTGCAGCTTAGTGTTTGTTGTATTTACACTAAATTTCACTGTATAGGATTGCTTGTTCCCCCTCTCCCCATGAACAAATTCTTAAAGGCAACAAGTCCTGAACAACTCCCTACCCCTTGTGTTAAAACACTCTTTGAACCCAGTGTTATGCATTTATGAGAAGACTGCATTTTACAGTGACTAAAAACCCCTTTACATGTAGAAACACATTACATGGACAGTGCTCTGGCACCTGCACAAAGTGCACGGAGAGGAAGATGAATGCTTTGCTTTGTTTTCTGCTCTCCATCAAGCCCTGCTGTGATATCACAGTACTTCGTGGGAAACTGCCCCTTCCAAACTGTGCTGGTGACAATTAAGCCTCTAAATGTAGCCTTGTAGAGCTTCACTTTAGGCCAACAACCTGGCTGCTGACCTGCTGACCCCCTGTGTCATCTCATAACAGCCATTTCACCTCCCTGGTGTCTCTTCCCTCCTGCCTTCTCAGCTGCCTTTATTTTATGTTTAAGTTCATTGGAAACACAATTCCCTTTTCCTCTTGCTATACAGTCACCTCCTGCTCATTAGGCACTGAGATTCTCCAATGACAAATAGGCAAGACTTTGGTGGTAGTGGTAGACAGACTTCAATAGGACTTGAATTTGGCTGGTAGGAGCCACACAAAAAGAAAACTGTCCTGCAGTGGAGCTTAATTTAGATTTCCAAGATGAGAGAAGTGGAAAAGACCAAGGCATTTTTTTAGCACAAATAATTTGCCGGTAACCTGGGCTTCCAAGCTCCAACAAGCAACACTTTAAAGGACACTTACTCTTATGAAGACAGTTTTTACACTGCACAACTTGTGAAAGGTGATAGATACTTGAGAATAAATTAGCATATGATGCATCTTATTCTTTGCAAAATGAACTCGCAGTGAATAGAGATGATTAGCACAAGCACTAATGGTTAGTGGACCTGGTAATCTTGCAGCATCCACTGTTAAATTATTCTCTTTTAGTCCAGTGCTAAATTATTTTCTTTTAGCTTGTTCCACCAAGTGTTCACAACTTCATAATTAGAGATGACGATGCTTGAATATACACAGCAAAGGTTGCCTGATCTGAGGGTTTTGCTCAGGTTTGTCAGGACAGAGCTGCCAACTGCAGTCTCCTGCTCAGAGTCTGAACAGGAACCCCTGGAATAGCAGTTTGGTTCAGATTAATTTCTAATTGGTGAAAGACTTCTGATGTTTTTATTTTGTACGGATAGATGCATCTAGGAATGTTTGTGAAAGCAAGACAGGGTTTGGATCTGTTTCAAGCAAAGATTCATCAGAAGAGACCTATTTTTTAAATAAAAGCAAAAGTTTCCCTTTTTTTCTCTCCTCTGGAAGATTTTGTGGGGAAATACAGTCTACCTTACGTGTCAGTAACTCAATCCACAGAACCTTACATGGCATCTTACGGCTTCTGATTGTTGGATCTCTTTACAGAAAGCAGCCTTGGAGCCTGTGCTGCGCTGCCTCAGTGGGGTGGGAGCCCTTTTCCATGCAGGTGGAAATCTTTAAGCCATCAGCGGGTAAATGTGATGCTCTTGATATTTATCCTGTTTGGAGGTTCTCTCCGTTACACTGTGCATGTTGCATGTGAGCAGCAGGGTGCCTTTATTTCCCCAGTGCTTAGGGACAGCTGGCTGGCAGGTCTGTGACTACTGCCTGGGGTATGGCCAAGGAGAAGGTAGTGGTTCTGGTCAGAGGGACCCAGACCTGCTGGAGGAACAGGCTAAGATGACCTCGCCTCATGTGCATATGTACCTGCTGGTACCTAACTGACACCCACCTGCCTCACTCTCTTTGCTCCTAGAAGCTATGCTAAAGCACATGGAGGACAGGGAGGTAATTAGAGACAGCATGGCTTCACCAAGAGCAAGTCCTGCCTGAATCACACAGTGGCCTTCTGTGATGGGGTGACCACATCAGTGAACAAGGGAAGAGCTATGGACATCATCTGTCTTGACTTCTGTAAGGTCTTTGACACAGCCCCCCACAACATCTTTGTCTCTAAAGTGGAGAGGGATGGATTTGATGGATGGACTGTTCAGTGGATGAGGAATTGGTTGGATGGCTGCACCCAGAGGGTAGTAGTCAGTGGCTCAATGCCCAGATGGAGATGGGTGACAAGTGATGTTCACTCAGGGGTCCGTATTGGGACCAGTACTGTTCAATATCTACATCAATGACATAGCGGGATTGAGTACATACTCAGCAAGCTTGCAGATGACACCAAGCTGAGTGGTGTGACTGACACTCCTGAGGGACAGGATGCCATCTACAGGGACCTGGACAAGCTTGAGAAGTGGGCCCACGTGAATCTCATGAGGTTCAACAAGGCCAAGTGCAAGGTCCTGAGGTCCTGCATCTGGGTTGGGGCAATCCCAAGCACAAATACAGGCTGGGTGGAGAATGGATTAGGAGCAAGGCCAAGTGCAGGGTCGTGCACCTGGGTCAGGGTAACCCCCTGTATCAATACAGGTTGGGGGATGAAGGGATTGAGAGCAGTCCCACCTGGTCACACTGGTGGATGAAAAGCTGGACATGAGCCAGCAATGTGCACTCACAGCCCAGAAGGCCAACTGTATCCTGGGCTGTATCAAAAGAAGCATGGCCAGCAGGTCGAGAGAGGTGATTTTATCCCTCTACTCTGCTCTCAAGAGACCCTACCTGGCAAACTGCGTCCAGATCTGGAGCCCTCAGCACAGGAAAGACCTGGACCTGTTGGAGCAAGACCAGAGGATGGCCACAGAAATGATCAGAGGGCTGGAGCACCTCTCCTTGTAAGGACAGGTTGAGAGAGTTGGGGTTGTTCAGCCTGGAGAAGGGAAGGCTCCAGGGAGTCCGTATATGGACCTTGCAGTATTAAAGGGGGCCTACAGGAAAGGTGGGGAGAAACTTTTTAGCAGGGCCTTTTGCAATAGAACAAGGACTAATGGTTTTAAATTAAGAGAGGGTAGATTTAGACTAGATTAAAAAAAGCAATTTGTTACAGCGTGGGTGGTGAAACACTGGCTCAGGATGCTCAGAAAGGTAGTAGATGCCCCATCCCTGGAGACATTCAAGGTCAGGTTGCACAGGGCTCTGAGCAACCTGATCTACTTGAAGATGTCCCCGTTCATTGCAGGGTAGGGGTTGGACTAGATGACCTTTAAAGACCCCTTCCAACCCAAAGTATTTTACGATTCTATGTTTTCCTGAAGATGCAAAGACTGTCTACCTGTTCCATCCTGGCACAGAATAACATCACATCAGTGACAGTGACAGTTATTTGAGTCTAAGTCTCTTTGTGTCTTAATTTCTTCCTAGTCAAAATAAGTTTACTGCCAGCTTTATAGCACATTCCATGATTCTTTGATGAAAGATATTTAACCAGCACAAATTATTATTTTATTACTTCTGGCAGATAGAATGTTTAGCAAGTCATTTGATATGTATGCTTTTTCAAAACCTCATAACTGCATTGGGAATCTTTACATAGAATCTTAATTTATCCCTTTATACTTCAGTTGTTTTTTGAATCTTTCTTTTGAACCACTGAGCGATTTTCAATCTGAAAAGAGAATCTGAGGAACAATATACAATTGTCACACACATCAAGCTTTTAAAAAATTGGTTTTATGCCTTTGATGTAGTCTAGACAAATGAACATATTTCAGAGACATCACATTTCTTAAGCTACTGACTGACTGATGAAAGTGCTGCCTAATTTTTAAATAATTAGCTCTTCTAGTTTTTGAGATATGAACATCTGCAAATGAGAACTTTATGTGGCAAGTAAAGTCATCCTCCACATACACCTTCAAAGCAGGAGAGCAGATGCTGCTCACCATCCCCTGCTCTGCAGTTTGGAACATCTCAGTTAAGCACTGCACTCCTTCTCCATTGACTAGTAAAGATGAGAAAACCACAGGGAATGACAGAGAGAAATTAAATGCTATGTGAACAGGGCTCTTGATACAAATATCTCTCCTTAACAGTATGAATATACTCATGTGTTTATAATATATATATTTATTTGAGTACAAGTGCATTTTCTATTGCAATGATCTTTTGGCAGCTAGGGATTACTTTTTATCCTTTCCTGTATCATAAGGCTAACAAAACAGTCAATTAAATTAATCCTCTGCAAATTTAAAGTAGATGAGAAATGAACACAGCTATAAGCCAAGAATTTGCAGCCAGAAGATATTGACAGGGAAATAGGTTAGTGCTGTTTGATAAAGAATTAGACAATTAGCCCAAACTTCAGATGCTCTGTTCACAGAGCTCCTCTGAAGTCAGCGAGGGTAGTACCAACAATGGCTGCAATTCTTTACAAATCTTTATTTACATGGCAAAATCTCCTGTTTATCTTCCCATTGACTCTTCTGCTACAGAAACGGCTTCTTCATTAAATTAAAACTGATTCTTTCTAGACTGGGATAAAATAAAAGACTGTCTTCTTCATGTACACACCTTTCCATTCCCAGATTTTTTGATCTGAGAAGCTGCTCCTTATGGGAAGGAACTGTTTCACAGGAAGAAGAATAAGCACATGGAATTGTGAGGTCAAACCTCATTAATCCTTTAAGAGAGCAACCTTCATGACTGGATTTTGAAATAGGAAATGCAATGTTGCCTCCTTTATTAATTAGTTGGTGGAATCAATTAACTGCTAACTACTAACTAAACAGTCATTCCTGCAAACACTTATGCATCGGCATATCTTTAGGCATGCGAGTAAACCTGCTGACATTGATGGGAGAACTGTATGTTTAAAATTAAACCAGATTGTGTTGGCAAAATAGAGGTCTTAATTACAATATTTCTCTATAGAAAGCCTGTGTTGCCTTCTAACCTGTACAGCAGTGAGTTTTTTATTTACCTGTAACTGTATTCACCTGTCTTTATCTGAATAAAGCCCTATTCAAAATAATAATGTACGTGAATCAGGGTTGAAAAGCACAAACACCTTCTATACTGGAAGGGAGAGGTGTGTCAGTAATTTAAAAATAGTGAAATAAACTAACCATATATTGGTTAACAAATTTCTGTCTTGTTAAGATAATATTCAGATTTTAAAAATACAAGGTGACTCCCCGACTCTAACACAGAACAACAACACTATGATTTGAAAGTAGTTTTTCAAGTATATTAATATACTCCATCTATTTTTCAAGCTCCATGTTTTCTCCAATGCTGTCCCCTCAGTTTCCGTTCTTATAGCTGTCAATAGCTGTCTATAACCATCATTGCTCTGCCTCAGGACACTCATCATCATCATAGTAGATACAAAGACCTGAGCACTCTGCAGCTTGTTGACATGATGACCACTACCAGCACAAAGGTTAACACCACCTCACTGAGTATATTTACCTTGCAAATTTAGAAGAGATTTCTGGTGTTATTCCATGTATGCCATGGTGAGAATTTGAGGCTTTGTACAAGGAACCAACAGCAAACATTGACCTGCACCTATCTTGCTCATATTATTTTGTGCAAATATAGAAAAGATAAAAATGACAACTGTAGTCTGAGATCACTATGTGGGAAAGAACTCTGGTGATTTTACTTAAGGAAAAAAAAACTGCAGAAACTCTTTTTCTTACTCTTGGATCTATTTGTAAAAAAGCAATCAGTCTAGTCTAAGCTGTGGGGGAAATGGGATATGGAGAATGGATTGCTGCAGTTTTGTGGTGTTTGGTGGTTTTGTTTGTTTTGTTTGCATTTCTGTTTCTTTTACATAATAGCCAAAGTTTCCACAGGTAACCTCAAACTGGCTGTATTTGAGGTACTTTGATACCTCCTTGGCTGTATACTTTAAATCACAAACCCACGGCCACTGTGTGCCATACATAATAAGCCAAGGTTTTTAGATATTCTTGAGATGAGCTTGGTATTTTTCATACAGTGCTCCAAGATTTTCTTTTAAAAAGCTTCAAATGTTCATTCAAGTTTTCTTATTTAGTCAGTTGAGATATATCCTTTTGCACTAACATAAAATGTACAAGATATGTTAATGTAGTAAATTTGCTTTGTGCTTAATGAGAAGAGTGTGTGTGCTTAATGAGAAGAGAGTCTTGTGTAAGGTGTCAGCTGGATGAAGAACACTTAGCGTGAAAAGGCAAATGAGCACATACTGCCAAAGGATTATTGCTATGAACCAGTTGTTTAATGTTTGGTGACAAATTTACTGGAGACACACATATGTAATTTTTCTCTGAAAATGTGTCCATGGTGCTGCGGACTTGTGATGACATAACACATTTCTTGTATATTTTAGTGAATTGCAAAAGGAGTTCACATCCTAGAAAACTGTGCCTCGACAGTGCCCTCCAGGTTTTATTCAGAAAATATTATTTCCTTGAATATATCTGGTACCCATAGCCTGCCTTGCCTTCTTCATGCTCAGCCTTAACTCTGGAAAAATTTGCTCCCTGTAATAGAAGCAAATGTGTAGTAGTTTAACAAGGAGAAGCATAAACTGGGCTCTGTCATTGGGATTTTGTTAATTCCTTTTTTTTTTTTTTTTTAAATCTATCACAAAGGCTTGTAAACCAAAATATGAAGAACATAACAAACAACACTGAAACAGGCTGCAAAAATGCATCTTGCAACTTTGGACTTAATATTCTTTTAATGCGCAAACAATGCTGTGTCTTAGGAACAAGATAAAAGCACTAACAGTGTATCAAATTCCTGTGAAATGATTCCCCTGCTTTGCATGGTATAACATCACCTATTGAGGAATGCATTTGTTTAAGATGCTGCTACATCTGATTACAAGATTATATTTAAGAAGATAATATATACTTTACCAAGTATTACTTTACCACTTATTTAGTGCTGAAGTATAATCCTGTTCTATGTAAATGGCTAGAATACAAAATAGATCTGTTCTGACTTAATGAAAGATGTTTTCTCCCTTCAGTTTATATGTTTCTACAGATGTGGGCTTTTCTGAGTTGCAAATGCTTCTGTTTAGAGTTCTTACTCTTCACACCCTGGAGGGGCAAAAAGCAGATTAGGATTTTGGAGTTTTGTTGTTTGTTTGGAAAAGAAGTTTTTCATGAATACCAAAATGAGAACTGTAGCATGAAGAATAACTTAAATGGCTTTCTAGCATTGTACAAACAAACCATGAAAACCTGAAATAAATGAAAAATATTGAACTATGGAATTGAGACTCTGGGTGAAATTAGGTGCAGTATGAATTTAACATCCAGTGCACATCTTCTATATGGGATTACAAAGGTCACCTATTAAAAAGTCCAGATTTATCAATAGTTATATGGTAGAATCATGGTTTGGGTTGGAAGGAACCTTAAAGATCATCTATTTCAAACCCCCCTGCCATCAGCAGGGACACCTCCCAGTAGACCAGGTTACACAATTGCCCATCCAACCTGGCCTTGAACAGTTCCAGGGAAGGGGCATCCACAACTTGTCTGCTCCAGTTTCTCACCACCCTCAGAATAAAGAATTTATTCCTTATATCTAACCCAAATCTCCCTTCTTTCAGTCTAAAACCATTACCCCTTGTCCTATTGCTACACCCCCTGATAAAAAGTCCCTCCCCGTCTCTCCTGTAGGCCCCCTTCATGGACTGGAAAGTACATATAAGGTTTCCCCGAAGCCTAGTCTTCTCCAGGCCAAACAACCCCAACTGTCTCAGCCTGTCCTCATAGGAGAAGTGCTCCAGCCCTCTGATCATCTTCGTGGCCCCTCCTCTGGACCCATTTCTACAGATCCATGTCCTTCCTGTGATGAGGACTCCAGAGCTGGATGCAGTACTCCTGGTGGGGTCTCACCAGAGCAGAGGGACAGAATCACTTCCCTTGCCCTGCTGACCACGCTTCTTTTGATACAGCTCAGGATATGGTTGGCTTTCTGGGCTGTGAGCACACTTTTCTGGCTCACATTGAGCTTCTCATCCACTGGTACCCCCAAGTCCTTCTCCTCAGGGCTGCTCTTAATCCATTCTCTACCCAGCCTGTATTTGTGCCTGGGATTGCCCCAATCCAGGTGGAGGACCTTGCACTTCACCTTGTTGAACTTCATGAAGTTCACATGGGCCCATCTCTCAAGCCTGTCCAGGTCCCTCTGGATGGCATCCCTTCCCTCTAGCCTACTGACCACACCATGCAGCTTGGTGTCATTTGCAAAGTTCCTGAGGGTGCACTCAGTCCCATCATTCATGTTGCCAACAGAGATATTCTTCTCTGTGTGTGTGCTTATGTGTATATTTCACATGTTACAGAATTGTAACTGCTGGAAATTCTTAATTTTTCAATGGAAAATACTTTGTGTTTTCTGTAAACTGTGTTTACAGGCTCACCAAATCATTAGATTTGGAGGGGAGGCTGGCTATCTATTTAAGCACTGAAAACTCAGACATCTGGGTTTAAAATTTATTATCTGGATGAGGGAGCTGCCAGAGATAGCAGCGTGCAATGGAAAAGCATATTGTGCTGATCCAGCAATATTTTTTTTGCTTCCATCCATAAGTGAGTTCACACAGACTGACACTCTTTCAGCCCTAATTTTCCATTCTCCTTTCAGCGGGTTGCACACCCTCGAGGAAATAATACTCGTATGGCTACAGTATCCTAAAGCTATATAGCTATTCCCTGACAGGCACTTTACCAATGTCAAAAGCTAGTTACATCTAGAAGGTATAAAATAACAAAGAGTACTTCAGAAAAGACGCTCTATATATAAACCCTGCCTCACTCCTGCGGGCCAAGCTTTCCAAAAGCTCTGCTTTCCCCTGGGGAAGACGTCTGCTGGTTGTAGCAAAGCATCTGGCAGCTGGGAAACCCAGAAGTATTTTTCCAGGCTGAAGTGGTGGTGGGACACTTTCCACCTGGGACTGAAGGAGCATTATGGATGAATCAGTGTGACAAATCACGCAGGCAGATCATCTCCTCCTCCTACTTGGCAGAAGGTTCCTCTGGAAGCTCTGCGCTATATAGCAGCTCTGATTCTGCCCTGAGCTCTCTGCAGTCACATGTGCAGTCATTACTTGAACTAAATTGAGGCTAGGTATGGTCCAACATGAGCTGCAGAAGTCAAATACAGTTATGTTGCATTTCCAAGTCCTCCAATCCCCATGTACTCAATCCACAGCTTGATCCATTTTTGCCATTTTCCAGTTGGTTTACCCTTCCCAGTAATATATATCTGACAAGGCCTATTGCAATGTGAGTATTAGCTTCTAACAGACACAGATTAATTTATCCCTATAATGGGATTACATCCCACAGTGGTGCAACAAGGTCCCAGTTTGCCATTGTCCCACTCAGGATCAACTAAGAACCAGGTGGGTGAGTTGACTTGTTAGCTCTTCATGTTTTGGTAGGAGTCAAAGCTTTACATACTATCATAAAACTTCTTTGCATGGAAAACTTCCTCTTTATCAAATATGTTCCGTATAGGCAGCAATATTTCTGATTTGATTTTTAACCAAGATGACAAATAAAATTTGGACAAATCCTGCTTAAATTAAAAGAATGGGGTAAATGACACCCACCCTGATTCAATGACTTTTCATGAGACAAAACAGACTAAAAAATAAGAATATTTTGATTTCTTTTGCTTAGGATGAGAAAACACCAGAAACGTAGATGTGGCTAATACATTTCCACTTCCTTACTTCATTTACCAACCTTGCTAGCACTCCATATCATCCATCCATTTCTGCAGGGTAGTGTTGAGGCATGTACTCCTGGCAGGTGAAAAAGAAAGTTTTTGGTTTAGTATAAGAATGTCAGCTTTATAGTTTGTTCCCTTTTTACGATAATTTTATGCTTCTGAGTAGTAAGTGATGCTCATAATACCAAGAAGTTGAATTTGTCGAAGTTCTCATGTTCCTGAAGCTGGAATCTGTGGTGAAAAGAGTGGGCACAGAGAGCAGGGGGAAAAGCTTGGCTGACTTACCAGCATTTGGGACTTCTTTTAATAAGACACCGTTTAAAGGACTAACAAGCAGCTCTGGTTCCTGCTACTAATATAACTGTATTTGAACTTACACCTGTTAATGATACTATCTTTGTTTTATTACTTCAATTTCTTTTCTGAAGAACTGTGAATTTTTCTCTTCCTGACTTTTCCCGATAAGCTTGTGTGCTAAAAAATACAATGAGACTATTGGTGCAACTTGCTGAGTGTATAATATTGTATGACACTACGGTCAGCAGTGGTGTTTGCAACAGGGAAGGTGGTTACATTTAAACAGAAGATTACTCAGATGTTATTGGCCAGCCACAAAGTGTAAAATTAAAAATACGGTAATGTATTCTCTTTCACAATACATTTATTTGTATATTAATGAAGCAGTGGAGTAGATAATCACAGGTAAATATAGCTGGTAGGCTTAAAATTATTTTTGGCTGTTTTGTCTTTTTTTTGAATGATCATATAATATTGTTATTTTGAACAGATAGTAACTGTTTGGACATGGGCTGGGGTTTACGTATACGCATTTTTCACTTTTGCTTCCCTGTGTATGCAGCACACAAAAGGAGGAAGGTTCCTGTATCATTTGGCTTTTTCACTGGCAGCATGAAAGAAAACTATGTTGTTGAAAGCTTAAGACTAAAATTATCTTAACCTTAGCTGTTGTAGCTGTACCGCTGCTTTACAGGTTTTAGAGGGCTACTGGAGAAGCATTACTATTTCTTCCCCCAAGACAGTTTAGAAAATAGCCACACATAATTGCAATATATCTGATTTGATTTTTAACCAAGATGACAAATAAAATTTGGACAAATCCTGCTTAAATTAAAAGAATGGGGTAAATGACACCCACCCTGATTCAATGACTTTTCATGAGACAAAACAGACTAAAAAATGTTGCCTGAAGTCTCATTTCCAGAATATGCACCTGTATCCCACTAGGCCATATTCCTTACAAGACAATATGGGAGTACACATATATTCTCAGATTTGGCATAATCTCTTGTTATGTTTTTTTTCTACAAAAGATGGAGACTATTGATATGATTTTAGGTAGCTCACTTCCAGACCTTCAGACTTCCCTATGTGCAGGTTGAAAAATTAATATGTCTGTGTCTGTGGAAAATGTTTTAAAATCTTAACACCGAGAAATGTTGAGACTTACTAGAGCATACAGATGCTGGTATTGTCTAAAGTCATGGGCTGATTGGGCCTTTCTTATAAAGGCAAATTATAAGGAGGGATGAGAAATGGATATAGATTCTCCAAATTTTCAGCTCTTTAATTATATTTGGGATAAGTAAGACTGGGACATAGCAATTTCTTTCTCAATAGTCAACTTTCCTTTCCTGTTCCCCATCACTGGCCCTAAGGGCTAGTGCAGATTGATTAATGAGTTCTACATTCTCATAGTTGCACTTTTTATTTTATTAGAGCTGTAGGGGTTTTTCCCCCCTCTGCAATAGAAGCGGGTCAAGAATTATGTATGACTGGTTATAGGTTTTGCAGACATTTTTTTCCTTGTACCAGAATCCCCTCCTTCATGTACCAGTTTTGTTTTAACTGGGTGTTCTTCATACTAAAGCTACGTGTAGAAAGAATTAATTCTTCCATGGATCTTATGCTGTACTGTGCCAGCTCTTCTCTTAAATTCACACAATATGTGTGGTCTGAACTACGTTTGAATTGTGAACTCATAATTGCCTCTGTATAAACACAGTATATGAATACAGCTCAGGGTTTACAGGGAGAGAAGAAAAAAATTTAATAATTACCTAAGCTTTGCTATAAAAATCACTTTGTTATCAAGATCATTTATTTTGCAAACCAATGTGCCATTTCTCTACATTTTTACAGTAAACCATTAAGGCTTTCTTGAAAGACAAGGTCTTACTTACAATATCTTGCATTATTTTTTCATAAATTGGACTATTTTGGAACTAGAGAGTTCTCTCTGGCCTTAGTAGCCTGTGTTGCAATTCTGTGTTTCAAGTTCCGTTGTGCTACGAAGTAGAAGGAAAAATAAAACTGAATTCTGCTGTGCTATTCTCTTTGCCCTACAAGAATAGTAAAACTGAGTTACACAGAACTGTGTATTCCTAGCTGGGTTGTAATCACTTGCAGAGTATTCTCTTTATTTATGGCACACATCTAGGAAAAAGTATAAAGAGAGAATGAGCTTTCAACAGCTTTAGAACTGTTTCCTTCTATTATTACAATAATGTGGTAGAATCCTGTTTTCAAATGTTGTATAGATCCAAAGTATTTCTAAATTTAATTAATGTTTAAGTTTAATAAAATAATGCACAAAATCATTGCTTTGTGACATTAATGAAGTCTATTTTCTAGCACAATTTGAATAGGCTGCACTAAAATAGCACTAAAATACATTAACATTAGGTCATCTGCTTTGCATTTATAACAATAAGCTCACATTTTCAGAAAGGATAATCTTAAACAATATTTTTTTTCAGCACAAACTGTACATCTTTATCTTAAAATTCCAAATGTTCCAACAATAAAAGATGATTAAGAACTAGACAATTATTCTTCATCTCTCAATGATTTATGACACAGAGACAGACCTTTTATTGAGAGTTCGAGGTGCCAAAGAGGAGGAGTACATTTAAGTTAGCAGCTCCCTGCCTTCCTTCTTATTTACTAGGCACAGAATTCACTTCATTGTAGCCATCATACTAGAAAATGAGACTATCAACTTTATTGCATGTTTGGCCCTAGGTGTGGACATATGTATATGTTATGGTTCTCCAGCATTTATGTAAGCACACGCAGAAAATGAAAATGAAGCACACACGTTCCTCGAGCAGCTAAAATAGGAAGACAAAATGCAATGGCAGGACCCATCTTCCCATAATGGGCTTTAGTATTTATTTGCAATAACCTGCACAATGTGTTATATGATTTCCAGGCACTGAAATAAACACTCTGCTTGTCTCAAGGAGCTCACTGTTTAATCATGAAAAATAAATAGTCAGTAGGAAAAAGAAAAGCAGTAAATATTTGAGAACATTAACAAAACCCTCTGCTCTTTTTCATGTCTATGTAAGTTCATTTTTCTTTACATTTTGAGCAGATTTGCAATAACCTGTACAGCCACTACCTTTAGAATTTTACTGAAGTTGTGGTCAGTATTAATAAAATAAGCCATACAATTGAGTGCTACTATTTCTGTTTCTATCGATCTTGAGGTCAGTGAAAGTTCATCACTTACTTGAAGAGGGCTAATATATCACCTCAAAATCCTAACTGAATAAAAAAAGGAAATCAAAAAGCAAACAAAAATCTGATAAGATTAAATAATCAACCCACCCTCTGAAATAACTACCAGCAAACTGGGAGTATTTTAAAAAATGCTATTAATATTCTGTGTCTTTCCTCCACCTACTTTGTTTCCTCTTGTTTCTTTTCACATGCCATTTCTAACTCAATACTCTCCCACAGTGATTGTCATATTGAGGAAAGTAGTTAACAATAACTAAAGTCGTGCCCGTAGCTCTTACATTCCCAGTTAATAAGCTGGTATATGAGCTGGGTACAGCACACTATGCCAGAATCATAAGACCTTCATTACTTTGAATTATACAAGACATCTCTGCAGCATTCATACGCGGACTGATTGCTAAGCAGTGGCACAGTGCATCCCAGTTTACTCTTACTTGGTGCTGCACCAAGGTTGGGCAGAGAACACACACAAACATTGGCCCTTAAAATTCTCATCTATTTAACCCAGTTATCTAGCAAAGGATAATGGTTTACATATAACTGCTGAGCTTGCAGTGGTGAGTGGCAATTCAAAAAGCAGCGACGGAGATTTTACTGTGCATAATCTGTGGGGTTGACTAGGGGAGGCAGTGTTGGAGTAATTCCTCCCATTCTTCCCCTCTTAATCCCATCATTAAGATGTTACTGTCTTTTGTATGATTCCGGTATCTCCTTTGCCTTCTTGCCATAAATGCGATGTTTTACTTGTTTGTTCTTTGTTTTCTCTGTTATGCCTTAAACCCACATCTATCCAGCTCCTGCACTGATCGAGAACTGACCACCTGTATTAACACCCAGAGGACCTTTGTGGTTGTCCTGGGCTTGCATGCTCAAGCCCTCGATTTTCATCCTAGGCTTTCCTCTTGGGGAAACACTTTTACCACACTTTTTTTCCCCAGGATTAGCCAGTATCACATAATGTTGGATACATAAAGAACATCACCTTGCACAAAACTCCCACAAAGACCTGCCAATGATGTGAAAGATGCTTAGCCCATTCTCTTTAAGTTACTGAGACTCTTTCCATTGACTGGAGTTTGATGGAAGAGCTCTGTGGCCAGATCCTCTTGTTGCTAATATTCTTTGTTGGATATACTAAGTATTTTCATTCATTTCATCCATGCCATAAGTTTGGAATGTTGGAATTTTTGTGGGGTTTTTTTTTACTTCACATCTCATAGGTGTGACTCAGATTTGTGTGTCAACCCCCAGCATCCTGAACAGCTGTACCTGTAGCTGGGATTTGTGGGAAGAACTGTGGTAAAAGAGCTGTTCTTATGTTCATTTAGATTCCGAAGTTATTTAAAAGAGCCTGAGGTGGACTAGAGGGTATTTGGATGGAGTGCTGGTCCATGCAATTTCTGTGGCCTTCATGACCAAACCAGTGTGCTGGTAGAGCTGAAACAGCTGGTAGAAGTTAGCTGATATCCAGTTCTGCAGTATTCCTCTCAAAAGAAAAAGAATAAAAGGTGTTATTTGGGAACCTTCAGCTTTATAAAATTTTCCACAGAATTTCTCCAGTCTATACGGAGGTTGTCAGACAGATCTCCTAGGTGAGTCACTGAAATGGATTGTTACAGACACATATTCCCAGGTGATTTGTAATCAGTATGTGCCTTTTATGTATATCTGGCATCAAGGATAGAAGTACAAAAAGAATATAATTCTTAAATTGTATTAAATGGACTAAGAGTTATCATTATTATTATTACCAAAAAGATTTTGTACTTCTATTTTTAAACCCTGTGTAATTCTATGATGCTTCTCCATTTAATTAATGTGCCAGTACAATAAAATAACACACAAAATCATTATTTTGTGACATTAATGAAGTCTACTTTTCGAGCACAATTTGAATAGGCAATTCAACAACAGTGCACTAAAACACATTAAAACCAGGTCATCTGCTTTGCATTTCTAACAATAAGCCCACACTTCCATGAAGGGTAATCTTAAACCACTTTTTTTTTTCAGAGCAGCCAGTACATCTTTATCTTAAAATTCCAAATGTTTCAACAATAGAAGATTGTTAAGAACTAGACAATTATTTTTCAGCACCCATTGATTAATGACTTAGTCTATGACACACAGAGAAAGTGTGGAACAAAGGAGTGCATTATAATAATGCACAGGCATTAAACCATCTTCATTAATAGGGTCTTTTTGGATTCTGCTTAGCATAAAACAAAATATTCCATAAAGAAAGTGAAGTATTAGCTTTAAATATCTCTTTAAACTCGCTTGATAAAAATAAAGCTTACATTGTGCCCTTAATCTTAAAAATATTTTGGTTTTTGGGATTCATACATTCTCCGAACTAGGTGAATTGCAGCAGGGTTCCTAAGCTATGAATTTTGCTCAGTTCTTACAGGTCACATTCTTCATATTTTGTATTTTACATTAGGGCTTTGCATTAGAATTTGATTGTGTCATCCTTTTTCCTACTCTCTGCAATAGCAGAGTTTAAGGTATTGCTCAGCATTACTACCAGTAGCAAAATCTGAATATTTTAAATTAGTTAACCTGTTGAGATTTAGTAATACAAAAATGTTAAATGTTCCTGATGAGCATAGAAATACGAAAGAACAAAGTGAAAGTACAACTTCAACTACAAAAGATACAACTTTGTTAATGCTCTATTTCAACTGCCAAAACCCTATAAATGCTTTCATGTTTCAATCCATGAACTCTTTTGGCTCCTCCTTTTATAAATTTGTTTTTACCTCTGGCACCATGCTTCCTTCCATCGATCTTGTCAAGGGTGCTACTTGTAAAGCCCATGCCCATATGTTTGCAACACCGGGACCTCAGATATGTTCAATGTGCTCTCCATTTTTTTATAGCTATTTGTACCTGGGGTTTGTTTGCTTGTTTGTTTGTTTTCCAGTTATTAAGTTCATTTTTAAAAGAATAATAATTTTTTTCCCCAGTGCTATCATGAGTCTGTGCTCCATGTTTGTAGTCTAAATCACACATAACTCATAGAATGAGGCTAAAATATGAGCTAGGTATAAACCATGTTCATAGCACTTGGCATGGACAGAAGAAGATGAATTATGGAGAGGTTGTTGGAGCTAAGTGAATAATTCACAGTGAATAATTAATTTGACAAACTTAGCCTCTTTGTACATACAGACCAGATAACAGTCTTCTCTCGTTCATTCATTATTCAGATTTATTCAGTAAGTATCTTTTGAATAGGGCACAGAACAGAGCAGCTAAGGCATTTCATCCTGACTCCGAAAGCATGAATTACAATCTCTCTCTGGATTCATATTTCATTTAACTCCTCTGCAAATTGGGACCTCCTCATTTGGGCCAAACAGACAGTCAGAAGAATTGTTGTGGTGCGGGCCAAAAGCCCATCCAGCCCACAGTGACACCTAGAAAGCCGCATTTACAACTACTTGAAAGGACATAGTAGAGAGGTCGGTGCTGGTCTCTTCTCACAGGTAATTAATGACAGAACAAGAGGGAATGGATTCAAGCTGCAGCACAGTAGGTTTAGACTGGACATTAGGAAGAAATTCTCCACAGAAAGAGTGGTCAGACACTGGAATAGGCTTCCCAGGGAGGTGGTTGAGTCACCATCTTTGGATGAGTTTGAGTCGTTTAGATGTGATGTTGGGGGATATGGTGGGGAGAACTTTGTAGAGTAGGGTAGATGGTTGGACTCAATGATCCCCAGGGTCTTTTCCAACCTAAATGATTCTATGATCCTATGATTTCTCTCCAAGCAGTCAAGGTGAGGGTGATGAAAGAGAACAGGCTTTTCTGCTGTCCAGCTTCATGAAAGAATTGCTGTACGTGACAAGGCTGGCCTCAGTGGAGGATCACAGTTCACCCTTTGCGTTTTAGAGAGTGGCAGGCTGACAGGGAAGGACATGGGTTTGTTTCCAGCACGTCACTAGAGTAAACTAAAAGGGACATTTTTCCTTTGAATTTGTAATGGACTGAGAGGCCTGAAGAATGAGGTCCCAGTCACATGCAGAGCACGTGTTACCCCAGCCATGTTCTGCTGCACATGTTCTCTGCACACAACTACAATGTGCGAGACTGGTTAACTGCAGTGCTGCTTTGGAGTAAAATCTGCTCTTGGGTTGAAACTCCTGACATTTAGGGGGAAGAGAGAAATACTGGGAATCACCAGCTGAGGTATCCAAATGCTTGGTGGTTGACAATAAACAATGCAATAGTTATTGACTGAAAGTTTTTAAGTTGTATTCAACTTCCCAAAATAAAAGGTTTCTGCCCCAAAGAACTTATAGACAGACAGGATAAGAGAGGTATAGGGGGAAAAGTGAAAGATATAAAACCAGCATCGTGCAGAAATTGTGCCAAAATGGCTTTAATTGATAAGGCTTTTATTTTTATTCACTTGCATAAGAAACCTCCACATAGAAAGTTTTTTCCTGATTTGAATTCCATCTGGTGTAATGTCATATACTGTACACTATATCTAATAATGGTAATTACTATTGGTTTTGTTTTCTACCCAGATGTAACAATGCTTTGATGAACTGTTTTTCACTTTAATTGCATTAATTTAAATATGTGTATCTGATAAAATATTCACTGACAGCTTATCTGGCAAGGACATACATGGTTCAATAAACACGAATCACATTGTAGTTTGTACATATTTTATAACATTAATTTCTTGGTCAATGTTTAACAGCTTAACGCTAGAGCCATTTCATCATGCATTCTATTATTTTATCAATAAACACTCATGTTATATCTTCTAAATGGTGAGCTGCAGAAAAAGAAAAAAGAATAATCCTCTCCACCGCTGTTAACATGTGACTGATGAAAAATAAAATTAATATTAATTAAAAGGTATTGATATCACAAAGTAATCATGATTTGGGACTTGCATATGAAAGGGAAAGCATTTTTCTGCAAAAATTTAAGAAACACTTTCTTTTATACTATCAGAGATGCAACAATTAAATCCATTTCAGAAGAAGTACAGCGGCATAGGCACTACTTTTTCATAATATTTTGATGATAAAGCAAGCTAAAAGCAATAACTTAGTTTTTCAGGCTTATAGGTTCACTTTCCCTTCTTTATTTTATGTCCTGTTAATGAAAAACTGTTAAGTACTAAAAAAACTTTTCTTTTCTGCATGTTCCCTTCATGTCCCTCATGGTCTCTTACTAAAGCTAAGTTACTGATAGCCTCTGGTCCTCAAGAGCAGACCCCTACCACCATCAGATAACAGAAGAAAGCCTCAGATATTTCTCTCAGCTCTCAAAACTTATCACAGGAAAATAGAGCTGGATGATTTTCAGGATTTTAGGTAGTCACCTTAGATAGTCCCATTCAGGTCAACACTAGACTTTGAGCTCTTCCCCCATCAGCTCTGGACGCTGTCTTTTAAACCTGGCCTCCTCAGTGCTCAGGCATACTAGAATTAAACCCAAACTGATTCTTCAGGATCAAGGAACTGAAGGACATTTCACTAGATGCTGGGTCAAGACTAGTGTTTCTGCTCCTCTACAGGATACCCTAGGCCTTATGGCAAGCAGGAGCTTGTCTACACCACAGCATGGTGTTGTGATTCTTGCAACAACTGCAGGATCAGGATTTGGTGTTGAGTGAATCCCAACCAAGGCTCACGAGTAACTTTAATGCTTAGTTTCTGGCACACCTACAGTTTCATTGCTCTCATCACACAAGCTAGAGTTAGAGTTTTTTCATACAGTTTCATTCATACATTATGGATGTATTTCATACACTTCATACTGCCTGAATCATCTTACTTGAACTTATTTCTCCAGTGACAGTCAGAGGGAGCTTAGAGAGAACATTTTTCTCTGCATAACAGAACATGGCTTTAGGAATTGACCAAAGCTATTTAGCTTAGCCATACTACTAGTGCCATCGTTGGCACAGAGAGAGACCACCAGCAGTCAGCCAAGACATATGCATAGTAATGCCTTATCTAAATCTTCTTCAACTTTGGCTTATTGTTTTGTTTGCTTCAGAAGAAAGATGAAGATTTTGTACAGTTTTTACTCTATTTGAACTGGTTTGCTGTAATGTTTTTGTACCATACACATCAGTGACTTATTTAGATATAAAATAATTTGATTAATGTGATTTCACACATATTCCTTGGGCAGGAGAAGTGTAGCTACAAATGCTTTTGTAAGTGAGGTTGATAGTCTTGTATGTGTTTGCAGGCATATTAGATGTAGCTTGAAATGTAGAGCAGATTCTTGCACATCAGCATCTTGGCTGTCCCTCTGCTGGTATATAACCATTTTTATCCTCCATGTCTTATATTTGTTTTTGTTTTATTTTAAAGGCTTTACAAAAGTGTTTGTATGAGCATAATATCCATGAAAAAATGATATAGTGTCAGCTTTCAAGGCTCTAATCCACTCTCCCTCTGCAGGCTGGGTGCTTCCTACACATAGCAATAGATGCTTCCAGGCAGCATTTGACTTTAATTCTGGAAGCCCAGAGGTAATCAGAGTGAGGTATAACCTACATGCTCAGTTTTCGCTATGCCTTCCTTCCATACTGTCACCTGCTGGAGAAAAATAATGCTTTTATTCTAAACCATTACAATTGGCAACTCGTTGCAACATTGCTGTTTGTACAAGAAGGGCGACTGAATAATATGAGATACACCAGGACCTGATGCTGGAATTTTAAAGCCTGGAAATTTAATGAAAAATCAACCTATTTTAAGGTTAGGGTTTGGGCTAGATTTTTTCCTTTCATTAAGTTATGTTAATTGCTTCCCTTTTTAAGCACTTAATATAATAATTTATTTTAGTTCATAGGGTTTGTTCCTGAACACTGGTGACCCCTTTCTTATCCAGCAGATTCTTCCATTCCTTAGAGAAGTTGCAGAGGAGCACATGCTGCAGCACCTGTTTTACAAAGATATAAAGCGTCCACTGTTGACTTGTATCTCTCAGCCAACCCACGTATCTGTCTGATCTCATTCATGGCCTTAGATTTTTCCTGTGTGCTCGTTTCAGAAGGTAGCTACAGTGCCTAGTAAAAGTGGCTCCTGATTTGTCATGGACTCCATCGCACCAGGACTAGTTCCTGACTCTCAACTTGCTGTGTGAGATGCATAAATGTTCACTGCAGGAAAACAACAAAGATCTGCTCTGACTGAATTTCTGACATCTAGCCCAATCCTTAATATGCTCTAATTTGCTCAGCACTCAAATTTACAATCCAGCATCACTTCTTGAGTCCGTTCCTAATTTAGCCTATAGTTCCATTGTATGTCTTCCCTCATAAAATGATCCATTTTTTTTCAGGCTTCCCTATCTCTCTCTTCATTTCATGAGCTTTACTGTGGACTTTTTTGGACCACAGTTTTGCTGAACGTGCAGTGCACAAAACCACAGACACTACCTGAGGATTTAGCAGTGCTAAGTAGGTCAGAAAGATTGCTTTCTGAGCCCAGTAGATGGTACTCCTGTTTAGATAGTTCAATACAATATTTGCTAGTTTTGCAGCAGAGTGATGTTGCTGACAAACACAGGCTGATTGAGCCAAAGTACTGCAAATACGCCACAGAAAATTATCCTACAGTAGTCAAAAGAAATGACCTAGACAAGCTCTTTGATATTCTTCATATTTTTCTTCTGTATTATGAATATATATTTGTATATATATGAACTATAACTATATTCTGTACTATATCTAATCCCATTCTCATTGATGTTTTACAATAAACCCTTATTGACTTCAACATCACTGAGAATGGGTTTGTCATTTTGGTTGATTATATAGAGGTACTTAGTTATACCTTTTTTTTTTTTATAGTGCATTTGGAATGAACCATAGATGTACCCACATAAGATTATAATAAGGTATCAAACTCAGTACTTTCCGTGTCAAAAATATAAGTTGATGCTCTTTCAACTAATCAGAATGCTTTTAATGGAAATTAGCAGTGTAAAGAAGGCCATGCACCACAGGGAGGTGGAATCATGCGCTTTGCAGACAGGTATCTTGGAATGCCTTTTATTTTGCATAGCCTTAGAAATTAAGCAAAAGGAATAAAAATGCCTTTTACGAATTTGTAAATCTTATTTCGCTATTGTATGCATGATCCAGAGAAATAAGAAAGCTTTTACCTTTTTACGTATACCCTCACCTCTCCAGCAGACTAGACAAAGATTCAATGAAATCTGAGTCTTTGAGACTAAAAGGTTGATTTATCATTTTCTAAGAAGAATCATGCTGTCATAGGAGGACAGTGGGCTGATTTGGAATACCTGTCAACCACAAAGGAAATTCCTGGAAACAAATAAAATAACTGAGAAAACTGCAAGCCTATTTATAAATTCCTTAACATTTTGTCTACACTCTAACACAACAACGATTTTTTGACCCTAGTAGCTTTACCCAGTGCAGGCAAACAAGCTTTGAATTATTGCTCTGCTGCAACATAACAATTCCATTGCTCTGACCCTTGGTGTCTTGCAAAATACAGCAGAACAATAATTGTCAATCCTTCCTATACAATGTGTTATATTTGACAGAGGTCAGCATTAGCTACAAGACCTTTGGCTGGTGCTCAAAGACGTAATATCTCTTCTCTAGTTCAGTTGATAAAATGTTAAATAGAATCAATGTTGGCCATGCTTTTGCGGAGACAGAGATGAAAACAGTTTTTACACAATAAGATGTTTTTTAATAGACAGAAAATAGATGACAGTATTACTCAAAGTGCTTTGGCAAATATACTATTTAAATGTCAAAAGTTTTAATTTTTCTAAAGAGAAATGGCGTAATTCTTCCTTCCAATTTGCAGTGTGATTAATTTAACAAGGCTTTGTCATGTGCAGAAAATAGAGGATTTTGTTACAGATCTTACACAAGTAATACATGAAGGAAAAAGACTGACTCATAGACATTTTGTGTCAACTTGTGATTTGTATAAAGCAAGCACATAATCTGACATGGAAATAAAATGCATCAGTATGGTAAACGCTCCTCTTTGGCACTATGAAGGAGCTGGTGGCAAGGTCAGCAGTTGCAGCTTCTAAGCTCCTCACTTTGTAAGCAGTTGGTAGTTAACATTTAGCTTCGGTCCTAGAGCATGAATCTTCTGTCTGTCATCCCTGAACATTTCGATTGAAAAACTATAATAAAAAGAGACAGATATGACATGAGGCAGTACTCTCTATCTAACGGGGAAATCAGACTTGTACACAAGAAAGAAGAACTGGCATATGACAGGAAAGCACATATTTTTGTAATTCAGTTTAATAAAATTATTCCTTTTGGTATGTTTCTAGGCTGTGCACATTAAAATGTATAATGTTTTTATTTTGTTGCTGTTACACAGCGAACACAGCAACAAAAGCAAAGAGCCACCAAAAAAAAAGACTCCTTGTGATTACTTTAAGCATATTTCCTAGTTTCTACCCATACAAAACAAATCATGCAGCACACAAAACTTTGCTTCCCACTTCCACTGCATGTTGCTGAATATACTGTTTTGAATATTCTATCAGCTCAGGTTCATTAAAACGGGTGCAAAGAAAAGACATTTTTTGGCCAAGAAGCTGTCTGTGAGAAAACAGCTGTTCCACGGGACAGTAATTTGACAGTGAGCTTGAGTGCCCATTGTGATCTTCATAACAAAGATAAAACCAGGATGTGCTTGAATCCCAGAAATCCCAACCTTTGGAAGATTTTGCTGCAGAGCATTTGGGACACTGTGCTGAGACACTGAAGGTGCCAAGCAGTTCATTACACAGCAAAGATAGGTACATCTTCAGGGCACTAAGTATAAGAACAAGGTGGAAAACAACCACTTGGAAGATCTTTCAGGTTTTGAGAAGCATTTGTATTATGCTTATTCACACAGAAAACACACCTCAATTGGCAAGTTGCCTTACTGGTTGCATTGTGGGTGTTGGTGGAGTAAAGCACTATTGTGCTGAGTCTTTGTGGCAGGATTTGGGCATTGCTTCAGCTCTGTTTGCTTCCCCCATCTTACTCCGTCCTTGTCGCTCCCTGTCTGTGTCCCCGACCCCATCTCTGTCCCTCCTTCCTGCATCTTCTGTATCTGAAAGCCCGCCAGTGACAGAGGCTGTCTTTGCTGATACAAAAGTCTGGTTCTACAGTAAGATAACAAAGGAGATAGTTATCTAACTGCAAAATGCGATGGAGACAAAAGGCCTTTGCAATGTTTACTTAAAAATACTTGCTGTCTGCATCCTTCGCTCCCCCATCTCCTCCCCTTGCCCAAAGGTTGAGCTCACCGAGTTTTTACCTTACAACAAACCTTCCCTGCCTTCAGCATGCTGTCAGTGATGTGTTTGGCTTTTATGATGGAACAGCTAAACCAATTTAATTATGAGGTTTTCCACCCCCACTCTTGATCAGTTGGTCCCTGACACTGAATTTTAAAAGAGAATGGTGAAACATGTTAGTTAGAATTAGCGAATTTTGAATAGTAAGTATTTGCCTCAGAAATTAAAAGCTGGCGTACGACTCATGGGATAGAAGAGCAGTGTTACACCAACTGGCCTCCCTGTCCCAGGGAAAGGATTCCTGTTTCATAGATTCACGTTTCAAATAGGAACAGTCACCAGTAAATTTCTCACAAATGAGTTGGGGCACAAACATAGTTATGCCTAAAGAATTCAATTTCATTTGATAAACAAGAGGAACAGCAAGGCAGCCTTCAGCAGAGGCACATTAGAAGCAGCCAGGAAAAGTAAGGGAGAAAGCAGCCAGAAAGGCAAGAAAGGGGAAAACTAGATGAAAATTTTCTGAATACCCCTGAAAAAAGAAAAAACTTAAAAAAAAAGAACACTGACCCCTTGAATGTTGGCTAAATATGTTGTGTAGAAAGAGGTAACAGTGAGCATGAACATTTCTTTTCAGACAGTATGGGAGAGAGGTTTATGTAACAAAGCAATTTGTAACCAGTTCCTTTTTTCTTCTTCCTGCATTTCCAAAAGATTAGCCCAATGCCAAACCAGCTATCTATCCTCCTGTCTCTAAAACAAGCACCTGGCAATTACAGCTCTGCAAAGATGCTGGGTTCCCTTTGTGGCTGTATGTGAAAGAAACAAAATACCCACTTTCATCTTTGCGTCTGAGTGCATTTGTACTACACACGTACATGGGATTTTTCTACAAAGACAGGAAGGCAAGGTCTTGCTTTTTCATCATACATTTAAAAGTGAACTCTCACTGCGGGCACAGGGCTTTGTAAGCGTGTGAGCAGCTTGCTTTCGGCTTCACATATTTATTTCTGAAGAACCCAAGTGCACTGAGCAAATATGCACATTTTAGTACTAATGCTACTACAGTGTGTACACTGGTGGTTGTATAAACATATTTGTGCATTTACCAACGGTGTTGCTGGGAGGTAGGGAGAAGAAACACTGAAGCAAAAAAAGTCTATTACCAGGAAAGGTAAAAATTTAGTGACACAATTTAGTAAACTGTCTGAAGCGTGGCGTTCAGCGCTCAGGAAAACGCCCAGATATTCAGCTCCTTATCTAAAGCATGTCCAAACTATCTGCACTTCTTGAGTCTGCAAAGCTGAACTGGAAATTGGACAAGATGGGTTTTTCTGGTATTGCCTGCTTCTGGCTTAGACAGATAGGGGATGATAGCATCTCTCCTTGCCACTCTTGCAGCACAGTTAGCCATCCCGGGCTAACCAGGCAGCGCAGTGATGAGTGGCAGAGATAACCAGGCCGAGGATTAACTTTGGCTGGCCCTTGATTTTGTTCTCAGTGGAGGTCCAGTCCCGCCTGCACCTTGGTGTGGGGAGTGCAGCCAGTCTGAGCCCCCGAAAAGTCGTCTTCCCATCCAGTGGAGAGAAGCTGTGGGGATGGCCGAAGGTTTCACAGACAGCTCCGTGTTCTTTCTCAGCACCACAGTCTGCCTCTGCAGGTTTGTTTCCTTGATGACTTCTACATAACCAAGGTGACAACAGAAAAATAAAAGCAGCAGATTCTACAGATACCAAATCCACCATTGCTTGTAGGGTTGACTTCTGGAACACCTTCTGATGTCAGAAAATGTCGGCACCTGCCAAAACTGAGCTTTTGTGGCATTTTGCTTGATACCACAGGATGCAAACCCTGTTGTGGACACCTCAGAGCTTGGGAAGTACTCCCACCCTGATTCAGCTGAAAGCTCTCTGGCCTAAAGAAATCAGAAGAAAAAAAAAGCAGAGTTTGTTCACAGAAAGAAAAAAATCAAGAGCTTGACTATTTTTGTTTTGAATTCATTTTCATTTGTAGGTAAATGCATTTGCAAGAAACAAATTGGTTCTTTATAACGGTGAAAGCAAGCAGCCACATTAAATGATTGAAAACAAGGTTACAGAATAAATACTGATCTGTGTTTACAGTGCATTAGTAAAGAAATTGAGCAAGTGTTTTGTTTAGTGTAGGATTTACTTTAACCAGAAAAATGGACATTCTCAGGGTGAAGGTGAGGAAAACCATAAATAAAATTGCCTGGTGTTATGAAGAGCAGGGAAGGGATGTATGGAGTGATCATAAATAGCAGAAAGTATCGATCAGTGATGGTGAAATATCAGTGAACTCTGCAGAGCGCTTTGAGTTACTTCCTTGTCTTTGATAAGGTTCAAATGTTAGACTTAATCTGTAAACCCTTAACTGGGAATCAGACCCAAGAGTCTTGAAGACCTGAGGTTTCAGAAAACAGCCACTGAGTTTGATCCAAATGTCAGAACAAAATTGCAGAGAAGGACTTCATATCACTGGACTTGGAAATGAAATTAAAAATCAATGAACACTTTTTAGCCATCCTTTCTCTCCTTGAATATTAATGAGTGCGTAAGAGGGACAGTAGCATCTGGAGAAGCTGCTGTATTAAAACTGGATGTAGTCAAAAGCTTCTTCTGTTACAAGTTTTTAAAAAAAATATTTAATATATTATAAGTATCTCTTTAAACCTAAAAATAATAAAATTAGAGGGTTTTGTACTTTCTACATATGATCTTTTGCTTTCTTAAAGAAAAGGCTTTAGGCTGATGCGTTTCTTTGAGAGGAAAACACGTTTTTTTAAAAAAACCAAAACATAGAGGTTTCACCCTATTTCTTACAGGACTAGCTCCGATATTCAGCGTGGTTTCAAGGACAACCTTGTTTTAATGACAGCCTTCCTAATTCTGAAGTAAATGGAGTTTTCACTGGTTTCTTGGTCCACTTGGGAGGTGGGCACTGACACTCCGGATCAGCTGCTGGCAGCGAGGGCTGCATTGTAATGCAGAACAAATGAGGGTTGGATACATGCCCTCATCGCATTCAGCCGCCACTGCTGCCACTTACAATTACAAAGGACAAGAGCAGGAGACACTTCAGCAGCGGGGAAGCATGACCTGCGAGCCGCAGCTCATTTTGCACTGCACTTATTCAATACAGCGCTGCCCTATAATTTCCTATAGCATTGTTATCTGTTAGCCGTTTACACAGTCACACCTTCATTATGTCCCCGGTTGCCAGCGCTGGCTGCTTGTCACATCTATTGATTGCACTCAAGCTGCAATTTGCATGGATCACTCGTGACTGTCCTCAGACAGACTGATACCCCTCAGACAGACTGATACCCCTGCCAGGGACTGAAACCCCTCCCAGGGAATGAAACCTCTTGGAGGGTCTGATACCTCTGCCAAGGCCAAAATCCCCTGCCAGGGACTCATACCCCTTACTCAGACTCATACCCCTTATAGGGACTGATGCACCTTAAAGGGACAGTTACTTCTGCCAGGGCCTGATGGCCCTGATGAAGGCTGATACCCCTTGTAAGGACTGATAACTCTATACGTGGTGCCCCTTATAGGCAATGATGCTCCTCACAGGGATTCATACTCCTCAGAGGGACTGATAGCACTACTAGGGACTGAGACCCATTGTAGGCACTGCTACCCCTGCCAGGGACTCTGCCAGGGAACAATGTCCTTTTTGAGAGGGCAACAATCAGCAGGACCTTGCTGAGGGCTCTCAGCAGGTCCTCCCAGAAGCTAGCAGCCCCAGGCTGGGATCCCGACACCCCCATGGGAAATCCCACACATGAGGATCTCAGAGAGACTGTCCTTGTCCTGGAGCAGTCCCAGTGCTTGGTAGGTTCAAGTCACTGTGATTGCCTCATAGATGGCCACAAGGAACTCAATACCCAAATCCTTCTGTTGACTATTTGACATTAATCTCTACAGTAACTGGGTGGGTGTTTAGTGCAGAGGCTTGAAGAAAGATTGGAAACGACAAGGGTAAATTGTATTAGATGAATGTCAGCCTTGTCTGTGTAGCACCAGGTTTTCTATTTCCCTGCCGTAAAGACAGAAAAACTACCAAGGGGTGCAAGTGTGTCCATGAATCTGAGGGTGTCTCCCACAAATGCAAGCTGGAATGTCAGCAATTGCTGCTGGCACATGCAAGGAAGATAATATCCCACAGCTGTGGGGTAGGTAGTATGTCCTGAAGCTGGGATGCTGTGCTCTGAACGTGTGTGTATTCCTGTGAACCTCACTGAAATGCAGGTATTTTGCTGGAACAAAAGAGATGCGATACTTAATTCTGATTGTGTTTAAGTCAGTAGTACAGCTCTGCTGTCTTTGGCTGGGAGCAGGACTAGATCTGATATCAGAAGCAGCTGAAGATCTCTGTCTAAAAACTGTTTAAGTGGGTGCACAAGCAGAGGACAACAAGGTGATCAGATGGAGCTGAGAGAAGCGCTAATTGCCATGTTCCAGGAGGAATATAAATAGCCTCTGGAAAGATTTGGTGATTCATTTGCCCTTTCTCTGCTGTACCTTTGTATTTCAGGGAGAGGTTTTGTGAGATTTTGGCTGCAGAAGGAAGGAATCCAACCTATCTGAACCAACGATGGTAGCTCAGCTGGATAACAAAATCCTCACATTACTGCAGAGCAGGCAACTACGCAAACCTTTTCAAATCCTCTCCACAAGTAGAGTGCAGATAAAAGCAGGCAGCAAAATGTTTCTGAAATTATCTGTGATGGAGTAAAATCATGCATCATTTCATGAGGGATGCTGAATCAATGCTTATTACTAACAAGTAAGGTGCTTAAATCTTTCAATGGGTATGGGAAGAAATGAAAGAGAAGGAAGTGTCTGAGATGAGCACAGTAAATTGTAACATGAATTTAAAATAAATCCATTGTAATTATTATTATTTTACATTGTAACGTATATATTCCTGATCATTCTCTATTCCTTCCTTTCAGTTTATGACATTGCTTAACGTACTGATCCATCCACTTGTGTTTTGTCTTCTCCTTTTCTCTTGCTGTCTCACACAGCATTTTAAAGAAATGACAGCAGTGCATACAAAAGCCACAGCTTGTAGAAAAACAATCTAATTCCAGTAAAATGTTGATAACTGAGCATTTTGTCTTTGTCTTCAGGGGGAGGAAAGTCCAAGCCTAAACCCAAGAATTAGCACAGCTAATAACTTTTGAGAATTAATTCTGAAAAAAGCCAAGCATGCCTCATTTTGGTGTTAATTACTTCACAGTTTTAACATTAACTAATATGTAACAATTCTCATTTCAGAAATGTTCAGTCTCTACATAAATGTAAAGTATTATAATTTTATTCATTATTGCATCAAAGTAGATGAGATTAAACTATCGGCTTCCTACATACAGCTGAGTCTCAAGTTGTTGTTTTGGTTGGATTTTTTTGGTAAAGTATTACATTTCTGTTCCCAGTCAGAAGGTCATGGAAGTCATAATACAACCCAGATATTTACCTTTCACCGCTCCTGCAATACAGAACACCACAGTGTTGCTTTAAAAATTTACAGCTAAGGTCAAGGCCAAAGGAATCAAATAAGCCCATGCCAGCAGTGGAGCAGAGGGGCTGGTGAGGAGAGGTCACCCATATGTCAGTGGGACTGTAAAGAGCGGGTGATGGAGCCAGGGCCAGCTGCTCATGTAAATAATATTGCACATAGTCACCTGAATGTTGCTAGCCACTAATATTTGTATTTTTAAAAGGAGCCTGAAAATAGCTAACTCAAAAGTAAGACACAATTGAAAACTGTGCTGTACTGTGTGTGGGCTTCTCCGACATCAGCAGAGCTCATCCTGATACAAATCAGGCCACAATTTCAATCTCTCTGCGGGAGAAGAGTCACTCAGGCAGATGAAGAAAGGGAGAGGAAGAATCCTGCTAAAACTTCCTGAAGTCCTGACGGGCTCTGGGTCAGGCTATCAGCATGAAACATGTTTTCTAACAAATTGTCCTCTGAGCTCAAGAAAACTATACCCCCAGCTTTGTATCTCAATTTGATTGAGGAGGCATCCTGTACAACAAATACCACTCTAAATGATGATTTTTCAATATTTGTAGTTTTACGGAAAAGTTTTTATGTGAGTTGTTTAAATCCAAGAACAATGGTGAAGATAAAAGAGCAAGAAAGCTTTCTTGTGCTATTTCAGTATTTGCTGAAACTAATAATTCAGTGTCATATGTGATGATGTAGTGAGTCAGCAAACGTGAAATATCTCTAGGGAGCTCTTTGTTCTGCTATTTTTTTTCCACCCAGTGCTTCTGGTTGTCAACAGAAAAACATAAAATAAATTTTCAGATTCTAAATACAGCATCTTACATATGATCCTAATACTTCTTGCTGGAAAAAAAAAAAAAAAAAGAAGAAAATTAAGTGAAGCATTGATGTAGAATTTTCTTTAACTGTTTCCCCTTTGATAAAGATGTAACAGGAATCTTGAGCATTTGAAGAGGATGTTTATTAAACTGATTCTATAAATGGAAATGTATATTTTATAAACCAGGGTTTAGGAGAAAATTCTGTATTTTACACTTATGTCACTTCAACTTTCCTCTCCTTTATCCCTCTTTCATTTTTATACTGGATTTGGTTTCTAACGAAATCTAGGGAGAAAGAAGCCACAGACATTACATTTTACCTATTTTTAAGACAAGGTCTACTTTTACCCATTTTGGCTAGTTTTAGGATTAAAAGAAATGCTGAAAAATCTCATATTGCCCAAGATTCATTCAATATTCAATTCACTTGTGGAAAAAGAGAAAGGTGTTTCGAAAAAAAAACCTTGGTGCTACCATCTGGAGGCCTGTCTTCCTCCAGTCGTGTGCCAAGGAGTGCAGGGTGACAAGACTCTTCATTTAGGTCTTCACCTGTGTTAAACATCAAAATTAGGTGGGATGAACCCAGACTTAGGTCTGCAGCCTTGTGATTACACACCGGATTTAAAACTGTGTTTCCACTGAATCTTTCCCTACCACTAAACTTGGCAGAGTCCACATCTGCCAATTTTATTCAGAAACTGTCCGGCAGTAAAGAGAAGTTCATTATTTTAAAATAAATCATGTCAGTTTGGCTAAGGTTTTATTTGATATAGCACTTGTGTTTTAAAGCTTCAGTAGCTGCCTGTCATTGTCATCCTGATGTAAAACTGATCTTAACTAGTATGACACATAGAAATTAATGCCTGAATGTAGACTCAGTTTGAAAAACTAAGGGAAGAAGGGTTTGGACCGAGGGAGAGGCAAAAACATCAAACTGAAGGACTCCATAGCTACTGTTAATTAAAACAGTAACTGGAAGAGCCATGGCAAAGTTAGGGAATTGTTATGAAGTACAATGAGTTTTTCTGTTTCTTATATGAAGAGGGGGTTTAGCATTCACCACTGAGATGAACAGGTTGGGCTTCAATAGGTTTACCTGGAGTCTTAAAATAATACCTTCAACTTCCATTTGTTGAGTTTGGACTGAGATTTTGGTCTCCTGAACCATCCAGAGATATCGGGTTGTTCTGTGGGACTTCTGGAGTAAGGGAGACACACAGAAAAATTACTGCTGTCTCTGTGTCTCTTGATGCATCCACTTCTCTTGATACATGTTTTGGATCTGTCATCTGTCTTTCATGCTGCTTGAGTTTCCCTGACTTGCCTGTGGACCCTGGGTGGGGTAAATCTCACTCTCCTTCAGTGGCACAGTTGTTGCAAAAGACTTACACACAACCACCTCTAAGTATCTTTCTTTTCTGCAGACAGATACTTCACCACCTCTACTTTCCTGATATCTATCTGAGATCAAGATTTGGATGAGGGAAAATCAGTTATAGTACAGAAGAAATAAAATTAAGGCGAAATTGATCTGGAAGGTAGAGGACAAACCTGTAATAGTATTGATTACATTGAATTATACCTTCCCCTATTCCAGATAATTCTGGCCTGTCTCCTGGATTGCCTAAAGCTCACAGTGCTACTTTTCCAAGAGATGTGGAAGTGGTTAAATTCTCCCATTAGGACAAGAGTCTGCGAGTGTGATGCCTCCTGTAGCTGGAGTAAGAAGGCTTTGTAAATACACTGCCCTTGATCAGGCGGTCTGTAGTAGACACCAACCACAAAGTTCCCTATGTTGCCTTGGTCTCTTATTCTTACCCATAGTCTTTCAACCTGCTCATTGCTATTCTTCAGAGACAGCACTTCACACTTCATACATTTCTTGATGTAGAGGGCAAAGCCTCTGCCCCTCCTTCCTCATCTGTGCCTTCTGAACAGCCTGCAGTCATTGATAGCCACACTCCAGTTATGGGATTCATCCCACCAAGTTTCAGGAATGGCAGTTAGGTCGCAGCTTTCTAGCAGCATGGTGGCTTCCAACTGCTCCTTTTTGTTGCCCATGCCATGGCCCTTGGTGTAGAGGCACTTCAGCTGGGCTGTCAGCAGGGTCACCTTCTTAAAGGAACACTGCTCAGTTCCTTTCAAGCATTTCATTGGTGTTTCCTTCTTGTCTCCTACTACCTCAGGAGGCCCTGGGTGCAGCTTTCTAGCAGCATGGTGGCTTCCAACTGCTCCTTTTTGTTGCCCATGCCATGGCCCTTGGTGTAGAGGCACTTCAGCTGGGCTGTCAGCAGGGTCACCTTCTTAAAGGAACACTGCTCAGTTCCTTTCAAGCATTTCATTGGTGTTTCCTTCTTGTCTCCTACTACCTCAGGAGGCCCTGGGTGATCTCCATAAGACTTCAAGCGTGCTGCAGTGTAGCCAGCACATCTCAGAGGGCTGAGGGCCCTCACTAGCACCCCATCCCTCTAACCTTGGCATGTCATCCCCCAGTTTGTCAAGCCTGATATTGTCTCACACCCCCTTCAAGCATAGTTTAAAGATCTGTCAATGAGCCCTCCTAGCTTGTGAGCAAAGACCTTCTTCACTCTTTCAGAAAGGTGAATCTCATCTGACACTAGGAAGCCTGCTGCCATTGTAGGCTGTCCCATTATCGAAAAACCCAAAATTGTTTTGGTGACACCAGGCATGGACCCATGTATTAATAACCTGGGCCCATCTGTTTCTTCCAATGTCACTGCCTGCAACTGGAAGGGGAGAGGAATGAATAACCTGTGCTCCTGATTCCCTTACCAGCCATCCCAAGGCCCTAAAGTCTCTTTTGATCACCCTTGGACTACAAGTTGCAGCTCCATCGCCACCCACATGGAAGAGCAAGGTCTGTGATAGTCATAGCTCCCTGACACTTCCTAATTCACATTAAAGTGTCATCTAGACATCACAAGCAAGACCTGGGGTCTGTATTTGTAGGAACCACACCTAGACACAAGCAAAAGACAGCATTTATCTCAATAGTTTACTGACAAACCAATGAAACAAAAAATAAAGGGAGAAATATGTCAATGAGCTGTCATTTTGCAGAACATAGACATTTAGGTGACTGACTTAAGGTCATGTCATTCAATGTCAGTTAAGGTGTGACTCCAGACCGAGGATGTTCAAATCCTGCACCAATTCCATGGTGATATTCTAGTACAGCAGGGATGTCTACAGTAGGAGTCTTCAGCCAAGTGATGCCCATCTACATTTAGCAACATGTCATAATTTACAACCATCTTAGCATGAAAGAGAAAAGGAACCACCAGCTGCTGAGTGTGGCGATCAAGACAAATGCCAGCCAGAATTTTAAGCTGGATTTAAACTATTCTACATCAATTATCTATCATACAGAAAATAAAATGTACAAAATTGTTTAATAGTACTAGGTAGCCTTAATTGTTTTTCTCTACTGGCAATATGTATCCTCCCAGTTTCTCATTTCTGAATGGCCATACTGTGCAACATAAGACAACCTTCCCCATGCAAATCATTGTATCAATGGCTTATTGGAAGGACATACAGGGAAAAATAACTTCCTTGTGATCTTCACTATAGAGTTCATAGGTTAGTTCATTCAAAAAATAGAGATTATTTTCTTTATTTCCTGAATGGCCACATTCTGACTGTCCGTTGTAGGGTGCACAGTATAGGGTGTAGGGCTCTACATATGTTGGAAGCTGTGGTTGACAGTTACTGCTGGCCAAGTGTTAGAAAGCATAAACACAGAGGCGCTCCTTTATTTTCATGCAATTTCTGCATTTACATCCAGAACTGTTTATTTTGTCGTTGTAGTGATTATATATCTTCTAAATCAGAATGCCTTTTGAAAAATATGTTTAAAAATAAGGTGACAGAAAATTGCAGTGAAACACCTTTTGTAAAGTAGTAGGTTATCACTAAAACCTGATGAATCTGTTATGGACTTTAACCAGAGGTTAATGCAATTTCATGCACTTCTTTTATACTGACTATTATTATACCTCAGCCTCAGCCACTGTCACTAACAAGGTCAGTGACCAGTGCTGGAGGTCTAAAGGAAAAGGCTGTAATACTAAAAATATACATGTCTGCAAACGTAAACTTTAGTCAAAGTCTAATTCTATAATAATTTGTTTAAACTCTAACACATTGCATTACTGAAATAATGTCGCACAATAACTATGCTGTAGTATTTTTCAGCACTGCCTTATTTCTCTACAATGCAGTTACTGCTTGATTACTCTATAAAACATTTTTAGAGTCCCAGAGAAGTCGGTTAAGGTTTCTCATGACAAAGGCTAGCAGAATTCATTTTAGAAGATGGTACATTCTTTCATCAAAAACTTTGCAAGTCTTTGTAAACTATGTGGCTGCTGGGGGGAAAATTTATTCATCGTTTAATTTTTGGAAGATTTCCAAACTGAAAAGATTAGGGTAAAAAGTATATTGCATGCAAGCAGCCCATGGTCATTTTAGCTTTCCTTAATCCCCTGTGGTAATTATTTGCACCTGCATTTTACTGATGAGAAAGCTGTCAGCACAGAGACATGAAGGTCTTCGTTTTTAAGTCAGGCCACTGTTTTGGACAATTGTCTTTTCAGGTGCCAGATCTCCCAGCTTGAGGCAGTGATGCCATGGTTTGACCCTTTGTGAATTCCTTGCAGTCACCCACCCAAAGAGGTGGGCTGGGGACCCACCAGTGACACCGCACCCCTGCCCCACCAAGGGCTGATCAGGTGCCCTTTTTCTCTTCCCATGGGTGCTGCTGGAGCCAGGCAGCGCTGGTCTGTGCCCCCAGGTGGTGCCAGGATGTGCACGGGGCAAACAGGGTTACAGCTCCTTGCTCAGAATGCAGTGTGGGGAACTTCCCCACAGCAGAGTCATTGTTTTAAATGGTTTCTTCAAGGGATGTAAAGAGATAAATTTGCTCTTCAGTATTTCGGTCTCAGAGAATGAATATTTAATAATTTAAAAATAATAATAATAAGCTGATTTACTTTGACGCATTTTAAAGTGCTTAAAGGAGAAGTGTATTTGATTACCTTTCTGCATATTGGGATACTGGAGCACAGAAAGAAACCTGTGGAGGCCTTATAGAATGTCTTTGAACAAGTTAGTCCCATATGAACAAACTGATTATAACCAGTCTGGGCCAGGACTGAAACATCTGAAGACAGAATGAGGTTTAAGACATCCCTGCTTTGGGGACACTTTCATTCCACGTTTTGGTTTAGTTCATTACAAACACATGAAACACTACTAAAATCAAAACTATTTCTGGTGATGAGCTGTATATATCCCCCTCAAGAGTCAAAGCTGCTGAGTTATGTTTTAATATGCCCATATAAATATATTTCAGAAAGTTTTGCTTCATCCCCAGTGACCGCTGCTGGTTTGTGTGGCATATACAGACTTACTAATTACAATGATTTGCAGTCTTTGGCATCTAGGTATTTTCCCCATTAAAGAGACTATTGTCTGAGCAGCTTTGAAATGTCTGCCTCTTGCTCACCAGGGAACTGGAGGTCGCTTATTGCTGGTATGTTGCACAGTGAACCCTCATCAGAGTAGATGTGGGGCCTGGAAGAAATGAGGGGAAGAAGGGGAGCTTCTCCTGTGGGAGATGAAACTTGGCTGCTGGGGCTTTCCCACAGCAGACAAAGTATTGCATCCCAAACTCCTTTGGTTCTGTTGCAGTTTAATGAAGGGGCAAAATCCTTTTAGCATTGCCTTAACCTCCTGCTATCTAACACCACAGTGCTAGCCAGCCTGGGCTATTTCATGTGCAAGAATATGCAAAGCAGAGAGGAGAACCTGTCTGTAGCAAGGCATTTTTCTGACAAACTTGATACACTGAATACGGATCCATACCCTCATTGCTTCATCACCACCCTGTGACGTTTGGCCCCAAAGCTAAAGTGGCTTTTGCTGCAAATAGCCACACTGACAGCTCCTTGTAAGTAGGGCAAGAGTGGATTAGTGCAGGCATTTTGCGGCAGAAAGCTCTGGAGTCTCACCTGCGCAGCCACACGATTGCATTCATGTCCTGCTTTAACGCCCTTGAGCATCTTTTATCTTCCAAATTCTAAGGGCCTTATCTTTTTCTCTACCTACACAGGCAGGAGGGAGCAAAAGCAAGCAGAAATGGGGTGGGGAGGATGGGAGAAAAATAAAGGATGACTATTACATCCCTTTTCCCTCTCAGGAGCCTATAGGGCATGTCTGCTCCCAAGCAGCAAATTCCAAAGGTCTTTACCATGGCCTGATGCTCTCAGTATCCACAGCTCCTTAGCAAAGGGACAGCACAGCTGGAAACTGGGGAATATGGCAGCCAGACAGCCTCTCCTTGTGCTTATTCTTGGAAGTATAGAGTCTGGAGATTGCTTCTCTTGCTTGCTGGGCCACTCAGCAGGACCCTTTGCTCTTGTAGGCAAATGCTGCAACACCCTTGTGGAGCATCCCTGGTACATCTTAGATGTCCATTTTCGGACATCTGCAGTTCTGTAAGTTCAGTGTAGCACTTTTTTTAAAAATTGGCTTCACCTAAAATTTTTGCAACATCATGTCACTGAAAATCAAGTTACTCCAAATTAAAAAAAAAAAAAAAAAGAGATAAAGGAAATTGGATTTCATATTTATTCTACTTCATCTAAATATGTTCATACAGAAAAAGTACTGTCTACCCATAATACTGGGCTTAGCATTCAAATTTGGTTAACTGAAGTTGTATATCTGGAGTAGAAGTTGCTGAAATAAGGGTTGGCTGCTTTTTTTTCTTTAGACATTTTCAGTTTTCTCCATTTCTGTTGATTACAAACCCTACACTATATTGCTTAGGCATAGAAATTTAAACAGGAATGTATAATTAAGGTGTGTGCAACCTGGCATCCAGTTTTGCACTGTCTTTCCCCATCATACTCTCATACTCACTATCAGTCTTCCAGTTAATAAACTATTCGGACTGCCCTTCAGCTCTCCTCTTTTGAGAGAACCCGAGTGAAGTGAATTGTCACAAATCCTGCAAAGCTTGGACTTCTTGCTTGGGTACCTCCAGCACTGAGAGAGACCTGTCTATCTCACAAGAACAGGAATGTATTGATGTACTGGCTGGGATCAGCAGTTGCAATGGGTCATAAGAGGAGTCACTGTTCCCCAGACAGCATAGGAAAGAGTCTTCTACATCAGGACACACACCTTAAACCCTCCTACCTGTCTGATTCACCTAGGCCTGAGCAGGTGGCTGTGCATTGGTGTGATGTGCATGTCTTTGCAGGCTGCAAGTCAAGGTGTGTGAAGTTACTGCCTTTAGAAACAGCCTGAAATGCTTCAGCTTGAAGATAATAAATGTACCGACCTCCACAGCCAGGCCGACGAAGATGGGAAAACTCCTAAGCTGCTCTACTCAACAAAAGGAGCATGAAATACCACTAACGATCATTACTGGGAACAGCCATAATTTCTGTGGGGTGGCAAGACTACCAAGTGCATTGGCCATTAGTAGACATAAACAGGTAACTGAAAGAAAGTAGGTGTTATTTTATAATTTAGCGATTTTCCCACCTCATTGATACTGGTTTTGTATTTCCCAGATTTACTTTATGTCACTTTACCATGGTGCTTGAAATCATGCACATTTGCCTGGGAGGAGAGGTAGTCCCAGCTGTGTGGGGCTGGTAACCTTGCATTTAAGTTTAAAAAAGGTGTTGAAACAGGGGACATCACTGGGTGGAGAAGCTGACTCCTTCCATTATGAAGAACAAGAGGAATAAGTACAGCACATTTAAGGAACCATGTTGACTTTGTAGCTGGATAGTATAAAAAATTACTGCCCTTTTGGCCAAGGGGAGACCTTTCATCAGCATGACTTCAGCTGTCTTCATGTCTTCACCAACCCTGAAACCAGCCTAGGCAGGACCTATAATACCAGCACAGCTCAGCTGTTGCTAATGTTCGCTCGCTGATACTTTCTCATAACTGTGCCTAGAACTGAAAGCAGTTCATGAAATTATTAGCACCAAATGATAGTTTCTGAGAATTGGTGTCTTTTCAGGTTGGCTTGCCAGCATGGCTTCTCTAGGGACTGGCAATGCCAGTCTTAATCTTCTTAACACCTCAGATTCCAGTCATTTTGAGAGCGTAACAAAATGTTACCAGGAAGTAAGTCTTCAGAAACTTTAAAGAATGTGTCAAGCTTGAAGCCACTCCTAAAAATGAATGAATGTCCTGGGATGCTCATTTTCCTTCTAATTGGATCTTGTTTCTCTTTTAGTTCCCTAATGGATAGAGCACAGATTGGTACTGAAGCATAGAAGACTTTTCTAAATCTGGCTTCTAAATTGAGTGACTTAAATTCCAGATTGGTCAGAAGTTTGATGTGCTGTTGAATGTGCAGTTGTGTTTTGTAGCATTACTACTTCACATGCAACTATAAGTTTTTGCACAGTTTTTTTTAGATGAGGGTCAGCTGTGCTCAGGACAACGGAAACCAGAAGGGAGAACGGGAGAAAGGTTAAAGGCTGAAGGATCAAGCTAAAAAACAAAAAATAGTGATTGCCTCTCTGTTTTCCTGCAAACATGTTTTCCTCCCTGAAACTGACAGAAGCTTTTTAAAGAGATGTTTACTCAAACTATGTAGCAGTTCAAAGGTTTGATTCTTTTGGGCAATGTGTATGTTGTAAAAAAGCCCACTCAGTAACCTTTAAAAACACTGCAAGTAAAAACTTACTTCCATGCAGGGTTTCCTAAATTATATCCGACATTCAAGCAACGTGGGTCTAAATTCACAGGATCTTACCTTAGTTGGTAAGGCGGGGGGGGGGGGGGGGGGGGGCAGCTTCACCCTGTGCTTTGTGCTGTGTCACAGAAGTAAGGGTACGTAGGACCTTCTCATCTGCTCCATGGAGTACGGGATCCATAAGATGACATCGTCTTCATATGCTTGTGTCATCCAAATCATGGTTTAATGAGCACTTTGAGACTTTTATGGAAATATTTTTGTTTATTTAATTTGAAGATCTGTGTAACGTGTAGTTCTGCCACATCCAAAACCGACAGAGGCCTAAACCAGCCAAACGCAGAAGATTTCTAATAGCTGGGAGAGTTGCAGGGGAAGTGCTTAGCAGCAGGAGCTGGGTAACCTACATTCCAACAAGAGGAAGTTTTAGATTAAAGGAGTTCTGATAAACAGGGTTTTACTGTGCTCCTCCAGCCGACTACAAATGCAGAAGGCACTAATGATGACATTAATTATTTAGCATAATTTTTTCTTGATATTCTTCCATTTTCCATTCACTGCCTAGATTTTCAGGCACGTATTTTTAAGTTAGATAATAACTAAGGAGGATAGAGCACAGAAGCACTAGGTCCCTTGTAACTTAAAGCAGTATCTTATCTGTTGCATACCCTGGCTTTTTGTAATGAACATGTAATGCTTTGTAGCCGAGCTTTTCAGAGGAATGCTGTTGTCATCTTTCCTCTCTGTAAAAGCCCCTCTGCTCCCGACACTTTAATTGCACAGTTGCCTAAATGAGGCACTGCAGAGTGTCAATGTATGACTCTGAGCGACAACACACTCCTCTTTTCACAGAGCTTTTGCCCTTGATCGTGAATTTAGCAGAGCACGTACCTTAAAAATAACTGGGGATTGAAGGGGAATCGCTACACTTAGCCTCTTGCATAAGGTTTGTTGATCCAGGGATCCTTCAACAGTAACTCATGTTCTTTCCCTGGGAGTAATAAACATTGCAATTAGTGAACTAGTTAATAAGTGTTTGGTCGGGGAGGACAGCAGCGGCATTTCTGTGTTTCTGCACGCAGAGTGCTCAGTGCCCACATGTTCTAAAGCAAAAAAAAAAAAAAAAAAAAAAGAAAAAAAAAAAGAGGTGAGGGGGATTGTAGATTTGACACAGTTTAGCTGCCACTCTCAGAGCCTTCCTAAGTGGAATGTGCTGATCCCACTCTGAAATCTCTTTATCGCATGACATCTACGCTCACAGCATCACAAGGAACTGTCAACACACACTCTGTGCACTAAACCACCCCTTGTTATAACATTTTTTCTACTTCTAGGCAAACTTTATTCTTTTGTTTAAAAAAAAAAAAAAAAAAAAAAGGAAAAAAAAAAAGAAAGAAAGAAAGGAAAAGCTTGCAATCCTGCCTGCAGCCTCCCTTCTCGCAAGCTGCCCCTCCGGCTTCTCCCATCCAGGCAGCAGGATGCTTTGATTCCCTGCGGGGCCGTTCTCCCCGCTTTGCCGGCGGGCACAGCCGGGCACCACCGGCAGCCCCGGGGGAGCGGAGTTCGGGGGCGCGGGCTGGCGGAGCTGATGTCAGAGCAGGGCGGCGGGAGCCATTGGGCTGCGGGAGACTTTGCAGCAGCAAATCCGCCCCCCTCGTCCCCGTCCCCGTTCCCCCCCCTCCCTTTTCCCTTCCCCTCACCCCCGCACCATCGGCTCCAAAGCGGCCGGTGCCCGG